>NC_092125.1:66658177-67283177 GCF_043159975.1 Macaca nemestrina | reverse complement strand
GGGATCAGGCCAGGGCAGATTGTGGTCACTGAGATTCAAACTCCCAGAGTAATCAGCAAGAGCTTCCTAGAGACCAAGGCCAGGCCTGATCCCTGAGGGATGCATGAGAAGGCTTGGAATCTCATTCTGCTGTGGTGGCTCTCTCTTGCTCTTCTGTGAGTAGCAAAAACAGCAATGTGGGCCCAATGGTGTGGCCTAAATGATCACAAAGGTAAATGGGTAAAGGGCTCAGCAGATGAGTAAGGAGTCTTGTCCTGAGAAATTAGTACTGTGCTCTGCATTCAGAAGCTTGTGATAAGCATTGCCCATTGCACGTTGCCTTTATTGTGTAAGGACCTGAAGTTTCACTTTTGCATAGCTAGTGATGAATACCTGAAGGGGATTGCAGACATATTTTATTTTATTTTTAATTGACAGATGGAATTGTATGTATTTATCATGTACATAATGATGCTTTAAAATATGTACATTATGGAATGGCTAAATCAAACTAACATAGGCATTATCTCACATAACTGTCATTTTTGTGGTGAGAAGACTAAAAATCTACTCTTTTAGCATTTTTAAAGAATACAATGTGTTTTGTTAACAATAGTCACCATTTGGTACACTAGATCTCTTGAACTTCTTCCTCTTATCTCACTGAGATCTTGTAACCTTAGACTAACAGCTCCCAAGCCCTTCCCCCACCACTGCTCCACCCCTGGTAACCACCATTCTATTCTGTACTTCCTGGTAATCACCATTCTAGACACAGGGAAGACTCTCTGCCCTGTGAGGGTTCAGTATTTGAGTGTATGAAATAAACAGACAGTAGGCAGAATAACAGGAGAAAAACTACACAGTAGTTCACGCTTATCTTTGATTTTTCTTTCTGCAGTTTGTTACCCTCGGTCAAAACATCAAATGGAAAATTCCAGAAATAAACAATTCATAAGTTTGAAATTGCGTTCCATTCTGAGTAGCATGATGAAACCTTGTGCCATCCCACTCTGTCCTGCTAGGGACATGAATCATCCCTTTGTCCAGTGTATTCACACCGTAGATGCTACCTGCCCATTACTGTATAGGAAAAATATAGGATATATAGGGTTCAATACTCTTCGCAGTTTCTGGCATCCACTGGGGGTCTTGGGATGTATTCCTTGTGGGTAAGTGGGGACTATGATACAAAGGTATTACGTGTATGGGGCCATCACATGAAGGAAAAGAGACTACCCCAAATCCCAGTGAGATCTAGAAGAGTATACACCCTCTTTGTAGGAGAGAAGGGTGGGGGGATGTAGGCAACTTAGCCTAGAGTAAGTGATTTTCGGAAAAGGCAAATGGAGTCAGGTGTAATGGCTCACACTTAAAATCCTAGTACTTTGGGAGATTGAGGTAGGAGGATCGCTTGAGGCCAGGAGTTTGAGACTAGCCTGAGAAACATAGTGAGACCTTGTTTCTGCAAAAACATTAAAAAGCCAGCCAGACACGGTGGTGTGCATCTGTAGTCCCAGCTTCTTGGGAGGCTGAGGTGGGAGAATTCTTTGAGCCCAGGAGATTAAGGTTGCAGTGAGTTATGATTGCACCACCACACCATAGCCTGGACGAAAGAGAGAGAACTTGCCTCTAAAACACTTAAAAATAAATAAATAATTAAAGACGAATAGCCCTCCAGAGAAGTAGGTGACAGTCTGTGACAAAGTCTGTCTAGTCCTGGCATCAACCTCCAGGCTCCTCTGCTGTGATCTGAGTTTAATCTTCCCAGGTTGATGAGATTCCCTGGCAGGGCATTCATGACAGTTGTGCTCCTTTTGGAGGACCTGTCTTTAGGTACACTAAGGAAGCTCAGAGGAAGCCCCTCTCAGCATTTACTATTCCCAAGTGCCCTCAGTTTTAAGTCTAAAACAATACAATTTGGGGCAGCATTTTCTGAATTCCTTCAAGATCAACTTTTTTAGATTCTGCGTATGAGTGAGACCATACAGTATTTGTCTTTCTGTGCCTGGCTTATTTCACGTGACATAATATGTTACAGCAGACGCGTTTGACCTCCATAGATCCAGCTGCAGAGAATAGACCCCAGGTTCTGTTCCTGGGTGGTAAGCAATCATTCCCGGGCAGTATGACTGGCATCACTTTGGACTCCTCCAGAAACCACCGCCATCCTCAGGATCAGGAAGGATGAGACACTTCAGGCCCGTCTACCCTGTAAGCCTGAACCCGGGGGGTCTTCAGCATGTAGATGGATGGATAGGTCTGATTTTTCCAACTGAAGCACACTTGCAAGGGTCAGCACAAAGCCAGAAACCCAGTAGGTTCTGCCAGCCGCAGCAGCCTGTGCCCAGCAGGAGACCTGGTTTTGGGCCTGGGGTGACTTTTGTTTACACTGTTGTCTTACTTGGCTGGGAGCTCTCCCTGGGAGAGTGAAGAACTGATGCAGAGAAATGGCCGAGTGCGGGAGAAATGGGTTTCCACCAAAGCGATTTACCCAATTTTCTTTTTCTGTATATCCTTATACATTTTAAAGGCAGATTTATTGCTAGTAAAAGTGCTGGCTGGACAAAGCGCTCTCATGCTGTGCGTTTGCTTTTTCTTCTCTTGAATGTTTTTAAACCTCTCTAGGTGTTTTGTCTTTTTGACATAGACTGGCAGAGAAACCTAGGCATCCTGGATTCCCGGTTCACTGCTGTAGGGGCTTTGCCGGCTTGCTGGCTGCCCAGCCTGGCCAACTCCAGCCCTGCAGGGCCCACTCAGCGGGCGTACAGCACCAGATGGAGAGAGGGAAGGCAGACCCAGCAAGAATCCTCACGAAGAGGAGCTAGCAGCCCCGGGAAGAGAAAGATCGTGCAGGACCAGTTGGACAAGAGCCCAGCTCTGAGTAACTCCCTGCATTCAGGGAAAATAAAATCACAAATGAGAACAGCAGGGGGCCAAGGACCAGCTGGAGACAAAGGGGTGTTAGTTTCGGGGTGGGGGCTGTGAGACAAGCAAGGCTCTAGTGAGATGTTCCAAAGTCTGGCCTGCCATGGACAGCTGCCACCCGAGCTGCAGGCCTGGAATGTTGTCACAAGCTCAGCGAGCCATGCTGTCTGCCTCAGCCCAGGACCCGGAAAGACTGATGAGACAAGAAAGGCCTTGGGCTTCCTCTTGCCTCCTGCATCTTTAGCCTTCCCTGAACTGCCCTGGCAACTTAGCAGGTAAGGCCAAGATCCCTTCCCTTAGGCAACTGACAGCAAAAGGAGGAAAAAGAGAAGGAGGAGAGGAGAGAGGAGGAGGAGGAGAGAAGAGAAAGAGGAAGATAAGATCCTGAAGTTTCGAGACCACATAAGTTTCAGAGCAAGGGCTTCTCCTCACCGCCCTCACCCCTGAAACACTAACTCCCCACCAGCAGCTGAAATGGTCTTTCCGGAGGGTTATGAGCTCTCCACATTTCAGAACAGTGAATAGAAATATAAATCAATAGGAAGGGGGTGGCCTCAGCCTGACTGTCCCTGTCCTGTTGGGCATGCCACTTGCTCTATCTCATTCTTGGTTAGCAAATAATCCCTGCCTGCCTTCAGACAGAACTTTTCTTTTTGTTTTTTTTTTGTTTTTTTGGGGTTTTTTTTTTTTTTTTTTTTTTGAGACGGAGTCTCTCTGTGTCTCCCAGGCTGGAGTGCAGTGGCGTGATCTCGGCTCACTGCAAGCTCCGCCTCCCGGGTTCACGCCATTCTCCCGCCTCAGCCTCCCAAGTAGCTGAGACTACAGGCGCCCGCCACCACGCCCGGCTAGTTTTTTGTATTTTTAGTAGAGACGGGGTTTCACCATGTTAGCCAGGATAGTCTCGATCTCCTGACCTCGTGATCCACCCGCCTCGGCCTCCCAAAGTGCTGGGATTACAGGCTTGAGCCACCGCGCCCGGCCCAGACAGAACTTTTCATCCTGGAAGATCACAGGCATGTGCCAAGTCAGAGAGCATCTCTCTGCTACCTAATAAGGCACAACTCGGAAAATTAAAGACTTCTTCCTCCTCCACCCTGCGCAGAAACAAGAGGAACATGAGTGCCATTTAGTTATTTCTGTGCATTAACTGGTGATCAATGCTTGATCTGACTTAGGGCTTTTGAGGCATTTTCCCACCTGGATAAAGATAGGGCTTGAAAAAAGGAAGCCCCAGTGTGTGGAGGAGGTTAGGCTCTCTTAAGTATATAATGCAATATGCATGCACATTCATATTCATTGTGTGTGCATATAAATATATGCATACACTTATCTATGTCTATATCTATGTATAAATGAAATGTTTACACATTTCAAATATTTGTATAGTGCATTATATTAAAAAATAAAAGTATATTCATATCTTTTATCACATTTGTTGTGATTCACATGCCAACTTTGCAAGATATATATACCATCAGAACCCTCATTTTTTAGAGGAAATTAAAGTTCAGAGAGGTTGTTACTTTTTTTTTTCCTTTTTCTGTCTTAAAAATAAAATAAAGTACTAACTTTCTTCCCTAACTCCCTCTTCTAATATATACAGACACTGCCCTTTTTGGCCTTTCATACTGTTTTCTTCCTCTGATGCATGTGGCATCTTAATCATTCTAACGCCATAGATGGAGAAATGGAAAAGGAAACAGCATGACAAAATACTTCTGGGCCATTTTGGAATTAGTGGTATTTTTCAGGGGTGATCAATTACCTTACTTAACGGGAGAGCTCACATTATAAAGAGAAATATAATTAGTGGCAAATGTGCTGAGATATATAAAGATAGATAGGCCGCCCAAGGAATGGGAGCTCATCAATTTTTCCAGGTTCCATCAGGAGGGCAGTTGTTTGACTGCAAGACTGCATCCAAGTGATTGCAGAGCAAAAGCAAGCACACTCTGAGCGTTGCCAATGCTTAAAGGAAAGAGCATCTGCTGAAAATCAGCAGGTATGTGTCTGGTCTACCCTTGATTACCAGGCACTTCACTGATCCTGCCTGTGTCTCCGTTTCCTCCTCTGTAAAAGGGGGCTAAGAATGCCTATTTATCCTGCTTTCCTTGGAGCTCTTAAATAAACTCTATGGATGTGAACTTGCTTTGAAAATTAGAAACCCTATATACATGCAAAGGAAGATCAGGAATATTACCATCATTGAGCTGGATCTTCCAGAATGGATAGGATTTGACTCTCTGGAAATATGTGTGGGAATATCAACTAAAGGGTGCAGCATGAGTAAGGCATTGACCATATACCTTCGTTCACCTATAACATAGGATATTTAATCAGAAAAGGAAAATATCATATCCAAAATGTAGGCTGAAGCAAGAACATACATGGAAACTTGGGAGCTTTGGCTTTTTTCCACAGCAAACACTGACAAGTCCAAGCAGGGAATAGTATGATCCAGGCAGTTTTGCAGGAAGACAAAGCTGGAGGTATAAGGTAGAAGACATTTGTCAGGGGGGATTAGTTAGGAAGCTAAGGTAAGAAACAAGGGACACCTACCATGGGGCATCAGATGAAGAAAAGAAGTGTTGTGGGAGAAATGCTGGGCAGAACTAGCAGGAACTGGGGATAAGGGGAGAAGAGAGGAATCAAAGATTGCTTCAATAATAGGAGTCTGGGCAACTGGGAGGACGGCCAGGCCATTGACAAGAGTGCAGCTTGAGGGGCATGTTGGGGTGCAAATAGGGGGCATTATAAATGTGATACTGATTTGAAGTTGCTGATAGAACCAACCACTAAAATTACTGCAAATACGGTCAAAATTGCCAGGATAGAGCTCCGAAGATGAGTCAAGGCATTTTGAAATCATTAAGAAACAGGAAAAGCCGGGAGGGAATGAGAATAGAAAAGAGAATTGAGGGAAGATTTTCAGGAAGTTTATTGGAAGGTGAGGTGGATGCCTGGGCTTAACTTGCTCACTGAATTTTCTGCTTTCCTTCAAAACTTTTTCCCTTTCTCCCCAGATAAGAAGGAGGAGTAAAGGAGGAGTAAGGGGGGGAAATGGTATTATCTCCTTCTGTGAGGAAGCACCTTACTGCGCACAGAAGTTCCCAGAATGTTTACTCATCCTGGTCCAATTTCTCCATGGTACGTGGCGCAGGAGGCTGGGTGTCAAGGCTAGTGACTCTGTCCAGCCCACTAATGCCACAGTCAGGCACTCTGGCCTCGGGGAAATCTAGGAGATTACTCTGTAGCTAATTAGGAATTGCTCTTGAGGATCAATACGATAGTTTTGATTTCCTGTGACCAGAGCCAGAAAATTAGCTCCTCTCTGAGAGTATGGATGGTCTGTGTGGCTGCTTTGCTAATAGAAAGCTACATTTTTCTTGACTAGAGTGTTTTTCAAATCAGCAGCTTCTAGATATGGAGAATCATCAACTTGCACCTGTCTTCCCTAAAACACAGTCACAGGCTCAACACTGTCATAGGAGGAAGGAAACTAATTGAACCAACAGATGGGAAACTACAGACACACGGCTTTTCATTTCGTGGTTAAAAACTCCACCCCTGATTTCTAATGCCAAAAATGGCATCTTGGCTTTGGTATCTCCCAGTGCCTGGGTCTTATTTTTTATTGCATTGTTTATGTCTGTGCGTGTGCGTGAGTGTTTATTTTTGAAATCTCAGACACGTTTTACAGGAAGAGTACTGGTATTTCAGAAGTCACTGATGTTTTGGGTTATTGTATACTTGGGATGTGGGTCATTGCTGAACAACCTGACATAAACATCATCAAGCTTGCAAACCTGTTTTCAAGTGTGATATTCTAAAGCAATATTTATAGCAAAATTATGACCTCAAGGCATCTAAATGTGATCCATTTTTAAATCTCATTTTTTCCCTCTGAATCCTTCAATCTAATTAGGCTCACATCAGTATATTATTACAGAGAGTAATCATTCCTTTCTTCTAATAACATTCATGGATAATTTTATTTCTCATTTCCAGCCTCCTACTCCTGTGGTGTAATTAGTGTCGTTGGCACCTCGTGATGCTCAGAATGAGTTGCAGCTGCTAATTGCTAATTGAAAAATTAGAAACTCAGTTAGAAAAAGGATCTAATTAAAATGAAATTAGATAAAATCCCTTCAAACCAGCTCTCCTCTCTCTCACTTTTGTTTTTCTTTTCCCCTTCTGCCTTTTTTTTTTTTTTCCTGCAGAATGATTAGCACTTGAAAAATATGTGTAATTGCTGAAAGCAAAATACCTTTCCTTAGTGGGCTATACAATGGCCTTTAAGAGGCAGTTAGGGAGGGGTTTTTAAAAATTGAATTAAACTTCAGAACGTGTGCTTTCTTTCTACTCCTGATCTATCCAAAAGTATGAATTTGACCTTATCAATAAGATCTCTGGGCTGTCTCGGAAGGACAAATGTATGGTCAGCCCTGTGTGGTTTTTCTGTGTGTTTGGAAGAATTGTTGCCAGCCTCACGATTGTGAGGGGTAGGGATCCACTCACTTTCTTGCTGCAAATCCATTCCCATCCTCTTCTCTATTGCATCATCTCACCTGACAAATAATTATCTAGGAAATGCTCAGCCCTCTAGGAGATACAAGTATAAACCAAGGCTGCTACTGTCTCCAATGTACTTAAAACCTATTGAGAAGTCTAGACAGATAAGCATAAGAACAGACTAAGAGAATATATAATCAAATGCAAAATAGCAGTTCAGATATATGTGATATTTAGGTCAAGTCTTCAAATGTTTTTGAGTCCCTCCTTAACACATACCAAGCACTGTACTAGAATCTGGTCATAAAAAACACATACTACAGGCCGGGTGCGGTGGCTCATGCCTGTAATGCCAGTGCTTTGGGAGGCTTAGGTGGGCAGATCACCTGAGGTCAGGAGTTCAAGACCAGCCTGGCCAACGTGGCAAAACCCTGTCTCTACTAAAAAATACAAAAATTGGCCGAGACGGGCGGATCACGAGGTCAGGAGATCGAGATCATCCTAGCTAACCCGGTGAAACCCCGTCTCTACTAAAAAATACAAAAAACTAGCCGGGCGAGGTGGCGGGCGCCTGTAGTCCCAGCTACTCGGGAGGCTGAGGCAGGAGAATGGCGTAAACCCGGGAGGCGGAGCTTGCAGTGAGCTGACATCCGGCCACTGCACTCCAGCCTGGGCGACAGAGCGAGACTCCGTCTCAAAAAAAAAAAAAAAAATTAGCCAGGTGGGGTAGTGGGTGCCTGTAATCCCAGCTACTCAGGAGGCTGAGGCAGGGAGAATTGCTTGAACCCGGGCGGCGGAGGTTGCAGTGAACTGAGATCACACCACTACACTCCAACCTGGGCAACAGAGGGAGACTCCATCTCAAACAAAACAAAACAAAACCAAAAAAACATACTACATTGCTCCTACTCTCAAGGAGTGTATATCTGGATATATGTGAATAAGTAATTTATAACATTATATGATGAAGGCAATGATAGCAAATGCAGAAGCTGCCAAATTAATGCAGAAATATGGGTAATGAGTTTTGGTAGGCCAGAGGGAGAGGACTTTAAGGGACGGTTTATGTAGAGGAAGTTACACCACTTATAAAAAGTTTCAGGATGAGTAGGAGTTCACCAATCGACACGCATTTTAGACGAAGAAACCTGTTCCAAAAATCAGACACAAAAAGCAGTATGGTAACTTCTGGAACTGTAAGTGATTTGGCATTTCTGATGCCTAAATTGGAAGGTGCGCGGCAGGAGATGAGCCTGGGGAAGTGGATGGGGGTCGGATTACAAAGAATCTTGTGTGCTTTTGCAGTTTAAAAGGGTGAGAGGTGGGTGAGACTCTTCGAGGGAAAGTTTCTTAGACAATATGGAATTTAGATGATAGTAGGAGGGGATTTTGTGGGGTGAGAGAAATATTCTAGATAAAGCAACAAAAACGTACCACACTGAGTGGCCCAGCTTGACTACAACAGAGGGAGGAATTTAATAATACATGGAGAAACATAAAATGAGTTCAGATTATGATTAAAATCAGGCAAGGACATTTATTTTAAAAAACAATATAAATAGCCACTTTCATTGCGTGCCTTTTTTTGCAGATATAAATGGACTCTTTTTAAGATGTGGAAACCGAGGCTCAGGAAGCTTCAATAATTTATTCAAGGTCACAGAGCTAATTTGTGATTTAGAGGGATTTCAACACGAAGTCTGGCTCCCAAAGCTCTTCCCTCCACACTCCACCAACATGCTGCCTCAGGCCCCCAACTCATTTTCGTGTTCATTGCCCCATCATCTGCTCTCTGCACATTCTAAAGGAGGCAACTTATGCTCCGCACAGTTGGCAAATGCACTCTTCCTTGGTCCATGGCAGACAGAGGAAATAGAGCCTGCATTCTTTTGGCTTGCCAGTTCTTCTTGGTTCAGCAATAGAGGCAGCCACTACCAATTGATCTGTGAACTGGCAGTTAGGGGAAGCCATTCTATTTTTTAAGAATTCTCAGTCAACCAACAGCACAGAGATGAATGAGAAAAAGTGGCAGACTAACGGGCTAAGGGAGTACTTCCCTGTGTGTGCTGTGAAAGGACAGAGCCGGAAACACTAATACCAGAAATTCATTCACCAATAATCTAATGTTCTGGAAAGTGCCAGCAATCGATTTTCTGCTTTGGGAGTGACTACTTAAACTTAATTCTGAAAACATAGGTATTAATGTTGTTTCTCATGACTTATACTGATCCAAAAAGATAATGGAATGGAAATTTTAAATATTCTTTGCCTTCAAGAAGTTCTTCTTTATTGCTAACCTACATTTTTTTCATGCTGCAATTCAGTTTACTTCCCTTTATTACCACAAAACCCAATGCTTTAAACGAACCTACATCTTCCAGAATAATTAAACTGCTCCCTTTTTCTCATGACTCAACCTGCTACATAGAACTAAGGTGAACTGGTGAGATGGTAAAATATGTGAGTGTTGAATCAAACTACCTGGATTCAAACCCTCACTCTTCTGTGTCGTTGTGCAGGTCTGTAAACCTCTTAATGATAATGATGATGATGATGATGATGATGAAAATGATAGCATTTATAGGATTTGGGTACATTAAATGAAGTAGTATGTGAGGTGCCCAGCACACATTTAACATGAACTGTGTTCAGTAAATGTTAGCTATTATTATTGTTATTGGGACAAAAGAGTAGGAAGAAAACTAAGGTGGGGAGATAGGGAGGAAAGAGATGGCTGGCCCTATTTACAGCGCTCAGCACTCAGGGCTGTGCCTGGCAGAGATGAAGCCCTCTATGTTTATGGCTTGGGCATCAAGCGGATGCCTGAATGGTACCAATTCTTCACCTGATTTGCTGCATGCCAGTTTCAGCCCTCTAAGCTACATGAGGCCTATGCAATTTTGGTGAAGCGAGATGTCCTAAAGCATACTGAGATAGGAAAGGACAAACTGGCAGTCTCTTGTTTGCTACTTCTGGAATAAGACTGAACAGTAAGGAAAAAGGATTGGGAACTGGTCAAGAATCGGCTTAAATTCAGTTTTCGGAACCAGTGGCAGCTCTTCAGTGGCAGGGGCTGTTCCTCTCAAGCTTCTCCATCCTGGTCAGTCTCCTGGTTTTCCTTTACCCTGGGTCTCTCCTGTGAAGTTCTCTGGAAGGTTTTTCGTCCTTCTGGAGCCTGAAAACTGGTTAATATGTAAGTAAAAACGATGGGAAATTTAAGTGAAATTACCGCCTACTGGGAAGGAAAGTTAAGGGCAAATTTTCTACTTATGCCAATTTACTCGGAGAGGTTTATTTTAAAAACAGGCTCCTAAGGCTAGTCAAGAGGAGCGTTTGTGTATTACAAGTAATAACACCCTTGCAATTCAGTAGCCATCAGCCCAGGTGTCAGGAAATAGATGGGTAACTTGCCCCTTTGTTAAGTCATTGCCCTGTTCAGCACATCTTTCTCTTTTCCTCTTACACAAAGCGCCACTGCACATCAACAAAAAGTATTTCAGCGTAACATACCAGTGGAGAAGCATTTTTCCCACTTTGCCCTAAACTCTCTACCCACTTAAATACATATCAGGAAAACTCTCTAGTTGCTCAGGCTCTATACTCTAAAGGAAAAAAATGAGTAATTGCCCCTTAAGAAAGACAGTATATGAGGCACATCCATATTCAAGGTATGATCCTGTTGGACAGGTCGGTTCTTCTGGGGTTCAACTCACTTCCACCCCAACATACCCCATGAACTGCAGCCACGATAGCAAAGCTATTGTTATTCTGTGTCATAGTGAAGGGATTTTCAAAGAAGGGTGACTTTGAAGGATTCAAGGTGAAAGTCACTATCAGTTGGCAGAGCTGGTTGTTTGCAGAGAATGAATTCACTAGGGGATATAAGAAGGGCTGGGGGCTTTAAGTCCTTGATATGGCTAAGCTTCCCATCTCAGAGAAACAGTTCGTCCTGCTAATTATCTGTCATGTCACCCTGGCTCTCCATAGAGACAGATAATTTTCTTCACCGAGTTTTCAAATCCATTTATAGTTGTGGAAAACCCTTCCCACCCTCTCTTTCAGAGAGTCTAGGTGGAAACATGAGTAAAGGTGGTGACCACTCAAACATTTTTCTTCCAGGACTTTTGAGTTTGTTAATATCATTGCAGGAAGGCAAATGCTCTCAGTCCCAACAGCACCTTATAGTGAATAGATGCTGTGTTATGGTTTCTAATATCCTGGGCAGGGGGCTAGGGATGGCAAGTATGAAAATAATGTTAAGGGAAAACTTACATAAGGGGAATAATACAGTTTATTATGAGATTTGGAAATATGTTATCCATAGGACTTGGACAGTCCGGCCTAAAGGGTTATGGTACCAACACCAAATATTCTACTAAAGCCAGATTTTGTCTTGTGCAAACATTTTGAATCATAATTCATAGTGCAGAAGTTGTCATGGAGGAATCATAGTAAAAGGAAATACAGAGGAATGTCACCAAGAGAGGCCTGGCTTCTAAAAGGCTTAATAAGACTGCTGAATTCATTAAGGTTTAGAGACCATCTTTCAGCTTTACAGGTTCAGAGACTCAATGTTATCTGTATCCTAGAGTTCACCAGGGAGACTGATACTCACCATCAATAATAACATCAAAGTGTTCAATACAGCTGCACCTATTGCGTGCTCTTTATATTAGAGGATGGCAGCCTCCAGTGTTTGGAAGAGAGTGAGCCCTTGGGAAAATGAATTGTGTACAATTTATCTTTGAAGCTTCAGTGTCCAGCTCATTCCCTGGTCCCTAAAACATTTTACTGGATGGTAAATGACTGCTAAATTTACTTGAATGGCTGGCTGGCTGGGTAGATGAGTGAGTAGACAGGTGGAGGGTACATGGGTGGAAAGAGAAGAAGCAGGCAGAAGAGAAAAAGAGAAAGGGAAAAGAACACAGTGACAGTACTAACTGACATTTATTGGACAATACTATGTGCCCAGCACTGTGCTAAATACATGCTTTAATCACTAAGCACTCACAGCAAATCCAGGAGAATGGTGAGGTTGTATTTTCTGTTGTGTAGATGAGGAATCTGAGATTTAGAGGCAAGTAACATGCCCAAGGACACTCAGCAGGTAAATGGTAAAGTCAGAATAAATTTACAAGAGACTAACATTTTTATTAGCACACAATTTTTAAATTTTTTTTTTTTTTTGATGAGATGGAGTCTCGCTCAGTCACCCAGGCTAGAGTGCAGTGGCACAATCTCCACTCACTGCAACCTCCGACGCCCAGGCTTAAACAATTCTCCTGCCTCAGCCTCCTTAGTAGCTGGGATTATGGGCATGTGCCACCATGCCTGGCTAATTTTTGTAGTTTTAATAGAGAGGGGGGTCCACGTTATTGGCCAGGCTGGTCTTGAACTCCTGACCTCAGGTGATCTGCCTGCCTTGACCTCCCAAAGTGCTGGAATTACAGGTGTGAGCCACCGCACCCGGCCTAGCACATAATTTCAGCTAGAACTTCCAAGGTGACACTACACTTGCATTTTCTGGCCGACATAATCTCTTCCTCTAGATAAGCTACATGAGAAGCCAACTAGTAATTAGAAGGGTTCTTGTGGAGCTTAGCCTCAGGGGGAAGTGTCTGTGGGGCTTCTAACTTTAATACTGCCCAGAGCCTCCCTACATGTCCACAATAGAGGTCCACCTGCCAGGTGCCTCGAACCCCCATTAACCCTTCAGAGCGCTTTCTCCGCTGAGCAGTACTCAGATAGACGGCTCTGTTTCCCTGTGTTCTTTGTTTCCATTGCTCATCTTTTAAATGGACACTATCCTGGAAATTAGACTCCCTTTCAGACCATTTTAAAGATTTCTACTCCAATACACTTTGCGTGAAATTAATCGTTTTCAACAGCTACTCCTGTTTCCCTCATTTTTCAATTCCTGGGGCATGCCTCAGTGTCATCTAAAGTTAGCCCTAGGTAGGTGGCAGGGGTGAGGAAAGCAAGTGACCCGCTTAGCTGGATGGGGCCAAGTCTCCTGATCCCTTGCCTGATACTTTCCCACTGTATCACACTCAGTGGTTGAGTGGATTAATAGCATTCGCAAAATCTTATATCCATCAAATTAAAGTTGATTTTAATGAGATGTGTCATGGTTTTTAAATGCCCTATGAGGCCGGTGGAACACAGGATCTTGCAGCACTTAAAGGCTTTCTGCCTGTTCTCCCTGATCTAGCCCAGCCAGGGACCTGCTCCCAGCCTGTGGGCTACTGGCACTGGTCTGCCCAGTCTGAGTGGGTCTCTGACTCATGGCTTAAGTAGTTTGGAAACACACTGTAGATTATAAAAATGACTCCTCATGTGAAATAAGCACACACCATATGGACATACCTTTTAAATTCACATACCTGCTTCCAGTAATTTTATTTTGACATTAAAATGTCAAGATTACTGGGTGTTCTGGACACCTGTCAACCCCACAGTTAATCATAAAATCTCTCTGCTGTAGCAAGACTTCTATACTTTCTTCTTAACCTTGCAGGACTCTGAAGGCAAACTGATGACACCAGAAGTTCTAGGGAGGCTGAGAATGTCTTGTGAGACATTTTGTTTCCCAAGGAGGGAGCTAGATGAAAATATGACCACCATGGGGGATAATCTGATGGGTCAGGTTACTTTCTGCAAAAAGCAAGGATCTGTTTGCAGGGACTTTTCCCCCTGTGCCCCTCTTCATCCTTACACACACACACACACACACACACACACACACACACACACACACACACACACACCCCTTTCTCTGTCTCCAGTGGAAAGCCTGAGAACTAATCAAAACTGGCCTTACAAAGCTGAATAGGCCTTGCTTTTATTTTTTTACCTATATATTTTTTCTATTTCTGGTAAATGTTGTATCCTATAAATTCTCCAAGTACTTCATTATCTGCTTGTTTTCTGTTTGATTTATTTGCCCCCTTTCCTGGCTAGCAATTTAACTGGTACAGCTCAAAATTACTTTTAACGTTTTTGTTTTTTTCTGAACTCATTTGAAAACACCTCCCTTCCCCAATCTTTTCATGCTAGACTTGGCTTTCTCCTAAACTAATCTCTGTGGTAGAAAATTAAGGTCAATATATATTAAATATACCACTAATCAGAGTTTATAATGAGAATCCTTCCACTTATTAGTTTTGTTTTAAATTAAGTGGAATGATAAATAGACGGTACTCAGAGCATTGAGAATCATGGTCTAAATTATTGCATTCAAGAACAGGAAGGGAGTCAATGGCACAGAGATGGTGCACTTTAGACATTTCTGTGTAAGCCCAGGCTGAGGTACATCGCCTTATAGCAAGCAAATACCCTCAACCTGTCTACGGGTTCTGAACAGGCCTGCTCCTAATGGTTACGAACCCCAGGGCAAAAGTACCAAATGGAGGCTCATATTCCATATGTCTACCTATTTAAACATTTTAAATCAAACCAACTAACTGTTAAATAAGTTATGTTCTAAATGTCTACATCGACATTTATACCTAAGTAACAGCCTTACTCCCCAGTGTGCATGCAGAACTCTTAGACCCCTCAGAATTCTGTTGCTGAACGTGGTAGCATGGGGACATGGGGACACCTGGTCCCTCACCTATGACCCTTCTTTTTCTTCCCACTGCTGTCTGTGAGTTGCATCGCAAGGGCCTCAGTGAGCATGCATGTGAAGGCCACAGTCTGTATAATCCAACTGTGTCCAATCTTCATCACCAAACCTCTTTCTTCCTCTCAACCTGAGGCATGGGGAAACAGAAAGACCTGGGAGGAAGTCTACCTAGCTGCTGGCAGTGAACTCCAAGCTGATTGGGCAGGGGATTGTGGGGGGCTAGGTACTCTGAGTGTGGTCTAGATAGATGAGGTGGGAGGGAGACCACAGCCACTGGGTAGGCACGTCCTTTCTGCCCATAGACTTTTCATTCCATGGGGTAGAGAGCAGTTGGAAGAGTGGGACAGAGAGGAGCCTGCTAAATTGTGGGGCTCCGAGTAGACCCCTCTGGTGGAGTCAAATGGTAGCACTAGTGTTAGAAACTCAGTGAGTTTTGGCCAGAGAAGTTAATGTGAGAAGAATCAGAGCTGACATCAAATTATTACTTTAAGGATATTTCCATCTTATTTTTATTAAGTAGTTTCCATTATTATAAGCAATAACCATTTTTATTAAATTAATATGCATTATACACTCTGAAGAATTCTCATAAATCATTCAGACTTCTGCTGTTTTAACTAGATGAAATAATCTGTCAACTCTGTAGCATCCACCTCTCTCTCGTTCAACTCAACCCACATCATTAACAACACATGTATGCATGCACACACCAATACACACTGAATATCTGAGGCAAATTTTAGCCTAGATTGGACCTTCAGGTGTCACTTGTACAGTAAACTTTTAGATTTGGAAGTACCATGAAAAATCCTTGTTATTCGCCCCTCTCCCTTTGTTTGGGGTAAGAACTGAAGTCTAGAGAGGGAAGATAATTTGCCAGTGTTTTGTTTGCTGACTCTTACTTCATCAGAGCCAGGATATTCATATCTGGGATACTCAGAGCTGTGGCCATGAAAATAGGAGTACAGGAGCCACTGACAGCATCCATTCTGGGGAAGGAAAAGTAATAAAGTGTCCCTTGACCAGGGTTAACTGGGGTAATCCATTAAGAAACCAACTTTGTCCCCTTCTGTATTAGAAAACTTCTCTCTACTCTTGGGGAAAGTGAACTAATTAGAAGGAATTGACATATTTTTACTTACCTTTAGAAGCAAGAGATAGGCTAGAATGTTTATAAGAACTGAACCTTTTTTACCCTAAAAGGAGGGTAAATATATATATATGTATAAAAATCAGGATTATGGAGATAAAATTTACATATGATAAATCTCACCAACTTCAAGAGTACAAGTTGATGAGGTTTGACAAATATCAAATATTTGCAGTCATAACTACCAGCACAATCATGACATAGACCATTTTCATGTACCCAAAAGTTCCCACCTATATCACAGTTCGTTTGTACATTCACCAGTTGATGAACATTTGGATTGTTTTCAGTTTTTGACTGAAAGGAAAAAAGAAAAATGTTATCCTCTGACATTTGAAAGCTGGCCTGAGGCTCACAGCTAGGTTGAATTATTTTCCTATTGGATGCAAACAATCTCACAAAATCTGAACTCAGATATGGTTACTCTGAGACCATGATAAAACGAAGCAAAAACAAACCCGCTTTATAAGCCCACCTCATAATTTTGTCTAAGCACAAACAGAAACAATGTCATTGTGCCATCCACAAAATACTAAACATCCCCTCTTGGCTAAAATGAATAATTCCTACGTCTTTACTAATTGCAGCTGCATGCTCCCTTAGATAAGATTTATTGAATTACCCAATCATAGAATTTCCTTGTCTTTCTGACAGCCCCAATCTAGAGTCAACTCCTGCTTCCTTAGGCTGCCCAACAAATCATCCAAGCAAACTCCAAATCCTGCAATAGCTTCTTTTTTATGCCCTCTTACTGAGATACCCAAAGTTCCCCACGGTATTTGTTCTCCCTCACTGCAATGAGTAATAAACTCAGCTTGTTCAACTCTAGGTATGTTACTAGGGACTTTTGGCTGAAGCGCTGTTACTTTAAACACTCATGACAAGTCTTTGTGTGTACATACAAGTTTTCCTTTCTTTTGGGTGAATCTCAAAGTGGGTTTGGTTGTGTTAAAAAGCGTATGCTTAAATTTATAGGAAACTACCAAATTGTTTCCCAAAGTGACAGCAACATTTTTTGTTCCTATCAGCAATGTATGAGTGTTTCAGTTGCCCCACACCCTCACCAGCACTCTGTTTTGTCTTTTAAATTTGGCCACTCTAGTGAGTATATTCTGATAGCTCATTGTGGTTTTAATTTTCATTTTCCTCTTCGCTAGTTATATTGAACAACTTATAATGTGCTTATATGTACTCTATACCTTATTTGGTGAAATGATTTAAAATATTTTGCCCATTTTTTTGGCCGGGCGCGGTGGCTCAAGCCTGTAATCCCAGCACTTTGGGAGGCCGAGACGGGCGGATCACGAGTTCAGGAGATCGAGACCATCCTGGCTCACACGGTGAAACCCCGTCTCTACTAAAATACAAAAAAAATTAGCAGGGCGAGGTGGCGGGCACCTGTACTCCCAGCTACTCGGGAGGCTGAGGCAGGAGAATGGCGTGAACCCGGGAGGCGGGGCTTGCAGTGAGCTGAGATCCGGCCACTGCACTCCAGCCTGGGCAACAGAGCGAGACTCCGTCTCAAAAAAAAAAAAAAAAAAAAAAAAAAATTTTGCCCATTTTTAAATTGGGTTTCTTCTGTTATCTTCTAATAACTTAAAATTTTAAAATTATATTTTAGATTCACTTCTTTTATCAATTTTTTTTTTGCAAATATTCCTGCTCCTCTGCAGTTTACCTTTATATTTTCTTAAAATTTTCTTTTGAAGAGCAAAAGTTTGAAGAGTAAACTTTTAAAATTTGGATATCTAATTTATCAGTTTTTAAATTTTGTGTTTTGGCTTTTTTTCCAAATTCTTCCAATTTGGAAAACTTTTGACCTAGCATACCTTTCTTACCCTAAGGATACAGAGATTTGTCTCCTATATTTTTTTCTAGAAATTTTCAAAATCCTGTATGTACTTCATACCTACAGCATATTTTACTTTATTCTAACTGCAACTCAATAGCTTCATGTGGTGAGGCCAGTGGCTACCATATTTGACAGTTCAATACCTGAGGCATATTAATCATACTGGTTTTTTCAAAGGGTCCGCTTATGATTCTTGAATTTTTCTCTGCTGAGGTTCTGTTTTCAACCTAACTTATTTCTGTTCTCATCTTTCTCAGTTTTACTCTTCTGATATTTTGGCTTCAATGTTTTCTTCTTTGTCTGGTTTCTTAAGACAGAAATTTAGACAATAGATTTGAGACTTCTTTCTTTTCTGTAAAGTTCTACCCACAAATACATTGTGATATATTTCACTTTCATTTTCATACATTCAAAGATATATTCTGATTTTCTCTTTAATTTCTTCTTTTACTCATGTGTTATTTAGAACTGTATTTTTTGTTTTAAAATACTTTGGTGCTTTCTAGCTAGCTCTTTGCTGTTTGTTTCCATTTTTATTCTGCTATAGTCAGAGAACAAAAGCTTTTAATATTCTTAAATTATTTGATAAATGTTTCAAAATATGGTCTATGTGGTGAATGTTTTTACATGTCTGCATAAAAAATGGGTACTATACCGCTGTCGGGTAGACTATTCTATAGATGCTAATTGGTCATGTTTGTTGATGTTATTGTTCAACTATTCTGTATGCCTAACTTTGTGTGTGTGTGTTTGTGTGTAACTAGATAGCTTATTAATTACTGGGAGAAGAGTGTTGAAGTCTCTAGCAGTAATTGTGGATTTCTGTAGTTCTTCTTTTAGTTCTATCAGTTTTTGCATGCTGTGTTTTGAAGTTCTGTTGTTATGTGCATATATTTAGAAAAATTATGTCCTTATAATAAATTGACCCTGTTATAACTGTAACCTATTCTTCCATTCTCCTGGTTAAAATTCTGGTTCTGAAGTCTGTATGTCTGTACTAATGTAGCAATTTAAACATTGTTTTCATTAGTGTTTGTATAGGATGTCTTTCACCCTTTAACTTTTGACCTACAAAAGTTTCTATATACAGGATGGGTTTCTTTTTTCTTTATTTTTTATTTTTTATTATTATACTTTACGTTCTAGGGTACATGTGCATAACGTGCAGGTTTGTTACATATGTATACTTGTGCCATGTTGGCATGCTGCACCCATCAACTCGTCAGCACCCATCAACTCGTCATTTACATCAGGTATAACTCCCAGTGCAATCCCTCCTCCCTCCCCCCTCCCCATGATAGGCCCCGGTGTATGATGTTCCCCTTCCTGAGTCCAAGTGATCTCATTGTTCAGTTCCCACCTATGAGTGAGAACATGCGGTGTTTGGTTTTCTGTTCTTGCGATAGTTTTCTGAGAATGATGGTTTCCAGCTGCATCCATGTCCCTACAAAGGACACAAACTCATCCTTTTTTGACAAATGGGATCTAATTAAACTAAAGAGCTTCTGCACAGCAAAAGGATGGGTTTCTTATAGCTAGTGTATAATTGGGTCTTGCTTTTTTATACATTCTCACGAGTTCTTCCTTTTGACTAAAATCATTGACTCATTTACATTTAACATAATTATCAGTATAGGTGGGTTAAATCTACCACCTTGCTATTTTCTATTTGTCGTATCTGTTCTTTGTTCTTATTTCTCTCTTTTTCTGTCTTCTTTTGGGTTAATTAAATTTAAAAAATAGTTTCGTTCTATGAGCGCTATGAGTTTATTACTCACAGTTCTTTGTTTTATAATTTTAGTGATTGCTCTAGATTGCAATATACAGTTTTAACTCATCACATTATACTTTTAAGTAAATAACTTTATGTGTATTGTAAAAACCTAACAGTGTTTTAGTTCCCTCACCTCTCCTGTCTTCTCTGCAATTTTTGTCATTTATTTTACTTTTATAATCATATATTATGTTGTTACTATATTTGTTTTAACTTGTTAACTATTTAAAAGATTATAAAATGAAATAAAATGTTATTTATATTTAATTCCATATTTACCACACATGGTGCTATTCATTCCTTTCAATAGATTAAATCTAATATAATTTACTTTCTTCTTGAAAACCCTCTTTTAGCATTTCTTATAGTTCAGGTAGCTGGCAATAAATTATGTCATCTTTTGTTTGTCTGTTTTGTTTATTTCACCTCCATTCATTACTTACATTTTTCCTGGATATAGAATTCTAGGTCAATAGTTTGTTTCTTTCAGTACTTAAAACATGATGTTCTATTATCTTCTATGTGTGTGGTTTTTGATGATGAGTCTACTTAACTCTTATCTTTGTTAATATGTATGTAGTGCTTTTTTTTCCCTCTCCAGCTTCTTTTAAGGTTTTCTTATCACTGTTTCTCTGAAATTTCATCATGATGCACTTGATGTGCTTTTCTTTACTTTTTTCTGCTCGCGTTCCTTTGAGCTTGATGTGTTGATGTGTCGGTATTTTTCTTCAAATTTGGAAAACTTTTGACCATTATTTCTTTAAGCATTTTGTCTATCCCTCTCCTTATCCATCTGGGACTGCTATTATACACACTGACATTGTTCTACAAACAGATGCTCTGTTCACGTCTTTTAAAGATTTTTCCTTTCCTCCTTCATTTGGATAGATTATATTGCTATATCTTCAAATTTACTAATCTTTTCTTCTCCTCTGTTTGATCTGCTGTGAACTCCACCCAATGTCTTTTTCATTGCAGATATTCTATTTTTCATCTCTATAAAATTAAGTGCTACTCAACAATTTAAAAATAAACTTTTATTATGTGCAATAACATGTATAAATCTCACAGCATTATGCTGAGTGGAAGAAACCAGACACAAAAGTTGGTATACTGTTTGATTCCATTTATATGAAATCTAGAAAACACAAAATAATACAGGCAGAGAGTTGATCACTTGATGGACACTGGGAGTAGATGCCAGTATTGACTGCAAAAGGGCATGAGGGAACTTTTGGGTGTATAAAAATTGTCTATGTCATGATTGTGATAGTAGTAATGACTGTAATATTTGTCAAAACTGATTAAGTTGTATTCTTAAAGTTGGAGTAAGAACGGTTCAGTTCTTTGAAATTCTCTAGTTTATCTCCTTTCTCTAGAGTTAAGTAAAAACATTTTCTTTCCTTCTCTCTTCTTTACTTTTTTGGATTAGTTAACATACCTCAAGTAGACAAAAGTTTTCTAACTTCCACATTTGCATCTCCAGAAGTTCTGCTTGGACACACACATACACACACGCGCGTGCGCACGCACACACACACATACACACAGAAAGTTTGTTTCTCTTCTCATTATGCTTATGTCTTTTATTTTTTTAACCTGTTTGAGCTTATGAAGCATTTTTATGATAACTATCGTAACATCTTTATTGGCTAATTCTATCACCTGTTATTTTTGGGTCTGCTTTAATTAATTAGGTTTTCTCCTGGTTGCGGTTCATATTTTTCTACTTCATTGCACAGTTTTGATTGAATGCAGATATTATGAATTTTTTATGTTGGATCGTTGGATTTTGTTATATTATTTTAAAGAGCATCACATTTTATTTTGGTTTGCACTTAAGTTACTTCAGATTAGCTTGATTTTTATAAGGTTTGCTCTTTAACTTTCTAGGCCAGGTTTAGAGCAGACTTTTGTATAGCGCTTATTTAGTTCCACTACTAAGGCAATTTTACTCAAGGAATTATATATAATCTAATCTCACATATTGGAAGTCTTTCCATTCTGACTGGTGTGAGAATAAATTGTTCTCATCCCCATTTGATCTCCAGATAGTGTTCTGCCTTCTATTTTCTGGTGATTCTTTTTCCAGTTTCAGGTTATTTTCTTACATGCATACTCATAGCAGGTCTCAGCCAAAGGTTTCAGGGACCCTTTCTTCAGACCTCTGGAGCTCTGTGTGTGAATATCTCCTCTACTATGTCCTTCCTCCAACTTCTAGCTACCTTGGTCTCCTTTAATTTCAGTCTCCATCTCTTCAACTCAGCAAGACCGTCAAACCCTTGTTGGTTTCACTTTCCCTGAAAAGTAACCTAGAAATTGCTTTCAGACTGTAATATTCTACAATTATAGGGGCCACTTCATTTATTTATTGTTTTCTCTGAGAACTCACAGTCCTGTGGAACCTGTGCTCAATGATTGAAAATCGTGTGTGTGTGTGTATGTGTGTGTGTGTATGTGTGTGTGTGTATGTGTGTATTTAGTCTGGTTTTGTGGTTGTTATTATTGTTGTTTAAGGCAGGAGGACAAATCTGATTTTGGTTTTTCCATTATAGTCAGAAGCAGAAGTCCCTGGTAAACATGTTTTTTCCTTTTTCACATCAGGAGGTTCTCCTTGTTTCTATGCCATCAGTGGTATAGAAGGGCACTAAGCTGAGTAAAATAATCATACTAAATGGTTAGTAATTTATGTTCCCCTCTTCATAAGATTTTTATTTTTAAAAGAAGAGTTTGTTAACCCCAAAGAGTTGAACTTGAATGTATATGCCTTTAGCAAATATGGGTTGAGCAAGGGACATCTGTCCCATGGATAATCAGGGTTAGGAAAATGCAATGGGAAATATTCTGGTTTATTTGACTTTCTCAATTCAAGCACTGAATAGATTTAATCAATAGTGTAAAATCAGATTTAATTTCTACAACTCCTAGAAATCCAGACCACATTTATTCATTATCTTTGTTGAGAACAATCAACAGTTAAATACTTACAAAACATTTATGACATCTAAGTTTACAGTATTATAGTGAGAAATATTTTCCTGTTTTGCAGAGGGGCAAATGAAAGCCTGAAAATTCTTGGTCCAAATAATGGAAAATACAAAAAGAAAATCAGGACCCTTATTCCTGGACTGCTTTTTTTGGCCCTGGAGCCCCTCCTTGTTGATGTTATCAGCTGTGCAGTGAACACTCCCTCTCCTTTGGATGAGAAAATGGGCACTGGTGGAGCTGAGTTGCAAAATGCAGCCGGTCCCTGGAGCATTTACAACTTCTCAGAATGTAGTCACCTTGTCTTCCTCGCTTGAGGTGAATAAACCACAAGCAAACTTCTGCTCAGCCCTCCTATGCAGCTGCTTACTTTTGGGACATCTTGCTCACTAGTTATTTTAGCAGTGTTTCAGCCGGCTGTGCAGCCAAGCAGAAATACCACACTCTGTGAAAACCTGAGGTCAGCACAATTTCTTCCCAGGGAAATTGTAACCTTTCGTGCTGAGATTGGGATGTCTGGGTTAGAGAAAGGGAGTGAAAAACCAGTTTCAGGGGTCCCCAAAGCCCTTATCGCTTTCCAGAGCACCAGAGCTAAGATCACAAGTTCATTCTTGGCACAAGGGCAGCCTCCCATCTCTCAAGGCTGCTAACAGAATTTGGGGCTTTTTGCAAGTTCTCCATATCGCCAGGAACGCTTACATCTTAGTGACATGTGAGTTTGGGTTCCCTGATGTCTTGCACTTGCCACTGTGCTTTTTTATGTGCTCATCGTTCTGTGTGGCATGGCCTGCCTTCTTTAGACTAATTATCTTCCATCTTCAAAGACTCAACTCTTAAAAGAGGCCTTTAATCAACTTCACGTTTTACATCCACTTCTCTTTCCCCAACAACTCTAGGTAGTTGAACTTCCTTGCTCTCAGATCCTCTTTGCATACATCCAACCTGGAGAGCAAGAGACATAGGACCTATATTATATTCTTCTGTTTACATATCTGTGTCTCGCATTGGTCCACAAGAGCAAGGACCATATTTTGTTAATCAATATATCTTGAGGTCTTAGGGATTAGTTTAAAAACTATTGAGTCCGAGACACCTGGATTCATATCCATTCTATCTCTTACTATGCTCATGAACTTCATTTCCTCATCTATAAAATAAAGATAGATGGTGGCTCATGCTTATAATCCCAGCACTCTGGGAGACCAAGTCTGGAGGGTTGCTTGAGCCCAGGAATTGGAGAGCAGCCTGGGCAACACAGAGAGACCCCATCGCCCCCAAATTTAAAACATTAGCTAGGTGTGGTGGAATATGCCTGTGGTCCTAGCTACTTAGAAGGCTGAGGTGGAAGGATCACCTGAGCCCAGGAGATCAAGGATGCAGTGAGCCATGATCACACCACTGTACTCCAGCCTGAGCGAAAGAGTGAGACCCAATCTCTTTAAAAAATAAAAAAAAGATAACAATGCATTGAAGATTAATGTAATTTTAAAAATATGCATAAGCTCCTTGGAAAAAAAGATTTTACAAAAGAGCTCTACGTAGGTTAAGGTGATTGTAAGACAGAGAAAGATGTGGACAGTAAAGCAGCCAATCTTTTGGTGACGTGGGCACAGGTGTTGGTGGGATGTTATTGGCTGATTCTAAGTATGTAGGTTTTCTAGGTCTAATGCAGTGCCAGCTAGCTGTGCAACAAACTTCTTGTCAGTCTGAGGCCACTTCTCCCATGCGATCTCCAAACCTACACCCTTCAGTGCATGACCCTGAGTATTAACCTCGTATTACCAGGTTTTTGTACAGACATGATGTCAAAATAAGGATCTAGGGAAATGAATTTTTTTTTTTTAATATTCAGGTCAAAGATTAAGCCACATTAGCTGGGTCCCATCTCTCATTTATGTATTTAGACAGAGTCTTGCTCTGTTGCCAAGGCTGGAGGGCAGTGGTGTGATCTCGGCTCATTGCAACCTCCACCTCCCAGGTTCAAGCGACTCTTTTGCCTCAGCCTCCCAAGTAGGCAGGACCACAAGTGAGCGCCACCATGCCTGGCTAATTTTTTTGTATTTTTAGTAAAGATGGGGTTTCATCATATTGGCCAGGCTGGTCTTGAACTCCTGACCTTGTGATCTGCCTGCCTCAGCCTCCCAAAGTGCTGAGATTACAGGCATGAGCCACCGCACCTGGCCTGGACTCTCTCTTACTTTTAAAGACTTAGAATGATTCTATTAGTTCAAATGGACTTCCATTTGTGTGGAAACATGGTAATCATATAGGTCTATTTCTTGTCTCACCTTCCTGAAGAAAAACAATGTTAAGATTTCATCAGTTCATGATCACACCCAGGAAACTATGAATTTAGATGGCAAGAATTCTGGGGCAGGAGATGAAGTAGTGGCTATCAATGTTCTGATTCTTCAGATATTCACTGAACAAGGATTCCTTGAACATTTCTGACATACCAATTTTATTTTTATGTGCACTATTTCTCTTACTCTTCATAACACATGAAGGTAGCTTACAACATGTGAGACAGCTATTATTATTGCTATTTCGTACATGAAGAAATAGAGTCACTGTGGTAAGATGACCCATTCAAAAAGACAAAGGGTGCAGGCGGAAGACCTGGGATTTGAACCCAAGTCTCTTAGCTTCTTCCCCTTAACTTCAGTAGTTTCCTCACTTTGCCTTGAAGAAGTACAAATGCTGAGATCTAGTATGCGATGGTTTGAATATTTGTCCCCTCCAAAATTCATGTAGAAATTAATCCCCAGTGTGACAACATTAAGAGGTGAGGGATGTGTGTGTGTGTGTGTGCATGTGTGTGTTGTTTGTTTGTTTGTTTTGAGACAGAGTTTTGCTCTTGTCACCCAGGTTGGAGTGCAGTGTCATGATCTTGGCTCACTACAACCTCTGCCTCCCAGATTCAAGTGATTCTCTGCCTTAGTCTCCTGAGTAGCTGGGATTACAGGCACCTGCCACCATGCCCAACTGATTTTTTTTTTTTTTTTTGTATTTTTAGTAGAGACAGGCTTTCACCATGCTGGCTAGGCTGATCTCGAACTCCTGACCTCAGGTGATCCACCCGCCTTGGCCTCCCAAAGTGCTGGGATTACAGGCATAAGCCATTGCGCCAGTCAGGAGGTGATGTTTTTAAGAGGTGATTGGGTCATGAGGGCAGAATCTTAATGGAATAGATTAATCCATTTATGGCTTAATGGATTAATGGGTATATAGATTACTGAGTTATCATGGGAATGGAGTTAGCGGCTTTATAAGAGGAGACAAACCTGGCCTACCATGCTCAGTTTCCTTGCCATGTGATACCCTGTGTTCCCCTGAGACTCTACAGAGCATTGCCACCAGCAAGAAGGCTGTCACCACGTGCGGCTCCTCAACCTTGAACTTTCCAGCCTCTAAACTGTAAGCAGTAAATTTCTTTTTCTCTGTAAAGCACCCAGTTTCGTTTCAGGTATTCCGTTATAAGCAACAGAAAATGGACTAAGACGTAGTAAAACCCTCCATTTTATAATGTTGCGAACCCTAGTTTCACTTGTAAATTTGGCAAAAACTATAGGTCTTCCTAGTGGAAAAAAATGAATGTATGTATAAAATTTTACATCTCATTTCTAGGACTTAACAAAATCCTGAGTCCCATCCACGGGCCTCATGTTAAATCTCCTCAGGTGAAACCCTAAGTCCCATCTCTGGGTCTCCTGATCTGGCCAAACAATCAGTTTACTTATGGAGAAGCCAACACCAAGAGAAAGGAGAAGGGGATATTTAGTCAGTTACTTAGGACTAAAACCCAGTCTTCCATATCTTACTCTACTTTTCTTTTATTACACAATGGGACCTCTCACATTCAACTGTGTGCTATAAATAAAACTACCTTCAGGAAAATAATTTAAGTCAAGGTGATGGAAAGAAAAGGCTTTAATTATATAAACACTGATTTCTAGGCCCAAATTACTGCTAGCTGTGAAGGCATTGGCCTACAGAGTGAAGGCAGGTCATGCTGGTGACTTTTACTCCTTTAGGTGTTTATTAGTCCAAGAAGCCTGAATTCCCAAGGCACCGCATTTATTAAGGAGCAGCTTATACATAGAGAGAATCTGTGACATCAATATTCTAGCCTTCCCTCATGCCCTGTAGATCAATGGCTTGTTCTGATCTGACAGCAGCCACTGACATATGTCCTTGGGATCGAAGAAGGAAGGGAAGAAATTGCAGGGAGTATTTGCAGCTGCCTGGCGTATCGTGTTTTTATTGAAAGGCTTTACTGTCCCACATTGCCTGGATCTCCAAAATCCATGCAGCCAAGAGTCTCAGCATGCATGGGAAAGTAATAGAAGGGCCCTGTTAGTAAACTTCCACTATTATATGTTAGTTGGCTCCTTACCATATTGGAATATCGTCTTCAAGGGCCCTGACTCTTATCCTGGCAATTCCCTATTTTTATTAGAGAATAAGCAGAGGAAATCCATGCCATGGATAAATGTAGATCCATACGCACACTTGTTTAGGGTACTCCTTAAGATGAACTACATGCATTGTTAGATGAGATTTAGGATTTATAAAGGGGAAAAATGCATGAAGGTATGCTATAATTTTGATTAGTTGCACAAAAGCACCCCTCATGTAAAATCAGTTTTACAAACTCGTATTGAGTATGTGCCTGACTGTGGTAGGTAATGGGGATGTAAGATGAGTAAGAGTCAAGGCATTCATTCACTCTCTCAACTATTCATCCATCCATTCTTTCAGAAAAAAAAATGGTCTAGTGTTTCTACAGGACCATAGGAAAAGTAAGTGTAAATCAAATTAAAGGATCAGGTAGAACCACCTGGAAGAAGTGGCCATTAAGCTGGATTTTAACACTGGTTAGGGGCACTCTGGATATACCAGATGGAGACTGGGCTGGGATAAGCAGGGCATTCATTGCATGCATGGAAGACAGCATGTATACTCACATGCAAGCATTAATTAGCATGATGGGCACTCTAATTTGAGTGTGTCCCTTCCAAATTCAGGTGTTGAAACTTAATGCTCAATGTAATGCTATTAAGAGTTGGGGCCTTTAAGAGGTAATTAGGCCATGAAGGCTCTTCCCTTGTGAAAGTAATGAAGGCCTCAAACAGCACTTGGTTTTGCTTGCTCTTCCACCTTTACCCATGAAAGGACATAGAATTTGTCTCCTCCAGAGGATGCAGCATTAAGACACCGTCTTAAAAGTGGAGAGTGACCTTTACCAGACACCTAATCTGTCCACACCTTGATCATGGACATCCCAGCCTCCATAACTGTGAGAAGTAAGTTTCTGTTCTTGATAAATCACCCAGTCTCAAGTTTTATGCTTTACCACATAAACGGACTAAGGCAATGGGTTTAGGGAATTGCATGTATTTCAGTATTGTTGGAGTAAGGGATATGCAAGGTAGAATAGTGGGGCAGGGAGGAAGGAAGCTGGAGTATTATTCAGGGGAGAGATCACAAAGAGCTTTATGTGCTAAGCTAAGGAGTTTGAACTTTATCTTGAAAACTAAGGGGAGCTATTGAAGGATTTTAATAGGGGTAAGAGGCAGGATTAGATTTATATTTTGGACAGATTACTCCATCAGGGAGGAGAATGTGTTGGAAAGAGGCCAGACTGGAGGTTGAGAGATGGGTAAGGAGGCTAGTGCAGCCATCCAAATGGGATCAAGAATGAAGTAACAGTTGCTAAAGACAGGAAAGCAGATGTATTAAAAAGATGTTAAGAGGTAGGATATAAAAAGCTTGAACTATTTGTATGTAGAATAAAGAGGAGGGAGGAATCAAGGGTTTTGCTTTGGGAAATTATTTTGTAGGGTGGTGCCATTCACCAAGATTGTGAATATAATCAGAGCAGCACATGCAAGAGCAGTAACTAAGGCAAAATAATTCTTTAGGGGATATTTTGAATGTAAGGCTAGAAGAATGCTCAAATAGATACCAGTATAGCTGTTGGCTATAAGGGTATCAGGGAAGCAATTTGAGCTGAATATATGGATTTGGATTTATCATTCCTAGGTGGTTATGAGTGAGATCACCTAATGACAGTGTAAAGGCTGAGAAAAACAAAGGATAAGGATGAGGTCCAGGAAGGAAACCAAAGTGTTGCCAGCAGGGTAGAAGGAAAACAGGAAAAGAGTTATCTCAACAAATGTCAAAAGAGGAGAGAGTTTTAATAAGAATTCTACAGTGTTAAGTCTCTAAAAGACAGAGTTTAGTCATATGGTGGACTTTGGTGTCCAAAGGAAGATCAACGTTCAGAGAGAGGTATCATTGGAAGGTGAATGTGAGAAATTAGAACTTATAAGGTATTAGAAAGAGCTGATGTAGTTAATACTTTCAAGGAGGTAATAAAGGGAAGGAGGGGAGGTAGGAAGTTTGAGCAAGAAGGTATTGTTTTGATTTGTGTGTTTGTGCTTTTGTTTTAATGGGAGAGATTCGAGGGTATTTGTTTGCTGAATAAGAACCATTATAAAGGGAGAAGTTGAATAAACAAGAGGGATAATTGATGGAGCAGCATTCATGTGGTGGTAAAATGGGATGCCATCTAAAACGTTAATAGAGAAAGTATGCATGGACATCAAACCAGAAGGAAGAAAGAAAAAGCATAGTGGACATCTGTGTACAGGAGGCAGGGGAGGGAGCTGAGAAGTTGCCTGGAGGCTTGTATTTTCGCCATAATGACATAAGCAAAGGCACATCTGAGAATGACTAGGGTGGCACCCCCGAGGGGATAACTGGATCAGGAACTAGTTAGAGACCATTGCAGGATTACTGGGCAGCGCTGAGGGCCCAGCTGGGATAGCAGACCTTGAGGTTGTAGTGGCACCAACCTGTGCTGCAGAGTAACCAACTGCGGAATAGCCTGAGTGCTGTCCACACACCAGTCAGTTGTCTGCAACACAATCCTTTCCACCCACAGGACATCAGGGAGCCCCTGGGGTGCAGCAGGCAATACACTGAGCAGGGTGGCTGAAAATCCAGGTCTTCGTCTGACAAGACCTGATTCTAGTTGTGTGACCTTTGGCTGGTAACTTTACTCTCTAAACCTCATTTTTCTTATCTGTAAATGGGCTAGAGTTGCGTATCTCAGAAGGTAGTGACTATGTATGAGAATTCACGCTGTTCATTATTTAATAACATAAAAAATGATGGATGTTTTCTTGAATATGAAAAATGAATGTACAACCTTTGAAGATCTTACTGTCTCACATAGAATACAAATATTATAAACGTAAATTGAAAAGGTGCTGAGCAGAAAGCACCTTTGAGATTAAAGATGAAGTCAGAAAGTTTCTTTTTTTGGAAGCAAAAATTTTAAAGTTACAGGGTAAGTTGCAGTGACCAAGGTGCAAAAATATCTTCACTCTAAGAATCCCATCTGGCAGTGAAAACTAAAGGAACCCTTGCTGGTTGACTATCTTGGAAACAAATATGAAAAATAAGGAGGGAAAATGGAGGAGGATGTTGGGACGGACCTCTAAGAGGCTGTTCCAAGAGACATGCAAATGCAATAGCTTTAAGATCCCTTTTGTTAATAAAGGAGGAAGGGGCTTGTCATTTTTCTAGAAAAACTTCAGGACATTTTCTGAGGCAGCTGAGGATGGACTCCCCCTTCTCTTTCTCAACCTAGTTACCTTTTATGGCCCTGACTTGACTGGGCACCAGAGCATATATCAGATGATGAGTAATTGTGTGTGTGTGCGTGTGTGTGTACACATAAAGAACTGCCCCAACCAACCTCTTATGTATAAAATCAATTTAATTTCCAGAAAACCCTATGTTTTGAAATGCCATTTTGTGCAAAACAATTTCAGAAGGAAACAACTGGTAATGATTATAGTAGAAGGTGGCATGTAACCTGGAATGAAATTGTGAGTTACGAATTATAAGAATTACAGAATTCCATAGGAAGGGATTGGGCATTAGAGACTGGAAGGTCTGAGTTAAAAAAACATCAAAATTGGAAGGATCCTGGAAAGAACACAGTTTAAAAGTTTTACCCCTTTTCAAACACATCTCCATTTTACAGATGAGAAGAGTGAGGCTCAGAAAGGTGAAGTCACTTGCCCGGGGTCAGAGAGTGAGTGGTAGAGCTATACCAGAACAAGTAACAACTGGTAGAAGCAGCCCAGAAGTGGTTGGTCAAAGTCAAGAAGGACGTGGTAATAGCAACTATTATTACAAAAACAATTTCCACTGATGGGATGCTTTGCACCAGTCGCTGTGTTAGTCATTAGGTATGCATTGTTCTTTCCCTTTTTTTTTTTTTTTTTTTTTAGATGAAGTCTTGCTCTGTCACCCAAGCTGGAGTGTGGTGGCACGATCTCGGCTTACTGCAATCTCCACCTCCCAGGTTCAAGCCATTCTCCCGTCTCAGCCTCCGGAGTAGCTAGAATTACAGGCACACACCACCACGCCCGGCTAGTTTTTGTACTTTTAGTGGAGACAGGGTTTCGCCATGTTGGCCAGGCTGGTCTCAAACGCCTGACCTCTCATGATCCACTGGCCTCGGCCTCCCAAAGTGCTGGGATTACAGGCGTGAGCCACCGCACCCAGCTGCATTGTTCTTTTAATAAGTGACAGCTCTTTGAGATAAATCATAGGCAAAGGTAATAAACATTTGTGTTTCTTTTCTTTTATTTTTTTAATTTGGCTATTCAAAATCTGAATCCTCGTCTTATGTTTGAAGAAATTGTTGCTTTTTGAAGTGGTCAGTGACCACCTCTGTCAACGATGAAAATGCCAGATGAAGAGCAGAAAGGAGTATTCCCAATGATGTCAGGGTCTGGAGCTGGATAATTTAGGGTTTAATCCCAGCTCTGCACATATACTGCTGTGTACCTTGGTTAAGTTACATGACTCTTCTGTGTCTCTGTTTCCTCATCAGTGAAAATGGGGGTGACATACTGATTTCACAGAGGTCTTGTGGGAATTAAGTGAATTAATATATGGAAATACAACAAAAGTGCCTGGCACATAGTACATACTCGGTAAATAATAGCTACCATTATCATTCAATTTCCAGCCCCATTAGCAGCTAGGGCATGGGCCCACGACCTGGGTTCCGCCAATGAGACATTCACTTTACATACTGACAAGAAAAAGCAGGAGCTACCAAAAAAGTCTTTTCTAGTGAGTATCATGTGGCTGCAACAGCAGTTAACTATAACTAGTTCTGAAGACTTCAGTGGCAGCCTTTGGATTGCTGGTGCTTCCAGTAAACTATGCAATATCCCTTTAACACATTCCTTTAGCACATTTCTCTTCTTGAATTACTGGTGAGTGTCAATTGCTTTTATCTAAGAATGCTAATGCATTCAAGAAGCATTATTGGCTCATGCTCGCAATCCCAGCACTTTGGGAGGCTGAGGAGGGCGGATCATGAGGTCAGGAGATAGAGACCATCCTGGCTAACATGGTGAAACCCCACCTCTACTAAAAATACAAAAAAATTAGCCAGGCATCGTGGTAGGTGCCTGTAGTCCCAGCTACTCAGGAGGCTGAGGCAGGAGAATGGTGGGAACCTGGGAGGCGGAGCTTGCAGTGAGCCAAGATCTCGCCACTGCACTCCAGCCTGGGCGACAGAGCGAGACGTCGTCTCAACAACAACAACAACAAAAATAAAAATTAAAAAATTAAAAAATTAAAAAAGAAGCAGCAGCATTATTATTTTAGGCTCTTGGCAATTAAATTTTTTCAAGGTCAAGTAGTTAGTGTGTAGTGAAACCAGAATTCCAAACCAAATTTTTCTCATTTCAAATCCTTGCTGTTAAGCACAGTGCTGTTTTGTCACAGAGACTCATGGACTCCTATGTTTATGAACATTAGGAAGGCATCTAGTCCACCCTTCAGTGCAGGAATCTCTCAGAAAATACGCTAGCTGGTAGTCATCCTACCTCTGTTTGAACCCTATTCATAACAGGGTAATTGTTACTCTGTAATTGTTACTCTGTGCATGTGTATCTACAAAAAGAATAGCAGCCAAAAATGTGTCTGATAATTGATAATGATCAGATATCTCACAGTTTTCAGACACCTTTTTGGCTACTATTCTTTTTGTAGATATATATACACAGAGTGGATAGTGGATCAAAAAACACAGTTTTGGGTAAATACCGTTGTATTAGTTTTCTATGACTGCTGTACTGACTTACCACAAACTGGGTGGCTTACAACAATGGAAATTTATTATATTATTGTTTAGGAGGCCTGAAGTCCAAAATCAGGGTGTCAGCAGGGTTGCTTCCTTCTGGAGGCTTGAGGGAGAATCTGTTTCACGCCTCTCTCCTAGCTTCTAGTGCCCCCTGGAGTTCCTTGTCTAGCAGCTGCAGCACTTCAATCTTTGCCTGCCTCATCACATGGTCATCTTCTATCAGTGTGTCTTTTCTGTGTCTTTGTGTCAAAATAGCCCTCTTCTTTCTCTTGTAGACAGTACCCCAATTCAGCATGACCTCATCTTAACTTGACTACAATGGCAAAAACCTATTTTCAAATAAGGTCACATTCACAGGTATAAGCATTAGGACTTGAACATATATTTTGGGTGACATAATTCAACTCACAACAACTGATAAGCAAAATGAAAAGACACACTGGTCGATGTGAGAAAGAGGCATATAGGAAAATGAAAGGGCAAGGGACCGGCAGCAGATCTGTCTGCTGAGATGGGTCCTGTTCCTCCCTGGTAAACTGCACTAGATCTTGGAAAAGGTTCCAGCACTGACACACATATAATTTAAAACATTAACATTTACCTCCCTGGAACCCCACCTTTCCAAGGGAATTTTTTCAGCGCTGCTTGAAAAATGATTTTCTCTATTAAGACATACTTTTTTTTTTTTTTTTTTTTGAGACAGAGTCTGGCTCTGTCGCCCAGGCTGGAGTGCAGTGGCGCAATCTCAGCTCACTGCAAGCTCCGCCTCCTGGGTTCATGCCATTCTCCTCCCTCAGCCTCCCGAGTAGCTGGGACTACAGGTGCCCACCAACAAGCCCGGCTAATTTTTTTTAGTATTTTTAGTAGAGACGGGGTTTCACCATGTTAGCCAGGATGGTCTCGATCTCCTGACCTCATGTATTAATGCATAAATTTTTTTTTAAGAATGTGAGTTCATGCTGTGTTATAATTCTTATTTGTATTGTTTTCCATCTGGCTAATTTCTCTTAGATTTGTGTCTTACATCAGCAAATATGTCTACCTTATTCTTAGTTGTTCCACCTTTGATCTGCAGTTAGTGTTTCTAGTTTTTCACCATTACAAGTAAACATAAGTTAACAAACATGCAAAAAGAAATCTTCGCACACCTATGCAAGCATTTTAGAGTTGATCTCAACAAGCACTGTTATTATGTCAAAGGGTATGTATTTAAATTTTTTCTTAGATATTAGTGTCTTCTAGAAATTAGTTTATTGGCTCATTCTCTCACAAATAGTACATGATTGCCTGTTCTTGTGTGTTCTTGCCCATGCTGATATTTTATTTTTTGCTAATATAGAAAAAATATATATAAACTATAGATATAAAAAAATATATATAGCGAGAGAGAGAGAGAAAGAAAAGCATATATATTTTTCACCTCTTATTTATTTATTATTTATTTATTTATTTATTTATTGAGATGGAGTCTCACTCTGCCACCCAGGCTTAAGAACAGTGGTGTGATCTTGGCTCACTGCAACCTCCGCCTCCCGGGTTCAAGTGATTCTGCTACTTCAGTCTCCCAAGTAGCTGGGACTACAGGCATGTGCCACCACGCGCAGCTAATTTTTGTATTTTTAGTAGAGACAGCATTTCACCATGTTGGCCAGGCTGGTCTCGAACTCCTGACCTCAGGTGATCCACCCGCCTTGGCCTCCCAAAGTGCTGGGCTTACAGATGTGAGCCACCATGCCCAGCCGACCTCTTTTTTATTACTGGTGAGGTTGAGCAACTTAATCTTCATTGACTGTTTGATTTATTCTGTGAATTTCCTGTTTGTATTTTTTAAAATTTAGTCTATATATATTTTTTTAATTAATTTGTAGGTATGATTTATATATTTTGGATATTAATCCTTTGTTTCAATAAAACCATTGCAAATATTTTTTCCCAGTCTTTCCTGGTGTTTTATAATTACTTTCAGTCGTTTGAGTATAGAAGCTTTAAAGTTTTATGTAGTCACATGTGTTATTCTTTTGTGTGTGTCTGTGTCTTCTACCTTTTTCTGATACTTTTATAGTTTTATTTTTCACACGTAGATACTTGCATTTAAATGGATTTTATTTTTGCACATAGTGGGAGAGTTCCGACTTATTTCAAAAAAGCTAATTTCAACTCTATTTATTGATTAGTCTACACAAGAAGTTGGCAAACTATGGCCCAAAGGCCACATTTTGCTCAGTACCTGTTTTTGTACAAAAAGTTTTGTTGGAACACAGCTATTTGTTTAGTATTGCCTATGGCTGTTTCCACACTACAGAGGCAGAGTTGAGTAGTTGCAACAGGGACTTTGTCCCACAAAGTCTAAAATATTTATAATATTGTCTTGTAAAGAAAAAGTTTTCTGACCCCTGATTCCCCACTGATCTGAAATATACACACACACACACACACACACACACACACACACACTAAATGTCTGTTTGTATAATGACTGAGTGTTAGTTTGCTCTACTTATTTATGAATCTATTCCTGGGTCAATACCATGCCATACAATTGTAGGTTTATAGTATGTTTTGATACCTGGTATGACAAACGCTCATTTGTTATTGTTTTCCAAAAATTTCTTTGCTCTTTTACATAAATCACTTTATGTATAAACTTTAGAAATGTCAAATTTTAAAACAAATGGGCAAATAAAAACTCTGTGATTCTGATAGAAAATTTCAGTGAACTTGTACATCGAGAGAAGATTGACATACTCACCATATTGATGCTTCTGCTTCAGAAACATGGTATGCCTTGACATTAATATTAGACTCTTCTCCTTATTGAGGAAAGTTTTATAGTTTTCTTCTATAGGTCTTGCATAATTTCTTTGTAGATTTGTGCATGTATATTCAGCAGATTTTGATTGCTAGTGCACATTGGACATTTGTAATTTTGCTATTTTGCCAGCCACACTCCTTTTCTATGTTAAGAGAATCTCAAGGCATGGGAAAGGAGGGCCTCTGTTTCCTACCTGTCTCTCACTACAGAAGATAAAGTAGTGGGGGCATTTTATCTTCCTACCCTGGGTAGCTAGAGAATGGACATATAATTTAAGCTTGGTTAATGAAATGCCACTCTCAGGTTGTGAACCTTAAGATAATAAGGCAAAGGGTTAGTTAGAGACTTTTTTTGGCATAGCAGGTGCCTGGAGGCCAGAGTCCTGTTCAGTGGTGTGGTGGTGCAATTACTGGGATGGAGCAGTCCAGCAGCATGGTAGTGGGCGTCCGATGGTGGCGTCACTAGTGGTGTGCGATGACAATTGCCTTTGGCATGATCTTGGCTGAACATTGTTTGCCTCAGTTCTTCCTGAACCCCTGTCCCCAGTCAATGCAGTGGACTACGTAATACCCTACCAATAAGCTTTGTTTCTGCCTAAGATAGCCAGAATCAGTTTCTGTTGTTTATAACCAAGAACCCTGACAAGAGTCCATCTTGCATTACAATTTACGATTGGTTATTTTTGATGCATATAGAAGCCATCGATGTTTGCAGTAGTCTTAGAAGTCAAAGATAAAACTGATTATTTTACCCTCAGGTCATTCATAGTTAGAGGATTTTGAAGCTGAAATAATCCCAAGACCACCAGACTACTGAACACCTACTACATGGCAGACACATATATTCTGTATTGCTTTCAGTCTCCTTAATTATCTTAGAGAACTGGCATTTTTTATTTCTACTTTTGCAAATAAGGAAATGGGGTTTTGGAGAGATTAAGAAACATGTCATGGTTATGTAATTCATGAGGAGTGGAGCCCAATTTTGAACTTGTGTTTGTTCTATTACTAAGTCTCTGACGTTTTGAGTTCCTCAAGCTGACTTTCTAAATAAATGTTGTCTTTTAAATATTTACTTCCCAGAGCCTGGGTGATAGAGCGAGACTCCGTCTCAAAATAAATAAATAAATAAATAAATGAAATAAATAAATAAAAAATTTACTTCCCAGATATGCATATGCAATATTCATCACTTTTTTCTCTAAGAACATTGACCATGATCTCAGGTTCAATTCAGACCTTCAAGTTTTGTTGTTGTCATCTTCTGTGCCTTTCACTGCCTCTGCACCTGAAACTAGACAATTTTTTTTCCCTTGTCACAAATGTATCATTCTTTCCCTCCCTTTTTCCATTTTATATATTTGAATTCTTCATGAAGCCTCTGTGAGTCCTATGGCCCATGATGTTCTCTCTTCTTTTCTGAATTTCTGCAGCATATCTTAGTTCCATTCACTTGACACTTAAATGTATACAGCTTTGCACTTTTATTGGCTGTTTAGGCATGTCAACCTTATCACTCATACAAAAGTGTTCTGATTCTGGAGAAAAAAAATGTACCCTATTCATCCCTGTGGTCCCTGTAGCATCCATGTTAAATGGCATGCCCATGGTAACTCTAGAAACATCAACAATCTATAAAGCTCTGAGGTCTTAAAAAACAATTGACTTTTGTATGAAACAGTTCAACTTGTGGGTGCTCTCTATCTGGAGAGCATATACCTTTATGGAGGTAGTTTTCTGATTCTGTCTTTAAATTACTTCAGATTTGGAAAGTTTTATTACAAATGCCTAAAGCATGGATTGTGACCAGTTGACAATTTCCACCACCATGAGACCTGGGTGGGAGGCCGTGGGCAGACCTGGAGCACACGGTAGGACACGGACATGGGGTAAGGTGGCTCTGCAGCCCAGTCTGCACTGTACTCCCAATCCTGTTTCCCTGAACCAGGGCTATGCCACCTGGAGGTCGTGGCACATTTTTCTAATTTGCACAAAAATTATCTAGGCTCACAGAGGCCCTGGGTATGGGTTTTGCCTAAAGCAGGGAATGCTGGGGGTAGACCACACAAAGCATTTTCTTAGTCAGAAATCAAGACATTGATACTGGTGGTTTTTCCTTCTGTAGAAATGTTAATATCAAAAATGACCATAATCTCAGAGAACCTTAGTTTTATATTTACCTGAAGACAAGGGGAATAAATGTATCCATGGATTGCTAATTTTGGTAAATCGCTTACATTGTAAAGGGTTTTAAGATTCATTGCTCAGAGGGGTTGTAGGAGAACAGGGGTGGGGGCTGATGTACCAACTGTGCCTCAGATTGGAACTGGAAGGGATCATCATCCCCAATGTCCTTGCCCCTTTTCCATGTGTATGCCCATCCTGTGTCCCTCTGTCACCTCTCCTTGGGATGGATACTAAATCATGGTGTGTTCAGATTTCTGATCTGTCTTAGCTTTCATTAGTGCAATTCTACATTAATAATGGAGCCTTAGGTCTCTCTCCCAATACCTGCATCTAAAGCCAATTCCTTGCCCAGCACCTCAGGTCATTCTGTCTTGTCTAAGGGGGGTACCCACACACAGGCACTGAGGCCACTCTCCCTCAGAGTCTCTCTGCCCTATCAGCCAAAGAAGAGACTCCTACCCTATTTGGTTTTGCAAATGCCTCTCAGGACCGCAGAAACTCTCATACTGGCTTTAGAGTCATTATTTTCCTCCTTCTGGAGGTCTCGGCGACTTCAGTTTATAAGCTCTAATTTTGCCCCTGAGGAAAGATTGATTTTTCTGAAACATATTCATCAATACTATTCAGGCTGATTCTACCCCCCTAAACTAATATGCTGATCCAGTGTCCTCAGGATTTAGTGGCCACATTTTCCAAATGCAAAATTGGAATACATGGTCTGACAAGGTGATAGAATATTTGAAATCGGGACTGACCTAGAAAATTCAGGACACGCAGCTGTCATACATAATGGCAACACGGCCTATATAACACACACCATTTTCCCTGAAGCCTGTCTGCATCATGACAGCTTCATTTGATGGTCCGAGATAGCCTGTCTCTTTCTGTTTTGGGTCACCCAGTTAGTATATCCTCATTTCCTCTTGGAGGGATGAATCCTGCGTTCAGCTTATTTACAACACAGGGATGACTGACAAGCTGTGTACCCAACTCCACCCACTCTGACAGGTCAACTTGACTATATGTGAAGGAAGCATCCTCCAGGATCTCTGGTAACTGAAGGAACCAGCCTAACCACACTGAACATCAGACTGTGGGGGGATCTGGAAAGCTCTCCTTCAGCCTGTGTGTGTGAGTTACTGTTCGTGGAGTGTGGATACAGTCTCTATTTGGGAGATAAAGGAAAGGAAGGTATTTTGTACATGAGCACTTGGGGAAACATGGGGAAAGTGAAAGGAAAGCTTGCTTTTCCTGTGCTAGACCGAGAGAAAGAGCTGGAATTGATCTTCACGATAGAGCTGCAGGATAGTTTCCTTGGGAAGTTTTATGAAATTCCAAGCATGAATATTGTTGCTCAGGATCTAGTAGGTAAAGGAGAGAACTGAGTTTAGGAGACGGGCTTTCTTCCTATTTCTGGAGTTCAGGTACCTCTAGGATTTATGGTGTGGGGAGGACTAAAAGAGAATATCTGTTATGTAGTGAATTGTGTCTCCCCATAATTTGCACGCTGAAGCCTTAAGCCCTCCATGTGACTGAATTGGAGACAGGGCCTTTCAGGAGGTGATTAAGGTTAAGTCAGGTCATGAGGTGGGGCCCTGATCTGATGGAGCCGGTGTCTTCATGAAAGGAAGAGACCTCGGCGATCTTGTTCTCTCTGCCATGCGAGGGCACAGGGAGAAGGCAGCTGTCTGCAAACCAGGAGGAGGGCCCTCAGTAGAAAGCAAATCCTATCAGAACCTTGATCTTGAACTTCCTAGCCTCCAAAACTGTGAGGAAATAAATTTCAGTGTAAGGCACCCAGGCAATGGTATTTTGTCATGATAGCAGACCAAGACAGCACCCTTATCATAGATATTATTGTTTTTTTTTAGAGTATATTGGTGACCTAGGTGTGGGAGGATAGGAGAATATAGAGATTCAGCAGGGAGGTTCTAGAGTCGGACTGAGTGAATTTGTATCCTGAGCTGCCACTCACTAGCTCTTTAACCTTCAGTAAGTTACTTGACCTTTTTGTGCCTTGATTTCCTCATCCGAAAAATGGGTCTAATATTTAAAGATTAAGTTAACAAATACATGTAAAGGGCTTAAAGCAGTGACTAGCATATGGAAAGGTCTCAGAAAGTGTTTGCTATTATTGGTGCTATTTTTGTTGTTGCTATAAGGAAGTCAGAATAGAATAACATTAATGGAATTATTTTTGAGCTCAGTAAATACCTTGCTGGAGCTTCCACAAACAACCTGCACAGGCTTTTACAGGGGGCATTGAGGGTCTATGGTCAATCAATTGATGTACATGTATTTGCAAATTTGGACATAAATATTAATGTAATCTCATTTATATCCATGCGGTGATGAGGCCAGAGAGCATCAGTGCAACATATAATTACCATTTTATAATGCTCCATGCAGCAGAAACTGCTAGCTTCTCTCTGAAGTCTATACTTTCTACTTCCTGGGCAGAAAGACTATGGTGCTAGCCTCTCTTGTTGGTAGGTGCATTTATGTGATAGAAGTCCAGCCAGTGGAAGGTGACACAGCAATGACATGTGCCACTCCCAGGCTTGGCCTCTGAAAATTCCCATGCATGTCTTCTTCATTGTGTCTTCAAGGTGGCAGAAATGAGAATATATAAAGAACAATACCCACATCTTGAAAATGGCATAGCCTCCATTAGTCTGGGTCCTTGAATAATTGCCAGCTGTTCATCCAACCAGCAAGAAATAATTTTGTGTATGTGTTTGTATTACACATTTTGAAGGGTTCTTTGCTGCAGTAGCCTAATGTACTTCAAATAGCATGAGTCTATCAAAAGCACAAAATGTCTCTTATTTCTTCAAAAGGGTTATTTACTCACAGCATTATAGATGTTGCTGTAACTATGAATAGTCAGGCCTCATGGGATTTGATCACAAAGTACTTTTATATTTATCTTCTACTGCTCTTTTACACTTGCCCAGTGGTAGTGGCCCTAACTTTCCATGGATACAAACTAGGATAAACAGCTTGACTTTTCTGGTCAGTTTCAGGAAAGAAAAAGTCTAGTTTTACTTAAAATTGCAAACACAGACTCAGTTTGGAAATTAAAAATGTCCATTCCTATACATTAATAATAACAAGAGACTTCAGCTTCATCAAAAGGTCACATTTTACTCTCTCACTTTCTCTCCTGCATGTTGCAGATGAGATTCCTGCCTTGGGGAAACATGATGTGGTTGGTTTCTTCTCTTTTTCTATCTGACCCTCCCAGGTTAAACTGGACTATAGAATATGGGAGGTGGTATGGATGTAAGGAGATGTAAGAGGAGTAGAGAAGTTTTTAGCTTACAGGCACTGTTGAGATGACAGATGTTGACCTGAGAGATGTTTCCATCTGTCTGTCTCTATCATGAGACTTTTTTGTATGCTCTTTGGAAACTTATCATAGATATTCTGTCATCTGGAATTTCCTTAATCTGGATATATGCTTCTCTATCTGACTTTGTTCTTCTTCAGTCCTTAAAAATCAACAGTCTACTTCCAGATTCTCTTTGTTAAGGTTAAGACCTTAACCTAAGGTGCCCTTTAGGTGAACTATTTTAAAAAGCATTTTAAATCCCCTAATTGTGACTCTCTTTGGTATCCTTTGATCAGTCAAACTTTGAGCATGTCAACACAGAAGAAACCCTTCTTTGTTTTACCACCAGTGCAGCTAGCCAGCTTATCTTCTGTTTTCTAGATTCCCAGAACGGCAATAAGACATCAGCCCACTGCAGGTACCCCAACCCCATTTAACTGTAAGGACACATATGAGGCCCACTGATTATTTCCATGTGACTCTTCTTTTGAAGTTAGGTGGACAAGAGGGAATGCTCATAACACCACTATTTCCAAAGAGATTCTCATCACAAATATTCTCCTCATCTTCGTTCTCTCAACCCTTGTATCCTTAATGTGAACAGAAAGAGACGGGGGGATATCTAAGAATTATAACACTGGTTCTTATCATTTCCTCTGACAGTTGGCATCTTGATTGTGTACCTGAACCTGGTGTTCATTATAATTGCAACTTAGATCAAACTTCTAGTTTAATATTGTGCTACAAAGATGTTAATTAAACAAATATGTCAAAAACTAGGGCAAGAGGTTCCGAGTTATAGCAAGTAGGCAGCTATTGAATGAACGGAATTTAGGATGTGTTAATTCATTCAACATTGATTCTTTAATATGTAACAACTTCAGAAAAAGGCATCAGAGGTAGAGAGAAGTAGAAAACGCACATAGGCACTACCTTCAGGGAGCTTATAGTCTAAATATAGAGAGTAATATTAACTAAATAATCAAATAAAATAATACAGTTGACCCTTGAACAGCACAGGTTTGAACTTTGCAGGTCCACTTATATGTGGATTTTCTTTCATCTCTGCCACTCCTGAGACAACAAGACCAACCCCTCATCTTGCTTCTCCTCCTCAGGTTTCTCAACCATGAAGACAATGAAGACCTTTATTTATCCACTTTTATTCAGTGAATGAAGTAAATATATTTTCTCTTCCTTCCTATTTCTTAACATTTTCCATAGCTTTCTTTATGGTAAGAATACAGTGTATAGGTTGGGTTTGGTGGCTCATGCCTGTAATCCCAGCACTTTGGGAGGCTGAGGCAGGCAGATTGCTTGAGACCAGGAGTTCAAGACCAGCCTGGCCAACAAGGCAAAACCCTGTCTCTACTAAAAATATAAAAAATTAGCCGGGTGTGGTGGCAAGCACCTGTAATCCCAGCTACTGGGGAGGCTGAGGCACCAGAATTGCTTGAACCTGGGAAGCAGGGATTGCAGTGGGCCAAGATTGCACCATTGCACTCCAGCCTGGGCAACAGGGCAATACTCCATCTCAAAAAAAGAAAATACAGTATATAATGCACATAACATACAAAATATGTGTTAATTGACCGTTTATGTTATTGATAAGTCTTCTGGTCAACAGTAGGCTATTACCAGTTAAATTTTGGGGGAATTAAATGTTATGTGCAGATTTTTGACTATGTGTGGGGGGTTGGTGTCCAAACCTGTATGTTGTTTGAAGGTCACCTGTGTATAATTTAAAATAGCAATGATTGTATGAAGAAACATTATAAGGTGTTACGGGGGAGAATGAGAGAACACTTGATTTAGATGGAAGATTTGTAATGAAAAGTCAGTAGGAGGTGAAGCTGCCCAGGTGAAAATTTGTGAGTATTTCAAGGAGAGGGAAGGTCATCTTTCAAATCTGCAAGGCTATAAATGGCACAGAAAATTTGCAGAATTGGAAGAAGACCAGAGGCCAGTGTTCCCACAGGAATCCACCCATCGTGCAACACCTTGGAAGTCACATAGAAGGCTTTGGACTTTAACCTGTAAAGCAATGGAAGGCCAATAAAGGACCGTAAACAGGACAGTGAGGGGGGCAGATTTGTATTTAGAAATGATCACATAAATTACTGTAAAAAGAATGAATTAAGACCAGGAGTAATCCTAGAAGCAGGGACACCTTTGTGGTGACCTGGAAGAAATGTGCCGTGGACTGGGCATGATTATGGAGATAGATGGAAGTACATGGTTTATTTGGGATAGATTTAGAAAGTATAAACCATTCAATTGGATGAAGGAAAGGGAGTTGTTAAGGATGACTCTTAGGTTACTGTCATGGGCTAACGAGTGAATCGAGATGCCATTTACTTGAACTCTCTAGGAAGAAGCCAATTTTAGGTGGGGGAAAGATAAGGAGTTTAGTTCAGTGCACAATGAATTTGAGGAGTCTGTAGGACATCTAAACAGAGATGCTAAATAGACATTGTATGTGTGGATCTGGAACTCAGAAGTATGACCTGCAGATATAAGCGTGGGAGTTGGCAGATAGTTGTTATTTAGAGGTTGCATAAATGAGGAGTAGCCAGTGAGGTTGAGAAAAAAACCAGGAGCTTATGACATTATCAAAGCAAATATATCAAGAAAGAAGGGTGGCTAGCTGTATTGGTTTCTGTTGAGATATCAAGTAAGAGAAGAAACTAAAATGAGTCCACTGGATTTTGCAACATGAAAGCCATTAGTGATCTTAGTGAGTACATGTAATATATTTCCAGTTATTAATGGAGTTCCAGTTAGTGTCAGAAATCAGAGGAAAAAGAGCTCGGAAGAAAAGTTATTGAGTAGGTCACAATCATTCCAAGATCAAATACCAAAATGACAGAATTTGCAGTGACATAATCAGAAAGTGAGGTTCAGAAAGAAGGGCATGCATGTAAGTCAGGAGTCGTGCATCCAAAATGAAGCCGGGATGAAATATTACATCAAAGCAACAAAGAACAATTTAGAATAAAATGATCCTCAGTGATTACTTAATCAAAATATAACTCTATGGATAAGTAAACTGAGGCTGAGAAATGACTTTGTCACGGTTACACAGTGAAAGAATGGCAGAGCCAGGATTAGAAAGCTGTTCAGAATCTACACGTCGCTCATTCTGTTTTTGTTGCCTCTCGTGGCCTGCTTATTCTAGGCAGAAGACATAGGAAGAGGAATATGGCTCAGTTGTCAGGCAGCACCTGAGATCACTCCCAGCTGGAAGAAACTCATTGGAGCAGACTTAAGTGACCTATAACTTACAACAGGCAAGCCAGGGTCAGAAATAATCAAGCCTCAGCCTCGTAATTTATCAGCACCTGAAAGTCCGCTTCTGTGGTTTCCTCTCTCTTCAAGTTGCTCAGGCATGGGGCACACAGCTCTCAGTCCTCTAGTGGCAGGAGGACTTCATAAATGACATTTGATTATGCTCAACACAGCAGCCAGGGGCTGTACACCAACTTCAATAAAGACGGCAAACACTAGCGATCTCCATAAAACACAGAAGCCCGGGGGGAATGGAATCGAAATCTTAATGTCGAGATCCACGGCCACTAAGGCAAATGACAGCAAAATGCGAACAAATTGCAAAACCAATAATAATAAAATTCCTGCTTGTGCTGCCTGTAAGGCATCAGCTCTCCAATATCACCCCCAGGGAGCAAAGTCCGCTCTCCGTGGGGTCAGTGGAGGCTATTAGAAGCCTGCTTGCTAGGCTTCTCAGCTGGAACCCAGCGCTGCTGAAATAGCTTTGCATTCAATTGTGTTCCAACCCTCTAATCCTGCCCTTCTGCCTGAGGGGAATCGTAGGCAAATTTAGCCTTATTCCCAAGCCAGAAATATTTTTTGAGACATGTGAATCTTGATGTTTTTGATTTCTCAATTATGACCAAGTCTTGAATGAAATTTTAGAATTTTAATGCTAGAAGTCTTAGAGATCATTTATCTCCCCACAACTCCACCCCAAACTAAGACCTAGAGAAATGGGAGCCTTTGTCCCAAGTCATACAGCTTGTGACAGCACTGGAATTGGAATCTGGAGCTCTGAACAGGCAGTCACAGCTCCCAGGCAGATTCAGTGAAAGGGAACTTACTATTAAATAAGGAACTAAATATAGATGCTTTTTGTTGTTGTTGTTGTTGTTCTAGGGGAGTCACAGCATTTACCTCACCTCAGGGGAAAATGTATTCTTTTGTTTCTTTTGTTTAGGAACACACTTTAATGGTTTGTTTTGTTGTTGTTGTTTTGTTTTGTTTTTTTTTTTTTGGTCATAAAAGCCATAGCCTTGGGTCTCATCTAAAATGGGGAAGTTAAGTGTGTCTGTGTAAAACCACATGGTCATGTAAAAGCATATTCTCCCTGGGGCCAGAGAGATTGTTCTGATGTGCTGTGATGAGGGCTAGTGGTGAGGAAGATGTCCCATGGAGTGGAGTTCTAGTGGGTTCCTTGCTGTGAATAGAAGGGAGAATGGACTAGATTGAGAATTGGCTGCGGGCTTTGCAGATCCAAATGATAGCAATGTGTGCCTTGCAGCGTTGGTAGCTCTAGACCTGTACTATGCAGAATATCTGACATTGCCCGGATGTTATCCATGTGAGCCTTCGGTAAAATGGTTTCCTAGCACAAACCTTTGTGCTAATGACGTTAATAATATGGGGTGGAATGCAAGCCAAGCACTGTGTGGGCCTCTATCAGTGAAGAGGAGAGTTGCTTCCCTAACACCCCCCCGCCCCCAAGACTTTGAGGCCTGCAAGTGGTAGTACCAGTGTAGAAAGGGAGGGCTGCATTGCAGGACTTTGGGAGCTGACAGGCAAGTGAAGGCCTCAGGGAGAGCGGGCAGGGAGGACCAAGAGCCAGCTGCTACAGAGGAGCAGGCAGCCGTGGGAGCTGGGTGGGGCAGGCTTACCACAAAATGAAATCTACTGAGAGAAGGCGACCCCTGAAGGGATTTTGAGTGTGGGGTGAAAAGTGGGAGGAACTAGACTATGCTTTATGGAGCTAGAAACTGCAAGCAGTAATCAGAGGTGACCCTGGCTTTGGGTGCTTGCGTTTGTCACTGTTAAATGTCACTGTCCTCACATTAAATTAAGTTCGGTTATGTTTATCAGTGATTGCTCTGGTTTAATTCAAATTAAAGTTCCATGGAAAATAAATCAATGTTTCTGGGGCATGGAAGTCTTCACTCCAAAGCCCATCTCCAGCAGGACGAGTGTCGGAACTCGCTCACCTGTGTGCGTGACTGCCCGTATCTATTTCAGCTCTGAGATCATTCCAAAGGGCAAATGAGCAAAGAGTTGTGTTGTAGAGGGGGTTCCAGGCCCACTATGCCTTGAAAAGCTGGGACTGCTCTCTTTTAATCTCCCTTCTTATTTGGGGTTTCTGAATGGAAGAACCAGGAGCTGAAATTTCCTCTCTTCTGCATTTTGAGGTTAAGATCCCATTAAGATCCCAGAAATGTTCAGGTTTTGTTTGTTTGCTTGCTTGTTTTAATTGTGACAAAGAGTAAATTTGTCTTAATCACCAGATACTTGCAGATGATGGAAATCGGTGGGGAGGGCTAGAGAGATGGAGAGGAGAAATGAGAGTCAGAGAGCATCCATGCCTTTTATTGGGAGTTCTCTGGAGCTTGTGGGAAAACACCAATATGTATTTTGAGCTGTGTACATCTCATTTCACTGTTTAAAGGAAAATAGCAGGCCTAGGCCACAAGGGGCCCAAACAGAGAGAGGAGGCCTTGGGGTATACATACACTCAATACTGTGACCTTCTTAAATATAAACATTCCAGAGATGAATAGTTTATGACTTCTGCTGGTGCCTGAGATAGCTTCATAAATGAATGAATTAGGTTTGGCCACAGTAAACACCAACTGTAAGAAATATGCAAGGCCAGCGGAATAAAAACAAGGGAGGAAGGTTTCTAGTTGGCATTATAAGAAATGGGATTATTTCTCATTTGTAGCCTATGGAACATATGTTAATTTTCATGCTGTAGTTTGTGTCTAAAGAAAGAAAAGGATTCTTGCCATTTGTGGCTGATACTGTAGCTTGTCTTCCTGACAACCCTTCTCTCTGTTTTCTGTAGTATAACCCTGACTTCGTTTTGGGTAACAGAGAGTCTAGTTATTTCCCAGTCCCTCTTTGCACATAGAGGTGGCTGAATAAAACAGTTCCAGCCAGTGAGATATCAGAAGTCACTGGATGAAACTTCTGGAAAGGCCTTGGGAAGGGGTACAGGTTCATTTGGCTCTTCCATTTTCTTCTTGCTCACTGTCCTTCTCCTCTCTTCTAAGAGCTGAAGCTGGGAGGTGTAGAGGTTCCCTGTGACCATGCGGATGACAGATGACCACTGAGGGGGCAGTGCAGGAGCACAGGGTGGGCGGTCCCCACACCAGAGGGCAGCCTCCCTCTGGACTTCTTATGCAGGAGAGAGATCAGCCCCTTAATGTCTTTGTGAATGTGTCTGTTGAAGCTAAAAGTAATTCTGAGTGGTCTTTTATAACTTCAAGGTACACACGGAGAAAAACGCAAGTAAGTTCACTGTGTATGTTCACCATGTGCACTGTGGCTGCCTCTGAGCTGCATGGGTGAAGTACATGGCCCATGAGGACTGTTATTGGAGCGGAGCACTCTCAGACCAAGGCAGCTGGACCAAAAGGGAAAGGCCACCACCCCCTAGACCTTTCCTTCAGCTCTCTCCTGGAATTAGAGGCAAGTCCGCTGCAGATCTCAGGTTACCTCCATGATGATGTGGTCTGTAAAACACAGGAGATAGTCCAAGCTCATAAATATGGGTTCAAATGTGTCTCTATGTACAGGAAATTCCAGAAAGAAAGGATGGCAGCTTTATAAACATAGCTTCTGGTGGAAGCTTTATGAGTGTTGTCGGTGTTTTCATGCTCAGTATGTAGCGGGTGCTGCACGAAATCGAATGGAATGCAGAAGTCTGTAGAATTGTCCAGATACGTTGCCAAACCATGGAGATGTGTGTATATATCATCCGCCTCTCACCCACCTCTTTGTCTCACGCCTCCCTTGCATCTCCATCACCCCCTCCACTCCTATCACCTCACTTCTCACCCATCTTTTTGTTACCCCATTCTCTCACATCTCACTTCTTTCTTACCCCGGCTTTCTGTCACCCCCTTCACTTCTCCTAACCTCTTACCTCTTTCGTGTCTCGCTCCTATCTGTCTCTCATATATCTCCCATGTCTCTCATATGTATCTCATCTCTATTATATAATGTATGTGTATATATGTATATATACATATATTCCCGGACAGATCTGAAGCAAAGGTCCAGGAGTTGGCGGCCTTTCCCTTGTGGTCCAGCTGCCTTGGTCTGAGGGTTCTCAGCTCCAGTAAGAGTCCTCATGGGTCATGGACTTCACCCATGCAGTTTAGAGGCAGTCACAGTGCACACGGTGAACATACACAGTGAACTTACTTGCATTTTTCTCCATGTGTATGTATATATACATATACATTATATATATATATATATATTTGAGACCAGGATGCTGAAGGCTCCGGATACCCAACATGGTCAAATGGTATGTCACCTATGTTGACATTAATTGCTCTTCCACAGGCAAAGCCTGCTGTTAGATTTGTGAAAACTATATGTTATCTCTACCTTGATAGAGGAAAATGTGACTTCTGTTTAATTTTGTAAGTTGAGTCAGATTTGAAAGGGCACAAAGGAAGCCTGCCACATACATGGAAGAATATTTTGTAAAGTGAATCAAGCCACCGTTCCACTTCATTTAATGTCTACTCTCCCCAGGTCAGGCTACGTATCTGCTTTGTACATTTTTACTGTTTACAGCTCAGGTTTCCTGAAAAGGGCGTGTTATTTGTAATTATTTGTTGCCGTCATTAACAAGCAGGGCAGCCCCATAGAGCACCGAAGAAAACACTGGCAGCTGAGTTGTAAAGGGAGGCATTTGCTGGTAAAGGAAGCAAAAGCAGTTGTGGACAGCTTTTATGAGCTTTTAGAAACAGACTGAAAAGTGATGCTCTCCTTCTGACTGCTAAGCTCAGCCTGAATGACGAGGAGAAGGTAAATACACTAACAAATTGTTCTCCAAATGTGGCTGCAAGGTGACTTTTTTCAAAGGAAGCATATTGGAGATAAAATGAGGCAACCTTTTAATGTGCTGCTCCCAGTCAAGTGATTATGAGTAGCTTTATAACAAACACCACCAGGAGTTGCATCCCCAGGCGACTTATTTGACGTTGCCCCCAGAAATTTAATTTGGAGATCTGATGGAGACCCACTAGAAAGGGCAGCCACCATCTGAACAACCCCCATTCTCTAAGACGTTCACACATACACACACACACACGGAATTAAAATTGATTTTCAATGTTTTGGCAGTCGTAGGAGACTCTAGTCCCTCCAGCAGCATTTCCCAAAGAAGACATTACTTATCAGAGCTGGTCAGTATCAGCAATCTCTTAGATAAATAATTTATGTGGGGAACTAATAAAATAATGGAGTACTTTAGGGGCTGGTAATAAGCGTGCAGATGAGAGCCTCCTGGGCACACTCCACAAGAGGCAGAATCCACAGCTTGGGTGCACTGCCTGTCTTTACTTTAACTGCCTATACTGTTCCCACTCCCACGTCTCATCCGTAGAATGCCATCCCCTGGCTGTACTTTCTTGCACTGTAAACTTGTATAAATCCTCTCCATCCTTTAATGACCAGCTCCACACTCTGTTTGATGTAGCCTTTCTTGCCATTCCAAACCTAATTTCTCTCCCGCTCCAATCTCCATAGTGCTTATGTTTATACGACTTGTCTCATCCCTTTTGAAACAGCCATGTGCTACTCCTTGCATTGATATTTTATTTGTTTAATTTGTACAGTCATTAGATTATAAACGTTTTAGAGATAGAGGCATGTTGAATAGCCCCTAAATCCCCAACAGTGTATGTTGCTGCATATCTGCCAGTTGCATGCATTTGCTGACTTGCCTGCAGGGCAAGAATCCTCTTAAAGAATCATTTCTTCTATTGTATGTGTCTAACAGGTGATGGAGGGTCTAGAGATATTGAATTTTGGTGGCAATTTTAGAGGCAAGCATTCTTTTGTTTTTGAGGAAGTATACAACCTATGCCCAAGAAATAAAAAAAACAGATTTTTCTGGAAGAATAGGAGAGACTCTAATTAGCATTTAATTTTTAAAAATTGTCCTTTCTGGAAGGTAATCTTTTGTTCTAGCTTGCCTTTGGGCCAATGGGATGGCATCAAAGAGAAGGGGGCTTTAAAGGCAGGAAGGAGATAATGAGACCCAAGTGGAGCTCTGTCTTCACCCACAAGGAGGGCTGGCTTCTTTGTCTGATGTCTGCAATGGCTGAATCCTCCCCTTTTACTTAGGGGTTGTCTTTGCGCAGCAGGGAACTTTCATGGAATCTTCAGCTCCAAGAAGCAGTTATAAATCTCTCTCTTTTACAGCCTTGCGTTGGCTTCCCTCCTGTGTTCTCCCATTTTTGCCTGTTCAAGAAAGCCCTAGGTGTTGGGTAGAAGCAGGTGCTCTGACACCTCAGGTGCTCTTGCTTTCTCCCCCCTGGTACAGCTCTCTAGATTGACACAGGAAGCCAGAGTTCTGCAGCTGCCTATTGATAAGGCTTTGTATTCCTTTGGATATTAGCAGTTCGTATAATTTTATATGTAAGCATGTTGGTTGCTAGCACCAGAACAACAGCATCCAGAAATGCACACTGAATTGGAAGAAATGTTGCAGATTTCTACTTCAGATCTTAAAGTATTTGGGGAAGAGATAATCTCTGACAATGAAGGGAATAAAATATCAAGGTATTTTACGGCTTCTCTAGAACTTTAAAAAGAAGTGGTAATAGCTTTTGGTCTAGAACGACTCAAAGGAAATCTTTCTTGGAGGAAAAATATACAATTGGCAAAGCTCACAATTTCTCTTCTTTCTTTTCCTTCTTAGCTGGGTAAAGAGAAGTATGATTATTTTTGGACAGTGTGTGGCTGGTTCATTTCTTTGATCTATTACCACAAGACAGCAGCCCAAACTTCTCACCATGTTTCCAGTATAGTACAGAGGGTGGTAAGAAAGTCCTATGTGGCTCCTGCACAAGCTGGGTCCAAGGAAGAAAATCTATTATTTAAAGGTTCTGTTTATCGGGGTTTCTTTTTCAAATCTTTGTATCATTCTACATGACTCACAAGGTGATCCCAAAGCAGGCATTGCAGGAAAAATAATGGGTGCAGGCTGGGAATGATCATTTAAACCAGTGAGCTGGTGTTTTCATAGTTGGTATTTTCTGGGCAGAGTCTCTTAATATTTGCAGCTGCCTTAGGAAAAGTGCATCCTTTATTATTATTATTATTATTATTATTTTTGAGACGGAGTCTTGGTCTGTCACCCAGGTTGGAGTGCAATGCACGATCATGACTCAGGTGATTCTCCCACCTCAGCCTTCTGAGTAGCTGGAACCAGAGGCATGCACCACTATGCCCAACTAATTTTTGTATTTTTTCATAGAGACCAGGTCTTGCCATGTTGCCTAGGCCAGTCTTAAACTCCTGGGCTCAGGTGACCTGCCTGCCTTGGCCTCCCAAAGTGCTGGGATTACAGGCGTGAGCCTCCGCACCTGGCCTAAGTGCATCCTTCATGACAAACAGGCCAGGGCAAGGACATGTTTGAGTAGCCCCAACTGTGACCCTGACTTAGGTTTGGAGTATTATTTTCTTAGGAATGAAATGGTTCAGATACACTTCAGTTTGCATTTAATTCCTAAGGGTTAATATGTAAACCACAGGCATTCTTCAACTTTCCCCGTCATTGCTAGAAGAGTCTTTCACATTTGTAATATTTTACAGTTTTATTTACTAATTCAGCAACTTTTTAAACTTTTAAGTTCAGGGGTACATGTACAGGTTTGTTACATAGGTAAATTTGTGTCATGGGGATTTGTTGTAGATTGTTTCATCACCCAGATATTAAACCTAGTATCTATTATTAGTTACTTTTTCTGATCTCTGTCCATCCACCTTCCACCTGCAGATAGGCCCCAGTATGTGTTGTTCCCCTTTATGTATCCATGTGTTCTCATCATTTAGCTCCCACTTATATGTGAGAACATGTGGTATTTGGGTTTCTGTTCCTGCATAAGTTTGCTAAGAATAATGGCCTCCAGCTCCATCTATGTCCCCACAAAAGACATGATTTCTTTTTTTTATGGCTGCATAGTATTCCATGGAATATATGTACCACATTTTCTTTATCCAGTCTATCATTGATGGTCATTTAGATTGATTCCATATCTTTGGTATTGTGAATAGTGCTGCAATGAACATACATGTGGGTATGTCTTTATAATAGAACTTATAGAATAGAAGTTCTATTTCTTTGGGTATATACCCAGTAATGGAATTGCTGAGTTCAATGGTATTTCTGTCTTTAGGTCTTTGAGGAACCACCATACTGTCTTCCACAATGGTTGAACTAATTTACACTTTACAAACAGTGTATAGACATTTCTTTCCCTCCACAAACCTTCCCAGCATCTGTTATTTTTTGACTTTTTAACAATAGCCATTCTGACTGATGTGAAATGATATCTCATTGTGGTTTTGATTTGAATTTCTCTAATGATCACTGATGTTGAGCTTTTGGTGCATGAATGTCTTCTTTTGAGAAGTGTCTGTTCATGTCCTTTGCCCACTTTATTTATGGGGATGCTTGTTTTTTTCTTGTAAATTTGTGTAAGTTCCTTACAGATGCTGGATATCAGACCTTTGTTGGATATATAGTTTACAAAACTTTCTCCCGTTCTGTAGGTTGTCTGTTTATTCTGTTGATAATTTCTTTTACTGTGCAGAAACTCCTAAGCTTAATTAGATTCCATTTATCAAATTTTTGCTTCTGTTGCAATTGCTTTCGGCACCTTCAGCATGAAATGGTTTCCTCTGCCCATGTCCCGAATGGTGTTGCCTCATTTGTCTTCCAGGGTTTTTATAGTTTTGGATTTTACACTTACATTTTTGTTTTACATTTAAGTTTTTAATCCATCTTGAGGTGATCTTTTATATGGTGTAAGAAAGAGGTCTAGTTTTAATATTCTGCATATAGTTAGCCAGTTATCCCAGAACTATTTATCGTACAGGGAATACTTTTCCCATTGCTTGTTTTAGTTAGGTTTGTGGAAGAGTAGATAGTTGTAGGTGTGTGACCTTATTTTTGGGTTCTCTATTCTTTTCCATTGGTCTATGTGTCTATTTTCATACCACTATGATGCTAATTTGGTTACTGTGGCTCTGTAGTATAGTTTGAAGTTGGGTAGCATGATGCCTCCAGCTTTGCTGTTTTTGCTTAGGATTGCCTTGGCTGTTCAGGTTCTTTTTGGTTCCATACGAATTCAAAACAGTTTTTCTAGTTCTGTGAAGAATGTTGTTGATAGTTTTGGTAGGAATAGCAACAAGTCTGTAAATTGCTTTGGGCAGTTGACCATTTTAATAATATTGATTATTCCTGTTCATGAGCATGAGATGTTCTTCATTTGTTTGTGTCTTCTCTGATTTCTTTGAGCAGTGTTTTGTAATTCTCATTATAGAGACTTGTCACCTCCCTGGATAGCTGTGTTCCTAGGTATTTTATTTTTTTTATAGCAGTTGTGAATGGGATTGCCTTCCTGATTTGACTCTCAGCTTGGCTGTTGTTGGTATATAGGAGTGCTAGTGATTTTTATACATTGATTTTGTGCCCTGAAGTTTGCTGACATTGTTTATTGGCTGAAGGAGATTTTGGGCTAAGACTATGGGGTTTTCTAGACATAAAATTACGTCATCTTTAAATAGGGATAATTTGACTTCCTCTCTTCCTATTTGGATGCCCTTTATTTCTTTCTCTTGCCTGATTGCTTTGGCTAGGACTTCCAATATTATGTTGAATAGGATTGGTGAGAGAGGGCATCCTTGTCATGTGCAGGTTTTCAAGGGGAATACTTCCAGCTTTTGCATATTCAGTGTGATGTTGGTTAGGGGTTTGTCATATATGGCTTATTATTTTAAGGTATGTTCCTTCAATATCTAGTGTTTTGAGAGTTTTTTTTTTTTAACATGAATGCGTGTTAAATTTTATGAAAAGCATTTTTTGCATCTATTGAGATAATCATGTGGGTTTTGTCCTTAATTCTCTTTATGTGATAAATCACATTTATTGATTTGTGTATGTTGAACCTACCTTGCATCCCAGGGATAAAGCCTACTTGATTGTGGTGAATAAACTTTTTGATGTGCTGCTGGATTTGGTTTGCCAGTATTGTGTTGAGGATTTTTGCACAGATGTTTATCAAGGATATTGGCCTGAAGTTTTCTTTTCTTTTCCTTTTTTTTTTTGTATCTCTGTCAGGTTTTGGTGCCAGGATGATGCTAGCTCATAGAATGAGTTACAGAGAGTCCCTGTTCCTCAATTTTTCTTTTTGGAATAATTTCAGTAGGAATGGTATAAGCTTTTATTTGTACATCTGGTAGAATTCACCTGTCAATCTGTCTGGTCCTGGGCTTTTTTGGTTGATAGGCTATTTATTACTGCCTCAATTTCGGAGCTCATTATTGGTCTGTTCAGGGATTCAATTTATTTCTCGTTCAGTCTTGAGGGGGTGTATGTGTCTAGGGATTTCTTCTAGATTTTCTAGTTTATATGCATAGAGATGTTCATAATAGTCTCTGATGGCTGTTTGTATTTATTTGGGATCAGTGGTAATATCTCTCTTGTTGTTTCTGATTGTGTTTATTAGAATCTTCTCTCTTTTCCTCATTAGTTCAGCTGGTGGTCTATCTGCTTCCTTTTTTTTTTTTTTTTTTTTTGATGGAGTCTAGCTCTGTCGCCCAGGCTGGACTATAGTGGCATGATCTTGGCTCACTGCAACCTCCACCTCCCAGGTTCAAGTGACTCTCCTGCCTCAGTCTCCCAAGTAGCTGGGATTACAGGTGTCTGCCTCCACGCCCAGCTAATTTTTGTATTTTTAGTAGAGATGGGGTTTCACTGTGTTGGCCAGGCTGGTCTCAAACTCCTGACCTCATGATCTGCCCGCCTCGGCATCCCAAACTGCTGGGATTACAAGTGTGAGCCACTGCACCCAGCCATCTACCTCATTAAAAACAACAACAACAACAAAAAACAAAAAACAAAACAAAACAAAAAAAACAAAACAACAACAACAACAAAACTAGCTTCTGGATTAGTTGTTCTTTTGAATGGTTTTTCATGTCTCCATCTCCTTCAGTTCAGCTATAATTCTGGTTATTTATTCTGCTACCTTTGAGATTTATTCTTGGTTCTCTAGTTCTTTCAGTTGGGATGTTAGGCTGTTTACTTGAAATATTTCTAACTTTTTGATGTGGGCATTTAGTGCTATATATTTTTCTGTTAACAGGGACTTAGCTGTGTCCCAGAGATTCTGCTATGTTGTATCTTTGTTCTCATTAGTTTCAAAAGCTTCTTGATTTCTGCCTTAATTTCATTATTTACTCAAAAGTCATTCAGGAGCAGGTTATTCAATTTCCATGTAATTTTATGATTTTGAGTGAATTTCTTAGTCTTGATTTCTAATTTGCACTGTGATCTGAGAGACTATTACAATTTCAGTTCTTTTGCATTTGCTGAGGAGTGTTTTACTTCCAATTATGTGATGTTTTAGAGTATGTGCCTTGTAGTGATGAGAAGAATGTATATTCTGTTGTTTTGGGGTAGAGTTCTATAGATATCTATCAGGTCCATTTGATCCAGTGCTGAGTTCAAGTTCTGAATATCTTTGTTAATTTTCTGTCTTAATGATCTGTCTAATATTGTCAGTGGGTATTAAAGTCTCCCGCTATTATTGTGTGGAAGTCTATGTCTCTGTGAAGGTCTCTAAGCACTTGCTTTATGAATGTGGGCGCTCCTGTGTTGGGTGCATATATATTTAGGATAGTTAGAATGTGTTGAATTTAACCCTTTCCCTTATGTAATGCCCTTCTTTGTCTTTTTTTGATCTTTGTTGGTTGAACATCTGTTTTGTCAGAAGCTAGTATTATAACCCCTGCTTTTTTGTGTTTTCCATTTGCTTGGTAGATTTTCCTTTATCCCTTTATTTTGAGCCTAAGTGTGTCATTGCATGCGAGATGGGTCTCTTGAAGGCAGCATACTGATGGGGGCCTGGGTTCTTCATCCAGTTTGTCACTCTGTGCCTTTTCATTGGAGCACTTAGCCCATTTACATTTAAGGTCAGTATTGATACATGTGGATTTGATGCTGTCATCATGATGTTAGCTGGTTATTTTGCAGATTTGTTTATGTGGTTGCTTTATAGTGTCACTGGTCTGTGTACTTCAGTGTGTTTTTGTAGTGGCTGGTAACAGTTTTTCCTTTCCAAATTTAGTACTTTCTGCAGGAGTTCTTGTGAGGCAGGTCTGGTGGTAACAAATTCACTCAGCATTTGCTTGTCTAAAAACGATCTTGGGCCAGATGTGGTGGCTCATGCTTGTAATCCCAGCACTTTGGGAGGCTAAGGTAGGTGGATCACCTAAGGCCAGGAGTTCGAGACTAGCCTGGCCAACATGGTGAAGCCCCATCTCTACTAAAAATACAAAAATTAGCCAAGTGTGGTGGTGCATGCCTGTAATCCCAGCTATTCGGGAGGAAGAGGTTGGAAAATCACTTGAACCCAGGAGGTGGAGGTTGCAGTGAGCCGAGATCACACCATTGCACTCCAGCCTGGGCAACAGAGTGAGCCTTGGTCTCAAAAATAAATAAATAAATAAATAAATAAATAAATAAATAAATAAATAAAATTTTAAAAAAGACCTTGTTTCTCTTTTGCTTGTGAAGCTTAGTTTGGCCAGATATGAAATTCTAGGTTGGAATTTCTTTAATAATGTTGAATATTGGCCTCCAATCTCTTCTGGCTTGTAAGATTTCAGCTGAGAGTTTTGCTACTATTCTGATGGGTTTCCCTTTGTCAGTGACCTGGACTTTCTCTCTAGCTGCCTTTAACATTTTTTCTTTCATTTTGACCTTGGAGATTCTGATGATTATATGTCTTGGGGATGATCTTGTAGAGTACTTTACTAGGGTTCTTTCCATTTCCTGAATTTGAATGTTGGCCTCTCCAGCTAGATTGGGGAAGTTCTAATGGATGATATTCAGAAATATGTTTTCCAAGTTGGTTCCATTCTCCTCATCTCTTTCAGGTACACCAATCAGTTGTAGATTTAGTTTCTTTACATAATCCCATATTTCTTGGAGGTTTCATTCATTCATTTTCATCCTTTTTTATCTGCTCTTGTCTGCCTGTCTTATTTCAGAAAACCAGTCTTCAAGCTCTGAGATTCTTTCCTACACTTGATCTATTCTACTATTAATACTTGTGATTGCATTAGGAAATTCTTGTAGTGTGTTTTTCAGCTCTATCAGGTTGGTTACGTTCTCTGTACTGGGAATTTTGTCTGTCAGTTCCTGCAATGTTTTAATCATGATTTTTAGCTTCCTTGCATTGAATGACAATGTACTCCTATAGCTCAAAGAACTTCATTCTCATCCATATTCTAAGTTCTACTTCTGTCATTTTAACCATCTCAGCCTCAGTCTGGTTCTGAACCCTTGCTGGAGAGGTGATGTGGTGAAACAAAGTCACTCTGACTTTTTGAGTTTTTAGTGTTCTTGTTTGATTCTTTCTCATCTTTGTGCACTTATTTATCTACCTTCAATCTTTGAGTTTTTGTTGACTTTTGAATTTTTTTATTTTATTTTATCCTATTTGATGACCTTTAGGGTTTGATTGTGGAATAAGGTGGATTCAGCCTAACGGATTCATTTCTGGGAGATTTTAGGGGCCCAGTGTTCAGCTCTCAGCACCAGGGCTGCATGTTCTAACTCTAGGAGACTTGTATCAGGCCCTGACTTTGTTCTCTGGCACAAGACTTGGAGTCCACTGCTGTGGGGGGACCAAAGTGTGGCAGCTGCAGCAGAGTGTTAGCAGATGCCAGGGTGCCTGCCTTTCTGTGGGCATTCACCACAGTGGCAGAAGAAAGGAAGCTGGGGAGTGGGGGAAAGACGACGGGTGGGGGGCCCTGCTGAAGATTCTGTGTGCTGTTGCATTGGAGGTAGTGGGTGGTGGTGGTTTGGGGCAGAGTGCTGCCCAGTGCAGGTCTAGGTGCCTTCTCTTTGCCCCACAAACAGGAGTGATCACTTAAGGTGTGAAAACATTACCTGTTCTCTATGCAGTGTTATTGCAGGGGTGGAGTGCTGGCAGGGGTGGGGCTTGCTGGCTCTGAGCTTGCCAAGGTTCTATCTGCAATGGCAGTCAGTGGGGGTAGGAGGCCATATTGCATTCCTGCGTGCTGCTAAGGCAAGTAAAGCAAAACCTGGTTGTGCAGACATGCACCAGGAAAGTGATGTGGGTTGTTGCCATGGGCTCAGGAAAGGAATGTGCAGTCTGGTGTGTGGCCATAGGGGCCACCTCGCTGGAGCTCTCTACTGGTCAGGCTGGTCCAGCAGTGCAGAAGCTATGGCATGGGCCTGCAGGGAATCCAAGACTGCCCTGTAAGCAGGTGTGGCAAGGCTAGGGCCCAAGGAGAGGCCAGCAGACCAAGGAATGCTCAGGTCGAACCAACTCTGTCTGATGTGCAAGACTGTCCTGCAGAGATCAGGCCCAACAGCTCCCCTGTGGCTAAAGTCTCTTATGGGAGTGAGTCAAGCCTAGGGGGATGGCCATTCCTGGCCATGCTCCACTACAGATGCCCCCATACCAAGCCCTCCGGGCTGCATATCAGCTGGCTTGCTGCCCTATCACTCTGCTTGTCGCCCAAGGGCTCCACCCCAGAGAGATGCATGTGAGCAGTTGCTCAGTGCAATCAACCCAGGATGAAGGGTCTGTGCTGTGGGCCCAAGCCAGGGGTTCCCTGTCTAGTGATGAGCAGTGGAAGGTGTGTGGGGCCCATGGGAGATAGACTAGCCTCCTCTCCTTGGGTAGACTACAGCTTATTGGAGGTGCAGATAAAGCACTTAGGGTCTTTGCTCCTTTGTTAGTCCAAGGGTGGCAAGGAAAATTCCATTGCAGAGGCAGTAGCAGAGAGGCTTTCAGTTGCCCCTGGAGGCTCTGTCCAGAGAGTTGCCAAGTTGCTACTGTTTCATTAGGTGGGAGGTGGCTGGAGGCCCAGGCCCGGAGGACCTGTGAAGGAGATAGGGGAACGAGTACCCATCTAACAGTCTGGCCACTTTTCTACAGGACTGTTTCAGTATGCTGGGGGTTCGCTCCAGTCCTTAGTCGCCTCAGATTTTCCAGGACCTGGAGGTATCACCAGTGAAGGCTGCAAAACAGCAGAGATAGCAGCCTGCCCCTCCCTCTGGGATCTTGGTCCCAGGGAGGTATGGAGCTGCTGCTGGCCTGAATGCATCTGTAGAAGGTGGCTGGAGACCCTGGTTGGGAGATCTTGCTCAGTGAGGAGGAATGGGATTGGGGGTCTGCTTATAAAAGTAGTCTGGCCACATTTTCTTAGAGCAGATGTGCTGTTCTGGGGGTCCACTTCAGACCCTGGTCACCTCAGACACTCCGAAGCCCAAAGGCTGGAACAGTTAAGTTGCCCAAACAGTAAAGATGACAGCCCACTTTTCTCCCTGGGAGCTCCCTATCAGGGAGGCACAATGCTGCTACTGTGGCTGACTGGAATTCCAAGCAAGTGGATCTTATCCTGTGAGGTGCCATGGAAGTAGGGCCTGTAGACTGTCGCTGCTCGGCCCCCTGGATTCAGCCTCTTCCCAGGGACATGTACCGGGATCTAACCTCCTGCTTTGCCAGAGTTGCAGCTGCTTTTGCCAGGAAGCCTGAAGAGCCTGAGTATCTAAAGCTCCCAGGCCTCTGTGTGTGCCTGAGCAGCTGCTCTGCTGAGGCTCCATGGAACTCTGTGTGTCAGACTGAAGGCCCTGGTGGAATGGGTTTCCTGACCTGAAAGTTGCAAAAATTTGTGGGAGAAGCATAGATTCCCAAGGTCACATGTTTACTCATTGCTTCCCTGGGTTGGGGGAGGTTCCCTTGGCTCCCTGTCTCTCCTGGGTGGGCTGTCATCCTGCCTCCTTTTTCCCCGTTCTCTGTGGGTTGAGTTGCTTCCTTGATTAGCCCTAATGCCTGTTCCTGGATGTTTTAGTTGAAGGTGCTGTATTTACTCACCCCTTCTGTTCCTCTCCATGAGAGCCACACACACTAGCTCCTTCTAGTTGGCCATCTCAGCCACCTAGTTTAGCAAATATTAAGTGATCTCTGTATATCAGGCATTACACCATGCATGGAGATATAATGAGGAGCAAGACAAATATGCTCTCTTCCCTTACGAGCTCACATTCTTGATGGGTAGAAAGCCTTTAAAAATAATGAAAAAACAAACAAACAACCCAATTCTATTTTGTATCAAGTGCTATGAAACCAGTATGTTAAGGATATGTGATAGTGGGAAACTGAGAAGGGGCTTGAGCAGGTGATCATGGATGGATTCTCCAGGAAGCTGGCATTTAACTGAAGCTTTCTGGGCAAGAATTACCAGCTAGGCAAAGAGCAGCAGACTTGCTGGAAAGTTAGACACCACTACTCAGCCTCCCTTCCTGTGACCACTGCTTAACACAGGTGTATATGTGGGTCAGGAAGTATCGTCCCCTGTTCAAGATGGTTAGAGCTTCCAGGGTTAGAGCCAAGAAGCACCCTAGGTAGCCTGTTATTACCAATAATAGGTGGTGATTGGAAAGGATTTTATAGGGATAGGGGATTCTTGAGGAAAAAGAAGGACTTCAGTAGTACTGAAACAATGTCAAAGAAGACCAAATGAATGTGGGGAATGCAAAAATATGCAGGGAATACAAAAACAGCCACAATGGTTTAGCCAGGATTTCCAAGTGTTCAGGCACAAGTCTCACTCCATCCTCGCTCGGTGCAATGGACACATGCATTTGCCCATTCTCTGTGTGTGTCTACAATGACTATGACAAAGTCAGTGCCTACAGGAGGGATGGTGGGTAATATATGAGTAAAGAGGCTGGGGCACTGGAGCATGCATGATTGATTTAAAGGGAATGTCACTGCTGAGCTACAGGAGATTCAGGAATACTGTCTAGTGTTGTCATATGTAATAATTTTTCAAGACAAGCTAAATATCTGGATTTCCATGTGAAGCTTCCTTATTTCTAAACATTAACAACTAATTACAAAAACACTTTGTAGACAAAAAAATCATTCTTTTGTGGACTGTGTGAGCCACTGGTTGCAGTATCAGCTCAGGACTGAAAACAACGTTTTCAGTTGTTTATTTCAGTTGTTTATTTTCAGTTGTTTATTTCAGAGGCTTATTTCTCCCACTGTGATCTCCCCAGCCTTACATGGGGCTCGGCACCTAGATGTCTCTAATGTGCACAGCTAAGTGGATACCTGGGCACCCCTTCCTCTGACCACTGTCACAGCCAGCTTGCCCAGACATAGTCTTCTATTGTCTGAAGTCTTATAAAACATACATTTAACAAAATAGTCAGTATAATTATTTTTTTTCCTTTTGTGGAGGAAGAAATTCTAGTATCTGATTTCTCTCCAATTCAGTCATGTACCCCTAGTACTTCCAGGCCTCTCTGAGTCAGACTGAGCTTTCTAATGGATTCCAGCCTTTTCTTTAAAACAGCCATCACGAAGCAGTTACTTTTTTCTCCTCAGCCTGGCATCTCAGAGTGTTTTTACCAAATGTCTAATTAATTAACCCTAATTAATTGGAATTTAAAATTGCTTTCCAAATCCATAGTAATGTAAAACTGTCTTCTCTCTCTTGTCGGAAGATTCAGTAGAAAGTCCTACATTACCATGAAGAACATAATATTCTCAAAGCATGCCTCTCATGAAGACTATGAAATTGTTCAAAGGAAAAATCAGGAGATATTGTCTCTATCAAGTGGCACAAAGCTATTTAGATAGAATTACTTTGTCAAGCCAGCTTTGAGCTAAGTTATTCTTTTGTAAGATTTTGCTTTTGCTTTGAACAGTTTTTTACCCTCCTCCCCAACGATTCTTGTAAAAAAAAAAAAAGTCAATATTTTCTGGAAGCACAGAGATGAGAGCCTTTGGAGAACTCTGCCTCCTGTTTGCTACAAAAACATTAATAAATGTCACCAGCAAAGTTGGGTACCAGGGGAAACTGGACAACCTCATGAATATATTTTCTAAAGAGCTTAAAATGTCCATCTTGTATATTATTCGTCTCTTATAGAGTCTAAGAGCTATTGATCCCTTCAACTGCTGCAAAAAGCAATTTAAATGCACCCAAAGCTCTAAGTATATGTGTGTGGACAGAACAGACCTGTTCAAGACGGCTTCTAAATGTCCCGTTTTTCAAAGTGAAGAGCCAGGCTGCAGTAAACAGTACCCCTTGGTAGGGGTAGATGGTATCAATGAGTCTATTATAGCAAAATTAAAGGAAATCAGTAATGTCTTTGCTTAAAATGGTATCATTTTACAGCCCTGTTAATATTCATCTGCTGATAAAAAATTGATTTTTAAAAATTCATTGAGCATCATTGCCAGGCTATCCCCTGGTCTTCTAAAGGGGCAATCATCTGACACCGTGAGCCATTGTCCTCCATCCGCATGTACTCAATCCTAGGTCCAGTGCTGCAGAGCAGCACAGACCAGGAGGAGGGAATGGGCGAGACCCTGTGGACAGGGATCCAGGTGGTTCAGGGTGTTAAGTGACACATTCGTATCTGTCAAAGACCTTCAAGGGGATGCTGGATCACCTGCTTCACTTGCTTTCTGCAGTTTCCCCCTGGAAAAATGTTCTTTCCTTGTCTGCTGGGAATAGTAAGAGAGGGACTAATAAACATTATCTGTGATTAGTGGTGTACTTGGTCAAAGTGAAGGAACTGTAGATCTGAGCGCACAATTTCCATGACCAAGAATACTTCTGTCCTTCAGAAGTTTTAAAGCACTTTGAAGCAATTGGTGCCAGTGATTGTTGCTGCCACCTGAAACCGTCAAAAGCCTTCCAGCAGCTCTCAGCCCCAGGAAGGAAGCCCCTTCTATTACCATTTTTCTTATTCATCCTAAGACATCTTAACAATGATGCACATCTAGGCCTGTCTTCTTGAGTGCCCAGGAGCATGAAAAAATCAGAGGTACCTCATACCACAGTATGAGATGCAGCAGAGGAAAGAGTACAAAGGACTCAGAAGATCTGTTCCTCAGTTCCAGCCTACTGCTAACTAGCTGTGCTAACTTGGCTGGACCATTGACCTCATGGAGTTTCAGGTTTCTCTATCTGTAAAAATGGAGATTATAATGGTAAAATTATATAAACTGTTAAAAGCATTTTGTAAGCTATAAACAGAAATATAAATCTGTAAGACAGGTTAACAACAAGCAAATATTTTATCTTTGGGACGAGTTTTCTCCTTGTTCCATCTGGATCTCTCATGCCTTTCATGATCCATTACTGATCCTAGCTCAGCTTGCTATTCTAAATTTTCCTCATAAACCCTCTCACTTCTCTGACCCCAGTGTGAATATGAAAACTTTTAAATGCTAATCTCTCTTCTTTTTAAGCAGAATGAAAATCCTTTGGTTTTTCTCCAGCTTCTATCTTAACCAAGCAACTGTTCTAACCATGGCTGAAAATACTTGCAGAAACAGGCTGGATACAGTGGCTCAGTGCTTTTGGAAGCCGAGGGAGGAGAATCACTTGAGGCCAAGAGTTTGAGGTCATCCTGGGCAACATAGTGAGACCCTAACTTTACAAAAAAAAAAATTAAAAAATTATCTGGGTGTGGTGGTGTATGCCTGTAGTTGCAGCTTTTTGAGAGGCTAGGCAGGAGGATTGCTTGAACACAGGAGTTTGAGGCTGCAATGAGCTATGATTGCACCATTGCACTCCAGCCTGGGTGACAGAGTAAGCTCCTATCTCAAAAAAAAAAAAAAAAAAAGAAAAAATCCAGAAACAGACTTGGGATCTATTGCAGATACATGGAGGTGCTCTACATTTTTTTTTTTTTTTAAGTCCTAGGTTAGTAGCCAGGTGGTTTTACTTTGTACCCTTGTACCAGCTTCTTTGTCATATGATAGATGATTCCTTACTGATTGTTACTCTGCTGCCTTTGTATTTGCTGCAGCTCTGATGGGGTTTGAACAGCAGCAGCACAGCCATGTGAAATCTCACAGGTGATACTGCAGTGCTGGGCAAAGGCCACTCAGGTTCCCAAAAGTTCATTGCTGGAGCAGGGCAGTGCTTCCTTTTTGTAAGAGGGTTTCTAGTTTTCTAATACCCTCATGGACACACTGAGCGTGAGAAGGCTTTATTCGAGATGATCCAGTGGTGTGGAAAACTGCACACTCCGAATTGCTTAGGCCCTGACTGGTGCTTGGCAAGGATAAAGCCATTTGTTATTCTGCCCTAGCATTCTAGTGTTGTTGGCCTCAAAAAGAGTTGGGGTCTCCTGTGAATTCTTCTAATTTTCTATTATTTATTAATTCATGAAAACATTTTTGAACATAGATATTTTCTAGGATGCATTACTCCCATAGGGTAACAAATGTTGAGCTACATTTCCGAAATGCTAATCCGATTGTGTTATTTTACTCCTTAAAAACTCCAATGACTGAGCCACTCATAATACCTCTTGGTGTTGCTTTTAAAGGCTCTTCTCACCTGGGATGGAGCCCAAGTTGCTAATTCCCCTTTAGTCCCTCACATATCTTTTAATAGACCACTTGTTTTCATATCCCCATATATTTTTAATGTTCTTTTTCTGTATCTGAAATATTATTTTCCACTTTGCCTGATGACATAATTGTACTCATTCTTCAAATCCCAGATCAAATGTCACTTCCACTGTGAAGTGCAGTGACCCCTTGCTCTCATTATCACATGCTTTAAATAATGCAATCATGCCTAGTTTTCTGTGGTTTTCTCTCTTTGATTAAATTTCCCATCAAGGGCAGAACCACATCTTATTTATCTAGGTATTCTGAGAGCTGAGTTGAATGCTAGGCACATAGTAGGTGCTCAATAACTCTTCAGGAGAATGAAATAATGAAAAATCAAATATTGACAAACACTGACTTATCGGTTTCAATTTTATATTTTTAAGATTCTGAAGGTCATACTTCATATGTATATACTTTACAGTTGATAGATACTTTATATGACACCATTTTTAAAACTCTAATCTTTTAAAGGATGCAAAACACATCCCCTCTCAACATTTTTTTTCTTCCCAGATGGTTCTAATCTTACTGATTCATTTTCATGTATTGCATCCTGTTGATAAGTTTTGTTGTTTTCTCTGGAGCTTTGCAGTGTTACTTCATTGTTTATAAAATGAAGACAGGTTAGGCAACCCCAGCTGAATCCAGGATTCCAAGAGTGAAAGATTTATGGCTTGTACAAGGGTGCAGCAATGTTTTCTGTCTTATTTCAATATCTTTTTGCCCCTAAAAGTCATAAGCTTTCTTCAGGGAATGATTACAATGTCTCCTAAATCCTCTTGTCAAGTTCTCATGATCATTAAGAGCCTTATGTCCTTTGAGTATAGGTAGATTTTTTTTTTCTCTTAAGTCATCACTTTTTTCTTGTTCATGTCAAAATGGACCTCCACCTCTTTACCTCCACTTGGTTTCTCCTGATGTTTTTTGGAAGTACAACCCAGGAGTTTTCTCTTCCTGTATGGATACATTCTCTGTTATCTGCAAACTTGAAGATTTAACTGGATATTTCTTCTTCTTCTTCAGCCATAACTTTAAATATCAGTGATCAAGAATCTAGTATCTTGGTGATCCTACTCTTACCATTTTGTCATATCATGCCCATTTATTTTAATCCTGGATCAATGCCAGTTCCCTAGCTACGAAGAAAAAAGATCTCTTTAATTCTGTGATACTGTTAGGAAAAAAAAATCACTTAGTATATAACTTAGTCAAAGGCTTTTTGAAAGTAGAAATAATTGCATCTTCTATTTCTCTTTTCCCAAGTTCTAATTTATTTGTTCAGAAGCACCACAAGAATGAGATAGCTGGGCCAAGCTGGATGAAGAGTGTATCCAGCTGCCAGCATGGCCAGAAATGCATTGATCAGTAGAAAGGTCAGGAAAAAGAAGGCCAAGGAGAAGAAAAGTAAAGCAGTGAGGCCTAGAGTTTGTAGAAAATAGAGGAAGTGAATGAGGTTGACCAGGAGACAAATAAGGTAGACCAGTGTCTGAGGAAGACAGTGCCCATGGGAGCAAGGCTGATAGAAACTGACAAACAGCTCAAAGATGGGGGGGGTAGATACAAGTAGTGGGAAGGAAGGGCCTGGGACAGTGGCTATTTTCTGCCTCAACTGCATGGATCTCTAAGGTTGACTTCTGAAGGTACAGAATTCTTAAGTAAGGCTTTTCTTTTGCTGAAACTGTGCTACCGTATTTTAACTTTATTTTGTTCCCTGTTGAATGATTCTACCCTTTATTATATAGCCAATAGGTGCTTAGTAGATACCGATGATTCATAGATAATTGCAGAAAGCAAAAGAGATGCAGAGAATGAAGTTCTCCTCTGCCCTTAAGGATCTCACAATCTGGCAGGGAGGATAAGACAAATCGTCACAAAAGTTGAATATAAAATACACCAGAATAAATGCCACAAGAAAGGCAAGATCAAAACTTCTCATATGCTGGCATTTCTGTTTAGAAAGTCCTTTCCACCATTACCACCTCTGATTGTCAAAATATGGCTTACCTTTCCAGATTAGCTCAATGACACCCATCCTCTGAAATCTTCTCTGATTACCTCCCTCCATAGCCTTTTGTTTATAGCTTTTGTTTATATGGTATGTGCTGGCGAAGTACAAGGATTCCAATTTCCAGTATGAACACAATGGCTATTCATCCTGCATAATTTTGGACAGTTTGCATTTTATGTAATTAAATATATATTTTAATATAATGAATTGAATATTTATATTATTTAATATTTAAACCTTGATACTTGTTAGACTACATGTTCTGACCCTGATCTTTGGTTTGGACAACATGGTCATTGTGGCAAGAGGCAGATCTCATGTTTACCTAATATGACTACTCTACCAGTATTTACAACTGGGATCCATTCTTATTCATTGGGCAAAATCTATTGTGACAGGACAGACCTCTTGTCCTATAAGTTAACTATTTTGAATATCACTCTAGGCCTATGAGAGTCATGAAGTGTAGACTGGGTTCAGAAAAGTAGAAACTTAAACACTAGGTTAGAGAATAGAGGCTGTGAAGGGTTTCGTGGTGCCATCAATGGTTTTTTTTGTTTGTTTGTTTGTTTGTTTTTTTGAGACGGAATCTTGCTCTGTTGCCCAGGCTGGAGTGCAGTGGCCGGATCTCAGCTCACTGCAAGCTCCGCCTCCCAGGTTTACGCCATTCTCCTGCCTCAGCCTCCCGTGTAGCTGGGACTACAGGCGCCGGCCACCTCACCCAGCTAGTTTTTTGTATTTTTTAGTAGAGACAGGGTTTCACCGTGTTAGCCAGGATGGTCTTGATCTCCTGATCTCATGATCCGCCCGTCTCGGCCTCCCAAAGTGCTAGGATTACAGGCTTGAGCCACCGCGCCCGGCCAGCCATCAATGGTTTTGTACATGTCTGCTTAGATAAAATGATTCAGTGGTCTGTAAACTCAAAAAGCCCTTAGCAATCTAGCCTTTCATTTGCATTTATGTATGTTCATTTATTCTGTTCTTCAATAAGTGCTTATTTTTTTATTATTATTATACTTTAAGTTCTAGGGTACATGTGCACAACATGCAGGTTTGTTACATATGTATACATGCGCCATGTTGGTGTACTGCACCCATTAACTCGTCATTTACATTAAGTATATCTCCTAATGCTATCCCTCCCCACTCCCCACTCCCCACAATAGGCCCCAGTATGTGATGTTCCCCTTCCTGTGTCCAAGTGATCTCATTGTTCAATTCCCAGCTATGAATGAGAACATGTGGTGTTTGGTTTTCTGTTCTTGTGATAGTTTGCTGAGAATAATGGTTTCCAGCTGCATCCATGTCCCTACAAAGGACATGAACTCATCCTTTTTTATGGCTGCATAGTATTCCATGGTGTATATGTGCCACATTTTCTTAATCCAGTCTGTCACTGATGGACATTTGTGTTGATTCCAAGTCTTTGCTATTGTGAATAGTGCCACAATAAACATACGTGTGCATGTGTCTTTATAGCAGTATGATTTATAATCCTTTGGGTATATACCCACTAATGGGATGGCTGGGTCAAATGGTATTTCTAGTTCAAGATCTTTGAGGAATCGCCACACTGTCTTCCACAATGGTTGAACTAGTTTACAGTCCCAACAACAGTATAAAAGTGTTCCTATTTCTCCACATCCTCTCCAGCACTTGTTGTTTCCTGACTTTTTAATGATTGCCATTCTAACTGGTGTGAGATGGTATCTCATTGTGGTTTTGACTTGCATTTCTCTGATGGCAAGTGATGATAAGCATTTTTTCATGTGTCTGTTGGCTGTATGAATGTCTTCTTTTGCGAAGTGTCTGTTCATATCCTTTGCTCACTTTTTGATGGGGTTGTTTGTTTTTTTCTTGTAAATTTGTTTGAGTTCTTTGTAGGTTCTGGATATTAGCCCTTTGTCAGATGAGTAGATTGCAAAATTTTTCTCCCATTCTGTAGGGTGTCTGTTCACTCTGATGGTAGTTTCTTTTGCTGTGCAGAAGCTCTTTAGTTTAATTAGATCCCATTTGTCAATTTTGGCTTTTGTTGCTGTTGCTTTTGGTGTTTCAGACATGAAGTCCTTGCCCATGCCTATGTCCTGAATGGTAACACCGAGGTTTTCTTCTAGGGTTTTTATGGTTTTAGGTCTAACATTTAAGTCTCTAATCCATCTTGAATTAAATTTCGTATAAGGAGTAAGGAAAGGATCCAGTTTCAGCTTTCTATTTATGGCTAGCCAATTTTCCATATGAACTTTAAAGCAGTTTTTTCCAATTCCGTGAAGAAAGTCATTGGTAGCTTCATGGGGATGGCATTGAATCTATAAATTACCTTGGGCAGTATGGCCGTTTTCACAATATTGATTCTTCCTATCCATGAGTATGGTATGTTCTTCCATTTTTTTGTGTCCTCTTTTATTTCGCTAAGCAGTGGTTTGTAGTTCTCCTTGAAGAGGTCCTTTACATCCCTTGTAATTTGGATTCCTAGGTATTTTATTCTCTTTGAAGCTATTGTGAATGGGAGTTCATTCATGATTTGGCTCTCTGTTTGTCTGTTACTGGTGTATAAGAATGCTTGTGATATTGCACATTGATTTTGTATCCTGAGACTTTGCTGAAGTTGCTTATCAACTTAAGGAGATTTTGGGCTGAGACAATGGGGTTTTATAAATATACAATCATGTCATCTGCGAACAGGGACAATTTGATATCTTCTTTTCCTAACTGAATACCCATTATTTCTTTCTCTTGCCTGATTGCCTTAGCCAGAACGTCCAACACTATGTTGAATAGGAGTGGTGAGAGAGGGCATCCCTGTCATGTGCCAGTTTTCAAAGGGAATGCTTCCAGTTTTCGCTCATTCAGTATGATATTGGCTGTGGGTTTGTCATAAATAGCTCTTATTATTTTGAGATACATTCCATCAATACCGAATTTATTGAGAGTTTTTAGCAAGAAGGGCTGTTGAATTTTATCAAAGGCCTTTTCTGCACCCATTGAGATAATCATGTGGTTTTTGTCTTTGGTTCTGTTTATATGCTGGATTATGTTTATTGATTTGCATATGTTGAACCAGCCTTGCATCCCAGGGATGAAGCCCACTTGATCACGGTGGATAAGCTTTTTGATGTGCTGCTGGATTCGGTTTGCCAGTATTTTATTGAGGATTTTTATATCGATGTTCATCGGGATATTGGTCTAAAATTCTCTTTTTTTGTTGTGCCTCTGCCAGGCTTTGGTATCAGGATGATGTTGGCCTCATAAAATGAGTTAGGGAGGTTTCCCTCTTTTTCTATTGGTTGGAATAGTTTCAGAAGGAATGGTACCAGCTCCTCCTTGTACCTCTGGTAGAATTCAGCTGTGAATCCATCTGGTCCTGGACTTTTTTTGCTTGGTAGGCTGTTAATTATTGCCTCAATTTCAGAGCCTGCTGTTGGTCTATTCAGGGATTCAACTTCTTCCTGGTTTAGTCTTGGGAAAGTGTAAGTATCCAGGAAATTATCCATTTCTTCTAGATTTTCCAGTTTATTTGCATAGAGGTGTTTATAGTATTCTCTGATGGTAGTTTGTATTTCTGTGGGGTCGGTGGTGATATCCCCTTTATCATTTTTTATTGCGTCTATTTGATTCCGCTCTCTTTTCTTCTTTATTAGTCTTGCTAGTGGTCTATCAATTTTGTTGATCTTTTCAAAAAACCTGGATTCATTGATTTTTTTGGAGGGTTTTTTGCGTCTCTATCTCCTTCAGATCTGCTCTGATCTTAGTTATTTTTTGCCTTCTGCTAGCTTTTGAATGTGTTTGCTCTTGCTTCTCTAGTTCTTTTAATTGTGATGTTAGAGTGTCAACTTTAGACCTTTCTTGCTTTCTCTTATGGGCATTTAGTGCTATAAATTTCCCTCTACACACTGCTTTAAATGTGTCCCAGAGATTCTCGTATGTTGTATCTTTTTTCTCATTGGTTTCAAAGAACATCTTTATTTCTGCTTTCATTTTGTTCTGTACCTAGTAGTCATTCAGGAGCAGGTTGTTCAGTTTCCATGTAGTTGAGCCGTTTTGATTGAGTTTCTTAGTCCTGAGTTCTAGTTTGATTGCACTGTGGTCTGAGAGACAGTTTGTTATAATTTCTGTTCTTGTACATTTGCTGAGGAGTGCTTTACTTCCAACTATGTGGTCAATTTTAGAATAAGTGCGATGTGGTGCTGAGAAGAATGTATATTCTGTTGGTTTGGGGTAGAGAGTTCTGTAGATGTCTATTAGGTCTGCTTGGTGCAGAGTTGAGTTCAATTCCTGGATATCCTTGTTAACTTTCTGTCTCGTTGATCTGTCTAATGTTGACAGTGGGGTGTTAAAGTATCCCATTATTATTGTATGGGAGTCTAAGTCTCTTTGTAAGTCTCTAAGGACTTGCTTTATGAATCTGCGTGGTCTTGTATTTGGTGCATATATATTTAGGATAGTTAGCTCTTCCTGATGAATTGATCCCTTTACCATTATGTAATGGCCTTCTTTGTCTCTTTTGATCTTTGATGGTTTAAAGTCTGTTTTATCCGAGACTAGGATTGCAACCCCTGCTTTTTTTTGTTCTCCATTTGCTTGGTAGATCTTCCTCCATCCCTTTATTTTGAGCCTATGAGTGTCTCTGCATGTGAGATGGGTCTCCTGAATACAGCAAACTGATGGGTCTTGACTCTTTATCCAATTTGCCAGTCTATGTCTTTTAATTGGAGCATTTAGTCCATTTACATTTAAGGTTAAGATTGTTATGCGTGAACTTGATCATGTTATTATGATATTAGCTGGTTATTTTGCTCGCTAGTTGATGCAGTTTCTTCCTAGCATCGATGGACTTTAAATTTTGACATGTTTTGGCAATGGCTGGTACCTCTTATTCCTTTCCATGTTTAGTGCTTCCTTCAGGTTCTCTTGTAGGGCAGGCCTGGTGATGACAAAATCTCTCAGCATTTGCTTGTCTGTAAAGGATTTTATTTCTCCTTCACTTATGAAACTTAGTTAGGCTGGATATGAAATTCTGGGTTGAAAATTCTTTTCTTTAAGAATGTTGAATATTGACCCCACTCTCTTCTGGCTTGTAGAGTTTCTGTGGAGAGATCTGCTGTTAGTCTGATGGGCTTCACTTTGTGGGTAACCCAACCTTTCTCTCTGGCTGCCCTTAACATTTTTTCCTTCATTTCAACTTTGGTGAATCTGACAATTATGTGTCTTGGAGTTGCTCTTCTCGAGGAGTATCTTTGTGGCATTCTCTGTATTTTCAGAATTTGAATGTTGGCCTGCCTTACTAGGCTGGGGAAGTTCTCCTGGATGATATCCTTCAGAGTGTTTTCCAACTTGGTTCCATTTTCCCCATCACTTTCAGGTACACCAATCAGACGTAGATTTGGTCTTTTCACATAATCCCATATTTCTTGGAGGCTTTGTTCATTTGGTTTTACTCTTTTTTTCTCTACACGTCCCTTCTTGCTTCATTTCATTCATTTGATCTTCAATCACTGATACTGTTTCTTCCAGTTCATCAAGTCAGTTACTGAAGCTTGTGCATTTGTCAAGTAGTTCTTGTGTCATGGTTTTCATCTCTATCAGTTCATTTATGGTCTTCTCTGCATTGATTATTCTAGCTATCCATTCTTCCATTCTTTTTTCAAGGTTTTTAGTTTCTTTGCGCTGGGCATGTAGTTCGTCCTTTAGCTCTGAGAAGTTTGATCAACTGAAGGCTTCTTCTCTCAACTCGTCAAAGTCAGTCTCCATCCAGCTTTCTTCTGTTGCTGGTGATGAGCTGCGTTCCTTTGGTGGGGGGGATGCGCTCTGAGTTTTTGAATTTCCAGCTTTTCTGCACTGCTTTTTCCCCATCTTTTGGTTTTATCTGCCTTTGGTGTTTGGTGATGGTGACGTACTGATGGGGTTTTGGTGTGGGTGTCCTTTCTGTTTGTTAGTTTTGCTTCTAACAGTCAGGACCCTCAGCTGCAGGTCTGTTGGAGTTTGCTTGAGGTCCATTCCAGACCCTGTTTGCCTGGGTATCAGCAGTAGAGGCTGCAGAAGATAGAATATTGCTGAACAGTGAGTGTTGCTGTCTGATTCTTGCTCTGGAAGCTTCATCTCAGAGGTGTACCCAGCTCTGTGAGGTGTGAGATGCCAGTCTGCACCTAGTGGGGGATGTCTCCCAGTTAGGTTACTCAGGGGTCAGGGACCCACTTAAGCAGGCAGTCTGTCCGTTCACAGATCTCAGCCTCCATTCTGAGAGAACTGCTGCTCTCTACAAAGCTGTCAGACAGGGACATTTACCTCCGCAGAGGTTTCTGCTGCTTTTTGTTTAGCTATGCCCGGTCCCCAGAGGTGGAGTCTATAGAGGCAGGCAGGCCTCCTTAAGATGCTGTGGGCTCCACCCAATTCGAGCTTCCCAGCGGCTTTGTTTACCTGCTTAAGCCTTAGCAATGGCAGGCATCCCTCCCCCAGCCTTGCTGCTGCCTTGCAGTTAGATCTCAGACTGCTGTGCTAGCAATGAGGGAGGCTTCGTGGGTTTGGAACCCTCCGGGCCAGGTGTGGGACATAATCTCCTGGTGTGCCGTTTGCTAAGACCCTTGGTAAAGCGCAGTATTAGGGTGGGAGTTACCTGAAATTCCATGTGTTGTGTCTCAGTTTCCCTTGGCTAGGAAAAGGAATTCCCTTCCCCCTTGCACTTCCCAGGTGAGGTGATGCCTCGCCCTACTTTGGCTCTCAGTGGTTGATCCGTACCCGCTGACTAGCACCAACTGTCCGACACGCCCCAGTGAGATGAATCCAGTACCTCAGTTGAAAATGCAGAAATCACCCATCTTCTGTGTGGCTCACGCTGGGAGCTAGAGGCTGGAGCTGTTCCTATTTGGCCACCTTGGGCGTCCCCCCCCCCCCCCGCCACAATAAGTACTTATTGAATCCCTATGTGAGAAATACTCCTGTTGACCAAAATCAACTTCCTCCTCCTGGGTACAGCTATATGTTTTTCCACCTTCTCTGCAATTAGGTGTAGTCATGTGGCTCGACTGTAAAATGATATAACTGAAATGGGGAGACCCACTGTGTGACCTCGAAAACCATTTAATATGGCAAAGTGGCCAACCTCCTGGTCATGAGTAACTGTAGACCAGTGTGCCCTCCACTCCCACCTACCAACATGGAACAATTAGTGAGCAGAAATTAAACTTCTATTTTACTAAGCAGTTAAGTACTCAGATCTATTTATTATTGTAGCCTAGCTATATCAATTAGGATAAGCTAGGTTACAATTTGGTTTCTTAAAAACCCAGCAGTTTAAACCACAAATGTTTCTTACTCATATTACTTCATCATTGAAGGTTGTCGGAGGAATATTCTCCAATATTGTACTCACTTTGTTACCCTTTCTCTGGGACCCAGACTAATGGAGCAGCCACTGTCTGCATTATTACTGGTCAGCCTGATACAGAGAAAAGAGTCCTGGAGAGTCTTACATCAGCCATTGAACAATCAGCCAGAGAGTCACACACATCATTCCTCACTCACCACTCATTGGCCAGATTTGGTCATATGGCCCTAATCAAGGACAAAAAGTACAATCTTACTGTGCATTCAGAGTATCATTAAAGACCACCACACCAGTCTAACTGGTCTAAAATAGCCTATTATGTGTTAGACTCTATGCTAGATGTTGGCATTTAAAGATCAATATGTCATGGCCCCAAATTTATAATTTTACAATACATTATTTTTTCTAACCTTGTGGGTGGATACCATCCAAATTTGTTGATTTTTCTATAATATTTTTGAAACAGAGTATGTGTATTATTAACTCATTTATTCCATCATAATATGTATTGTCTCCATTTACTACATACGCCTCTCTAGAAACTGTGGAAGATACAATTATAAAGTTGGCATGGATCCTTCCCTTAAAGAACTCAGAATATAGGAAATGGTTTGTTCTCGTACCTCCAACCTCTCTCTATTAAATATCTCCTGGGCCATTTTCTCAATAAAACCAAGGCAGACTTCATTTTGTTGCTTTGCTCTTACCATGTGGGAGTTGAGGATTAAGCTGGCAGAATGGGGCCTCTCCTGCCCATGGCACGGAGACAACTTTCCTGCTGAGCCTCTACCATTTGGTTCTCAGGCCCTTGGCTTGTCTTGAGGTCCTATGAACCAGTTCACACGTGACATGGGCCTCCACCAATACACCAGAGAAACAAAAAGCAGGGCAAGGGCTGAGGACCATGTATTTTGCTCAAACTCATCCTTCTTCAGGTGCCAAGGCTCTATTTATCTTGGAAAACTTTGTTTACTTGCAAATTTCTTTGAAAGGTAATAAAGCAATGGTTTTAAAATTGTCTTCTACAAGTGCCAAAGGATTAAGAGGAAGGTGTTCCAGAGACGGCTCAAGCAAGAAGCTCCACACCTTCTGCCTCAGTTTTGGCCAAAGCAGCTTTATTACTGACCGATTTATGTATTGGAATTGTACATATGATTCTATTGTTAGAAAGGTTTCATTACTTTAAAAGATTAGATGATCTAATGAATTACTATTTCAAAACATTGCTGGGAGCCCAAGAGAATTAACAAAGTCACCTCCCTCACAGATCCCAGACCATGAGATCTGGAAGGGATTCTGAATCATACAGCCTCTTTGGAGTGAGTAATTCACTAGGACATTAGGAAAGTGCACAAAATCTCATCGACTTTACCCCATCCCCTCAAGGCCCTGAGTTCCCTAAAGGAAACTTTTAGCCCTGTGCTTTGCACACAGTCAAAGATATAAGAGTGACTATAGAATGAGCAAAGGAATAACTCGGGATTAGCCTTTTGTATAATGCATATAAAAATCAAAGCTCAGAACGATGAAGATTTTGGCCCAAGGTCATACAGGACAAATAATGGCAAAGTTAGGAGAAAACTCTAGAACTTTTTACACTGGATTGTGCCCCATTAACTCCTCAACAGCAATAAAAATGTCCAAAGTCAGCCGGGCACGGTGGCTCATGCCTGTAATCCCAGCACTTTGAGAGGCCGAGGCAGGCAGATCACAAGGTCAGGAGATTGAGACCATCCTGGCTAACACAGTGAAACCCCATCTCTACTAAAAATACAAAAAAAAAAAAAAAAGTCGGGTGTGGTGGTGGGCAGCCGTAGTCCCAGCTACTCGGGAGGCTGAAGCAGGAGAATGGCATGAACTTGGGAGGGGGAGCTTGCAGTGAGCTGAGATCATGCCACTGCTCTCCAGTCTGGGCAACAAAGTGAGACTCCATCTCAAAAAAAAAAAAAAAAATGTCCAAAGTCAACCTCTCACTTCTTAACCTTTGCTCTGTCTCCAAACTCAACCTAATGATGTAACACAGAGACAGTGCAAGTTCCAATTCAAATGATCAATGGCTTTTTCTTTCTATTTCCATGAGTAAAAGATTTGAAAGAAGCCCCCCTCTTTTTTTGTCCTCCCTTCATTCCTCTAGCTCCCACAAGGGCAAGGGAGATGCTGTCCAGCAGCAGTGATCTGTGGGTGTTGCTGAGCTGAGGACAGAGGAGACAGTTTAAGGAAGACAAGCCTTGCTAGGGTGAGGCTATTCCAGTTTCTCCTTCCTTTGTGCCTTGCCTTTTTTTTTTTTTTTTTTTCATCACTGATGTTATTTATGGAATGCCAGCATGTTTCTTTTTTTAATTAAAAAGAGGAAATATCAAGTCTCCTATAAGAACAAGAGTGATGACTCAATAGGGCTGCTCAGTGCCAAACGACTTCCTGTAATCGCATGTGTAACAGTGTTTCTTACAGAAGCAGGCTTTGGGGCTCCTGGTGACATTGCACCTGGGCTGCCCACCTGCCCAAGTGGCTCATTCCTAACAGCCCAGGATGTCTCACACATTTAGTCATAAACTCTGGCCTGGTGAAACCAAGCTTACCCAATCTTGCTGATCTGAAAGCAGGGAAGGGGTTAAGCTAGCAGGGATAATATAATTTTTGGTTCACTCTTCTTTCAGGTAAAATATTAGGTTTTTCAGGCATTGTAACATATCAGATGATGATTATTTTTAATAATATAAATCACCTTGAAACATATCTATTTTAATTTCTTCCTGTTACTGGGAGGGAAACTAAGACCTAAGTCAATTTGGAGAGCATCTGACCATCTACTATGTGGAAAGGATTGTGCTCAGCCTCCGTGGGCCAAATGGCCTTTCAAGCTCCACAACGTATGGGTGACAAACATAATTAATTGCTAAATATCCTCATTCCCATGCAAATCTTCCTTCTACCATATGAATCTAAAGTTTGGGTTATTGTCAGAACTATCTTGCCAGTCTAGAAATTCTACACTGATATGTGAATGAGTATGTGTGTGTGAATGTGTGTGTGAATGTGTGTGTGTGTGTGTGTTAGCTGTGTGCCTGTAGCTAGGAGAGGTATATTGCAATCCAAACTGGAAACAGTAGACATAGGAGGCAGCATGTCAGAGCTAGAAGACATGCCCTTTGGATTTATAGAAACCTAGTTGTCAATTTTGGTCCTTCCAACTACCGTGTAACCATGGCTCAGTTTCAAATCATGTTGAGCCTTACTTTTGTTCTATAAAAATATACAGTAAAATAGATTTGATGTTTACCTAAAAAGAGTATATGCAAAGTATATTAATAATGTTTTTTGTTTTCTTATGCTTTGACATCTTGGGGACTTGCTGGTCCTGGAGGGACTGCTCCCTAACCCATGACTTTAATCCAGTCACCTCTATTCTATTAGGCTCTCACATTCCTGGCTACTATTTCTGTTTTAATCTCCCTGGGGCCAGATACCAGACTAATAGGAACAGTCCTTCGCCCCCAGAACCTATTAAAATTATTCAGATGGGCCAATCCTAAGCCTTCTTATCCTGCCTCACATATTTCTTCCCACTGAAACCACAATAAAGGCTTTTGCCATGTTTTCCCTTCATTCCCTCTGCCTCCTGAGCTACCTTGGTGCCTTCCTGTATGTCCCCTTCCCCACCCGTCCCCACCTCTTAATGTGGCATGCACCTTCCTTGGCATCTGTGAGTAGCAAACTCTTTCCACTAGTAGTCATCTCCTGATCTGTTGATGTCACCATACCTGAATGATAACCTGTATTCAAAAGCAGAGTACTGACAAAGCACTTCATACTTAAAGGTTCTCAAATTCTTCCACATAACATAATGTATTAATGACTGCCTATGTGTGAAGTCTTTGAGTATACAGATATGAATAATACCTAGTTTATTCTTTCAAGGGAGTACTGAAAATAGCATCCTATCAGAAGTGTGGGTGGGGTATGGAAATGTTTCTATGACAAATCGAGGACAGTAGAGACATCAAATGACCTGCTACAGGACACACACCAATTCAGAGTTTTCTGACCACCAGCCCAGGATTTGGCTTTCAGTGGGATCTACTGCTTCTTTGAGTAAGACTTTGGGTTTTGACCTTGGCCTGTCTGCAGCCAAAAGCATGCTTGGTTGCCCCAGAAACAGTCCCTGTTAGCCTCCACCTGCCTCTCTGAGGGTTTGTTCAAGTGGTACTCAGACAAAATATTCATTTCTTCTTTGGCCACCATTCTACATTCCATATTCATTTATTTTCAATAAACAGTTTCAGATTCCTCATTTTTCCCCCTAAAGCTTACAAATAAATTTTTCTGTCTTGCCTTTCTTGCTGCATTTACATAAAAGCCACGCTGAAAAATTTATAGCAGTAATGGAAATCTTGGGGAAAACAAAATGCTCTGAGAACAAACGGCTGCTTTAACCCTTTGCGAAAGAGCAGTGCCACAGGGCAGATAATTGTATAGGGAATAAACACACCTGAAGATCCCCAGCTTACCTATAAAATACCAATAGTGGAATCAATTGGAGGAGGGGTTCTTGTAACTTTACCAATCAAATTCTTTAAGTCTATATTCTCTTCTTATAGAAATAAAAGTGAATTTAATTGCTAAGTTTTGAAGCAGTTGTGTAAATTCTATGAAAGTTTACTGTTTGAAAATATTGGCAGGGTAGAGTATAGCTTAAAGTAAAATATGACTTCATGGAAAGTCTGAATAGCAATATTTTACAAGGATTATAACTTAACCACTTGAAAATATATTGCATACAAAAGAAAAGACAATAATTCCTCCTATTATCCAATAAACATTTAATGAGCATCTACTATGTGTTTGTACCTTGGGATAGAGAGAATTCAGTGCACTGTTTGCCTCCAAGGAATATCCAGCTTGGCGTTCATTAATAGACAATTGCTACTAATAAGCCAAATAAATTAGTAAAAATAGGTTTTTATCATATAATGTAGCATAAACATGAAAATACTTGAGCACATAAGAATTAATTCTAAATGCCTGTAAGTAAAATTTTTAATTTACAGCCTGTTTAGTTTACAACAGTTTCATATTTTAGGTTGAATCCTCATTCATTGAGAGACATGATTCAAACCTTTGTAGTCAATCCAATGACACACATGTAAACTACCATGACGGAATTGCCGCAAGTCCACATTAGGAAAGATGGACTCATTTAGGCTTTGCTGACAGCCCTGGCATTGTTACATCCAGGCCCTAAGAAGGAACATAAGCAGTCTCTGTCACTTAGTCACTTAAAGCATCCTTTTCTTTGGGCAAATGGAACGGGTAGATGTGAAGATTTTTAAACTCTGAAAGAGATATGAAATAAAGGCTTCTAGTTCCTCGGCCAAAAATTTTCAGATTATTAAGAAAAGAAAAATTGCTCATGCTTAGGACTTTCTAGCTTAGTTGCCTCAATCTTCCACCTTTTCCTCTGCACTTCCCCTCTCAATACCCCAACTTTTAACTCTGTGTTCGATATAATCTGACAAATTATCTGCCCTCACTGGAGATAGTTGCTGGCATCTAATGTGCTGTATGTATAGGGTGGGGCAGGATTTGGATGCTGTCCTTCCTCTTCCACTGTTCAGATGAATTCAGACTTTACCTGGAGGCCTCAGTTGGGGATCAACTTCAGTTTGTACTAAGGGGCAGGCCAGCTAGGCAGCTACCCAGGCAACAAGTGTATCAGGCACACTGTCACACTCCTAGAAATGTTACCAGATGCATAAATGGCATTTAACAGAATACTTGTCTGGGACAGTATCAAATGTGGTTGGAAGAAAGATGACAAGATGCCTGGAATAAGCATAGACACGAACAACAGACAGTTGACACACAGCCTCTAAGAAGAAGAGATGCACATGACGACAGAACTTTTCTTTTGCTTGGTGAATTTCTCAAGTTTGCAACCAGGACTGAATTGTCCTGGACGATAGGAAAACACGTTGATTGATGTCTTTGGTTCAACTTCTTCACACTCTCCAGTCCAGCATGCAGATTTTCCTCTGTGTAAATGCTGAACAAATATTTTAAAATATTAGCACCTGTGTTTTAATCTACCCCAACCATATAATTGAACACTTGGAGGCACGGTTCTATTTTAGTGTCCTCAGATCACATGGATTTGACCTTATAACAACCATAACAGCAGCAAAATAATGACTATTATCTGTTGACCTCTTCCTTGGTCCCATACAAAGCAATTTGGGGCGTAGATTCTGGGCTCAAAATGCCTGAGTTTAAATCTCAGCTTTGTTGTTTACTGATTGAATAAATTTGATCAAATTAGTTAACCTCTATGTACCTCAGTTTTCTTATCTTTAAAGGGGAGATAATAGTACATACCTCATAAGATTGTTGTAAGTATTAACTGAATCAGTACATGTAGAGTGTTCAGAATGTTCCTGGCATGCAATATGACTGCTTACTATTATTTGCTGTTACTATTTTATATATTCCACACAATAACCCTGAAAGGGAAGTACTATCCCCATTACATGGTTTAAAATCTAAAGGCCGTGAAAGTTAAACAATTGGTTCAAGATCCAATTGTTGATAAGTGACACAGCCAGGATTTCATGGGCTATGCCCGGGGCTCCCACTGCCCTGCACAGGCTCAGGACACTGCTCCCTGCATCCCAGCCACTCCAGATCCAGCTGTGGCTCAAAGGGACCCAGGTACAGCTCGGGCTGTTGCTTCAGAGGGTGCAAGTCGTAAGCCTTGGTGGCTTCACATGGTGTTAAGCCTGCAGTTGCACACAGTGCAAGTGTTGAGGCTTGGGAGTCTCCACCTGGATTTCAGAGGATGTATGGAAAAGCCTGCTGCAGAGGCAGAGACCTAATGGAGAACCTCTGCTAGGGCACTGCAGAAGGGAAATGTGGGGTTGGAGCCCTTACATAGAGTCCCCTCTCAGGCACTGCCTTGTAAAGCTGTGAGAAGAGGGCCACCAGACCCCAGAATGGTATATCCACCAAGAGCTCCCCAACAGGCTCCCAACTGTATCCTCCTTTTTAGTGGAGGCTCTTAGGATATGCTGAATCTGCACCTGGAAAAGCTGCAAGCACCCAATGGCAGTCCATGAGAGTAGCCACAGGAGCTGAACTCTGCGAACCCACAGGGGCGAAGCTGTCTAAGGCCTTGAGAGCCCTCCTCTTGCACCAGTGTGCCCTGGATGTGAGACATGGAGCCAAAGGGGATTGTTTTGTAGCTTTAAGATTTAATGACTGCCGTGCTGGGTTTTGGATTTGCATGGAGCCTGTATCCCCTTCCTTTTGGCTGATTTCTCCCTTTTGGAATGGGAGTGTTTACCCGATGCCAGTACCTCCATTGTATCTTGGAGGTAACTAACTTGTTTTCGATTTATAGGCTCATATGTGGATGGGACTTACCTTGTCTCAGATGAAACTTTGAACTTGGACATTTGAGTTAATGCTAGAATGAGTTAAGACGTTGAGGGGCTGTTGGAAAGGCATGACTTTATTGTGCAGTGGGAGGAGGACATGAGATTTGTAGGGGGCCAGGGTGAAAACGATATGGTTTGGATCTGTGTCTCCAGCAAATCTGTATAATTGTAATTACCAGGGTTGGAGGTGGGGCCTAGTGGGAAGTGATTGGATCATGGAGGTGGATTTTCCTTAACGGTTTATTACCATCCCCTTGGTGCTATTCTTGTGATAGTGAGTGAGTTATCACAAGATCTTGTCTTTTGGCGGGGCATGGTGGCTCACACCTGTAATCCCAGCACTTTGGGAGACCAAGGCAGGCGGATCACGAGGTCAGGAGATCGAGACCATTCTGGTTAACATGGTGAAACCCCGTCTCTACTAAACAAAATACAAAAAATTAGCTGGACGTGGTGGCGGGCGCCTGTAGTCCCAGCTACTCTGGAGACTGAGGCAGGAGAATGGTGTGAACCCGGGAGGCGGAGCTTGCCGTGAGCCGCGATCGCGCCACTGCACTCCAGCCTGGGCGACAGAGCGAGACTCTGTCTCAAAAACAAACAAAAAAAAGATCTTGTCCTTTAAAGGTGTGTGGCACCTCCTCCTTCTCTCTCTCTCTTTCTCCTGCTCTCTCTCCCTGCTGTGTCCATGTGAAGTTCTCGCTCCTTCTTTGCCTTCCACCGTGATTATGTTCCCTGAAGCCTTCCCAGTAGCCGAGCCATGCTTGCTGTACAGCTTGCAGAAGCATGAGCCAATTAAACCTCTTTTATTATGAATTACCCAATCTCAGGTATTCCTTCATAGCAGCAGGATAATGAACTAATACATGAGTCAACAATGATCTCATGGACAGCTGGTTAGCTCAGTTGGTTAGAGCATGGTGCTGATAACAATGACCTCATTTCTCAGCACCCACAAACTGCTGGGATATAAGCTGTATCGATCCTCAACTGTCCCAGCCTCAGTCTGGCGCTTTTCAAGAAATCTGTCCTTGAAGCCTCAGTCCCACTTGGTCCTGGGCCATACATTGAGAGCCATGCCCATGGGAGTAGCCTTCAGAAACAACTGGTATTTTAAGTCCATTTTTCCATTGTTTGGGGATGGATTTAGTTTTCTAGTCTAGTAGCAATTGCAACATCTCCTTTATCTATCTAACTCATTCTTATTTCAGTGACCTTTGGCTTTGGTCTCTGTCCCACCCGTCAGTGCCTACAGTGGCTTCTGAACAGACTGGGCCCCTGCTCATCTCTCTCCCTGAGGCATGGGTATACTTTTCTGACCTCCACCCTCCTTTGCAGAGACCTGCACTCAGCCCCTTTCCTTGACTTATCTGCTTACTCCTCTTGTACCTGAGCCCTTCCTGACCTCACCTGCCTCATTCCCTCTTCACCCAAGCCATGACATATGTTCCCTTGGAAGCACCAATCTGTTTCATCACTATCCCTTTGAGTATTTCATTACCCTGGAATGTACTTTCCAACTTGTCTACCTGATTACTCCTAATTGTCCTTGAAATTATCATCAAGGAAGTCTTCCTGTAGGAAGTCTTCTCATATTGGGGTGGATGTTCCTCCCCTCTGCCTCCACTGTAGTTTTATATTAGATCATGTTTGTGTTTTTAGCATGCCTATCTTCCCTAGCAAGCTGTGAGCTTCTTCAGGTTGAGACAGTGTCTTTTCATACCATTGGTCTATAGCACAGTGCCTCAAGATATTAAGCACTCAAAGAAGGACTACTACTGAAAGGCCCTTATGCTAAGAACCATCATCTCTTTAAAGCCTTGAATTAGACCCTCTTTAACAGACAACGGGCCCCAGTTGGACTTTACCAGCACTAACTGAGGTTGTTTTAGAGATCCAAGATCCTCTCAAAGACCACCTCTGCCACTGTAGTCAATTTTTCTCTGATTTTGAGCAAAATCCCAACAGGCTCCCAACTCTATCCTCCTTCTTGGTGGAGGCTCTTAGGATATGCTGAAGTGGGTTCGTGATACATTTGACAAATTGAGACATTTAGGAAATGAAACTCCTTGATCTAGCTGAATGCACTCAGCTAGCAATAAACTAATTCACTGTACTCTTCTAAACCCAGAAATGGGTCTTATTTTTATTGTTATTATTAGCAATAACAGTGCTTCATAGTTTCAAAAAGTACTTTCTCATTTATTATGTCAATTAAGCATCACATTAACCCTGGTAGGGGGTTATTAGTATTATTCTATTCTCTCTGTCTTTTATTCCAGAAAAGTACCATGGTGAAAGATCATAGTACCACAATTAGAAGGGCTTAGGTTGGGATCTCACCTCTGTAAATTACCTGCTGTTTGTCTTTGGGCAAGTCAGTTAACTTCCTTGAGATGCAGAATTCTTAAGTAGCAGGATATTTAAACCACACCAAATTGAAACGCTATTTGACTCCATCATTTAAACTTTAGGGATATTTCAAATCTTGCCATAAAATTGAAATGGAAAAGAAATAATGCTAATGAAAATGGGAAAAATTATAAATGATTAAATTGTGCAATATGGAACATTGATTAAGGAATTAAATTGGCTTAATGGAGTTCACTGTAAAAAATACTTTCTCCACAAAAATTTATTGATGTTAGCATAATTCTGATTAAAATATTTGTATTTGAAATATACTTGGGGGTCAACATGGGGTTGAAATGGTGAGCACAAATAGCCTGGTCCCTGTTGATCATAACAGGAACTATAATAACTCTTATTGAGCACTATTTCAAAAGCTTTGCATGCAGTATCATTTAATCATCAAAAAGGCCGGGGGTAAGGCTCTCATATGGCCCCATTTTACAGAGATGGAGCCAGATCTGGCACTTACTGAATATTACATTCACCATGATCACTACCCTCATCCTTATCTCAATGCCTCCATGCTATGACATTTAATGGTTTCTCAACTCTGTCAGAATAAAATCCAAACTCTTTACCAGGGTCTACAAGGCTCTTCTCTTCTGTCCTTTGCTTCTTTATTTAATTTTTTTCTCACACTTCCTTATGTTCATGCACACTCATATCTTGTGGCTCCTGTACACAAGCATATATCTGCCTTATGCCCTTTTTAGTTCTACCTATAGAATGTTCTTTTCCTAGATAAGTGCATAGTTACTTCTATCTTCAGTTCATTACTCAAGTGCCCCCTCCCAGGGAGGGGTTTCTTGGCAACCATTTCTTAAATAACTGCCCCCACCTTGTCTTTCTATATTTACTTATGCTGCTTTTTCCCTCTTCTTGAGACATAGGTAAAATTATGTTTTTATACTTATTTATTGTCTGTCTTCTCTACTGGACTATAATCACCACAAGGAAGGGAATGATCCTCAGTTTATTCATCGTTTGATCTCTAATGTCTAGGACAATGCCACATAGTAGGTGCTCAGTAAGTACTTAAAGGAATAAAGAGATAAATAAATATGAGGTCTTTGTACACGAACACATTTCTAAGTGCTTAAGTTCTCTGCTTCCCATTTCAGTGACTTGCCCAAGAGCCCCAGTCAGGAGGTCCCTGAGGGGCAGGTACCAAAAAGCAAGTGTTCCTGTCTGCTCAGCTTTCTCTTTCATGGCACTTCCCATGCTCTCTGCCATCCACGAAGAGGCTCTTGACCCAAATCCTGTCCTCACGCCAGTCAGTATACTTCCCTTTAGCTCAAATCCTGCCATCCTGAAAGTGACACAGTATAATGCCTACAGACAAAACACCCAGTCACTCCTGTGAAAGTCCTTTCCAGTGCCATTGTGTTTGATTAGCAGATTTGTACGTTTAGATTATGGGCAATTTCTGAGGGTTTGAAGAATATGTAAACAGCCTACACCTCTAGGGGGAAGACTGGGAAAGCAGCAGGTGAAGGCTGGCTCCTAGTGGGCCTGTGCGTGCCTTTGGTCCCCGTGCTGGCTGTTTGCTGCTTTACAGATTGCCCATCTCACTCCTATTGACAGACGTGCAGCCTCATGAATGTAGTATGTTCAGTCTCCCAGGCAGAAATTGATCTCAGCTGAATAATCAGGAAGTTGGATTTACATTACTGGCAAAAGAAGCCACCTTTTCTCTTCAGATTAAACAAAAAAAATAAAGGAGACAACAAACAGGGTATGTCAATGTGCCAGGAGAGGCATGAAGGCACGAGAGAAGGAAAAAAAAAAAATCAAATATTGATTAAAAGCAAAGAAAAATGCTGAAAATGGTCAAAAAGCCTTTATTCTTCTAAGCAGCATAAAACAGAAGAATTTTTAGAAAATGAATAGCCTGGAGTTGAAGGGGAAGCGGCATGGTGGAATTGAAATGTAGTCTAGTGATCTTTATTTTAGATTTTGTGACATTTATTTTTACAAGTGAAATTCTAAAGGAGAGTATGGAGGAAGTGATCTAAACAAAGGTCTCCTAAATCAACACAAGACATGGAATCCATGCTTTGCATGGGATTTTGACTTTTAAGTTCATAGCCTCAGTCAGTATCTTTAACAGGTCTCTTTAGACTTGGCTCAGAAGCTGTATTTTAAACATGGATTGGTTTCAGATTGATCATCTTCACATCTTTTGGAACAATTTTCAGTTTCTCAGGCATCCACCAATACTTTGTATCACAAACCAGCCACTGGGTGGGGTAAAGTGCAGAAAAACTAAAATGAAAGTAAAAGAGGAATAGTCTAAGGCAGTCCAGGAAGCAAGAATGGATATGAGGGAGTGACACCAGAGTTAACCAAAAGGGTATCAGGAAAGGAGGAACTAAAAATGCACTGGGCGGGAGTGTATTTAGAGACATGCATGAAGATCAAGGAAGGGAATCCTGCATGAGTAACGAGGTGACAGGAGGGAAAGACTTATAGAGGAGTATTAGGTGGTCCATCTGAGTGGAATATGTACGATTCTGCACATCTAGAATTCTTTTGGTACTTTGAAACTTCTGAAAATAAACAATGGGATACATGTAATCAGTTGTTTTTTTTCAGAGCTTCTTTTAAGAGGTTTTAAGGATATCATGCATATCTTCTATACATGATAGAGTTCATTTTTAAAAACCTGATTCAATATGAGACCCTTAGCTATCTCATATAAATATATCATTTAATCATTTATTTTGTATCTCTCCCCTTTAAATTAGAATATAAACATCAATGGGGGTGACTATTGTACATTTCTTATATGTGGCTTCACATATACAGAGTTTTGTTCTTTTTTCTTTCTTGCTTTTTTTTTTTTTCCTGAGACAGGGTGTGGCTATGTTACCCAGGCTGGAGTACAGTAGTGTGATCACGGCTCACTGCAACTTTGACCTCTCTGGCTCAGGTGATCCTCCCACCTCAGGCTCCTAGGTAGCTGGGACGATAGGCACATACCACTATGTCCAGCTAATTTTTTTTATTTTTAGTAGAGATAGGATTTTGTCATGTTGCCCAGGCTGATCTTGAACTCCTGGGCTCAAGAAATCTGCCTGCCTTGGCCTCCCAAAGTGCTGGAATTACAGACATGAGCCACCACGTCTGAGATATTTATTTTTTTAAAAAACATTTAAATAAATTATTTAACTTATTTTTAAAGTTATTTTGAACCTGGATTTACCTGTGTTTTTTATTTTTAAACTATTCCATGTACCTAATACATTTAGTATCTAATATGTGCAGTCCATGTTATATTTGTTGGGACATAAGATCTAGAACATTTCCTAACATGGTTAATGGTTCAGAGAAAATAATCCCCATGTGCCTCCATGAGGTTCTTATACCTGTTACACACAGACCTTAAAGGAAAGAAAATCACAAAACACAGTACTTGTATTAGTCTGTCCTCACACTGCTGATAAAGACATACCTGAGACTGGGTAGTTTACAAAAAAAAAAAAAAGAGGTTTAATAGACTCACGGTTACACATCCCTAGGGAGGCCTCATAATCATGGCAGAAGGCAAAAGGTGCGTCTTACATAGCAGCAGGCAAAGAGACAATGAGAACCCAGTGAAAGGGGTTTCCCCTTATGAAACTACCAGATCTCGTGAGACTTATTCACTACCACGAGAACAGTGTGGGGGAAACTGTCTCCACAATTCAGTTATCTCCCACCGGGTTTCTCCCACAACACTTGGGAATTATGGGAGCTACAATTCAAGATAAGATTTGGGTAGGGACACAGCTAAACCATACCAATATTCAACTTGGGTTCTGTGTGGCTGTGTGAATGCGTGGCAGGAAAGGTAATAGTCTTTTGAGGTTTGCATTGGACATGTCAACATTGTTTCTGCCCCTGATGTAAAACAAGTCATTAGGCTTTATTTAGGTCATGAAACAAGTACTCTTCCTGCTATCCCAGAGCATAGCTACTTTGACCTCAGGCAGTCTCTGACCCAAGGGTACCCAATACCCAGGATAGTCCAAGATCTATGGCATTTCCTTCCCAAGAGAGTATTGGTGGGCCAATCAGATTTATTTCTTCCAGATTTTTGAATTGGGAAATACTAGAGGATCCAACAGATTTGATAATTATAGGGATCAGGTGGAGCCTATACTATTAGGAAACAGAAACAGTAAATATGGAGAAACTATGAGGTTAGAAAAAGTATAAAGAGTTGCATGAAAGAATAAGCAAGTGTCAGCCAGGCATAGTGGCTCACACCTGTAATCCCAGCACTTTGGGAGACTGAGGCGGGCAGATCACTTGAGGTCAGGAGTTCAAGACCAGCCTGGAAAACAGGGTGAAACCTTGTCTCTACTAAAAATTCAGAAAATTAGCCAGGCATGCTGGCAGGTGCCTGGAATACCAGTTACTGGGGAGGCTGAAGCAGGAGAATCGCTTGAACCTGGGAGGCAGAGGTTGCAGTGAGCTGAGATCATGCCACTGCACTTCAGCCTGGGAGAGAGAGCGAGGCTCCACCTCAAAAAAAAAAAAGTGTCAATAGGAGGAGATGGAGTAAATGCTCTTCATAAGAGTGCTCATGTGGCCCTTGAGGAAAAAGAACAATAAATTTCTAGAACTACATTGCTTCTGACAGAGTGACGGAACCAGTTTCAGTTCCAGTCCATACATATAAAAATAACTAGCACAATCCCTTTTTATTATATTAGTAATAATAAATAATTAAAAAATCTTCTTTATTATCAATAATTTCAGTGAATTTCAGTTCCTTGCAAAAAAGCAAATGCTAAATAAAACAGAGGTGATATGGGCAGAAGTTATTCGTTGTTACCTCCTGCAAAGTAGTAAATTTACGTCTCAAATTTTAGGCATGCTTTGTGATAGAGAAACAGTGATTTTCAGGGCAGTGGATCCCTGGTTATGACTCATAGAATTATGATTAGCTCAAAATTGTATTGGTTAGCATCCATACAGGAAAGCAGAAACCAGTATAGATATTTCAAACAGAGGAAATTTAATTTAGAGATGTGGTTACAAAATTATGGGAAGGATTGAAGAAACAAAAAGGGTAAAAAAGAAATACATGTAATTGTAGGGAGCTATTATTATACCTTCAGCTGGAGGAATTTAATGAAAGATGGTGCTACATAGAGCCCAGGTGTGCTGGTCGCTGAGGCTGTTGGAGCATGCTCTGCTACTGCAGCTGTTAGAAATTCTGGCACCATGTTTTAGAGCTTGCAAAGCATGACCATCACCCCAACTTGTATAAAGTTAAGAATCTATCTGTATGTTGAATTGTAAGCCAGCTGGGAAAGAAGTCTGGGAAGCATAGTTTACAGGCACACTTCCCACTATTGTGCTGCAAAGGAACTCAAAGAAGGGGGAAAAAATGGAGCTGGGAGGCAAGAGACAAACAATTGACTCAAGAGATATAACAAAAAAATTTGTTTTTAATTACAAGATATTGAGGCCCAGTGCGGTGGCTCATGCCATAATCCCAGCACTTTGGGAGGCCAAGGCAAAAGGATCGCTTGAGGTCAGGAGTTCAAGACCAGCCTGGGCAACATGGCGAAACTCCGTCTCTACTAAAATTACAAAAATTAGCCAGGCGTGGTGGCTCATGCCTGTAATCCCAGCTGCTTGGGAGGCTGAGGCGGGAAAATTGCTTGAACCCGGGAGGTGGAGGTTGCAGTGAGCCGAGATCATGCCACTGTGCTCCAGCCTGGGCGACAGAGTGAGACTGTCTCAAAAAAAAAAAAAAAAAAAAAAAAAAAAAAAAAAAAAAAAAAAAAAAAAAGAGACATTGAACTTTGAATATTTAGCTTTGTTACAACAGTCTACTATATAATGTTGGTTGTCTACCTTTTACTTAAAACTCCAGTCTTGTATCAGTTACCCAATCATCCTCTGCTATGCATTGTATGTATGGATCCCTCCAAAATGCATATGTTGAGACTTAATACCCATTGTGGTGGTATGAAGAGGTGAAGCCTTTTGTAAAGTGATTAAGTCGTGAGGGCTCCATCCTTGTGAATGGTATTAATGCCCTTATGAAAGAGGCTTCCGAGAGTTGTCTGGCCCTTTCATCTCTTTGCCATATGCAGACACAGTGTTCTTCCCTTCTGGAGGATACTGCAACAAGGTACCATTCTGGAAGCAGAGAGAGAGCCCTCACCAGAGACTGAATCTGTTGGAACTTTGATCTGGGACTTCCCAGCCTCCAGAACTGTAATAAATAAATGTATATTATTTACTATATCATATGGTATAATATATTACCATATTACTTACTCTAAAGTATTTTTTATAGCAACCCAAATGGACTCAGATATCCATCCTCATAGGAATCAGGGCAAAACCCCATCTCCAGCTCTGGGGGTGTTGGGGTGGACTCTGATGGGTCTTAGCTTGGTTCTTGGATCAGTTTCACCACTGATGTTTGTGAATAGGTATGTGACCCAATTCTGATTAGTGATACTACTTGAAAACTTTGCTGAAGAAAGTTTTTCCTAGTTCTTTGAGATAGCAAAGAGAAGCCAGTCTTTCCCTCCTGTCAGACATTTAAAGAAAGCAAATAGTCATCTTGCCACTGGCAGCTCTTCTGTAAGCATGAAAGGAATCAGAATTAAAGTTAACAGTAGAGATGGCCAAGCAGAGATGTGGAAAGAACCAGATCCTTTATGACATTATTGCACCACCAAATTAACCAATACTGAAATCCCACCCCACTCCTACACTTTTTATTATGCAAACTTATACATTTAAAAAATTTTAAAACTGATTTGAGTTGGATTTTTTTTATTTGTAGCTAAGATTACTATGATAAACATTCAAGGTTTTAATAATGCTACATTTTTCCCTTTCCAATAAACCTCTCTAGTGGGAAATAAAGGGGTCAAGTTGTGTCTAGGAGATTAGAAAGTATATGTAACACCAAGAACCTCTATGTGACCACTTTATTATGTCCACTGTAGTGGTTTTTTAAAAAAAGTTAAGTGTTATTCTAACAAATTAGGAAAGGATGCAAAACCATTCTCAGCTGAGAAAATGTTTAGCTGAGTGCCGAATAGATTTACGTAATAAATTATTTTGAGCCTTATTTGAAATATGGGAGAAAGATTCTACATTGTTTTAGAGGATGTAGCTAGGAGGAAACTGGCAAAACTTACACTGAAAAGTTTCAGTGCTTTAAAAAATAAAATTATAGTTTCAGAGCTGTCTAAAAATGGATGGGGCTTCTTGGAGACTAGGAAGTGAATTCTTCATCGTTGGGGATATTTAAGCAGAGATTGAATGACCTCTCTGGGAGTGTTAGAGAGGAGAGTCATGTTGTGGAAGGAAGATGACATCTGAGGGTTTTCTAACTCTAAGATTGTGATTATATTTCGGTTATAATGTGGTTATATTGACTTTGGTTGTATTTACCATAGAGCCTATGGAAGGGCACACCTAGTCAGTCTTTTGGAAGGTGAATTGCCAACGAGCAGCTCAGATGTTTTATGATGTCAAGTTTAGAGCTGCCAATATATTGTATTAATCCATTCTTACTCTGTTAACAAAGACATACTCAAGACTCGGTAATTTATAAAAGAAAGAGGTTTAATTGACTCACAGTTCAGCCTGGCTGGGGAGCCTCAAGAAACTTATAATTACAGCAGAAGGGGAAGCAAACACTTCTTTACATGGCAGCAGCAAGGAGAAATGCCAAGCAAAAGGGAGAAAACCCCTTTATAAAACGATCAGATCTCGTAGAACTCATTATCATGAGAACAGCATGGAGGTAACCACCTCTATAATTCAATTACCTCCCACTAGGTTCCTCCTATGACACATGGGGATTATGGGAACTACAGTTTAAGGTGAGATTTGGGTGGGGACATGGACAAACCATATCAATCGTGTACTTCAGAAATGATTACTTCCCTTAGGGGGAAAGTTGAACCCATCAATTAAGATGAGATTTTTAGATTTTCCATGTGCTATCCTTATACTCACCATCCCTGACTTACATCCCAGGAGTGACTGAAAGTAGGCACAAACTACACCACAAATATCAGAGAATATAGGCAAAGCCCAGACAAATGAGTGTCCATGCAGTTCACCCCATGAAGCATGCCTAGAAGTCAGTGCAAGAGCAACAATTAAAATATCACACGATGAGCTGTAGACCCCAGTAGGTAGAGCTTCTTTGTTTTATGACCTTTCTCCTAGTGTGATAGCAAATACAATAGGTTGGCCTCATAAATCATACCTCCAGAAAACATCCACAGGGCAGACTTTGACACTGTTTGCATATTCAAATGTCATCCTGTTCATAAGAGGAAAGACTAAACACTTTTTTTCCTCTCAAAAATGTCAGCATGGCTGGATTAGAAAAGATAATTCGGAAGTACTTCTAGACAATAATTACCTCTGGCACCTATCTGCAGTTACTTAATGAATGGGAAGAGAATTTTTTTTTTAATTTTTAAAAATTATGATTATTGCAGTAATTAATCAGCTGCTCAGTGACAGCTTATCTTGAGGGGGAAAAAGTGCCTCAAAGGCCATCTTGCTTCTGTAGGGCACCTTGTTGATTTCACATCACATATGCAAAACATATCCTATTATTATTAGCAACAAAAATGCTTGTGGAAGTAGAATTAGCCTCAATTTCCTAATAGTCAGGAAACTCTCACATTTCACAAGTGAGAGAAAGAAAAAAAAAAAAAAAGCCAAACCACCCCTAATCCCAAATGGTAGTTGGAAAAAAAAAAGTTTCAGACTTGCTCAGCTGTGATTGTTAAAACAATCTCTTACTCTTAATTACATGCAAAAGTTCCTGGTTCTAATTATGGACCTTGGGGAAATAGCCATCTCCCCAAACCAATAACGCCTCATGTTAACTCTAGTTCTTCTGTGTTTAATATCTTACTGCTGGATTTCAGCTTCCCTAGATGATCTGGAAATTTGGCTTTTTCTACTTTATTTTTCACAGTGCTTCTCAGAACAGGGGCTAGGAGACTTCACTTTTCCCAGTGATTCTTTTTATCACATTTCTTGCTACTTGAGTACAAAATCCTCTAACCTGAGATGCCCACATCAGAGGCAACTTCTTTCCTCCATGGTGTTCCTACCTGGTTTTCTGCAGCTCAAGACTCTCAGTTACTGCATCAAAGGTCCTTGGAGTGATGTAAGTGGCAGCATACTCATGAGGACTCACTGGCAAATATGGAGGTGAGGGTGTTTCTAGAGGTCAACTGGCCCAGGTGCCTTCCCAGCATTGGGCCCCGTACCTCTGAATATTCTGATGACTGAACAGAGCAGAATGCAGCACGAGCTGGCTGGGAGCTTAGAAACAGAGATGATTACCATTCAAGGGGCATTAGCGAATATCTGGTCCAAACCCCTCATTTTTCAGATGAGACTGAGTTCTAGAAAAGGAAAGGAATTTGTTCATATCACAGAGGTAGTTAAAGACCAACCCAGAATCGTGCTTGGTCTACTATCCATACACACCAGGGCTGGTGCTTTGGAGTTGTCTAGATTCTATCTATTCTGTCTAGGCTAATCCAAAAGGTGGACTAGCATGAGTTACTTCAGCACTGTGGCCCTGGGTCCTCCTCTATCTCTTCTGTTAAAGAAATTTTTGACTTCATAAATATCAGTTCCTTCACCAGTGAAACAGGGGTTATACTACTCACTGTTTAATAATATTGTTAAGGGGGAAAAAAAAGAAAAGGGGGACATGGACAAATTTGAGAAGGTCTCTTAAAGACTAAAACATTTAAAACATTCTCTAGGTTTTGCAAATATACGAGACAAAACCACCTGTAACATTTTAGAGGCTATGCTTGGATAAATCTCATTTTACATATTTCAGCAAACTATACTTTGAAAACATTAAAATAATGAGGAAATCTTGCAAAATGTGTCTGTGTGTGTGTACTTTCTAAAGAGGTCAGGAGTTGTAACATTTTTGTATTTTACATGTAGCCAGTGTTTACTATTTTGCACATAATAGGTATGCAGTTCAATACAGTTTGGTGAAATGAGTGAATGATGCTCTTCCCACCTACTTTCCTTTTTCACTGCCCATCTAAATCCTACCCATTTCTCAAGGCTTAGCTCAAGATTCACTGCATGACCAGCCCTCACTGATTTCTCTCTTTTTTGAAATAATGACTATTGTGCTAGAGCCAGCATTCTGGATTCTAGAGGCAAGCTCTTGATTATAGACAATTTTCTGTTGTAATCTACTTCTCTCATGTGTGTTTACCTTAGCTTTTTAAGAAGATTGTGAGTTCCATAAGGGCAGGGGCTGTATGTTATAATTCTCTGATAGGACCCACAGTACCTGGCATGGAGCTTATTTTTAAGCAGGAAACTAGTCATGCTGAAATTCAATGATTGTTGCTGACACTATGGTCTTCCGTAAAACATGTGCTTATATACATATATGGAATCTATTGACTATAATTGGTGTTAAGCATTTGTTTTGCTAACTCTTAGGTAGGTAATAGGTGGCAGTTAACTGCTAAGGGATTTCTGTTCTTCCAGGAGACAGAATGTTTCTGAGTCACAAATAACATATTAAACAGAGTCAAGAAATCTGTTTAAGCAGAAATCCAAGGTTAGTTAGCAAACGAGAAATGGCTGGGTGAAAGTTTGTAACCTAATAAACCTGCTCAGAGACTACCCAGGATAATTCTAATTTGTTTTTGTTTGAGTAGGAGAGGGATTTCAAGGACTAAATATAGGCTATTACTTCCTTGGATGATTAAACATATTTAGTGTGAGAATTTAGCTTGGAATGGGAAAAGAAGCATAATTTAAGTCAATAAATATGTAATGAGTGAATAGAATTTCAGAGGTAACAAAAGGAAGGTACATTAGTCCATTTTCATGGTGCTGATAAAGACATACCTGAGACTATGCAATTTACAAAAGAAAGAGGTTTAATGGACTTGCAATTCCACATGGCTGGGGAAGCCTCACAGTCATGGTGGAAGACAAGGAGGAACAAGTCACATCTTACCATGGATGGCTGCAGGCAAAAAGTGAGAGGTTGTCCAGGGAAACCCTTGTTTTTAAGCCCATCACATCTCGTGAGATTCATTCACTATCACAAGAATAGCACAGGAAAGGCCCACCTCCATAATTCAGTCACCTCCCACTAGGTCCCTCCCATGACACATGGGAATTGTGGGAGTTATAATTCAAGATGAGACTTGGGTGGGGACACAGCTAAACCATATCATTCTGCCCCTGGCCCCTCCCAAATCTCATGTCTTCACATTTCAAAACCTGTTAAAGAAATTTTTGACTTCATAAATATCAGTTCCTTCACCAGTGAAACAGGAGTTATACTACTCACTGACTTCCCAATAGTCCCCCAAAGTCTTAACTCGTTTCAGCATTAACTCAAAAGTCCACAGTCCAAATTCTCATCTGAGACAAGGCAAGTCTTTTCTGCCTATAAGCCTGTAAAATCAAAAGCAAATTAGTTACTTCCTAGATACAATGGGGGTACAGGCATTGGGTAAATACAGCCACTCCAAATGGGAGAAATTGGTCAAAACAAAGGGGCTACAGTCCCCATGCAAGTCCAAAATCTTAAAGTTCCAAAATGATTTCCTTTAACTCCATATCTCACATGCAGAGTACACTAATGCAACAGGTGGGCTCCCACAGTCTTGGGTAGCTCCACCCCTGTGGTTTTGCAGGTTATAGCCCTCTCCTGTCTGCTTTCACTGGTTGGTGTTAAGTGTCTGTGACTTTTCCAGGTACACAGTGGAAGCTGTTGGTGAATCTCCCATTCTGGGGTCTGGAGAATGGTTGCCCTCTTCTCACAGCTCCACTAGATAGTGCCCCAGTAAGGACTCTGTATGGGGGTTCTGATCCCACATTTCCCTTCTGCACTGCCCTAGAAGAGGCTCTCCATGAGGGTCCCATCCCCACAGCAAACTTCTGCCTGGGCATTCAGGTATTTCCATACATCCTTTGAAATCTAGGAGGAGGTTCCGAAACCTCAATTCTTGACTTTTCGGCACTCACAGGCTCAATACCATGTGGAAGCTGCAAAGATTTAGGCCTTCCACCCTCTGAAGCAACAGCCCTAGCTGTACCTTGGCCCCTTTCAGTCATGGCTGGAGCTGTTGGGATGCAGGGCACCAAGTCCCTAGACTGCACACAACAGACAGACCCTGGGCCTGACCCACAAAACCATTATTTCCTCCTAAACCTCCTGGCTTGTGATGGGAGGGGCTGCTGCAAAGGTCTCTGACATGCCCTGGAGACATTTTCCAAATTGTCTTGGTGATTAACATTCAGCTTCTCATTACTTATGCAAATTTTTGTAGCCATTTGGATTTCTTCTCAGAAAATGGAATTTTCTTTTCTATAGCATTGTCAGGCTGCAAATTTTCTGAACTTTTTTTTTTTTTTTTTTTTTTTTTGAGACAGAGTCTTGCTCTGTCCCCCAGGCTGGAGTGCAGTGGCCGGATCTCAGCTCACTGCAAGCTCCTCCTCTCGGGTTCACGCCATTCTCCTGCCTCAGCCTCCCGAGTAGCTGGGACTACAGGCACCCGCCACTTCGCCCGGCTAGTTTTTTGTATTTTTTTAGTAGAGACGGGGTTTCACCGTGTTAGCCAGGATGGTCTCGATCTCCTGACCTCATGATCCGCCCGTCTCGGCCTCCCAAAGTGCTGGGATTACAGGCTTGAGCCACCGTGCCCGGCCATTTTCTGAACTTTTATGCTCTGTTTCCATTTTAAAACTGAATGCCTTTAACAGCACCCAGGTTACCTCTTAAATACTTTGCTGCTTAGAAGTTTCTTCTACCAGACACCCTAAAGCATCTCTCTCAAGTTCAAAGTTCCACATATCTCTAGGGTGGGGGCAAAATGCTGCCAGTATTTTGCTGAAACAAAAGTCACCTTTGTTCCATTCCCAACAAGTTCCTTATCTCCATCTGAGACCACCTTAGCCTGGATGTCATTGTCCATATCATTATCAGCATTTTGGTCAAAGCCATTCAACAAGACTCTAGGGAGTTCCAAATTTTCCCACATTTTCCTCTCTTCTTCTGAGCCCCCCAAACTGCTCCGATCTCTGCTGGTTACCCAGTTCCAAAGGTGCTTCCACACTTTTGGGTATCTTTTAAGCAGCGCCCCACTCTACTGGTACCAATTGATTGGATTAGTCCATTTTCACACTGTTGATAAAGACATACCCAAGATTGAGCAATTTACACAATAAAGAGGTTTAATGGACTTACAATACCACATGGCTGGGGACGCCTCACAATCATGGTGGAAGGCAAGGAGGAGCAGGTCACATCTCACATGGAAGGCAGCAGGCAAAAAGAGAGAACTTGTGCAGGGAAACTCCCATTTTTAAAACCATCAGATCTCATGAGACTCACTTCACTATCGCAAGAACAGTGAAGGAAAGGCCTGTCCCCATAATTCAATCACCTCTCACCATATTCCTCCCATGGCATGTGGGAATTACAATTGTGGGAGTTACAATTCAAGATGAGATTTCAGTGGGGACAGAGCCAAACCATATCAGAAGGAATAGTGAATCTGACTACCTAAAATTTAAAAAAAAGTTTCATCATGAAAAATACCACAATTAAACTGACAGCTTGGGCAAAAATATTCACAACATACATATACCACAGGCAAAGAGTTAATATCTCCAATAAAATGAAAAAATTTTAAAACTGAGGACAAAGGGATCCAAAACATGATAGTTTATAAATATAAAATTTAAATGTAAAAAGGACATAAACAATTCATAAAAATGTCCTCAAATAATCAAAAAATGTTCAAGATTGCTTACAATGAGTGATATACTAATTAAAATAGCTCAGAGATGCTATTTCTCACCTATCAAATTAAAAAACATTTAAAAATATGGCAACACAATATGCTAGTGAGGCTGTAAGGAAACAAGCACTCTGGAGTGAAATTTGTCAATACCTAATAAAATTATGTATGTAAGTACTTTTTGACCCATACCCCTTACCTAGGAATGTGTTCTGAATATTTACATCTAATAATATAAAAATTCATATGTACAAGGTTATTCATTGTAGATTGTTTATAATTGTAAAATATTGAAAATGTCCCAAGTACCCTCTGAAATTGTATTCACTCTTTTATACCCATTGTATAAACTATGCTACATCCACACAATGGAGTCCTACACAGCCATTAAGAAAAACAATGAGAAATATATCTAGGAACTGATATAAAGTGATTTCCAGAATATGCTATTAATGAAAAAGCAAAGTGCAAAATGGTATCTATGGCATACTACCCTTCATGTAAGAAGGACTACAAGAAAATGCACATGTATCTGCTCATTTGTACAAAAAATGAATAAAAGATAAACCACAAATTAAGGAAATTGGTTACTTTCTGGAGTGGGAGGTCTGTGGGAAAGGAGTGAAATGAAGGCGAGTCGGAGTGCTTTGCAGGAATGGCGAAGGAGTTTCCTTCTCTGAGTACAGCTTCTGGCTCTTGAAATCACAATGAGGTTTCACACACCCTTTGAATTCCACCAAAATAAACAAACCAATCAGGATTTGGATGGGAGACCCAACACAAAATAGAAAAAGTAACAAATGAACTTAACTCTATAGCAGATGAATAACATAACCAAACTGAAGGGGACAGAGAAGGGAAGAACCAATGAAGTAACTTTGGAAAACATCATCTTGACTGGATACTTTAATAATGCTATAGGCAAAAAGAATTGACCACAAGAGCTGAATCTAGTCATTTAATTTGTTTTTCACAGGAGTGTGTTAATATGGTTTTTCTGTATACCAGTATCAATCAAATATGTAAATATATTGTACAAATAAGGGCTAGCTTTTTTGCATTTGTATTTTATCTATACAAATAAAGAATAGGGGAGGACTAAAATGAATTCTGTGGAGTCAGATTGAACTGAGAGGTATCAGTATAAACCTATGGTTTATGTACACACAATACATATATATGTGTGTGTGTATGTGTGTGTGTATTCCAACCCACATACACCATATACATGTGCTCATGCACATATATATAAAAATATGAATATATATATGTGTATATATATATACACACACACACAAAGAGAACAGAAATACAGATGTATGTGTATGTGTATACATGGGTTAGCATGTATAGATGTTTGTCCTTGCTATGTCTGCTGAAGTGTCTAAAAGTAATGACACACCAATTGCAATGAGCATACTTAGTGTCCAGATTTTGGTTTCTAAACACCATTATCTGAGAAATGGTTGATATGAAATCTGAGACAGGAAAAAACAAGATGTGCTTGTAGCATCTTATGTTGTCACAAAGTAAGGAAGTAAGGAAGTGCTTAAAAAAAAGTATCTAAAAATATATCCTAATAGTTTAAGATTGGAAATATTAATATTTGAGCCTAAAAATAATGACAGTCTGGATTCTAACCTACATAATAAATATCCATGAGTAATATGGATATAAATAGTTGAATAAATAAATAAATGGGGGAAAAGGACAGCTCTTTTTTTTTTTTTTTTTTTGAGATGGAGTCTTGCTGTGTTGCCCAGGCTGGAGTGCAGTGGCACAATCTCCACTCACTGCAAACTCCACCTCCCAGGTTCATGTTATTCTTCTGCCTCAGCATCCCGGGTAGCTGGGACTATAGATGCCTGCCACCACACCTGGCTAATCTTTTGTACTTTTAGTAGAGACAGGGTTTCACCATGTTAGCCAGGATGGTCTCGATCTCCTGACCTCATGATCCGTCCACCTCGGCCTCCCAGCTCTTTCTTACAGAAATAATCTGATGGTAAAAGTAGAGGGAAAGAGGAAAATAGAAAAAAAGCACTGTCAGGCAAACACCAAAGCAATGATTTTTGAAAGCAAGATCCCCTGATGGATATTGAAAATTGTAGGAGAAAATTTGAGAAGAAACAGGATATTTGCATAGCCTCAAAGTATGTCCACACATATTTATTAATTACAAAGGGAAAAATGTAACATTACAGAGGACAAACCTACAGACACCACAGTAACCAAGTGATCAAGGTTAATATCATCAGTTACAAGATATATCGATGTAATGGGGCCCTTGAGAAATACACATCTTTCCATGTTATTCTTGCCAAAAAAACATAATCTTATTCAAATCATGACAAACTATCAGATAAATCCACACTGAGATACAGTCTATAAAATACCTGAGCAGTACTGATCAAAAGTGTTAAGTTCATGAAAAACAAGGAAAGACTGAGGCAGTGTCATAGATTAGAGGAGACTAAGGAAGCACAACTAAATAAAATTGAATCTTGCAACAGAAAAAGGATAATGGAAAAACTGGTAAAACTTTTACAAAGCCTAAAGTTTAGTTAACAGTTTTATTTCAAGGTTAACTTTATGGAGTTGATAATTATCCCATAATTATGTAAGTGGTTAACATGAGAAGCTTCATGAGGAATACACAGAGACAATCTGTATTATTTGGTAAATACTTTGTAAGTATAAATTTAGTTCAAAATAAAAATTTAAAATAATATGTAACGAGTGCCTACTTTTAGACACTCAACCTATTCCACCTTGTTCTCCAGCCTCGTGTTTCACTAAATTAGTTCCTTATCACCTCCTGTTCATAGTCCTGTTTGCTTGGCTTCCATGATACAACACTCTTCTGGTTTTTTCTTCTCTATCTCCTTGGAAAATTCATTCTCTAACCAGATATGAAGTGTTAGAATTCTTTAACTATTTATCCTTTTTATCTTACTCTCTTACATTGTACTTAAGTAATCTTATTGATGCTCAGATCTTCTATTACCATGTAAATCTGCAAGACTTGCAATCTTCTGTCTCAAGACCCAGTTTCTTATCTGAGCTCCATATGTATGTATACTTGAGATTTGCATTTCTTAATAGATCCTCAACCTTAGCAAGTCAAAAACTAAGCTCATGATCTGGCACCCCATCCCATGGTGGTTTAAACCATATCCACAGTTTAATCAACCTGCCTTTCAAAAGGTGGGGCCTAATTCCACCCTGAGTGTGAGTTGGACTTAGTAACTCCTAATGAATAGAATAAAAGCAGAAATGATAGTGTATGAATTTGGGGACTAGGTCATGAGAAGCATTTTATTTCTTGCAGCTTCTCTCTTGGATCACTCACTCTGGGGAAGCCTGATGCCGTTTTCCCTTAAGAAGCCCATGTGATAAGAAAGGAAGGCCTCCAGCTAACAGCTACATGAGAAAGTTTGGAAATAGATTGTCTAGTCCCACCCAAGCCTTCAGGTGAATGCAACTCTGACCAACATCTTGATTACAACCTAATGGGACACCCTGAGCCAGAGCCACACAGCACCTGATACTCAGAAATTGAGATGCTGTTGTTATTTTACACCATTAAGTGTAGGACAAACTGTTATACAATAAAAGATAATTGATATTCCTTTCTCCCCCATAAACAACCAGATCATATTTCAATTTTGCTGTTTTTAGTGAATTACTCACTATCCCATTTATTACACAGCCAGGAAAAGAGGCATCACTCTCTTTTTTTTTCTTTTCTCAACTTTCATTTTATTAATAGATTCAGGGGGTACATGTGCAGGTTTGTTACAAAGGTATATTGTGTGGTGCTGAGGTTTAGAGTACTAATGAATCCATCACCCAGGTAATACACATAGTACCCAACAGGTAGTTTTTTCAAACTTTCCCCGTCTTTCTCTCTCTGCCCTCTTGTATTCCTCAGTGTCTATTGCTCCCATTTTTATAACCATATGTACCCAATATTTAGTTCCCACTTCTAAGTGAGAACACAAGCATCACTCTTGACAACTAACTCTCTTACTGATTTCCCAACTGAAATCCATTATTAAGACCTATTGATTTAGGTTCCCAATTATCTCTCAAATCTGTTCACTTATCTCTATCATCGTTCCCTCCATACTGGTCCACTCTACTGTTATTTTTTGCCTATATAGCCTTGTATTAGGCTCTCGACTCTGGTACCTCTCTGATACACTCTTCACATTGTTGTCAGGATAATCTTTTCAAAAACACTTACTAATCACCGATTCTAAGCTAGATATACTGCCATGGGTCCCTGGACAGCCAGAACACTCCCAAGGGCAGAAACAACAAAGAAAATGCCCTAATGGAAAAGTGTTGAGGCCAGGCGCGGTGGCTCAGGCCTGTAATCCCAGCACTTTGGGAGACCGAGGCAGGCGGATCACGAGGTCGGGAGATCAAGACCATCCTGGCTAACACAGTGAAACCCCATCTCTACTAAAAAATACAAAAAAATTAGCTGGGCATGGTGGCAGGCGCCTGTAGTCCCAGTTACTCGGGAGGCTGAGGCAGGAGAATGGTGTGAACCCGGGAGGCAGAGCTTGCAGTGAGCCGAGATCGCGCCACTGCACTCCAGCCTGGGCGACAGAGCGAGACTCCATCTCAAAAAAAAAAAAAAAAAGAAGAAAAGTGTCTTCACCAGGCTATTCATTGCCTCTGCCCTAAACATTCTTAAAGGCCACCATTTGGGGATGGATGAGTGGTCCTTGATCAACTTGCTGATTTGGAGGATTTTTATAACTTTTCATACTTTCACATTACTTTTTAATGTAATATGTGCTCATGTTTAGAAAATTTGGAAAATGCATATATTTTTAAAAGAGCAAGAAAAAGCATTTCTAATTCCATCATCCAGAAATTTTGGCTTATTTCTTTCAAACGTTTGCCTCATGCTTTTAAAACCTTATTAAGATCATTCTGTATATTAATGCGGTTTTCTATTTCGCTTTTTGTGCTTAAGGTTATAAGATTTTTTCCATATCATTAAAAACTCTATGTAAATATCATTTTAATAGCTGCTTAACATTCTATGATATTAGAAATTTCATTTTGAAATTTGTCTTTTGCCCAGTGTCTAAACGAATAATTTTACTTTTGATGGAGGTAGGTGGTGGCGGTGGGAGGTCTATCTCCATGGCTTGATGATACTCAAAGGTTGCTGTTTAAATATGTTACAAAATTACATCCCTCTCTTTAGCTACAGCCTCAGTCCAAAAGGTAGCATCCAATCCGCTTGCTGATTCCAGCACTTTCTAACAGTATTTACTCCTTGAGGCTTGTAAAGCTAAGGCACATTTGGTTTTCTAGTGGATAAGCCAATAAAGCCTCTGGGATGTCATTTGGGTCAGACACCCTGAGAAAGGGGAAGAGAGGAAGGCAAGAAAACCCAGAGGAGCTGTGCTAAGTACGCAAACATGCATTTGGCCCTTAAAATACCCACACCTAGCTGCATATTTTTTCCTTACAATGTACAGTGATTAGTAATCCATAATTTATGGTTCTAATTAATTCTTCCCTTTATCATGGAGAGAGACTCACCCAAGCGTGCCACTCTGACAAAGCTCCAATACCAGGTTCCAGTGAAGCCCTGGATTTCCTTGCTGGGAACTCATTTGGCAAAACCCATTAAGCTGGCAAAAGATCCAGAGCACTAGAAAGGGAGGCACCCCATCCCCCTCTACCTACCATCACCCCATTCTACTTTATTCCAGGAAGAAACAGACTAACAGAAAACAAAGCTGACTGTGCCATTTAACTGAGACCACACCTCCTTCAGGAGAACCAGCTTGGGCCTGATAGTAAATAAAGCGTAATTGCAGCCAGAGCAAGATCACCAAACAGATATTCTAGACTTCTAGGCTTTGAGCCGGGTTCCCAACAGGAAGAGGCAAGAGTGTGAAAATCAAATCTCTTGCATGTAACACACCTCTCTGGCTCTCTTAGAACCTGCTGACCTGATTCAAGTGGATCCAAGTGTTTTAGAACTTTAAGGAAGGCTCTTGTTTATAATCTGGCTGGATCCCTGTGTAACCAAAGACTGAACATTTTCTGTCATTAGACAATGGGCCAAGGAGCCTGCTAGTCCATACTCTACCTTTTTTGGTGAAGTATACTAGTTCATGTTTATTAAAGACTTATTGTATACCAGGGGTTTATTAATTTATTTAATGCTCACAGCAACTCACAGAGGTAGGTACTATTGTTAACTAGAGCAGACATTCCTGACAGCAGGGCCTTGGTTTGGTTCCCTGCTGTATCCCCATACCCTGAAACTGGTCTGGTGTAGAGTGGTACTCAATCAATATTTTTGTTCAATGGATGAATACTCATTTGACAGATGAGAAAACTGAGGCAGAGAACAAGTAAGCGACAAAGTGAAATCCAGAGCTCATGCTTTTTTTTTTTTTTTTGAGACAGAGTCTTGCTCTGTCACCCAGGCTGGAGTACAGTGGTGAGATCTCGGCTCACTGCAAGCTTCGCCTCCCGGGTTCACACCATTCTCCTGCCTCAGCCTCCTGAGTAGCTGGGATTACAGGCACCCACCACCATGCCCGGCTAATTTTTTGTAGTTTTAGTAGAGACAGGGTTTCACCGTGTTAATTACGATGGTCTCGATCTCCTGACCTGATCCACCAGCCTCAGCCTCCCAAAGTGCTGGGATTACAGGCGTGAGCCACCACACCCGGCCAAGCTCATGCTGTCAAACATCACTTAATGGTGTGTGCATAATTTCTGCAGGAGTTTGATTTCATTTCCTTGTTTGCTGAGGGATAAATGCAACAAATGTCCTTAAGATTTGTTTTGTTTTTTGTTTTTTGTTTTTTTGAGATGGAGTTTCACTCTTGTTGCTTAGGCTGGAGTGCAATGGCACGATCTCATTTCACTGCAACCTCCGCCCCCTGGGTCCAAGCGATTCTCTTGCCTCAGCCTCCCAAGTAGCTGGAATGATAGGCGCCTGCCACCACACCCAGCTAATTTTTGTATTTTTAGTAGAGATAGGGTTTCACCATGTTGGCCAGGCTGGTCTCGAACTCCAGACCTCAGGTGATCCACCCGCCTCCACCTCACAAAGTGCTGGGATTACAGGCATAAGCCACCACCCACGGCCCTCAAGATGTATTTTTGAGTTCAAGATGTAATGTAGACACCAGATGTTAATTATCACTGGCACAAAGCAGGGCATTAGACAGGTGTAGCAGGTGATTGATAAAGGCATTGCCACTATTATATTGAAATGATCATGGCCTGCCTGTGGAGGAGACATTTATTTATTTTTCTACCCTGAGCAACCCTGAATGTTCTAAGTCCCCTTTCTTATGGCAAGCTTTGTTGGCCCTCAGACGCTTTCACTCATGGGCCAAAGAAAATGACCCAACTGTACAACCACAAGAACATATGCCCTTTATTACCACCTCACCTTTGTTCCTTTGCCATCTCAGCTTTGATTTAATTTGATTTCTTTCTGATCTGCAGATTGATGAAATCACTTCTCTTTTCTAAGCCTGCTTGAGCCCCAGACTGTAGCCTGGTGGGCCACGTGAGAGCAGCGCCCGCAACCACAGCTGAGAGAGGTGTTATTTACATATTTATTAGAAATTCTGTCCTGCTGGCAAGAGACGCTCACTTCTGACTTTAATTCCGATAAGTAAACAACCCCATTGGCAAGAAAGAGGGGGGAAAACAAACCAGAGTAGTTTGCACAAGATAATATAGTAAAGCAGAAAAACATCCGTAATGCAAAACCATTTGCAGTGCAAAGCAAAAGAGAGAGAGAGAAAAAAATTCCATCTCCAAAGCCTAGCTTAGGTTAAATACTCTAAAAGAAATAATTACAAAGTAATTCAATTATATTTGGTGTCAGTTGCCTCACAGGCCAGTGGAATGACAATTAATCCCAGGGTGTCTTTTTAAAAAAATTTTAATATTTGTGGTTTGTTCAGAATTACCCTCCAGCAGTTAACTGCACTCAGCAATCCTCTGGCTGATTGTGTCTCTCTTCTCATCCTCATCTATTCTGGCCTGATAACGCCCCACACCAGGGAGCCGTTCTGCCAAGTTCAACCTTCTCTGACCCGTCTCTCAAACTGTCCAGCATCCTAACATTTTGCTTAGGTGCCCTCCTGCTTCCCCTTAATTCTATTGCATTGTGAGAATTGCAACAGGGGGAGAGTTTAGCATCTTACAGCTTTCTCCTAACACCCAAAATTGAGCCAACATCATCATCCCTGTGACAACACAATGAACTAAATCCTTTTCAGCATCGCATGTCTAGCTATCCTCAGAAAAAAATTACATTTTAGGAACATTAAAATGGACTGACTTTAATCCACAATAGCAAAAGAGGCAAGAGATAGAGCTTAAATCCTGCCTGATGTTCTGACCTGAACTTATTTTGCAGATAAAATCACACTGAATTCTTTGCATTTCTATAGCTTCTTTCAGTCAGGGATTGCAAGGTACTTTACACACAGTAATAAGCTTCACAACCTTTCTTTGATGCTGCTTTCTAGCTCCTGGAAGGGTTCATGCATCAGAAAACTGGAAAATGATGGATGGAAAGGGAATGGACCAGGCAACCTCCCCAGTTGACCATGGTGTAGAAAAGAGAACTCAAACAGTTGGCTGCAGCACTCAACACCAATGATCAAGAAAATAATTGTACTTCTAAACTGCAAACATGCTTATAAAAATTCAAAATAAGAAATTGTAATACGAGCATTGTGCTTTGTTCTTCAGTGATTCAGCTGATCAAAGCTGATTGGATTCAGCTGGACCCAATAACTTACAGTGAAAATTATTTCTGTTATTCGACACACAGTGACCTTTATGTTCATGAAACAGGCATGTTCTCAACAATGGGATGTTACCAAAATCTTATTACTGGATATAGAAATAATAAAGAGGTATGTTATAAACCAGATAAGTTTGTTCATAGGATAAAAAAATGCCATTGAATGCTAACTAAATATAGTACCTGCAGGTAATTCAGTGCCTATTATGGGACAGATGTTGTGCTAAGCTCTTTCTGTGCATTAACTAATACTCCCAGTAGCATGATACGGCTGTTGATTTCATTTTCCAGACGGGCACAGAGAGTTTGAACAACTTTCCCAAGTTTGCACAACCAGTAGCAGAGCTAGGATTCTAATCCAGCTGGTTTGACCCCAGAATCCGTACTGAGTGTTCTCTAACATAATAGAGAACATGAAATATACGTCTTGGAGTACTTAGGGTAGGAGAGGAAACACATGGCAGTGGCTGGGAAATCTTAATCTTAGACACAGAAGTGGCCCCAGTTCTTGGAAGAAATGTTTGCTGGACCTTCAACCTCCTTTACTTCCAATAGAGGAGAACCAGTGTCATGCATGTAGTGCGTGGAAGTGGAGGAGATGTTTATTTATTTTTCTGCCCTGAGCAACTCTGAATGTTCTAAGTCCCCTTTCTTATGGCAGGCTTTATCAGCTCTCAGTCCAGCACTAAGCTGGACTGCTTGAGTCTGAAATCCTGGTCTACCACTTTCTCCTTATGTCGCCTTAGTTCCCATGTGTCACAAAGGCTTGCGCTGAGGATTGAGTTGATGCATGTAGCCTGCTTAGAACAATGCTTAGTGCTTGGTCTATGAATATTAATATGATTTATAATGCTTTTACAAAGGCCTCTCAGGGAGGTTCATCTAGTCAACATGTCTTCTTTTGTGTTTCCAGAATCAGAAGCAAGAGCCTTGAAGTGATGGTGGGGCATGACAGGCACAGTTTTTAAGGTTTCATTCCTTTCTGATTACCCTGGTTTAATCGGTTTTACCTTCAGACCGTACCCTCTTGTCCTTATATACTCTCCTGCCAGCTCACTTACATGTTAATTCCTATAATGGAGAACCCAAGCCTTTCATCATACAACTGGAGAATATATTCAAGAGATAAACTCCTGTGACTGAAAGTTATCCAATCATTCATGAATTCTGTTGAGCAAAAACAGGCCACCTTCTTCTCTCATGAAGGGTGCTCTCTAGTAGCAGGCAGACGAATGCATGATCACACAAATAAGGGGGAAATTATAACTGTGGCAAATTTAACAACATGAAATTATAGTAGGTGAAGGAAATATCATTCCTGGCTAAAAGAGCAGCCTGTGTTAAAATGGTGGAGAAAACATGATAAGAAATAGAAGATGGCCAGGTAGGTGAAGTGCAGACAGAAAGAGAAGAAGGGATAGAGACGGTTTGGAAAAGATGAGATGCTATAGCTGTAGGCAGCAGCTAGGCCAAAATATTTCAATCCTTTTTCATCCCCTGAGAACAATGGGAACCACTGAAAGAGTTTGAGCAAAAATGAGATATCAGATTTTTTCATTTAGACATCATTTTGCCTCTTTTAATCCAGTGTTCATCACACCCATAGTCACCCATTTAAGTGCACAACTGTAGCATCTCCAAATGTCTAAAGTTCTTTTTCAAGTTCCTTTGTGTATGCATTCATTCTTTCACAAGCTATTTTTATGAATAGTTATTATTGGCTATTGAGCTCCTGCACTGTGTATGAACACTTTGCTAGACTCACAGCACATGAATACAATTAGTTAGCACATGGTCCATCAGGGAACACAGGATAAAAAGGTAAATTACGATAGTGTGATCATTGGTGGGAGAGAGGGAACTTCAAAACAGAACTGAAAGGAGCCATTTAATCTTGCTTTGGAAGAGGGTAAGCCTCGGGTGAAGTAATATTTGGGTTAGTCTTTTTTTTTTTTTTTTTCTGAGATGGCGTCTCACTCTGTTGCCCAGGTTGGGGTGCAGTGGCACAGTCTCAGCTCACTGCAACCTCTGTCTCTTGGGTTCAACCAATTCCCCCACCTTAGCGTCCCAAGTAGCTGGAATTACGGGCACCCGCCATCATGCCTGGCTAATTTTTGTATTTTTGTAGAGACAGGGTTTCACCATTTTGGCCAGACTGGTCTTGAACTCCTGACCTCAGGTGATCCACCTGCCTTGGCCTCCCAAAGTGCTGGGATTATAGGTGTGAGCCACTACACCTGGCCAGGTTAGTCTTAAAATAATTAATATGAGTTTACCAGGGGGAAAAAGTAGAATATATTTATTGTGGAAAAACTTTGAAAATGCAGAAGGAAGTATAAAAGGAACATCAAATCACACACAATCCTTCAACTGAGACCCTATGAAGATTATGAAAATACTGATAAAATGTTTTAAAAGAGCATCCTTTAAATATAGAAAATCCTCAACTTACAAATATATTGTGTTTCAATGCTTCAATAGCTTTTAAGGAAAAAGTTTAGAATTCAGAGTCTGCTCTTCCACAAGAATGACATTATAACTGGATTAAAGATTTTCAGGCCAACCTGTAATAGTTTATTTAAATATATATATAACATTTAAACATATGCACATATAAAAGGCCATAAGATTCATAGATTATCGTATTAGTTTCTATTGCTATGTAACAGATTACTCCAAAACTTAGTGTCTTAAAACAAGCACTTCTTATTTCACAGGTTTTGAACCAGAGTCAGGAATCTGGGCCACAGCCTAGTTCAGGATCTCTTGAAAGTTCATAGTACCCTAAATCAGCTTCAGTTCCATTCTTAACATCTTCCTAGAGTTCTTGAGCCTTTTCCTGTTCTGTGCTACCTCATTCTCATTTTTAACCTAGCCTCCAAATAGTATTCCCATTTCTTGAGTGCAAAGGAATCACTGGTACAGGATGGGGCAGAGGATCCATCTGAACAAAGTTACATCAAGAGAGGGATCCCTGGTTGAGTGGCACTATATAGGTCTGATAAATAGATGTCTACTTTATGGAATTGCAGTCAGTCAAACTAATGGAAATAAGAGTTTTCAAATTATTGAGATAAATGTTTAGTGGATTTAGTACCACATGTGAGGTTTTTCATAGGATCATTTTTCATAAGTTGATATTACTGGCACTTTACTTCTGAACCTGGAAATTATCTAAGACATCAGGTCTTCACCCCACTCCCACTCCTCAAATTTTCAGGTGAGCAATATCAGGAACTTCAGCTATTGTATCAAGAACAAACAATGATGGCTTCCTAATCCCTGTTTCTTACCGCTTGGAACGTCAGATATGAGGAAAAAATACTCTAGCACTTTCTTCCACTAACCACAGATAACCACAGATCAAGGAACATTAAAAAGTCATTTTGAAACTTTTACTGGGCAGTTTCCTGGAGACAGAGATTTGGGTGACTTGAAAAAGGTACACTCATAGGGTCTTTTTCTTTGTTCCTCAAGACTTGGGGGTGAACTTTAAAATCAGAAAATAAATAACTTATACATAAATGGGGGTTGTTGGGTGGCAGCTGTGGGTCAAGATTGTTCAAGGAGCAGGTGGCACTATTTTGGTTAACATAACTTAAAACATAATTCTCTGTTTAGGCAAGGATCTCTGTAAATTATGTTGTATTTAGGGGAATGATATCCAGATAAACAGAAGAAACATTTCCTATGAACAGTTGATGCTCATAGAGTTCATCTAGATAGAGGAATTGTATTGTTATGAATGACCTTCACCAAGAGATAAAGAAATGGATTCTTGTATAAGATTAATTCCTGTGGGGTTGACCTTAGAAGAATGGTGGGGATTTGCACTGTGAATATTTGAAAGAGGAGGCATTTTTGAAAGGAGGGCAGATTCGAGGATAAGGGAAGCAAGGCTGAGAATGGGGATGGAACCTGCCTAGACCTTCTATCAAATGCTTTTGTGTTTTCACTTGGACTACGGAAACAGATATTTTTCTTCTTCTCACTCTCTCATCTTGCAATTCACTTTACTTACTTCTTAAGTCATTTCCGTAGTTGGATCCATTATCATAGCCTTATATACATTATGGAGAATAACATCCAGGGGATTTCCTTTCTTCTCCATCTCCTTCAGTGAGGTCATGTGTTATGTGATTCTTTTGTCATAAATTAAATTCTGTCACAGTCTGGAATCCACCTGCCCTCCCCATTGTCTTGATGGATTTTCTGAAAAACGAAGAAACAAACATGGTAAAATTTATTCTTTTTGGTGAACAGCTCTATGGGTTTTGACAAATGCATAGATCCATGTGTCTGTCACCACAATTGCATGTAGGATAGCTCCATCAGCCCTGAAATCCACTGGTGCTGCCTCTTCGTAGGCAACTGTTCCTCCTGCTATGGAATGCCTGGAAACCACTGTTCTATTTTTCTTCCTTAGCGTTTTCCTATTCTCAGAGTATCATATAAATTGAATCATATAACATGTATCATTTTGAATCTAGCTTCTTTCACTTACCAAAATGCATGTAAGATTCATCCACATAGGACGGGCTCATGCCTGTAATCCCAGCATTTTGGGAGGCCAAGGTGGGCAGATCACTTGAGGTCAGGCATTCGAGACCAACTTGGCTAACATGGTGAAACCCTGTCTCTACTAAAAATACAAAAATTAGCTGGGTGTGGTGGCGTGCACCTGTAATTCCAGCCACTCAGGAGGCTGAGGCACAAGAATTGCTTGAACCCAGAAGGCAGAGATTGCAGTGAGCCAAAATCATGCCACTGCACTCTAGCCTGGGTGATAGAATGAGACTCTGTCTCAAAAAAAAAAAAAAAAAAAAATTAAATTAAAAGAAGATCATCCATGTTGCTTGTGAATCAATAGTCTCTTCCTACTCATTGCTTTATAGTATTATTCCCTTATACAAATCTACCACAGCTTGTTCATCGATTCTCTGGCTGAAGGACATCTGGAACGTTTCCAACTTTTGAAGAATATAAATAAAGCTCCTATAAATGTTCATACAAAGTACATGTTTTTGTAGGAACATAAGTTTTTATGTCTTTTAGTTTGATAGCTAGAAGTGGGATTAATGGATCATAGCATAGGTGTATGTTTACCTTTGTAAGAATTGTTGAAGTGTTTCCCAAAGAGACTGTAATATTTTGCATTTCCACCAGCTATGTATGAGTTCTAGTTGGTTTGTACCTTTGTCAGTTCTTGGTATTGCTATTTTTTTAAAAAATTAACCATTCTAATAGGTATGTAGTAATACATCATGGTAACTTTAATTTGTGTTTGCCTATCATTTATGTTGTTGGGCATCCTTTTGTAGGCTTATTTTCCATACACATGTTTTCTTTGGTTAAATGGTTTAGATCTTTTAACTACTTTTCTTTCTTTTCTTTTGTTTTTATTGAGACAAGATCTTGCTCTGTCACTCAGGCTGGAGTGCAGTGGTGTAGTCATAGCTCACTGCAGCCTTGCCCCCCGGGCTCAGTGATCCTTCCACTTCACCCTTCTGAGTAATTGGGACCACAGGTGTGTGCCACCATGCCTGACTAATTTTCTGATTTTTTGTAGAGACAAGGTCTTCACTATGTTGCCCGGTCTGCTCGAATTCCTGGGCTCAAGTGACAGTCTTGTCTTGTCCTCTCACCTTGTCCTCCCAAAGTGCTGGGATTACAAGCATGAGCCACTGGGTCTGGCCACTTTTTTTTCTTTTTTGAAGACATCAAAGATGACTTTATAAAGATTTCTCACAATTCTATTCTAAATATACAGAATAAAAAATGGTGTCAGTTAAATTGTGAAACAAAACCAGATTTTCTTTATACTGTCTCAAAATTTAAAGATGAGTTTCCCTAGAAGGTGTGCAATGCATCATAAAATGGTTTCATTTTTTTAGGGTGGGAGAAGAAGGACTGGGAAAGATGCATATTAAATTGTACCATGATAGATGTGCAAGACTGTTATCCAATCTAGATAATTTATATACATTTTGGTGACTTAGAAAAACAAACAGGGACTTCTCCAGTTGTACCATGTGGATCTTTTGAAAGTAACAAATAAGGCCTGGTGCAGTGACTCAGACCTGTAATCCCAGCACTTTGGGAGGCCGAGGCGGGCAGATCACTAGGTCGGGAGATCGAGACCATCCTCACTAACACGGTGAAACCCCGTCTCTACTAAAAATACAAAAAATTAGCCGGGCATGGTGGTGGGCATCTGTAGTCCCAGCTACTCGGGAGGCTGAGGCAAGAGAATGGCGTGAACCCGGGAGGCAGAGCTTACAGCCCATTTCTGTTAAGATTTCTGATGAACAACACATTCCACCTTAATAAAATGCAACATGGATTGAGTTGAAGGCTGCTACCTTAATACGCAAAGAAAAGTATGTAAGTGCAAAATATGAGCTACACTGACTTCAGGAAAAAAAAAAAAAAGTCTTTCAAATTGGAAAAGGGACATTTCCTTCCTGTATTGGAGTCCTCCCAATTTAAAGCAGAACCCATCTATTCTAATTTCTGCAACTAAATGCTTACTCTGCTTATTTAGTTTTCTCCTCTGAGTTTAACTGCTGCTGGATTACTTTGGCATCACTTTGTGCCATGGAATTGATGATAGGATGAAGTCACGCACCATCATAACAACGAAGTTCTTCAACATCCAGGACAACCAGATTTCTCCCATCTGGACTTAAAAAGCAAGGATTAGATAGGAAGAGGATTATAATACAACAGTCAGAGAGCTCTTGAAATCCTGTGAACTCTTTTTAGGGGATAAAAACTCTTCCTTCTAAAAACCCCTTAAAGGAGCAAAATCTCTCCCACTAACATATCTGTGTTAAACAAGGAGCTGTAAGTCAGGTGCTGCTTCTAGTAGAAGTGTTAGTCTTCAGAGGGAGGCCAGTTCAGTGGATAATGCAGACTGGTGTGGTACAAAGAATAAAATCTAACCACTTTTTAATTGGGTTGATTTCCCATTGCCAGATTTTGAGAGTTTTTATATATCCTGGACAGAAGTGCTTTGCCAGAAACGTGATTTGCAAATATTTTCTCTAGTCTGAGGCTGTGTCTTTTGAAGAGCAAACATTTTTCATTTTAATTAAGTACAATTTATTAAGCTTTTGCACTTATGGATCATACTTTTGGTGATGTGACTAAAACTCTTTAAGTTGGCACAAATTTTCTATTTTTTTCTAAAAGTGTTAGAGCTTTATGTTTTATATCTATAATCTATTTAGGGCTAATCTTTGTAGAAACTGTGAGATATAGGCTGAGATTATTATCTTTTCTTTTACATATAGACTTCCAATTGTTGCAGCACTGCTTGTTGAAGACACTGTAGTTTCTCCACTTAATTGCATTTGCACCTTTATAAAAAATCAGTTGACTGTATTTTATTGGTGTGAATCTATTTCTTATTTTTTGCTATCTGATCCATTGATTTGTGCATTTATCCTTTCATCAATACCACAATTGTCTTGATTACTGTAACTTTAAGTCTTAAAATAAAGAAAGGAAGTCCCCTGGATGTATTCTCTTTCAAAACTGTTCTGGCTATTCTAGTTTCTTTGTCTTTTCACATATATTTTAGAATCACCTCATCAATATTTACAAAAGAGCCTTCTGGGATTTTGTTTCATCTTTAGACTGAATAGAGAAGAATTGATATCTTAGCAATATTGAGTCTTACAATCTATTAATATGATGTGTCTCTAAATTTATTTAGGACTTTAATTTCTTTCATCAGTATTTTGCAGTTGTTAGCATACAGATCCTACATGTAATTTTGAAGATTTATATACCTCAGAATTTTTTGGCATTATAGTAAGTGGCTTTTTTTAATTAACTTTGAATTCCAATTGTTAACTTTGTATTCTGTGACCTTGCTAAGCTCTTTTATTAGTTCTAGAAGTGTTGTTGTAGACTTCTTTTGGGATTTTCTACATAGATACTTATGTCATTCATAAATAAATATTTTTTCTCTTCTTTTTTCTTAATTTTCTTGTTTTATTGCACTGGCTAGGGCTTCCATAATGATATTGAGAGAGACAGAGAACATCCTTACTTTATTCTTGACTATAGGATGAAACAAATCAGTCTTTCATCATTTAATGTTCATTGTGCACTTTCTCAGATTAAGGAAGCTCTTTTATTTCTAGTTTGCTCAGAGTTTTTACCATAAATGGAAGTTTAATTTTGTCAAATAATTTTTCTGCATTTATTGATGATCATATGTTTTTTCTTCTTTCAAGTTCATTGATTTCTGGTTTTATTTATATTTAATTTTGTCTGCTTTGGACATAGTTGCTCTTTTATTTCTAGTTTTGTAAGGTAAAAACGTATCTTGTGGGTCTGAGATCTTTTTATTTCTATAGTAACCATTTTATACTGTACACTTCTGTGTAATCACTGTTTTAGTCATCTCACATTTGTTGAAGTTTTGCAGGTTCATTTTCATTCACTTCAAAATACTTTAATTTTTTTTAAGACTTCCTCTTTGATCTATGGATTATTTAGAATTGTGCTGTTTAATTTCCAAATATTTGGAGATTTTCTAATTGGAGTTCTGTTATTTTTCTCTAGGCTAATTCTGTTATGGTCTGAGAACATAGTTTGTATGATTTCTGCTCTTTTTAATTTGTTGAGCTTTATTTTGAGCCTGGATAAAGTCTATCCTGGTGAGTGTTATAATGCACTTATAAAAGAAAGTGTATTTTGCTGTTGCATGGTGTGCTCCAGAAATGTCTATTAGGTGTAACTGGTTAATGATGTTGTTAAGGACTTCCATATTCTTGCTGATTTTCTCTCTACATGTTCTATCAGTTACTGAAAGAAAAGTAATAAAGTCTCCAACTACAATTCTGGCTCTGCCTTTATTTCCTTTCAGTTCTAGTTGGTTTTGTCTAATGTATTTTGAAATTCTGATGTTATGTGCATAAACGTTTAGCATTGTTATGTCTTCCTGTAAAATTGATTATTTTATCATTATGTCATGTCTCTCTTTACCCTTGATAATGTTAGTTTTTCTGAAGTCTATTTTGTTTCTTATCAAAATAGCTATTTCAGTCTTTTTGGGTTAGTATTTACATGGTTTATTTTTTCTTTCTTTTAATTTTTACTTTATAAATGTCTTTTATTTAAAATTGATTTATTGAGGACAGCATATTGTTGGGGTTTGCTTTTTGATCCTATCTGACAATCTCCCTTTTTTTAACTGGTGCATTCAGGCATTCATATTTAATGTGATTGTTGATATGGTTGGACTAACATCTACCATCATGTTAGCTGTTTTGTATTTCTTCCATATGTTCCTTATTTCTTTTTAACTCTTTTTCTCTTTTCTCTTGGGTTAATTGAGCATTTTTATGATTCCATTTTATTTCCTAATTGACATTATTTATACTACTTAAAAAATGTTTTTAGTGTTTGCCCTAGGGTTTACAATATACAACTGTAATTAGATAAGCTCTTGTCTGTAGAAAGTATCCCAGGCCTAAAACAAACAAGCAAAAAGGATGCAAAATCACTGAGCTTCATTATAGATTGATATAATTAATATTTACTTCATGTCTATCATAGTCCAGGTATAATTCTAAACACTTACATGTATTAACTGATTTATTGCTCTTAGCAACACTAAAAAGTGGATCCAATTGTTAACCCCATTTTATGGATAAAGGAATTGAAATTGAAGCCTGGAAGTTATTTACCATGATAAAGTCATGTTCCCATGATCACAAGAAGACTGGTCAGACTCCAGAGCTAATACTTAAAAGTATTGTGTTATGCTACTATGTGCTAGCCTAGAAAACTGCCATTTAGAATTTTAATACCTAGACTTTCAACTTACAAAACATTATTTGAGGGCATTTTTCGCAAATATGCTACAGGAAGCTGACCTCTAGAGGGAGTGGGGAGTGGGGGAAGAAATTGATGCTTAGCTTACATTTCTACATACTGAATTTTGTAAATCAAGTATTTTTAAGTCAGTGGTATCATAAAATGATACTTTCTAATCACCTAATTTTAAAACTGAGAGCATACTTGGATATCATCCAGTGTTCTGATTTTGCTGATAAGGGGAATGATGCCCCCAAGAAATTACATTTCTTGCCTAATAATTAGTAACAGAGCCAGAAGTTGAACCCATTATGGTGCTCCCTCCCCAAAGCTCTGCTATCCACCTCCTCTGTGCTCTTATACTGTTTTATGCATACTTCTTATCACTGAACATATCATCACACTGGGGGTTATTTGTTCTTTTACATATTTGCATCCCCATTAATGTTTTTTTATTTTATTTGTTTATTTATTTTCTGGTACTTTATTTATTTATTTAAGTGAAAGCAAGTTTATTCAGAAAGTAAAGGAATAAAAGAATGGCTACTCCACAGACGGAGCAGCCCCAAGGGCTGGTTGCCTATTTTTATGGTTATTTCTGTTTTAAAAAATTATACTTTAAGTTCTGGGGTACATGCACACAATGTGCAGGTTTGTTACATATGTATACATGTGCCATGTTGGTGTGCTGCACCCTTTAACTTGTCATTGACATTAGGTAAATCTCCTAATGCTATCCCTCCCCAGTCCTCCCACCCCATGACAGGTCCCGGTATGTGACATTCCCCACCCTGTGTCCAAGTGTTCTCATTGTTCAATTCCCACCTATGAGTGAGAACATGCGGTGTTTGGTTTTCTGTCCTTGTGATAGTTTGCTCAGAATGATGGTTTCCAACTTCATCTATGTCCTACATGGATGAAGGACATGAACTCATCATTTTGTATGGTTGCATACTATTCCATGGGGTATATGTGCCACATTTTCTTAATCCAGTCTATCATTGATGGACATTTGGGTTGGTTCCAAGTCTTTGCTATTGCAAATAGTGCCGCAGTAAACATACATGTACATGTGTCTTTATAACAGCATGATTTATATTCCTTTGGGTATATGTTCAGTAATGGGGTGACTGGGTCAAATGGTATTTCTAGTTCTAGATCCTTGAGGAATTGCCATACTGTTTTCCACAATGGTTGACCTAATTTACAGTCCCACCAACAGTGTAAAAGTGTTCCTATTTCTCCACATCCTCTCCAGCACCTGTTGTTTCCTGACTTTTAATGATCGCCATTCTAACTGGTGTGAGATGGTATCTCATTGTGGTTTTGATTTGCATTTCTCTGATGGCCAGTGATGATGAGCATTTTTTCATGTGTCTGTTGGCTGCATAAATGTCTTCTTGTGAGAATTGTCTCAAAAGAAGTCTTCAAAGGCAGGCAGTCCTCCTTGAGCTGTGGTGGGCTCCACCCAGTTTGAGCTTCCTGACTGCTTTGTTTACCTACTCAAGCCTCAGCAATGGTGGATGCCCCTCCCCAGCCTCACTGCCACCTTGCAGTTAGATCTCTGACTGCTGTGCTAGCCATGAGCGACACTCCGTGGGTGTGGGACCCTCTGAGCCAGGCACGGGATATAATCTCCTGGTGTGCCGTTTGCTAAGACCATTGTAAAAGTACAGTATTAGGGTGGGAGTGTCCCGATTTTCCAGGTACCATCTGTCACGGCTTCCCTTGGCTAGGAAAGGGAATTCCCCGATCTCTTGTGCTTTCTGGGTGAGACGATGCCCTACCCTGCTTTGGTTCACACTCCATGGGCTGCACCCACTGTCCAACAAGCCCCAGTGAGAGGAACCCGGTACCTCAGTTAGAAATGCAGAAATCACCCGTCTTCTGCATCGCTCGTGCTGGGACCTGTAGACTGGAGCTCTTTCTATTTGGCAATTTTGGAACCTCCCTCCTAATGGTTTTTTAAGAGACAGGATCTTACCATATTGCCCAGGCTGCGTTCAACCCCTGGGCTCAAGTGATCCCCCAGCTTCAAGCTTCTCAAGTTGCTATTACCTGCATGAGTGGTAGCTTCCATTCTTATTTGACTTGGTATCCTTAGCAACTGTCATAGAGCATGAGAAATTATAACCATGTTTTTTAAAAAGTTTGTTGAGTGAAAAGTCCCCAATTTTTGTTCCAGTCCAGAACTCTATTCTTCAGATCATTTAATGCTTATGAAATACAAGCGACCAGCCTCTGGAAGGAAGTTACACAATCTCAGAGTTAGAATTTAAACTTCTTGTCCATGGAAATCAGAGCTATTTCAGGAACAAAAGAAGCATATCAGGACTTAATTGCATTCACTTCTGAATTGTCTATAGCTCTTTCTTCTATAGGATGCAAATCAGGATGACTCTTACATCTTGATTATATTCAAAGACTTCCGGAGGACCATCATGGCATGCCGGGCTCTTTCTTGTGTTGCTCCTGTCTACTCTTTCATCCAAATCTCCAGCCTTATGACGATAAACTCCTTGTGGTTAGCAGAATTATCTCTATTGGTTTTTGATCTTTGTCTTTGTGCATTCAGCCTCTTCTACCAGAAATACTTTGACAGCTTTTGCCTGGTGAATTTTTTCTCCTTCTGTGACTCAGTGGTTGGTTTTTATGTGAACTCTTTGCCAGAAATGATGGTGTATTACTTACTAATTGTGGTGAGTGGCACTGAAATGGTGCCAAACCTAACAAAATATTTGTTGAATATTCAGAAAGTAGCACAACGTGGTGGTTACGGATCCAGGCTATGGGGCTCAAATTCCAGCTTCACTACATACTATCTGTGGCTTTTGGTAAGGTAATTTATTTCCCTAAGCCTCGTTTTTCCTATTTGTAAAAAGGTGAAATTAACAGAAATGACCTCATAATGTTATTAGTGTGAACATAGATAAAGCATAGGAAGCATCTAGCAAGTGCCTGCCACACACACAATAACTGTAGCCATTATTATCCCATTGCTATTATATCATGATTGCCATCATGATTTATTCATTTATTTATTTTTCTTTTTGTATTTTTCTTTCAGATTCGGGGGTACATGTGTAGGTTTGTTACATGGGTGTATTGGATGATGCTGAGGTTTCAGGTACAACTGAATCTATCACCCAGGTAGTGAGCAAGGTACTTAATAGGTAGTTTTCCAACCCTTTCCCCCCTCCCTCTGTTTCCCCTCTTGTATTCCCTAGTGTCTGTTGTTCTCATCTTTATGTCCATGTGTACCCAAAGTTTAGCTCCCTCATATAAATGAGAACATGTGGTATTTGGTTTTCTGTTTCTGTGTTAGTTTGCTTAAGATAAAGACTTCCGGTCAGGCATGGTGGCTCACACCTATAATCCCGGCACTTTGGGAGACCAAGGCGGGTGGATCATAAGGTCAAGACATTGAGAACATCCTGGCCAACATGGTGAAACCCCGTCTCTACTAAAAACACAAACATTATCTGGGCATGGTGGTGTGCATGGGTAATCCCAGGGAGGCTAAGGCAGGAGAATTGCTTGAACCCGGGAGGCAGAGGTTGCAGTGAGCTGAGATTGTGCCATTGCCCTCCAGTATCCATGTTGCTGCAAAAGACATTATTTCATTATTTTATATGGCTGCATAGTATTCCATGGTGTATATGTATCTTATTTGCTTTATCCAATCCACCTTTGACATCACAATATCATTATTAATCACAATATCAAATTACAGTCTGCAAGGAGAGTTACAATGACATTTCATTTCGTAATTTTAAATGTATAGGCTTTTTTCAAACAACATAGCACAAGGGAATAATTAACTTGGTAAATTTAAAGTTCATTTTGCCACCTGGGCTGGGACCACTCAAAAAGAAAAACTTCTCTTTTTGAGGCAAGGCCAGAAAGAAAATAAGATGGGTTTTTACACCTTCTTGGGCATGACAAAGGAACAGTTTAGCTGCAAATCTATGTTTTACAAAAGAAATAAAAAAACTTTGTAGAGTAAGTGGAGAAGTGTTTGTAGCTCATGACCCAAGAGGACCCAATTACTGGGTGTCTGTGAAGGAGACAGAAGTGTCAGAGGGCTGATGGCAAACAAGCTCTCAAAGGCTGCTTCCAAAACCTGCTCACACAGAGCAGAATTCTAACAAGAAGCAGATGATATTCACCACCTGGGACCTGTCAGGGAGCTCCAGAGAGTCAGAGGGCCAGCTCTGGGAGGCTGATGGAGGCGGTCAAGTGCTTCTGGAGGAAGGTATGGTGAGATGAAAACTTGGGAGACTGACTCTCCTTGTTTTTCTATTGCTTTGCTGCATCTCCCAGAGAGGCTTAGAATATTGCTCAAGACACATTGATTTCCTGCATGTTCTTACTTTGTGATGGAAGGCTTCTGGGAGGGAGAGACAAACACTGTGAACAATGAGAAATAGAAAATGAAAGTAAAATAGCACCTGAGCTGACTTCATACCAGATCAAGCAGAGATCCCTGAACAGTGTATGGGTGTGTCAGAGGATAGGAGAGAGGGGAGAGTGGGTGAAAAGTGAGGTGGTCTCGGCTAAAATGAATTTTAAATTTATTGGTAAATTTCTATTACACAGGCTTTCCCTGAGGCGGGTTACTGGGATCAAAACTCTACTGTCATTCCTAATAGAGTGGAAATCCTTACACAGTCTACTTCGTTTTAGGAGTGAATTAGTCCCTAGGAATATTTTACTAAAAGAGATAATTATAACAGCACCCAATGAAAAACACACCCTCTTATCATCTTTTCAACCACAGAATAAACATTTTCCAGACACACTGAAGTGAATTTTCCTAACTCCAGGGCTTAGCACCAGCCACCAGGAGATGCTCACTAAATAATTCTTGAATGAATGAATGTCGTGGATGATCCTCTATGTGCCAGAGAGCTTTCAAGAATTGAAAAAAAGCAAAGATTAATAAGAGGAAACTTCTGATCAATATGGTGGCCCCAGCAGAAGTAATCAACCTTTCATTCTGCTCCAAATATATAGAAATGCTGACTTAGATAGAACACAAACCTTTTCTTAAACTATATAGCTGAAATTGAAAGCAGGAAGAAGGAAATATCACAAAGTCCCAGAAATGAACAAGAAACTCAAAGCCACAGTGGTAGAATGATGAATGTTTGTGGGCATATACGAATCACATTTGTATCTAAGGGTGGGGACATGTATCAGTCCTAAGTAGAATCAAACTATGACACAATATCATAGATGATAGCGAGATATTGACTTTAATTACTCTATATTCCTCTAATTCAGTCGTATAAGAGAGATATTGATTAGTCACAGATTTAGCTAACTTTGTGCATTAGCATTATAAAGGCAAATACTAAAAAAGGGAGGAAAGAATGCAATGTTTAATTCCTAAACCAGTAGAAAGGGGAAAAAAAGGAAATAAAGGAAATATGGGCTGGGCACGGTGGCTCATGCCTGTAATCCCAGTGCTGTGGGAGGTGGAGGAAGCAGATCACCTGAGGTCAGGAGTTCAACACCAGCCTGACCAATATGGTGAAACCCCAGCTTCACTAAAAATACAAAAATTAGCTGGGCATCATGGCGAATGCCTATAATCCCAACTACTCAGGAGGCTGAGGAAGGAGAAGTGCTTGAAATCAGGAGGTGGAGGTTGCAGTGAGCCAAGATTACACCACTGCACTCCAGCCTGGGCAACAGGGCAAGACTTCATCTCAAAAAAAAAAAAAAAAAGAGTGCTTGTGCATGCACATGCATGAAAGAGAGGGTGTGGGAAGAGGTATGGGAATGAACTCATCCTTTAATCAGGAATCCACTCCCACAATAACAAACCCACTCCTGCAATAACAGCCTTAATCCATCTTGAGGGGAGAGTCTTCAGGACCTGTTCACCTCTTAAAGGTCCTGCCTGTCAACAATGGGATTGGGAATTAAGTTTCCAACAAATGAACTTTGGGGAACACATTCAAACTACAGCAACAGCTAACAGGAGTGCTTTTCTATCTGTAAAATCAGACAACAAATTCAAGGATGATAATGACAAGGCTGAGAGCCATCATTCCAATAAAAATTACAATCCCCTGTCCAATATCCAGTTTTTAAACCCAGAACCCATTGACTTGAGAAGAGACCCTTTTAGAGGAACCCTGCAAAATCATGACAACTGTATGTGGTAGTGGCTACTTCAGACTTTTCTCAAAGGGAACTACTGCCTTCTATTGGGTAATTGTATCCTAGGGAAAGTGGAATATCCAAACACTTTAAAGACTGTGGAAACAGATTCCAAGTTGATATTGATGTCAAAGTGTCATCATGATTTTTCTGTCAGAGTGGGGACCTGGGATGGCCAAGTCCAGCCCACAGTGTGTTTACCATATCTATGAACTCATCCAGTGGTCATTTCTGCAGACCCCAATTAATAATTGTAACAGACATGCTTGGTAGTTGGCACAATCTCCACATTGAATTTTCACCCTACAGGATTAGGGGAAAAGTTAAGAAGAAGTCTGTGAAAACAGGTCATCCCCCCATACTTGTTTCAAGATAGTTACTTCAAAAAAATATTGTCCAATATGAATGGTTGAACTTAGTGCCACTTTTATAGTTTTTTAAAGGATACAGGAATGATGGTCCCCATCAGTCTCTGTTTAATTCGCCAATCCGATTTCTTCAAAAATAAGATATATTATTACTGTGGACTACTGCAAACACAGCCAGGCATTGGACCCAGTGGCAGATGTGGTATCTTTGCTAGAGCAGATTAACATGTCATCAGATGTATGGTATGCAGCCATATTTCCATTGCTCTGGAAAATATATATTTTCATCATTAGGAAGAGGAAATGAAAATAATTTCATTTAAAGTGGACAACTGAATTAATTACATGTTTGTTTCAAGGCTATGTTAACTCCTCTGCCCTTTGTTTAAATACAGTATGAAGAGATACAGACCATTTAGACATCCATACAGAATATCACATTTGTTCACTATATTGACAACATGCTAATGGAACCAGATGAGCCAAATATAGATGCTAGTTGGAGGATTTGCTAAGAAGCATATTCCCTGGAGAGTTGGAGTTAAACCCTATGAATATTCAGGGCCTGGTGCATTAGTAAAATTATGGATGTATGGTGTTTATGGCATGATAAGAGTCGCCCATCCTCCCCAAATAAAGAAAAAATTATCGAAATTTGTATTATCAGCATGAAGAAGGAAGTAAAATGCCTAGCAGGTTTCTTTGGGCTACAAAGGCAGCATATTCCACATGATGGGAACCATATCTGGCAATACTAATGTGACCTAAACACCAGATGATATGAAAGGCTGCCAGATTTTAATAGGGCCCAGCTATGGCTCCTGTCTAGCACTTTGGGCAACTCATGCCTAAGGGTCAGCAGGTAAGGAAATGAATCACCATCTTGGCAGGAGTAAGTCAGGATGCTGTTACACAATGAGAACATTAGGAATATATTTAGCAGCCAGATAATACACTTAAGTATCTTTTAGTGTTTCTATGTCAAGTTTTGACAATAATTGCACAAATACAGTAACTCTGGTCTGAGAAGGTAATGGTAATGAGGAAGGGAATTAGACTGCACCAGGTTGAAAAATATTTTATAAGGTCACATCACCAGGCAAGTCTCCAAGACCATCAGAGGTGCTAGCTGAGGGTAAGGGGAATTTATAATAAGTGGTAGAGAAGGGAGATAGTGAAGACCGTGTATGGACTTGAGAGAAGCAAAAGTGATGGGGACTGTAGTTTATCATCATTTTTTTTTTCTTTTCTAAGTTTTTCCTCTGGAATGTTAGAAGAGTCACTCCCAGGACCTATAAGAGGAAGTGAACCCAGGCAGCTTAAGGTATAGTCTGTGGTGAGTACTATAATATGCCTCCAGATTCCTCTTTACTAATTAAGGACGTACTCCCCCAGCTTCTAGAAGTACTGATGAAAGATAGTCTTCAGCTGTAAACTTCTCCTGAGAGATTGCCTTTACTAAAAAAGCTGTCTCACCCCAAATCACACTTCTTTCAGGGAAGTCCACATCTGGTGACTGATCATCCAGAGGTTATAAAGTCCTGGCACCCTTACCTTAACTGGGCAAACTCTAAAGAACCATCCCAGCTCCAGAGCTCTTCACGTGGTCATCTTAGGTCTCTGTTGAGACTGCATCACAGCTTAACTTCTCCCTCTGCCCAATCATGGTTGGTTTTTTTTTTCCTTTTCTTCTACAGGTTTTGATCCCAGGAGTGCCACCTAATAAACATCTTACCTGTAAATCACTATCTCATGGTTGCCTCTCAGAGAACTTAAGCTGTATCAAATATTATATACTGATACTATAACTGAAACCATAACTATCATGAATTTATATATATACATTGTCTTACTCTTCTCATACTGCTAATAAAGACATGACCTAGACTGGGTAATTTATAAAGGAAAGAGGTTTAACTGACTCACACAGTTCTACATGGCTAGGGAGGTCTCACAATCATGGCAGAAGCTGAGGGAGAAGCAAAGTCATGTCTTACATGGCAGCAGTCAAGAGAATTTGTGCAGGGGACCTCCCGTTTATAAAACCATCAGATCATGAGATGTATTCACTACCATGAGAACAGTATGGGGGAAACTCCCCCCATGGTTCAATTATCTCTCCCTGGCCCTGCCCTTGACATGTGGAGACTATCACAATTCAAGATGAGATTTGGGTGGGGACACAGCCAAACCATTTATAAATTTATAAAATAAATGCTGATAGAATTACATGAAGGAATTTAGAAGTATACAATACTTGTGTAAAGATTTTAACACCTATTTTAGAAACTGATAGATCAGGAGGTTAATATTAGTAAAGATGCTAAAGATTTGAATAAAATAGCTATTTTCTCTCAGGTAATGTAATGTAACATACCATGATACAACATAACTGTATTCTTATGTGAGGAGTGAGGAGCACATATGTTTTGATAAATATACGTGTATCATTTTAAAAAGCTGGTCATGTGTTAGTTTATAAAAGGTCTCAAAAATGTCCAAATAATTGATATTATATAGAACATTTCATCCTACCAAAGTATAAGACACAGTAAAATAGAATTAATACAGTTGGGCCTTCACAAACCTGTATTAGAAAAATAATGATCTATAACAAAAATTAATTAGTAATCAAAAATTCTGCCTTAAAAGGCACCAATCCCACATAATTTTATAGAGAAGTTTTTACCACAAATCAGAAGCTCATAATTCCTTTCTGATACAGTCTCTTTCAGCAAATGAACAAAGAGAGTAAACTACCTATTATTTGATATCAAAATTAGGCACAGGAAATATAAGAAATGAGATATATTGTCCAATCACACTATAGCATAGGTGAGCAAATTATAACAAACCCAGAATTGGATTGATAGTACATCAGGATAAAACAGATTATCCCAAGTATGCAAAGATATGTCAACATTTAAAAGATCTATAAATCTTCATTCAACACATTAACAAAAAAAGACAAAAACATGTGAGCATCTCAATGAATGTAGAAAAATATTTTATAAGGTCAATATTCATTCCCAAATTAAGGAAAAGACCAGTACATAAGAAAAAAACTTCCTTAACCTTATAAAGAGCATCTATCCCAAACCCACAGAAAATGCCATACTTTATGGTCAGATTTTAGAAGCATTCACATTAAACTCAAAACAAGAAATTATTCACTAAAACCACTTCTATGTAGCAATTACTGGAAATTTTAACCCATTCAAAAATGCAATAAAAAGAAATAAGTGATATAATTATTTGCAAAAAAGAAGCACAATTGTTATTTGCAGATGGTATCATTGTTTGCATATAAAATGCAAAAAGAATTCACAGACTAACTATTTAGAATTTAAAAAGTTCAGGAAGAATGCCGGAAATAAGATCAACATACAAAAATAATTAGTGAGATTTTATTTAACAATAATTGGAAAATAGAAAATGTTATTTTTTAAAGATCTCATTACAATTGCATTCAAATTTACACAGTGCCTAGGGCAAAAATAATCTAACAAATAGTATTTAATACTTTTATAAAGAAAATTACACAACTATACAAGGTCAAAAAGGAACTTGGTTATGAATATGCAAGTTCAACATCATGAATATATGCTATAAATTATTTCCCACATTGATCTATATATTCAATGTAATTCAAACAAAAATTGTAATGAAATTATTTTCCATGGATTTGATGGACTTATTTTATTTATTTATTTTTTATTATTTATTTATTTATTTATTTTTTTATTTATTTTTTTATTTATTTACAGAGTGTCTCTCTCTCTATCACCCAAGCTAGAGTGCAGGGGCACGATCTCAGCTCACAGCAACCTCTGCCTCCCAGGCTCAAGTAATTCTCATGCCTCAGCCACCCAAGTAGATGGGATTACAGGCGGGCGCCACCATGCTCAGCTAATTTTTCTATTTTTAATAGAGATGGGGTTTCACCATGTTGGCCAGGCTGGCCTCAAGCTCCTGGTCTCGAGTGATCCTCCCACCTCAGCCTCCCAAAGTGCTGGGATTACAGGTGTGAGCCACCGTGCCCAGCCATGATGGACTTATTTTAAAATTCCTGTTTATGAGTAAATGTTCAAGAATAGGCAGAACAGTAAAGAACAAGAACTAAGAGGAGTTATTCTCCTGAATTTCAAGAACAGGTTTAAAGCTGTAGTAATTGAAGCAGTGTGGCATTTTACAGGGTTAAAAATATGTTAATTCGACAGACTCAAGGGCTTAGGAATAGATGCTGGGGTATATAGGAACTTGATTTATGAGAGAAGTGGCTTCACAAATCAAAACTTATTTAAATAGTTATCTGTATGACACCAGGGGTGGTGGCTCACACCTGTAATCCCAGCATTTTGGGAGGCTGATGTGGGCAGATCACTTGAGGTCAGGAGTTCAAGCTCAGCCTGGCTAACATGGTAAAACCCCATCTCTACTAAAAGTGGAAAAAGTATTTGGGTATGGTGGCTCTATCCTGTAGTCCCAGCTGCTTGGAAGGCTGAAGCCAGAGAATAACTTGAACCTGGGAGGCAGAGGTTGCAGTGAGCCAAGACTGCACCACTACACTCCAGCCTGAGTGACTGAGAGAGACTCTATCTCAAAAAAACAAAAACAAAAACAAAACAAACAAACAAACAGACAAATCCAAAAAAGTTATCTGTGTGAAAAGAAAATTAGAGAATTACCTCTATGTAAAAACAAATTAAAAGTAGACAAAAGTTTAAATAAAAAAAAAGGTTGTAAAAGTTAAAATAGGAGCACAACTTTATGATCCTATGAAGAAAAATATGTTTGCATAGAAAAAAAGAATAAATTATAAAGAAAATTGATAAATTTACACTAAAATTTCAAATACATTCATGACAAAAGTTTACAAAGTTAAAAGACAAAGAAGATTTTTGTAACATACTTAATAGACAAAGAATCAGTCTGGAATACATAGAGAACACTTTTCCTCCTTGAAGATGATAATAATAGCTACCATTTATTAAGCAGTTACTATATTCCAGGATCTCTTCTAACAGGTTAATATGTATTAACTCTCTTAACCACCACAAAAATCCTATGAGATACTACTTTTTTTTTTTTTTTTTTTCCATTTTAGAGCTGAAGAAAGTGAGCCAAGGAGAGGTTAAGTCACATCCCCAAGTACACATGCCTATTAAGTGACACATTTATAATGGGAATTCATGATGATTGGCTCCAGAGTGTTAGCTCCAAAAAAAAAAAAAAAAAAGAGAGAGAAGAAAAAGACAGATCATTCAATTGAACAGAAGGCGAAAGATTTGAGCAGGTTATCCACAGAAGAGAAAGCCAGAACTGCCAATAAAGATGAAAATATACCCATCCTCACTAATCAGGGAAATGCAATTTAAAACCTCAGTGAGGTTTCTCAACCTTCAGATGGGCAACATTTTTAAAAGTCTAAGAAATACCAAATGTTGACCAGATTTGACAAAAAAGGGAGATTCATATATCCTGCTGAAGGGAGTGTAAATTGGTACACACACTTTTGGAAGTGAGTTGGCTGTATCTAGTAAAATTGGCACAGCATATGCCTAATGATTCAGCGATTTCACTCGCCAGGTATAGTCACATGCAAAGGAAACATGTATAAGGATATTCAATGCGATTTTGAACTGTAAATAGAGAACTGGAAAGAGTTTAGGGAACAAGAAAAATAAATTGCAGTGTAATAGTAGGATATAATGCTCTTTAGCAATTAAAATTAATGAGTTAAGTTTGTATGCATCAAATTGGATGGATCTCTAATATTGTACTATTGAATGAAAGAAGTACTATGTAGTCCTTATACATATGTGGAATATTACACCATTTATGTCAGTTTTTAGAATATAAAAAAACTGTGTGTTGTTTATGGTACTTAAAGTAGAAATATGTGAATCTAGGGCATAAACTTACTTAATGGTTGCTTCTGGAGAGGGAGGGAGGTGAATATGACTTCAGAGACATACTAGGATTTAGTCACATATTTAATATTTATTATATAAAGATAATGCACATATGACAATATATTCTGGTGGTAGGTACATGGGTTGATTATTGTCTGCACATTTTACTATATTTTTAATAATAAAAATAGAATAAAGGAACAAGAAAGATGATTAAGACATAGTCCATACTTACAAAGATCTCATCTCTATTCATTCTGACACAACGCTCTATAAGTAAACAGTATCCTTTAAACAGTAAAGACACACACAAGAGTAACGCTTCCTGCCTACCTAGCTTGTGTTCTGTCCTCCTGAGTATCTGCTTTTGCCTGCAGCTGGGAGAAAAATCAGAGCTGAGGCAGGACACAAAGATCATCTATGGCCCTCATGGAAGAGATGAGGAAACTGAGCTATAATGGGAGAACTGGCCTAGGATCAAGGATTATAGAAAGCCAGTAAATCACAGGACTTAGACCAGAACCTAGACCTCAAGATTTATAAAATAGAAAGTACAAATTGAAGGCCAGCAGGTCAAATTAGGTCCACAGACTTCTATGTAGTTTCTTTTATTTTTTTTTAAAGAAATGTGAACATTATTATATACTGTGTATAGTTAGCCACAACCTCTTGAAATCCCTATTTTCTCATGTGAAAACTTTACTCATTGATGTTACCCTTAAGTATACTTAAATATATTTGTGTTTGTGACCTTCATCATGGAATCTTTGACATGGAAGAAACCTTAGGGAAGAAAGGTGACATGTTCTCAATGTAGTAATTGCCTCGACGACATCCCTGACAGTTGGAACATGTCTCTGCTTGTACACTTCAGCTATAGGATGCTTACCAACTCTCAACATCGCCCGGAAAATCTTTGAACAGCTCTGTTAGAAAGTGCTGCCTTTTATGGAGTCAAAGTGTGTCTGACTTCCTTCTCACTCATTATTCTTAGTCCAGTCCTCTAAAGGTGCCTGAAATAAATCTAATTGCTCTTCCAAAAATATTTGAAGACAGCTAACATTGTTGAACTAAATCATTTCTTCTTCAGGATAAACAGTTTTGCTTCTTCTCACTCTTCTAGAGTTACTGGTTTTCAAACTCAGTGATGCGTTCCAACTCCTTGCTACCTGAAGGTGAGGGAAAGATTGGTTATAGATGTATTAGTCCATTTTCACACTCCTATAAAGAACTTCCCTAAGACTGGGTTGTTTATAAAGGAAAAAAGTTTGACTCACAATTCAGCATGGCTGGGAAGGCCCCAGGATACTCACAGTCATGGCAGAAGGGGAAGCAGGAACCTGCTTCACAAGCCAGCAGGAAAGAACAAAGGAGGAACTTCCAAACACTTATAAAATTATCAGGTCTTGTGTGAATTCACTCACTATCATGAGAACAGCATGGGGGAACCTGCCCCCATGATCCAGTCACCTCCCTCCCTCAACACCTGGGGATTACAGTTCCCTCCCTCGACACACAGGAATTACCATTTGAGATGAGATTTGGTTGGGAACACAGAGCCAAACCATATCAATGGGTATCAGAGTCAACACTCTTCATCCACTGCTTTAACATTCATCTACTTACATTCAGAAGAATGTATGGCTTCCTCCCTACTTCTCCAGCCCTTTTCCCACTTACTTCACTTCATTTTCTTTTCTCCTTTCTTCTCTTTGCCTTCAGCCTGTGCCATATTCACACGTTGTTTTCACTCCAGCAATCATGAACAATATTTGAAGTTCTCTGAACAAAGCATGTTATATAAAATAGTATCACTATGTCACTTCATATCCTGCTTTCTCCACAGGAAATATCTCACTAATGATTTCCCCCTGGAAACTTCCATTTATTCTTCAAAACTCAGCTTCAATGTCACTGTCTACTGAGGCTTTCCTATGCCTTCAGCCATCTCCTTCTCCTCTTTTACACTCCAGTCAAAGTTAATCCCTTCCTCCTGCATGCTGACTTCCGCGTTATGCTAACTTCTATTCTTGCACATCTCCCACTGGATTACAATTATTTATTTGCATTTCTAGTTCCCTCTTTTGTATTATAATGTATTGGAGGGAAGGAGTTTTGTTAATCCTTTTTGTAATTCCAACATTAAGCCCAGTACTGGCACACAATAGGTGCTTAATAAAATGTTTCCTAAGTTAACTGCAACTCTGAGATCACTGGATATTTTGTACAGATACAATTTGCCTTAAGACCAACTTGAGTGTTCTCCATTCTCCAATTAGAATTGAGGTGCCCAAGAACAGGAATCATGTTTTGTTTTCCTTGCTTTGCTAGTACCATGTACAATTCCCATCATCACTCAGATGATTGTTAAAGGAACAAAGATGATTCACAGGCATATAGTGTGTTGCAAGCATAAGAAATACAGATTTTTTTAAACTCTCCATTGTAAAGAAGATTAAAAATGTATATACACATAAACATTACATTTGTATTCATATGCATATATGTACACAAATATTTGTATACAGCTATCACCATATATATGTGTAAATAAAAGAGTGTTGCCTTTGCACATTCCAGCATATATACATCTTCTGAATTGCAAAGTGCACTCCAGTTTATTTGAAGTCCTGCACAATATGTCCAACCTCCTAGGCAAAGTTTCTTGTTAATTTCCTTTACCTCCATGAATGTATGATTTATTTAATGAAACGCCTGCCATGCAGCAAATAAAACCTTTGTTCTACCTAGGGGAATAGTTCTCCAACATCACAGAATTCATAGCCCCAGTTACAGAAGTTTATATAGGAGCAGTGGTCCAACTCAGAATCCCAAGTACAACGTCTCCTAGCCCATTCTCACTAGATACATTCCAGTGTCTAATTACCCCAGGGTAGGGGGGATGAGAAAAAAAATTTAAACAGAACAAAACAAAACCATAGTCCTAACAATGCTTGTGGTGGTTGTGTTTTTGTCCATTTTTGTTTCTCTTCATCCTCAATTCCTATCACTTCACAGGAATGTGTACAGAAACTAATGTAATTAACTGGATCTCTTTCCTTCTTCTCTTCCTTTATCCCTCTCACACCTTAAAAGAAAACTTATATTTTTATTGTTCAATCAGTGAATACAAAACAGTTAACCATCTGTTTCAAAATTGTTTTTATAGAAAAAGACCTTGAGTCATTTCAGTCTGAACCTCTGGGAATGTATCCAAAATAGATGAGAAATGTATTACACCTGATTTTCACTCTGCTCCTTTGTGATCCCAACCCAAATTGAAGAAACTATAAGATAAACTGCAAAGTGAGGAATCTACAAATTATTAAATATCAACAAAGAACATTCTTTTGAAGCTTGCAAATGTATATCACCCTAAAGCAAGGCCTATTTCTGACCAGCAGTAGGCAGATTTGTTTGATAAGTTCTAATAATATTTTAGCTTTTAATCCCAGTTCCCCTAAGACTTAGCATTGTAGAAGATGTTCTTTGTTGTGAGGTTTACTCTTAGCACATGTAACATCTGGGTTCATGATTGCACATGCTTTTTTGTTTGTTTAACAATATGCATTCAGTCATACAATCAACATTTATTGAACCCTTACTTTAAGAATACAAACATAAATGGTATCGTTTCTATCTTGGTAGTATCCTAGTTAACTATTGCTTTATAATGAACCTCCTTAAAGTGCCACACTTTATAAATTTTGCTCACAGATTCTGTAGATCAGGAATTCAGAGAGGGTGTGGTGAGGATAGGGTGGCTTTCCTTCACAATGCCTGTGGCCTCAGCTGACAAAACTCAAGGCTGAGGGTGACCAGATGGCTGAGAGCTAACACCATGTGAAGGTATAGTTGGCAGTCATATTTCTGGCAGTAGATTAACTCGGTGGCTGGGACATCAGCTGGGGCTGTTTGTCAGTGTTCATGTGGCCTCATATGTGCTTGGGCTTCCTTGCTGCATGGTGGCCTTGCAGAAGTTGAACTTCCTATGTGATTCCAAAGGAGGATGTCCTAGCTATAAGAAAGTTGTAGAATCTTTTCTGACTTTTTCTTAGAAGTCAGACAGAATCATCCACTGCACTGTATTGGTTACATGCAAGTCACCAGCTAGAGTCCAAGGAAGAGGACATAGATCCTATCTCTTAATGGAAGGTGTGTCAGGTCACACTGTAGAATAACATGTATAATAGGAGATACTTTCACCACCATCATTGGAAAATGCAACCAGCCACAAGTAGCTTATAGTTTAGTAGGAAAGTTAGACATGTAAATGGATCAATTCAAGAAAGGGTTATAGTGCTATTAAAAAGAAAGGACTTGTTGAGTACAGCAAAATACCTGGTCAATCATATCAGGAGAAAATGAGGTCAGAAAAAGGTTAAAAGAGGAAGTGGCTCAAAGTTGGTAAGTGATAGTGGTACACCTCTTGGTGGAAGTTGTTATGGAAGGAGTAACTTACACAAAACACCCTTTTATCAGTAACACATATACAGTACTTAAAACATGTCTTATGTTAAAGAAAAAAAAATAACACCCAAAACCCAGAAAAGCCACTGTATTCTCCAATGCCTTTCAAAATCCCTTTGCTAGTTGGGGAATGAGCATGAGATAAGATGAGAACACCTGAAAAATGGTGACTTCCCTGGGGCTGGAATGAGCAAAGGGCAGGATTAGAAATTACATTGTAATTTTTGCCAACTCACATCACCACAACAACCCTTGACCTGCATAGGAGCTCCTGAAGCTGTGATGGGCCAGCAGGAGGATGCTGCTCAGACAAGACTTACTTGTCCTCTCTCAGGCACATCTCTAGTCTCACAGAGCAGATGTGTCCAAGGATCACCCAACCCAAGTTGCTATAAGCTTGATGTGTTGTCTGTTCTCTCCAGGTCTTGGGACTTGATAAAATGATGGATTTGTTGAGGCTTCAGGGGTTGTTTCCCCAGGGATTCAAGCATTTTCAGACTTTATTTAAGGCTAAGGTCAATCTTTGCAGCTTTAAAGTAGCACAAAGGCATTAAGAAAGTGTCCAATGTTCCTAGAGAGGAGAGAGGCAGAGAATGTGTGCATGAACGTCCCCCAAAGCAAACTGGAAAATATTTTCCATGTTTTATTTATTTTGTGTTATTAAAGGAGCATTGTCATCCGTGCTGAGCCAGAGCTTCTAATTCAGTGGAAATGAAATTCCAGCCCAGTGTGTGCTTAACTTCCCCGGCACAGTGAATCCATTTCTCTTTTTGTCTCTGTCTCATCTCCCCCTTTGTAGTGAAGAGATGTACAATACAGCGATGAAGTCTGTCAGTGGGAAACCACTCTGGCAATTTCAGAGAGGTTTCTGAAGAAATGAATTGAGCCGGCTTGCCTGGGGTGGAGACATAAGACAGACCATGCTTTTATAGTCACGGCTGGGTTTGCGATTTGTTGTGTGCTGCCTATCTATGCAGATTCTTTTCTGTTCCAACACATAAAGAAAAACATGCCCAGTCAGATGCTCCCGGCTTATCACTCCGTATCAACCCAGAAGCAACACAGGTTTTCAATTTCTCCATTTGCAAGTGCAATTGAAAATTGGCAGAGGTTGCTATGTAGGGATAAAATGAACAGTGGTGCAGTTTGGCCTCTACAGACAGAGATAGCATCCATGAGGTTTGGGGCGAGAGTGGGATAAAGGATCTGGGAATCATCTCACCCATATTTGATTGCTGGAAGCTCTAGCAAGCCATATTATGCTATTCCTTTCTGCGCTTAGGCTAGCTCTCTTTTGCTTCTGAGCATTTGCCCACGTTATCTGCCTCTACTTATAACTCTCTTCAGTCCCCCCATTATAGCCCGTCTTCTTCCATGCTCCTGTTTCATCTTTCTTTCTTATTTTTTTAGAGATAGGGTCTCATCCTTTCACCCAGTCTGAGTGCAGTGGCATGATCATGGCTCACTGAAGCCTCAAACTCCTGGACTCAAGCCTTCCACCTCAACCTCCCTAGTAGCTGGGACTACAAGCATATGCCACCACACCTGGCTAGTTTTATTTATTATGCTGTATGTATGTATGTATATATCTTTTTAGAGATAACTCTTGCTATGTTGCTCAGGCTGGCCTCAAACTCCTGGGCTCAAGGGTTCCTCCCACCTCAGCCCCCTGAGTAGGTAAAATTACAGGTGTAAGCCACCACAGCCTGCTTTCCTCTTCATCTTTCCAACTTTAGCTTGCCCAATTTCCATTTTGATGTCACCTCTAACTGAATGCCTTCCTTTCCCCATTAATATTTGATTTGGTCCCTCCCTCATTGTGCTTCTTTAGTCCCTGAACTTATTTTCAACACAAACTTCTGATGTGGTATTATAATTTCCTTTTTTTCTTATTTGATTCCCTCACTAGATTATAAGGTATCTGAGAGCAGGAAACCCATGTTTCTCTGCTGTTCTATTTCTATGCACCTAATACAATGCCTACCACATTGCAGATGCTCAAAAATGATGAATTAATAAGGTAAGAAAATGTAAGGTAGATCCTTTGTCCCACTCCTGCTCCCCCACCTCACAGATACTATCTCTCTCTTTTTTTTTTTTTTTTTTCCCCCACAGATACTATCTCTATTCGTAATGGCCAGTCTGTACCACTGTTCATTTTATCCCCATGGAATCCTCTGTCAACTTTCAATTGCACTTACAAATAGAGACATTGAAACGTTATATGTAAATTGAATTAATAGGTAAATATGTGATTAGAGTTCAAATGGATTTGTCAAATAATGAAAAGGGAGTTAGGTTTTACACCAACTAGATGTGAAAACAGAAAATATAATGCCTATTAGTCAGCTCAGGCTGCTGTAATAAAATGCCATAGACCAGGTGGCTTAAACAACAGATATTTATCACAGTTCTGGAGTCTTGGAAGTCCAAGATCATGGTGGCAGCAGATTCTGTTTCTGGTGAGGGCTCTCTTGTTGGCTTGCAGAAGGCTGTCTGCTCATTCATTGTATCTTCACATGTTGGAGACAGAGAAACAAGCTGTTTGGTGTCTTTTGTTTGTTTGTTTGTTTGTTTTTAGAAGTAAGGGCACTTCTCCCATTATAGGGACCCAATCCTCATGACCTCATCCAAACCTAATTACCTCCCAGAGACCTCATTTCCAAATACTATCACATTGGGGTTTAGGGCTTCAAAATGGGAATTTTGCACAGTGACAGTAACAGTGAGATCTTGGTGAAAGTTTTACATACACTCAGAAAACAGCAATATTATAAAAGTAGGATATTTTTAGAAAGAAATACATCAATTGGAATAAAAAACTCTATAGTATACCAAATTGAATCTATAATCGTACTTCTGGCAATATAACCTAAGAAAATAGTCTTAAAGAAGGAAAAAGCTGTATACATGAAAAGTCTTCATTTTAGCATTGTTTATAATACTGAGAAATTGGAAACAATTTGAACAGTGCAGGAATAGTTAAATAGATGACAATATCATGCACTATAATACTATATTATGTAGCCATTAAAATGATAGATTTGAGGCTTATTTTGTAATACAGAAAATATTTATTGTGTAATTTTAGGTTAAATAATCAAATTGTACCTATACTACGGTTTAAATTATATAAAATTATGTTTTTGAATGGACAAGTTCTGAAAAGGAATAAATGGAAATAGCTGTACTTACTGGCGTGGTTGGATTTAGTGCAATTTTAGCATTCTTTTAGCTTTTTTAGTGCTATAATGCATGACTTTAAAATGATACTTTAAAAGAAAGATCCTGAAGAAGCTACTGAGAACTGAGTCATAAGGCTGATGGATTCTTCTTTCAAAATATCTTCCTGGGATTTGTGTCAGACAATCTTGGCTAAAGGGTACAGAACTCTCCTTTCACTCCTCTCAATATGGAAACCTCAAGATTAAATGAGAAAGATCTAGTATATGGGTGTTTGAACGATTTTTTCTTCAATTTTCACCTTCTGGTGAGGCCAACTACATGTTGGGAGCATATCTTCCCATTGTCAAACAATTGTTTGTCCAAATAAAGGAATCTGTAAATTTACCAAGGCGATTATTACATGACCAACCATGGATTGGCTACAGAGTCCCATTTTATTGCTTCCTATTTGTTCACAAAGGTATTTTTGAGCACAAACCTGAACTTTTTCTAAATCCTCACTCAAGAAAAAAATATATCAGAGACATTTTTATCTACATTCATTTGAATGTAGGATGATCTGTGTGACTAGGAGCATGTGAGGCAACTTGGGATGGTGGAAAGATGGAGTCTTTGTGGTAGACAACCTCAGTTTATTTAGGACCATGGCCAAGTTAGGTAATCTTTCTAGGTCTTGATCTCATCTGAGAAATTTGGAGGCAAAACACTACCTTATGTGATTCTTATAAAGAATCAATGAGATAATCTGTGTAACACACTCAGTTTACTATCTGCCATACAGAATCCTCTTCTTCAGTTTAACAAACCTTGGACACCTACCATATACCAGGCTAACTGGGACATGTAGCCAGTTGATCCAGTTTACCCCTTCACACAGACTGCTCTGTGCTCATGAAAAGGTCAGGATCACTTTTATGGCTAAATTGCAGTCACATAGTTTGTGAATACAATACTGAGAGACTGGGACCCCTTAGAGGACTATGGCCTACAGTGGGTGACTGTATGACCTATCAGAGATGAGAGATTCAGACACTGTCTTCCTTAATCCAGTGAGAAATTCACAGGAGAGAGTGCTGCACCCTGTAAGCGAGGCAACAACAGCATTTATAGAGGCAAAATGTGCAGTTAACAAAATATAGACAATTAAATCCATGTCTCATTGACCTAGCTTTGTCTGCGTTCTGGGACTATTCTCTTTGTAGCAGTGACTTTAGTTCTAGTCAGAAGTACTTCATCTACATTAAACTGACCAAAAGAATAGTTTTTTCTCTAACTCTGTTCTCACTGTTTGCATAATAAAGGTTTTTTTTGATTGGCAAGTGATCTTATGAAAGAATGGAATAGGAGATCAAGGAAGTCTAATTTTAGTCTCTCTCCCCCAGAGACGCTGTGTGATTTGGGGATATATAGTTGAAGTTTTCTGTTTTCCAATTTTCATGTTTTAAACAGTTTTAATAATTCCATAAGATTCCTATCCACAAATAATTCCTCAAGGAAGAAAGGAGCAGCACAGGAAGCCTGGTGAGCTCGGAGGAAGAAGAATGCTATGGAATCTGTAGTCCCGCAGATCTGCACACCAGGGTGGTCTGCGCATGTTTGCTGATCTCTGACCTGGACTACATCCATGTACTCTAAACATATTTACCTCATTAAACAAAGTTTGGTTTTTGGCCATCACTTCAAATTCAGCACAATCATTTTCCAGGCCTCTACCCTCGCCAAAAAAAAAATCACAATCAGTTCCTTCTCCAGCATCCTGTCTACTGAGGACACTTAAACCCACAAAGTCATTGTCTACTCATTTTGCTTCCTGATCGCTACCTTCCTACAGCATCTGACATCATTTTCTGAAATGTATGTGGCCTTTTTTCCCCTTCCACCATTTTTACCCTCCTGGAGGTCATATCAGTTCTCCCCAGGAATTCTGTCAGAGACCCTACGCTCTGTATTTTCCTCTCTTCGACCCACAGCAGCATACACTTCCTTAATGCTTATTTTGTCCTGGTTGTCTTCTGATAGTAAAAACTCTGCTCATTTTTCACTTTTGTGTGTGTGTGTGTGTGTGTGTGTGTGTGATGGAGTTTTGCTCTTGTCACCCAGACTGGAATGCAGTGGCACGGTCTTGGCTAACTGCAACTTCTGCCTCCTGGGTTCAAGCGATTCTCATGCCTCAGCCTCCTGCGTAGCTGGATTGCAGGTGCCCACCACCACGCCCACTTAATTTTTGTATTTTTAGTAGAGACCGGGTTTCACCATGTTGGCCAGGCTGGTCTTGAACCCCTGACCTCAGGTGATCCGCCCTCCTCAGCCTCCCAAAGTGCTGAGATTACAGATGTGAACCACCGCGCCCAGTTACTTTCTATTTCCTCTTGTATCAAGTCTCATTTTCTCTCCCTGACTCCTAAGGACCTCTGCAGCGTCTTCACCCCAGGCTTTTAACAATTCAGCCACACCCTGCTCCCCAGCTACTGCAGTACCACTTCTCTTTTCAGAACAATTTTCCACCTCTCTCCCTCATAACTTTTTGGTCTGGTCCAATACGGTATCCCAGAACTGCCTCTCAGGCCTGTGCTGCTTTCTTTGCCACCACTTTCCTTTCATGCTGCTGGTTCTGGGGACTCAGGTGGCATTTTTTTCATCTTTTAAGAACAACAAGGCCGGGCGCGGTGGCTCAAGCCTGTAATCCCAGCACTTTGGGAGGCCGAGACGGGCGGATCACGAGGTCAGAAGATCGAGACCATCCTGGCTAACTCGGTGAAACCCCGTCTCTACTAAAAAAAAAAATACAAAAAACTAGCCGGGCGAGATGGCGGGCGCCTGTAGTCCCAGCTACTTGGGGGGCTGAGGCAGGAGAATGGCGTGAACCCAGGAGGCGGAGCTTGCAGTGAGCTGAGATCCGGCCACTGCACTCCAGCCTGGGCCACAGAGCCAGACTCCATCTCAAAAAAAAAAAAAAAAAAAAAAAAAAAAAAAAGAACAACACCCTCTCTCTGGGAAGTACAAAGTTAGACAGTGTTTTCCGAGGCGTGCTCTCTGATCCATCACTTCTCTGTCTGTGATTATTTCTTTGTTATGATTTCTGAAAGCGCTGTGTGCAAACCTCCCTCTTTGGTTGTGCAGATAGAGTCATAAAATCAACTCTCATGACAACTTGGAAAAATGAATCTGCTTTATTTCATCTATAACTCCTGCAATTTCCCTCTCTAGCCTCCAACTTGCAGAATAGGAAGAAAAAAATTAATTCTTTTCAGTCTAAGGTGGTCTAGAAAAGCAACAGCGCCAGGAGTATGGCTCCTTGACCAAGTTTCCCACCCTGTTAGTATGGCTAGGACGCTGATTGTTGCAGGGGCAATTTAAGGAAAAGAGGGACTAGAGGCAGAGGGTCCTGCTGCTCCCTGTATATGCCCCATCCTCATGATCTGATGTGTCTGTGCATTCCAAGCCTAAGTTCAGGGAGTGGAAACACGAAGACGCCCATGGTCACCCTGCTTCCCTCCTCCTTCCCCCTTCTCTTTGCTATCCCTTTGCCATTCCGTGGCCTAATGTGGGGAACTTTCCCCCTTTTTGGACACTTATACCTTTTATGGATGCCCAGCATCTTTGAACAGCATTGCTTCTTTGTTTCCCTGCTCACCCCCCTCTACATTACCCACCTTCTGTCCTCAAAAGTAGAAGCCAGAACTTGGTTTTCCAGTCCCCCTTATGGCCCGTGACCTAGACTCAGTTATTAGAGGCACCATCAGTGTGAAACCTGGATTTAGAAGACAGGTGTGGAGAAGGAGGTGCTGTCTGCCATGGTTTCCTGGTGAATATGGGCGACACAGCAGAGAGCTACTGAGTCACAGAGGTGCTGGTGTACTTGCTGGCTCTTCTGCTCCATGGCAGCAGGATCACTCTTAGTGTGCATTCCGGTGGTATGATTTAAAAGTTGTTGGTGGAGATGCTGCTTCTGAGCCTGATTCTCTGGCTTGTCGGACAATTTCATAAACTAGCTAATATTCTTTAATACTTCTGCTTCAAGTGGCCAGAGCATTTTCACTCTAAATACTAATATAATACCCTTTCATCCTCACACACTCACTGACTTTTTTGCCTGGACCACTGTTAACATAAAACATATGGGCCTATTTTGATCCTTGATATATGCTAACTGGAAGTTTACAAATATCTGTTTGTCAAGTTTAGTCTTGCCAGGAGTTAGGTTCCCATTATGCTATGTAAATGTAAATCATTACTCCAGAGTAGTTTGGAGATAGAAAGTTGCAAGGGAAAAGTATTTGAGAATAATATTAAAATGCATCAATTTAATATTTAAAAGAACATGACCCCATTAAATATGCTTTCTGGGAAAATTATGCTTATCTTTTTCCCCAGGGAGACCCCGTTTCTCTGGGTATTTTCTGAAAAATTCAATGGTATGGATAATTCACATCCCATAGTCCAAGGATCATTTGCATGTTTGAGGAATGCCAGATGGGGTGAAAGGTCTTCTTCCTTTGGGACATTTCATTACAAGTACATCCCTGCTATATGTTCTTCCTCGTTGCTGCGCTTTTGCTTCTGCTGGTCCTCTCCCTAGGAAATCCTAGCCACACCCAGGATGATGCTTCCCAAACCACTCGCCCTTCACAGTGCAGTTTCTCTTGATGACACTGATTCCCCGTGAATTCCCTCCCCGGTACCTGGTTTAACATTTAGAGTAAGTGTCACACACTTTAGCACTTAATCATTGCGATATGTATCACACTTTGGCAGAAATAAACCTTAAGAGAGAGTATGCTAAGAAATGTAGTTTCTCCATTTTCCCCCAACTAGAATTCAGAATCTTGATTATTATAGATAAAAAGAGTCAGTTAAGCCTAGTGTCATATATTACAATAAAAATAGCATGAGGGAACTTGTTTCTTCTTAGAACTCTAGATTTATGTATTTCCTTTGGGGTCTAATAGGCATCTTGACACAATATGTCCAAAACTGAAATACTTTTTCCCCCAAAGCTGCTCCTTATGTGATCTCCCCATCTCCATAAATGCCAACATAGTCCTTCTTAGTAGCTCTGGCTAAAAGCCTTGGACTTGGCCAGGTGTGGCGGCTCATGTCTGTAATCCAAGCATTCTGGGAGGTTGGAGCAGGAGGATTGCTTGAGCCCAGGAATTTTGAGGTTGCAGTGAGCTATAATTGCACCACTGCACTCCAGCTTGGGTGACAGAATGAGACCCTGTCTCAAAATACATAAATAAAAGCCTTGGACTTATCCTCTGTTCCTCTCTTTCTCTGCCAAACATATTTAATCCACTTGTAAATTTCATAGGCTCAACCTTTAACTGTGTCTAAAGTACAATCACTTCCTGCCAGCTCCAGACTACCGTCATCGCTTCCCGATTATTGCAATTGCCTCCTATGAGAATAGTCCTGGTACATCTGGCACTCCCAGTTCTGCTCCTGCCCCCTGCCTTAAGCCTCAGCACATTTCTCAACACAATCCTCGAAATAAAACTTTCAGACTTTATGCCATGTCATGAAACTCCTCTCTTCTAAAGTGTCAATTGGTTTCCCATGTCACTCAGAGTGAAAGCAAAAGTCCCTACAACAGCTGAGAAGATCTTGTATGATGAAGCTCATGGCTACCTTCCTAACCTCATCTCTCACTCTCCCCAGCTCAGTGTTCCAACCATGTCAGCATCTCTGCTGCTCCTCAGCTACAGAAAGCCTGATGATACTTCAGAGTGTTTATCCTTGCTTGTTCTTTTATTTGGAATGCTTCCTATCCACATTTCCAAATAACCACTTCTTTCCTTCCTTTGGGTTTTGCTCTTATGTTACCATTTCAGTGAGACCTTCTCAAACTAACCTATTTAACCAGAACCCTATTTACCTTTCCCCAGTCTTCTGTCTGCTAATTTTCTCCATAGCACTTCTTACTGTCTGCCATACTATAGAAATGCTGGGTTATTTATTTTTTGTCTGTCTCCTCCCATTAGAATGTAAGCTCCATGACAGCAGAGATGAAAATAGAGCCTGGGGAACAATAGGAACTGAATTAATAGTTCTTAAATATATGAATTCATGAATAAATGAAAGGATAGGGCCAGGTATTATTTGAGAATAGATTAACCTGTATGTTTCTATAAGAAGGAAATCATGGAATTTTCTACATAGTTAACTTTGACATAAATTTTTAAGGAGTCTATAAAAACTAAAGTATGTAATTTTAATAACAACTTGTAGTCTCTCTGCAGTAAGCATATTAACTTAAGAATTTTTTTTTTTTTTTTTTTTTTTTTTTTTTTTTTTTTGAGATGGAATGCTCTGTCACCCAAGCTGGAGTGCAATGGTGTGATCTTGGCTCACTGCAACCTCCACCTCCCGGGTTCAAGCAATTATCCTGCCTCAGCCTCCCGAGTAGCTGGGATTATAAGCACCCGCCATCATGCCCAGCTAATTTTTGTATTTTTATAGATATGGAATTTCACCATGTTGGCCAGGCTGGTCTTGAACTCCTGAAGCTCAGGTGATCCACCCACCTCGGCCTCCCAAAGTGCTCGGATTACAGGCATGAGCCACTGTGCCCGGCCTAACTTAAGAATCATTCACTATTGTGGCCAAGAGAAAAGTCTTGGATTTGGATAAATTGGATGCTGCTTTTTCCCTGTCTTGGGTATGCATGTTTATTTTTAAAAAATCTTTCTCTCTATATGTGTCCCAGTGAGAATAGTCCTGGTACGTCTGGGATTGTGATGACTGATGCCTTCCTTTGAGGACCTGATTACAAAGTTTTGTTATGTTGGTTTACACAGTTGGTTTATATAAATTTTTATGGAAGCTTTATATTTCCTCAGCAACTTTGCATAGCACTTGCTGCCTGTTTGATATATTGCCTTTGGTATATGCCCTCTCTCTCACTCTCCATGTCTCCCTCTGTCATCTGCATACATTTTTATCTACACACCGTGGCTCCTGCCAGACCTTCAGTATTCTCTCCCTACTACATTCTCTGCATTTTCTCTGATACTTTACAAGGAAGGTAAAAGTTTTATTTTGCTTCCTTTAGTGAGAAGAGTCATCTGCTTGTTAATATCCAAGGTGAAAGAAGATTCTCCTATGTAGCCTCATAAAACATCTTTCTGTCTGCCAAAGTTGTAGGCTATTGCTGTGATCTAAGCTTGACCCCAGTCCTGTGGGCTAAAAGATATTAATACATAGTTTGATGTTAATCTTGTTACCCAACTAATTATAGGTTCCCTAAGGACTTGGGAGCAAATATCTGTTTTCTCATAGCACTTAGTATAGTTGGGTACATCATCAGTTCCTAATAAGTACTTGTTTAACTTATTCTTTCCATTGGTCAGGCCTGTTTTCATTTAACAAGTATGTGTGGGCTCACCATATGCCAGGCATTCTTCTATTACTGGGGATATAGCACTTAAGAAACAGACTTGAATCTCTGCTGTCAGAGTTTTTCACTCCAGGGGAGGGAGGCAGACAATGGGCAAATAAGTGAATATGCAATACATCAAATAGTGATCAGTGCTAGGAAGAAAACTGAATTGAGTCACAGAAATAGGGAGTGCTTGGAAAGGGAGAATTGAAAGGCCATATATGGCAAACCCACAGCTAACATCATAGTGAATGGGAAAAGCTGAAAGTCTTTCCTGTGAGAACTGGAACAAGACAAGAATATCCACTGTCACTACTCTTATTCAACATAGTACTGGAAGTCCCAGCCAGAGCAATTAGGCAAGAGAAAGAAAGAAAAGGCACCAAAATTGGAAAAGAGGAAGTAAAACTGTCCTTCCTTTCAGACAGCCTTATCTTATACATAGAAAAACCTAAAAAATCCACCAACAAACTCTCAAAACTGATAAGCGAATTCAGTAAAGTTGAAAACACAAAATCAACATACAAAAATCAGTACTGTTTCTATACACCAATAACAAACTAGCTGAGATGGAAATCAAGAAAACAATCCCATTTACAATAGCTCCAAAAATAATTAAAATGCTTAGTAATAAATTTACCCAAGAAGGTTACACCAACAACTACAAAAAAATTGATTAAAAAGGCCAGGTGAGGTGGCTCATGCCTGTAATGCCAGCACTTTGGGAGGCCGAGGCGGGCAGATCACGAGGTCAAGAGTTTGAGACCAGCCTGGCCAACATGGTGAAACCCCGTTTCTACTAAGAATACAAAAATTAGCGGGGTGTAGTGGCGCACGCCTGTAATCCCAGCCACTCGGGAGACTGAGGCAGGAGAATTGCTTGAACCCGGGAGGCGGAGGTTGCAGCGGGCAGAGATCACGCCACTGCACTCCAGCCTGGGCGATGGAGCAAGACTCTGGCTCGAAAACAAAACAAAACAAACAAACAAAAAAATTTAGCCGGGCGTATTAGAGGGCGCCTGTGGTCCCAGCTACTCCAGAGGCTGAGGCAGGAGAATGGCGTGAACCTGGGAGGCAGAGCTTGCAGTGAGCCGAGATCGCGCCACTGTACCCCAGCCTGGGCGACAAAGTGAGACTCCATCTCAAAAAAAAAAAAAATTGATTAAAGAAATTAAATAGAGGGCCAGGTGCAGTGGTACATGCCTGTAATCCCAGCACTTTGGGAGGCCGAAGCAGGTGGATCACGAGGTCAGGAGATCAAGACCATCTGACTAACATGGTGAAACCCCACCTCTACTGAAAAAAAAAAAAAAAATTAGCCGGGCATGGTGTCATGCACCTGTATTCCCAGCTACCTGGAAGACAGAAGCAGAATCGCTTGAACCTGGGAGGCTGAGGTTGCAGTGAGCCGAGACCGTGCCACTGCACTCTAGCCTGAGGGACACAGCCAGATTCCGTCTCAAAAAAAAAAAAAAAAAAGAAAAAGAAACAAAGAAATTAAAGAAGACACAAGCAAACGAAAAGACATCCCATGCTCATAGATTGAAAGGATTAATATCATTAAAATGAGCATACTATCCACAGACAAACTATATTTCAATGCAATCCCTATCACAATACCAATGACATTCTTTACAGACATAGCAAAAAAATCCTAAAATGTATATATATGCAACCACAAAAGACCACGAATAGCCAAAGCAATACCAAACAAAAACAAAGCTGGAGGCTTCACACTACTTGACTTTAAAATATACTACAAAGTGATAGTAGGCCAGGCATGGTGCTCCTGCCTATAATCCTGGCATTTTGGGAGGTGAAGGCAGGAAGATCACTTGAGACCAGGAGTTTGAGACCAGCTTGGACAACATAGCAAGAGCCATCTCTACAAAAAAAATAAAAAATTAGCTGGGTGTCATGATGTGTGCCTAGAGTCCCAGCTACTGAGTTTGAGGCTGGAGGATTACTTGAGGCCAGGAGTTTGAGGCTGCAGTGCGCTATGCTTGTGCTATTCACTCTAGCCTGGATGACACAGTGACACCCTGTCTCAAAAATCAAATGAATAAACAAACAAAAAACCTCCAAAACAATAGGAATCAAAATAGGGTGGTATTGAGACACATAGACCAATAGAACAGAATAGAGAACCCAGAAATAAATCAATGTGTTTATAGCCAACTGATCTTTGACAAAGGAGCCAAAAACATATTTTGGTAAAAGGTCACCCTCTTCAAGAAATAGTGCTGGAAAAACTAGATATCTAGATGCCGAAGAATAAAACTAGACCCCCAATCTCACTATGTACAAAAATCAACTCAAAATGGATTAAAGACAAACGTAAGATCTGAAATTATAAAATCACTAGATGAAAACGGGGGGAATGCTTCAGAAAATGGGTCTAGGCAAAGATTTTATGGCTAAGACTTTAAAAGCAAGGCAACAAAACCAAAAAATAGACAAATCAGACCATATTAAACTAAAAAAGCTTCTGTACAGCAAAGAAAACAATAAAGGGAAGAGAAAAGCTGGAGAATGGAAGAAAATATTTGCAAACTATTCGTATGACAAGGAACTAATATCCAGAATATACGTGGAATTCATACAACTCAATAGTGAAAAACCAAATAATCTCATTAAAAAGTGGGCAAAGAATCTGAACAGACATTTCCCAAAAGAAGACATAAAAATGGCCAACAGAGACGTGAAAAAATGCTCAACATCACTAATCATCAGGGAAATGCAAATCAAAGCCATAATGAGATACCATCTTATCCTAGTTAAAATGGCCAATGTCAAAAAGACAAAAGTTAACAAATGCTGGCAAGGATACAGAGTAGAGGTAACTTGTACACTGTTGGCGGGAATGTAAATTAGTATAATCACTATGGAAAACAGTATGGGGATTTCTCAAAAAACTAAAAATAGAACTACCATAAAATTCAGCAATCCTACTTCTGGGTATTTATCCACAGGAAAGGAAATCATTATAACAAAGGGATATCTGCACCACCATGTTTATTGCAGCACTTTTCACAATAGCCAAGACATGGAATCAGCCTAAGTGTTCATCAACAAATGAATGGAAATAAGATATATATACACAACAAATTTAGCCACGAAAAATAGTAAAGAATAGACTCTTCTCGTTTGCAGCAACATGGATGGTACTGGGAGTCATTATGTTAAGTGAATGGATCCAGGCACAGAAAGACAAATATCACATGTTCTCACCCATGTGTTAGTGCTAAAAAAGTGGATCTCATACAGATAGAAAGTAGAATGGTAGTTACCAGAGCCTGGAAACATGGTTAGGGGGAAAAAGAGAGGTTGGTTAATGGGTACGATCATTTGGTTAGATAGAAGCAATAAGATCTAGTGTTTGATAGCACAGTGTGGTAACTATAGTTAACTATAATATATAGCATAGTTTGAAATAGCTAGAAAAGATTTAAATTGTCCCAACACAAAGAAATTATAACTGTTTGAGGTGATGGATATCCTAAATACCCTGATTTAATTATTACACATTGTATGCAAGTATCAAAATATCACATGTATCCCACAAATATACAATTATTACGTATCAATAAACATAAATCAATTTTTTTTTTTTTGGCTGGGCACGGTGGCTCACGCCTGTAATCCCAGCACTTTGGGAGGCCGAGTCAAGCAGATCACAAGGTCAAGAGTTCAAGAACAGCCTGGCCAACATGGTGAAACCCCGTCTCTACTAAAAATACAAAAATTAGCCAGGTGTGGTGGTGCGTGCTTGTAATCCCAGCTACTTGGGAGGCTGTGGCAGGAGAATTGCTTGAACCTGGGAGGGTCAAGTTGCAGCGAGCCGAGATTGTGCCATTGTACTCCAGCTCTGGGCGACAGAGCAAAACTCCATCTCTGAAAAACAAACAAAAATCAATTTTTTAAAAATCTCACAACATGTAAGGAGAGATCTGAGGACGTATAGGTGCAAGCAATTAGGATATCTGAGGGAAACCGTGTTCTAGGGAGATGGAGAAACAAATGCAAGGGTCTTTAGGTGGAGATGTGTTTCTTGAGTCCAGGGAAAATCCAGGAAGCTACTATGGCCAGAATGGAGTGAGCGAGGTGGAGAGTATTAGAGATAAAATCATCAAGGTACCAGGGGAAACAGATATGAAGGAAACAAAGAAACTTTGTAAGTTCTAGACAGGGAATTGACTTTACTAACTTACATTTTAAAAGAATCATTCTCAATGATTTCTTGGAAATAAATGAGAAAGCATAAGGGAAGAAACAGGGAGATTAGTTAATAAACTATTGTAATAATCCCAGCAAGAGATGGCATAGCTTGGGCAAGAGTGGGTACCTGGGGAGGTGGTAAAAAGTTGTTGGATTCTGAAGATATGTTGAAAATAGAACTTACTATATTTGTCAATGGATCAGAGGAGGGGTACAAGAAAAGGAGCAGAGTCAAAATGACTCCCAAGTTTTTCAACCTGAGCCAAAAGTGATTGCCAATTATAGCATGATTGTACAATTGTAAGAATCATCAGTCATGAGAGAAAAATTGATGATGTGAGAGGGAGATGAAGAATTGCTGGAGTAGACAAGAAGGAGTGGAAAACCTTAGCAAGCACAGACTATTCATCCATGAAAACAGAAGGATAGGGCAAGCATTCAGTGATAGATGTGGGTAGGTGGTTGGGAATGCATTTCTGGTTACCCTGTTATCTTAGTCAAATGGGAAGCAAGGCCATTACTCCACAGTGATAATTGGGGAGGAGATAATAGAAGTTTGAAGAGAGTGGAAAAGGTGTGAAGTGGTCAACTACAAGTGAGAGGATGAAAGGATTTGGGAAATATTGCCTTACAAAACCAGTGGCTTACTGGCTTACTTAAGATCACAAATGTATTCTGCAAAATTGTGTAATTTTATCTAGACACATTTATTTATTATTTTTATTTGAATATATCCATGGGGGCACAACTGCACTTTTGCTATATTGATATATTGCATTGTGCTAAGGTAAGAGCCTTTAGTGCATCTGGAGCAACACACATTGAACCCAGCAAGCAACTTCCCATCATCCACCTCCCTTGCACTCCCCAACACACATCCAAGTTTCTATTGTCCATCATTCCATGCTCTGTTTCCATGTTTACACATTATTTAACTCCCACTTATAAGCGAGAACATGTGGTCCTTGTCTTTCTATGTCTGAATTGTTCATTTAAGATAATGACCTCTAATTCTATCCATGTTGCTGCAAATGACAGGATTTCATTCTTTTTATGGTGGAATAGTATTCCATTGTGTATATACACCATATTTTCTTTATCCATTACTCCACTGATGGACACTGAGGTTGATTCCATATGTTGACTATTGTGAATAGTGCTTTGATAAGCATATGACTGCAAGTATCTTTTTGATACATTGATGTATTTTACTTTGGGTAAGATATACAGTAGTGAGATTGCTGGATCATATGGTAGTTCTACGTTTAGTTCTTTGAGAAATCGCCATACTTTTTCCATAGAGGTTGTACTAATTTAATTCCCACCAACAGTGTATAAGTGTTCCTTTTTCTCTGCATCCTCTACAACATGTTTTTTTGTTTTGTTTTGTTTTTGTCTTTTTAGTAATAGCTATTCTGATTAGTGTAAGATAATATCTCATTCTGGCTTTAATTTGCATTTCTCTGATGATTAACAATGTTGGACATTTTAAAATACACTTGTTGGCCTTTTGTTTCTTTTGAAAAATATCTATTCATGTCCTTAACCCCCTTTTTAAAGATTATTTCAAGTTCTGTTGTCATTGAGTTGTTCGAGTTCCTTGTAAATTTTGGATATTAGTCTGCTATCAGATGTATAGCTTGCAAATATTTTCTTCCATTCCACAGGTTGCCAATTCACTCTGATGATTATTTATTTTTCTGTGCAGAAGCTGTTTAGTTTAATATAGTCCCATTTGTCTACTTTTTTGTTGTTGTTGTTACTTGTGCTTTTGAGGTCTTAGTCATGAATTCTTTGCAAAGACCAATGTCTAGAAATCTTTCTCTAGGATTTTTTCCATTATTATTATAATTTCAAGATTTACATTCAAGTCTTTAATCCATCTTGAGTTGATTTTTATATATAAAGACATAGGGGTCCAGTTTCATTCTTTTTTTTTTTTTTCTTTTGAGATGGTGTCTCATTCTGTTGCCCAGATTGGAGAGCAGTGGCAGGATCTCCGTTCACTGCAAGCTCTGCCCCCCAGATTCACGCCATTCTCCTGCCTCAGTCTCCCGAGTAGCTGGGACTACAGGTGCTCACCACCATGCCTGGCTATTTTTTTTTTTTGTATTTTTAGTAGACATGGGGTTTCAACGTGTTCACCAGGATGGTCTCAATCTCTTGACCTCGTGATCCACCTGCCCCAGGCTCCCAAAATGCTGGGATTACAGGCCTGAACCACTGCACGTGGCCTGATTTCATTCTTATGATTATGACAATCCACTTTTCCCAGCACCATTAATTGAAAGGAGTGTTATTTTCCCAGTGTATATTCTTGTTGACTTTTCAAAAATCAGTTAGCTGTAAGTATGTGGCTTTATTTCTGGGTTTCCATCTGTTCCATTGATCAATGTGTCTATTCTTAATTCTAGTACCATGCTGTTTTGGTTATTATAGCCCTGTAGTATAATTTAAAGTTAGAGATTATGATGCCTACAGCTTTATTCTTTTTTGCTTATAATTGCATTGGCTATTCAGGCTCATTTTTGGTGCCATATGAACATTAGAATTGTTTTTTCTAATTCTGTGAAAAAATGGCATTGGTATTTGGGTAGGGATGGCATTGAAACTCTAGATTCCATACTTTGGGCAGTATGGCTACTTTAATGATATTAATTATTTCAATCCATGAGCATGTTTATTAGACTGTTCTTACATTGATATAAAGAAATACCTGAGACTGGGTGGACACCCAGGCTTTCTTATGCATCCTCTGAAAACTAGGCAGAGGCTGCCAAGAATTTACCACTATTGTACTCAGTGTACCTGAAGGCTTAACACCATGTAGAAGCTCCCAAGGCTTACAGTTTGCATTCTCCAGAGCAGCAGCCCAAGCTGCATCTGGGCCCCCTTTAGTCACAGCTGGAGCTAGAGTGGCCAGGATGTGGGGGGCAGTGTCCCAAAGCTGTGCAGGACAGTGGGGCCCTGTGCCTGATCCATGAAACCATTCTTCCCTCCTAGGTATATGGGCCTGTGATGGGAGGGACTGCCACAGGGTCTATAAAATGCCTTTGAGGCCTTTTCTCCATTTTCTTGAATAGTAGCACTTGAATCCCTTTTAGTTATGCAAATATCTCTAGCGGCTGCTCCACAGCCTGCTTGAATCCCTCTCCCAAAAAAGCTTTTTCTTCCTCTGCCACATGGCCAGGCTGAAACTTTTCTAAACTTTTATGCCCTGCTTCCTGTTTAAATATAAATTTCAAGTATGAGTCATTTCTTTGCTCCCACAACTGAGGCTGTTAAAAGCAGCCAGGCCACATCTTGAATGCTTTGCTTCTTAGATAATTATTTTCCCAGACACCCTAAATCATCAACATGAAATTCAAAGTTCCAACAGAGCCAAGTTTTTTGCTAAGGGATAACACACATTACCATTGCTCCAGTTCCCAATAAGTTCCACATCTCCATCTGAGACCTTGTCAGCCTATACTTTACTGTCCATATCACTGTCAGCATTTTGGTCACAACTACTAAACCAGTCTCTAAGAAGTTCCAAACTTTTCCTCATCTTTCTGTCTTCTTCTGAGCCCTCCAAACTCTTCCAACATTTGCCCATTACCCAGTTTCAAAGCCATTTCCACATTTCCAGGTGTCTTCACACCAATGCCCTTTTCTTGGTACCAGTTTTCTGTTTTAGGCTGTTCTTACATTACTATGAAGAAATACCTGACACTGGGTAGTTTTTAAAAGAAAGAGGTTTAATTGACTCATGCATGGTTCTACAGGGTTTATAGGGAGCCTGGTGCTGGCATCTGCTTGACTTCTAGGGAGGCCTCAGGAAGCTTAAAATCATGGTGTGGAAGTTGAAGGGGAAGCAGACACATCACATGGCCAGAGCAAAATCAACAGAGAGAGTGGGGTGGGATGTGCCATACACTTTTAAAAGAACAGATCTCATGAGAACTCACTATCACAAAGATAGCACCAAGTCATGAGGGATTCTGTCCCATGATCCAAACACCTTCCACCAGGCCCCACCTCCAGCATTGGGGATTACAATTGAACATGAGATTTGGTTTGGGACAAATATCCAAACTACATTAGCATGGGAAGTTTTTCCATTTCTATCATCTACAATTCGTTTTATCAGTATTTTGTACTTTTCCTTGTAGAGATCTTTCACTTCCTTGTTAAGTTTACTCCTAGGTATTTTGGTTAAATACACTCCTAGGTAAATGGGATTGCCTTCTTGATATGTTCATCAACTATATCATTATGGGTATATGAAAATGCTACTGATTTTTGCCTGTTGATTTTGCATCTTGAAGTTTTACTTAATTCATTTATCGAATCTAAGAGTTTTATGGTGGTCATTAGGGTTTTCTGGATATAAGATGGTATCATCAGGAAACAGGGATAATTTGACTTTTTCTTTTCCAATTTCAGCATTTTTCTTTTTTTCTCTTGCCTGATTGATCTAGCAAGAACTTCCAGTACTATGGTAAATAAGAGTGGTAAAAGTGGGCATCCTTGTCTTGTTTCAGTTCTTAGAGGGAATGCTATGAATTTTTTCCCCCCTGAATATTATGTTTGCAGGGGATTTGTCATGTCGGCCTTTATTATGTTGAGGTATGTTCCTTCTATGTTGAAGATTTTTATCATGAAGGGATCCTGAATTTTATCAAAGGGGTTTTCAGCATCTATTGAGATGATCATATGTTTTTTGTCTTTAATTATGTTTATGTGATGTACCACATTTATTGATTTGCATATGGTGAACCATCCTTGCATCCCTGTGATATATCCCAATTGATCTTAGGATTACATCTTTTTGATGTGCTGTTGGATTCAATTTGGTAGGATTTTGTTGAGGAATTTTGCATCTGTGTTCATCAGGGATGTTTGTCTGTAGTTTTCTTTTTATGTTGTGGCCTTGTCTGGTTTTTGTATCAAGGTATACTGGTCTCAGAGAATGAATTAGGTAGTATTCCCTCCTCCTTTACGTTTGAAATAGTTTCAGGAGAATAGGTATGTATGTTTGGTAGAATTTGGCTGTAAATCCATCTGGTCCTGGACTCTTTTTTTGTTGGGAGATTTCTAAAAAATTACTGATTCAATCTTGCTACTCATTATTCATCTGTTCAGGACTTCCATTTCTTCCTGGTTCAATTTTGGGTGGTTATATGTCCAGAAATTTATTCATTTCTTCTAGGTTTTTCTAGACACATTTAAATGCTTAGGTGGGAATTTTGCTGGGTGATTTTGGTGAAGAGAAGAAAGATGAGAGAAAGTCAAGGGTGTCAAAATTGTGCAAAAGGGAATGATTATAGTTATTCACCATGGCATATATGCCTACATAAAGGAAATGATGTCATGAAGGGAGTGAGATATATTGAAAAGCTTGTGTGAAGGATAGATTTTTAGATATAGTTTGGCAAGTTTGCACAAAAGAAATACTGGAGATGAGGCACTTGAATCAGAAAGACAAGAGATGCTGGCAAGATTAGAGGATGCTTAAAATTGATATTAAGGTGATGTTGTTGGTAATGACAAGATCTAGGGAATGACCATGGAATTGGGAAGAATTACTGGAGATGAGGCACTTAGAATGAGTTGGAAAGACAAGATATGCTGGTAAGATAAAGATGATGCTTAAAATTGATATGAGTGCATTATTGTTGATAATAGCAAGGTCTAGGGAATGACCATGGGATTGGTTGGCTGAGAAAATGGAAGAGATTAAGTCATGGAACTGAGAGTCCAGTATTGAAAGGAACATCTTCAGGCATATTCAAATCAGGAAGAATTGTGACAGGAGTTGTTTAGAGAGAGTATTGGTAAACCAGGGGCTAAAACCAACAAGGAATAAAGAGGCTTAATCCATCTTGGGATCACTAGATGAAAAGGAGGATGGGGTGATAATATAATTTGATGGTGTTGCCATCAAAGCCGGAGAGGAGAAAGAGGGAGTTATGTAGATATAAGGGCTAAAGGTCTGGAAGTGGCAATAGGAAACATGGACTTCAGATGGCCTGCCTATAGACAGTGTTATCAGTGGTATGGAGGCCTTGAGTTTTCTAGAATTTTCTAAGTTAAATCACTTGCAAGCACTGCAGGAAAGGCAGTACCTTTTGGAAAGAGTCAGGTGTCAGTCAAAGCAACAAATTTCAAAGAAGAGATTATGTACATAGAGGTTTCTGATGACCTCAGAAGTATTTCAAAATATATTTTGTGCCTCAGAATTTTTGTTTACATTTTGATAATCATGATACTGTAGATATGCTTAAATGGCATTTTATAGAGAACTCTGAACAACCAAGTTTACTATGTTATTATTTTGACAGTTCTGTGTCCTTATCACATAAATAACATTATAAACATAAGACATCTCTCTGCACATGACAATGGGAATAGTCTTTGACTTTATTCTGGAAGTATGTTCAGACTTTTCCCCAGAGCATCAATGTGCTGGGAACCGTGTGTCTTTTCCCCTGAACTAGGGCCTGAAGTCAAGAAGAGGAACAACTTTCAATTTTCTGTGCTTGTTTGCTTTCTGCCCTGAATACACAGAAAAGACATTTGAGCAAACTTTTGGGTTAAGTTTTCAGGGCATCCTTCCATTTCTCACCACAAAGGATTTAAGAGCCAATTGCTCCTGAGACCCAGGAGTTTGTTCTTATTATTTAAATGTGGGTGTCTTCACAGCAAAACAACCTCAAAAATTCAACCCAAGCACCTCAACCCACCACCATTTGCTTAATGAAGCAAAACACCATAATAGACTTAATGATGTGGATTTATCTCAACTGTTGTTTTGAGATCACAACAAATCATTAAAATCATTAACTCTCCTAGTTAAATTAGAGAACAGATTTTCTAGAGTGCATAGCCTACGTGTTTTTTTCTATAACATCCTCACCCCCGTTCCTTTATTACTTATGCTTCTCAGATTTCTTCCATGCAGAATAAACTAGCTTAATATATTCCAAGTCATACTTTAAAATAACTTTGTTACCTCCCTCCATGCTCATTCCTCCCCTGTTCCCCAGAGTCACTTCCCTAAGAAATGTAGGCAGCAGAGAGCTAAGCTAAGGGGTTTGAATCAATGCTGACTTTAGGAGCCTATAACAAACTATAAACAGCCAGTGGAGTTTTGGCTCTCCCAGGGCTCCTGTGTAAGCAGAAGCCCTCACCACTACATCTGGAAAAGGAGAAGGATATGTCAGCAGATGCTACTCTCGGAATGAAGACAAAGTAGAGTTTAGATTCTGATTCACTCTGTTTCTTTTCTAAGGTTTGTCACTTACTGCCTCCCCAGCCCATTCAATCCTACAAAAGTAGAGGTAAGAAAGCATGTCTTCTATTTCTGGCCCCAACAGCGTGGAGGGCAGTAAGAAAGTGGGTGATGTTGAGGCAGGTTATCCCCAAAATTGGAGCTTAGTCCAGGAGGGTTCTTGGCTTTCCTCAGGAAAGAATTCAAGAGTGGGCTGGCAGTGAAAGAAAGCAAGTTTATTTGAGCAGCAGTGTGTAGCAAAATGACTGCTCAATAGACAGAGCAGGGCTATCCCACAGGCAAAGTAGCATTTGTGGATGGTTGGCTAACTACATTTATACCTGCTTCAAATTATATGCTAATTAAGGGGTGGATTACTTACAAATTTTCTAGAAAAGGGTCAGAGAGTTCCTAGAACCATATAAGATAACTTCCAGGTCATTGCTATGGCAGTTTTAAACCATCATGGTGCTGGTGGGAGTGTTTTATGCAAATGCATTATAATTCCAAGTCTTGACTGTTTTTGATTGGTTTCTTTGCTATATCCTGTTTGGATTATCAGAGTCTTGAATGGTGTGCAGAAAACAAGTCCTGCTGATTTCTTGCCTCTGTGTGGGCATTGAAGAAGTGGATGGAGCCTCTCAGACCAATATATATAGGAGAAATTCATATGCATTCTTCTAGAAGATTCGTAAGGAAATAGAACAATGAGGTACTCAAATAACCTGGAGATGACCATTTATTCATCTTTCCTCTAGGTAGAAAGAAAGGAGGCATATGTACTATGCAGTAAAGAGCTGGTTTAATACATCCAGTGCTTGATACAGATGGATAATTAAAAGGGTTTAGGTGAACTGCTTAAACTGAACTAGCTGAGATGATTCAAGCTTATCTTACACTAACTGCTGAACTAAGTTACTCTTAATCAGTAACATATCTCAGTGTTGCTCAGGTACCAGGAGATGTCCAATTAATGTTGGCTGAATTAAAGACTATAGATAAAAATCTCCTTTGGGGATCTAGAGTTTTCTAACTTAAACTTACTTTACAAGGAAGTTAATTTTTTTTTTTTTAATTTGGTCACCAGTAGGCCGCTGTGTAGTTGAAGCCTCTAGGGCTCTTACAAACCTGGCTGGTGCAACTTTCTCATAATTCGGTAGTTTGAATTCAAATTCCAAAGATATGTTGGAAATCTAAGTTTTGTGACTTAATCTCAGTCATGTATATTTAAAAGATTAGTTAATTGCTTTTGATAGGGAGGCCCTGCTTGGGATGTCTGGCCATTCTTGATGTACTTGGGGAGCCCAACTCTGAATTCCTGGGTCCCTTTCAGGATAATTAGTTTTTTCAATCTATGCTTGATAAGGATTGTGAATTAAAAGGGGTGGTTAAAAAGAAAAAAAGAAAGTGACCCACTGGAGTAGAAACCCTCAACCTGCTTCTGTGGTTGGAAGTTCTACCTATTTCTTCCCCATTAGATTTCCAAAAGAAATCTGGAGTGGCCATGAAAGCTTTCTTATGTTTTAATTATATTCTGTAAGTCCAAGTGTGTGTGTAAAATTCTACTTATCTTCAAACAGAAGAACCTGCTCTAGGCTCTATCTTTGGTGCTAGAAAATTAGTCTTTTATCAGTCTGATTCAAGGGCCAAATGAAGAACTATAGAACATAAAATCAATGACCTTTCCTAGATAGGCGAAGTCAGGAGAATGAAAGGCTGTGAGCTGGGCAAAAGGAATACATATCTGCTCTAAGTTGCTGCTTATAGGAGAGAAAACTGTAAGGTGGACGGAAAGAAAAGAGATTTCCCATACTATGGCAGTTCTATGCTTAGCCTCAGAGAGTGATGTCTGGGTTCAGTACACACTTACGAGTTCATTTCTCTGGGCAACCTGGGAGCTCTTGCTTCAGTCTCATCTCCACTGTGGGCAAGTATTATACAACGTGTCCCTGCAACCTCACTCCCAGACCTCAGACTGCCTTGTCTATGCTTTTTTCAGTCCAGTGGCTTGTGGGAAAAGGCATGGAGGGACCGAGCAACCATCGCCAAGGGTCTGAGCTAAGAATGGCTGTTCTATGTGGCTGCTCCAAGCCTGCTTCCCTACTCACAATCCTACTCCAATCGCTGGTCATTTTCTTAGTGAATCTGGGCTTAGTCACCTCTGCTGACTCTGAAGGAACCATGAGTGGCAGCTGGTGAGCACTGTTTTGTGGCCCAGTTGTTTACACAGGAGGCTCTCACACAACCCAAGTGTGTTGCTCTCTGGGAGCCAGAGCAGGGATCCTGCAACAGCTGCTGATGAACTGTGATAAAGCAAAACATCAGAGCAAGGGTAAGGGTTGTATATATGATGCACTGACAAAATATTCCTTGCTTCCTTTTCCTGCCAATTCTGTGAACTATTATGACCTACATTTTATGATTCAGGAAGATAAGGTAAAAATAGTCTAAATGACTTGTAGAAGGTCATAGAGCTAGTAAAAGGCAGGGTGGAATTTAACCCCAAACTCCCCTAATTCCAACTGTAGGACTTTGCTGCCACAAGATATGGCCTAGGTAAGCCTGTTAAAGTAAAGATCATACCACACAGGACGCCTGTCTAAAGACAAGCTGGACACATCGCACCAACTCCTCCGGACACACACACACAACACACACATACACACACACATTCCCCCTGTTCTGATTTTATTTCTGTCTTGCCTTGCTGAAGAGATGACCTAACCACCCAGGCTCACCTTTACATATTCATTGCCATTCTGTGGCTCTTCTGCCTTTAGGAAGTGCAGGGCACCAGGGACTCCTGTAATGACATGGACCTGACCGAGGGCTTGTGCAGCTGCCAGTTATTACTTTGGCTATTACAGTTTTCCCTGCTTTTGTTTTTTCTTTGTTTGTTTGGGGCAACAAAAGCAAGACAGGCAATCAGACATGGCCCAGATTCTCAAATGTGGATTCTTGTCACAGCTGGGGTCTTTTCTGCCTCCATTCTAAGTCCATCTTGCATTGAGGCAACATGTTTATGCTTAGCATAGTGCTTGGCATGTTGCAAGAGTTTATTAAATGCTTCTCTCAGAAGAGTGATTTTCAAAATGTCACTTTTACTGTATTACTCTCTTGATAAACTTTTAAGGGCTCCCTGTGTCCTGCTCCAAGGTCATGCACATGGTTCCCACTCTATTCCTTCACAAACCCATGCCAGATGTGACACCTTCACTGCTACCCCTTATCTTTTTCTATGAGAGTCCTCTGACTGGAATCCCTCCTGCTCCTCCCTCAAGACCAGAAGTTAAAGTCCCAACTCTGCCTGGCAGCCTTCCCTCACCATTCCAACCCTCTGGGCTTTTTCCCTGAGCTAAACTCTTAGACACTTACTGTCTGAACAACTCCAGGTACTTCACCACATGCTATCTTATTTTGCTACTTAATATTAATAGTTTCATGAATAATGTCTTAAAAATTGTGAAACCATCAAGAACCAGAATATAGCGTAAATGCTTTCTGTCATACCCAGAGTGCTAGCCCAGTGTTAGAACTATAATAAGAATTTTTAAATATTTGAATTAATTTAAATTAAAATTCTATTCTAGTCAAAGCTTACACAGTATATTATTTATCAACTTGAATGCATGTACCCCCTTTAGAGAAAAAATATTTCTTATAAACACTGTTTATTTTTATTATGTCACTTAAGCATATAAACATAAAACTAAGTATAAATTCCTAATAAAAGCTTCAGGTCCTTAAACCACTATAAATCGCAAATGAATTTATAAAATTAAATGTAAAAATAGTATAAACGCTGTAAAATTGGAATTAATCGTTTACATTTATTGTGATGTATGATGTTTGCCAAAGCAAACCACATCACAGATATGGGAGTGCTGTGATCTCAGTTCCTTTGAGATTCTGAGCTTGGCATGATTCATTTCTTACACCACTTTCTTCTGTTCAGTATACAACACAGCAAAATCTTCATTCCTTCAATGTGGTATTAGGTCAATGGAACCCTATTTGGCAAAATGACATCATTATAATCAAGACTGTTCTTTTCTTACCCTGAGACAGTCACGATGTGCTGCAATCACTTGGCAGTGTTTGTGTGTATGTGTAGCATCCAGAAGATCGAGATATGCTCATGGTAATTTTTTAGAATTAAACTAATCTAAATTAAAATATTCTTTAAGAAAACTTTTGGACCATCAAAAATCTATCTGTAGATCCCTGGAAATCTGTTGAGTAACACTGTCAACACACTAATGGGAGAATTGTTTAAAGAAGAAAAAAATAGAATTGTTCTCCCACTTTTTATGAGACTATCAGTGAAAGAAGCATCATCTTATTTTTTCTATTATTAAATCTATGTTTTTAAAATTATTACTAAAATCTGGTTTTTTTCCTTACAAGAAAGCAACACACTTATTGTAAAAAGTTTGTTAGCCAAGGAAAGAAATTAAGATCCCCAGAATTCCACCTCCCAGAGATAACCATTGATGGCCCATATAATAGTACTTCATCTCCTTCTATTGCTACTAATAAGACCATCAGCAACTGACAGATCGTGATTACCATATGCCAGGAAATGTTCAAAGCATTTAATGTATATTCATTCATTTACTCTACACAACAACCTTATGGTGTAGGTACTATTAGTATTCCTACTTTACACATAAAGAATTGAAGGCAAAAAATTTAAGCCTTAAGTAACTTTCTAACACATAGTCAGTAGGTTATAGAGTAGGATTCTAATTGAGGTAAAATATAGTAAAAATATGTAAATAAAACAAAGGATATTGAATATAGGAACACATTGAATCAGAGTTTGGAGTTCTGCTTATTTCTTTTAAAAATATCATAAACATATTTTTTGTTTTAGTAACCAGTAGTGTTTGTAAGTATCAGATGGGTATATTCCATTATAAAAATACATCACATAATTCAACCAATACCCAACTGACTGTCTTTTAAGTAGTTTTCAATCTTTAACTGTTATAAATAGTGCCAGGATGATTATACTTAGACCTAAATCTTTAAGAACATCCTTACTTACGTAAACATTTTTATTTCTTATGCATTACTAAACAATCTGAGAAGAAAAGTACACAGAAATCGCATCATGAACCAATCTAACGTTGTTGTCGTAACTGTGGATTTTATTCACTGGATAAGTACTCAGTTTCACACAATGTTCAATTATATGTATTTGCTTAGCATTCAATCAATTTTGAGCTTTCCTCAATGCTAATAGATGTTTTTCAACTGTAAGTACGCATGAGAATGAGCTAGTATGAAACATAGAGTAACATTTTAAAATCTGTGTGCTAAATTTTAGAAATTAAAAGAGCCTCAATTCAGTTCTTAAACCAGAAATTATTGTTCCCCATGGGTAGATAGCACTTTATTAGGTACTTCTTTAAACCATGTTTTAACTGTTTATTTGGAGTGGGAAGGAATGGGGAATTTTTAGACTAACCTCACATCTTCATGCTTATATAAACCTAACTCTAAATCTTAGTCTTTGGACATTTTAATTTATTTTATCAAAACATAGACATAATTTAAAGGTTTTTTGGGGGGCCGGTGTCTCCCCACCATCCATCTTTTTCTGCTCTCGAGAGGCAACAATTTCTAAGTTGTCTTTTTTTGTTGTTGTTTTTAGGGTTTTCTTTTTCTTTTCTTCTCCTCTGTTTCCTCTTTCTTTTCACCATCCCTTTTCCTCTTCTCTCTTCTCCCCTTCCTGGTTTTAGGGTATAGAGAATATAGCATTCTTAGAATGCCTCCTGTTCTTCCATCTTACCAGTACAGTCATATCACAGTGACGAATTGCCTGATTTTTTCCCTTCATTTGCTTGTTTTTCCTTGAAATTTTGACTATGTCTTTGAATAACCTCCACTAGCCTCTGAATGCAATTTTCTGCCACTAAATGTATGAGATGATCCATAAGTTCCTTTACTCTTATTTGTCTCCTGGAAATACCCCTTCTGGATCTCTCTGGACTCCTGCTGTAATCTGGATTATTTAGTCACCAAGCCTGCTCTGCAACAGCCATCCTGGAAATTCTGCTCACTTTCTTCCTGGGACTTTCCTTCACGTCTACTCTATACGAAAGTCTCTATTTCCTAGCTTCCGTGTATCCTTCTTTCCAAATTTCCTTTCCTGCTTTCAAAGAGCCCATCTTCTCGAATGTTCCTGAGAGAAAGGATGCATGAGAAACACATTTTTAAGACCTTGCATGTTTGCGAATGTCTTTATTCTACCTTTACACTTGATTTCTCATTTAGCTACATTGAGCGTTTTGAGTGGAGAGTCATTATCCCTTCGAATTTTGAAAGTACTGCTCAGTATCTTCGGACTTCTGTTAAAATTCGGAAGTCTGATGTCATTCAGGTCCTGAATCCTTTGAATATAATTTTTTCTCCATCGCTTCAAGTTTATAGGGTCTTTTTTTCGGTAATGTTGTAAAATGTCATGATGCTACTGTGACTCTGTGATATGCTTTTTCATTCATTGGTCTTAATATATTTTTCAATATAAATAAAAATGCTTGAATTCTGGAATAAATTATATTACTTATTTATTCCCTCTGATTTCCTTTGTTTTCTAGAGTTCCCTATTTACTTACCTCATTTGAAAAAATTTTATTACTTCTATAGACAATATTTTTATCTTTTTGTCCTACTTTCTTCTTTTTTTTTTTTTTTTTTTTTTTGAGATGAGGTCTCTTGCTCTGCTATCAGGCTGGAGGGCAGTGGTGCTATCTCGGCTCACTGCAACTTCTGCCCACGGGTTCAAGCGATTCTCCTGCCTCAGCCTCCCGAGTAGCTGGGATTACAGGCACGAGCCACCATGCTCAGCTAAATTTTGTATTTTTAGTAGAGATGGAGTTTCCCCATGTTGGCCAGGATGGTCTCTATCTCTTGACCTTGTGCTCTGCCCACCTGGGTCTCCCAAAGTGCTGGGATTACAGGCGTGAGCCACCATGCCCAGCCTGTCCTACTTTCTTATATATTGTCTGAACTCTATCCTCCAATCCTTCTGTTTTTATTTTAAATTAACTATTGTTTTGTTAATATCCAGGAGCCTGTCTTGTTCCAGGATTCTTCTCTTTCCTATTCTTTTTCTTCCTCTTTCTCCTTTTTCTTTTTCTCCCTCCCCACCCTCCTTCCTTCTTTTTCTTTACTATTGCAGCTATTCCATTGTCATGGAAGCAGTATCTTCCTTTATTTCTCTGGGAATATTAATCATAACTTATTTTAACATTTTCTTCTGTTTCCTAATTTCTCTCTCTTTCTACCGAGTTCCTTATTTCCTGCTTATTTGGTCATGCCTCTCATGATAGATGACACTTAGCCATCTTTTCCTACTTATGACTGAAGTATTAAAAAGCTTATTTAAAAATGATAGGTTTAAAAGTAACTGTCAAAAACCCTCATGCACACTGGTGATAGGCTCTACTATAGGGTATCCTATATTAAGGAACCTCAAATATTAGCATCTAGAGGTCTTTATTCCAAGTCTGCAGATTTACTTAAAAGAAGGGTCTTCTGATCTGTCGTGGATGAAGAAGAAATCGTTGATTGGCTGGATAGGGTTAGGATGGGGACCTAGCATGCAAACAGAATTTCAGTGAATTTCCCTGATTTATATCCGACACCTTATTCTAGTTCATTTTATCTATTGTTTACCATTCTGCATTTTTCTGGGTTTCTGTTGGGTGAGGTGACTTGCCTCTCATTGGTACCCCTGTCTCCTCTGTGTAATTGAGTTTCAAATTTATTACTACTTTCATTTACTTTTCTTTTTCACATATTCTGATTGTAAATTACAGATGTCCTGCATTTACTGAATACAAGAATTTATGTGTCAGTTTCCTGTTTGTTTTTTTATGTGTGTGTCGACATTTGACATCTTTATCCATTTAAATCTAAAACGTGCCCTTACTTTTTAAGGATTTTGCAAAGGGAAGAAAGAAATCTATTGAGAAGACATTTTTGAGTCAGGCCTCATGGTCCATAACACTAGACCTTAGAAAGAATCTAGGCAGAGAATAGAGTGATTAATGACTTCATGTGATAATGTTTTCTCTCTGTGCCTTTGCTCTGTACCCCATCGTTATGTATATGACTTTTACCTGTATTTCAAATCCCTGATAAAATGCCATCTCCTCCATGAAGCCAACCCTGATAATTATAATAATCTCTCCATTCCCTTAACTATTAATCGATGGCATTTGATCTATCATTTTATTATGGTGGTTATTCGTTTTATATCCAGGCTTGTCATTCTGTGTGCATGTCTCCAACAGGAACATTTTCTCACTAAATTATTAGTCCCTTTCTCTTGAGGATTTGATGAACATCTTACTCATCTTTGAATTGCTCCTAACTCCTAGTATATGCTGGAAAAGAGCATGTACTCAAAAATGTTGAACAAATATGTGAATAGATATAGGATACAACAATTCTTGCTCCTGGAAAAAATAGAAAGCCCATTTTAAGGTCCCCTATTTTACTCTATCACAGATATCCTCCGAAGTTCTGATCTGGGGTTATTACCTTCTTAGGAATAATTACATCAAGGAGCTGGGCAGCTTCTGTAAAGGTGCTGTAGGCAAAATGTGCCTTTATTGTCTTCTTGCTTGACTCTCTTCCTCCACTTTTCCCAGTGATCAAGTACCTAGAACCTCACTGGGAGGTCCAGCTAAATAATGGTAATAAGTATGATATGTAAGTTGAGCAGACCTAGGTTTGAATGTTGCCTCCATAACTTTTGAGCTGGACAGTGTTGCCAAGTTAGCAAATCATTCTTCACCTAAACATCCTCTTGTGTAAAATGGAGAAAATATTCTCCACAAGGATGCCATGAAGGTAAAATAAAAAGCATATGGAACGTCCTTAGAAAAGAAAAGACACAGAATGGATTGTCTTTGTATTTCCTCTTTCTTAAAACAGTCACTGAATTTTTCCAGAAATATGGGCATTTAAAAAATACATATAGGAAAAGACCAATGCTTACCTTGAAAGGAAACTACCCTGGTGAGAGTTTAATAATTTTTCATAATGTTTGGATCAAGGACTTTTGGAAGCTTTGTAAAACATCCCATGTTAAAGTACCCAGAACTATGGAACCAATTTCCATGACTCCAATCATCAAGAGAGAAAATATTTCGGGAAATATTGTTCAGAGAGTTGAAGTAAGGCAAAACAATAAAAAACAAAGCATATAAACAGAAAAAAAAAATTGACCTTTCTTGCTTGGAATTCTTTCAGTAAATTTTGGCATGAACAGGAAAACTTTTGTTTCCTGCCTTTGCTCCACTTTCAAAGTTTCTCCTATCATATAATATACATAAAAAAAAAAGTGTGTTTTCAGGGCATCTATTCAAAGGGCAGTTCTTCTCTGTTTGTTTGTTTGAAGTTGGTGAGTCTCCAAATGATGGAGGAGGAAAGGAAAACTTTGTATCGATCAGAAGACGGGAGTGTGGGCATTGGAGTCCTGGAGACCAGCTATTTCAAACACTTCACAGAGTGCTAGAGTGTTTGGGAATGTAGTGTTTGACAAGATACATCTGGCTTCCGATTATCTCTGCCAGGCAGTTTTCCTCCTGTCCTCCAAAATGTTTTCATACAGTTGCCAGTCATGTGTTCTGGTATATATGTTTTTCCCTGCACAAAGGTAAAATTGATTCTTCTTCTTCTTTTTTTTTTTTTTTTTTTTTTTGAGACAGAATCTCTGGCTCTGTCGCCCAGGCTGGAGTGCAGAGACGCAATCTCGGTTCACTGCAAGCTCCGCCTCCCGGGTTCACGTCATTCTCCTGCCTCAGTCTCCCGAGTAGCTGGGACTACAGGCGCCCGCCACCACGCCCGGCTAGTTTTGGTATTTTTAGTAGAGACAGGGTTTCACTGTGTTAGCCAGGATGGTCTCGATCTCCTGACCTCATGATCCGCCCACCTCAGCCTCCCAAAGTGCTGGGATTACAGGCGTGAGCCATCGCGCCCGGCCTGATTCTTCTCTTTTCATAAAACTCTTTGTCCGTCTCAGGAAAATCTACCTTGCCAGATTTCTACCAGTTAATGCTAATTACTAATAGATTTATCCACCTTTTTGTCTCAAAGTCAAGACAATCAACATTTAGATGTGGCAGAAATGAAATGTTGCTTCATAGCAAAGCCCATCAGAATTGAGGCAGAAGCCAGAGATTCTTAATTCTAATAATTTACTAGGATGAAAATGTACAAAGGGAAGGATAAAATGTCTTTTGATTCCAGATGCAGCAGAAGAGAAGCAGTGTTTATAAATACCTACTATGGGCAAGGTGCAGAGCAGAAGCTATTTGATGTAATCTTTCCACTGGTCTTCAGAGATAAATGTTCATACTTTCATTTCCAAAATAAAAAAATAGGTCAGCAAGGTGGAAATTTACATAAGGTGATAGAACTCATTAGGGATCAATATAGAAACTCAGACTGTTCTTTTCTGACTATACTATGTTTTCTTTCAGAGTGAGTTGGCCCAGAAGATCCACAGAGAATACCCCAAACAAATGTTTCTAGTTAGGTGTGAATTCCAGCTTTCCGTTATCCCTGCAGCTGACTGGCTCCTGCTGTCCCTGAGAACCGGCTTCACCTCACCACCCCGTTTCTCCTCTTTTTTGAGAGCTGAGTTGCGCCCACAGTTTACTAACAGTGTGGGAGTTTTTCCATGTCTTCTTTCTCTCCTCTACCTTCACATGAGAAAAACATATTTTCTCCTGGAGAGAAGAGGTAGCTTTGTCACTCTGGTCCTATTCCAGAGCCACCAGATTGCAGACATGAAAAGCATGAGCTCCTAAAGATCCCACGTGCTGTGATGCGTAGCTCTTATCCCCGCAGCCTCAGAGTGACTGGGAGAGAAAGCCACTGCTCAGGAAGAATCCAGGCAGCCGGAGCCTGTCACTGACTTGACTTAGCAACATGCTGAGGCCTTCTCTGTCTGGGGTCACCCCCACATGGAGCCATTCCTCTTGTCCTTCTTTATAAGCAGAAATGTCAAGGATGGACAGAAGGCATCCTCCATACTTTTCTGCTGGTGGCAAGGTTAGAATTTCTCTTTCTCAACTTTTAGAAAACGCCAAACCCTGGTCACATCTGCCAAGCTGGCAGATGTGGTTCTTCCTGGTCCAAGCTGGGGTTCAGTAATGGATGCAGAACATCAACTTATCTTTTCTGGATACCTTGAGCCAGGCGTTGGCACAAGGCAGCATCACCAACAAATAGGCATTTTGGTGCCATTTGTGAAAATTAACTTCCCTAATTAACTTACTCATACAAATGCATTCAGGATGAAGACATTAGGATGATTACCTAGAAAATTACTACCTTGGTAGGGTCCCCTGTGCCCCCTTTTGCCTCTGAAATGTGCCAAGAACAAAATTGCTCTGACGACATTGTCAGATCTCTGAGAGCAAATAACTGATGAATGAAAGAATGATGCCACGTGTTGGCAACTCTAATCCTAATTTTAACTCATGGACTGTGCTCAGCATGAAGTGGCCAAGAAATGATTTTCTCCATCCAGAAGGGAGCACTGGTGAGCATCAAAATTACTTCTTGGTGCGAATTCAAGCACCTTCTCAAGCACCAGGCTACACAGCAATTATGGCTTAATGAGTTTTACATCAATTAGGACAGCTAGAAGGGTACTCTGGGGGGGACCAGTAGGAGGCCTACATCTCAGAAACAAGAGGTTCTGAAATTCCATGTGTTTACCCAGCCTACAAGTGCAACTTTATTATTATTTTTTTTATGAGCCTGAATATGTCCATGGAGAGCCTTGTAATATGAAACATTTTCAGCCCTAGGGAATTTTACTTCCTCTCTTTGCAATTCCCTATGCATAAGTAAGTGTTAGTCATTCTTATCAGATCAGAAATTTCTGGAAAATTTTCTTTTTTCTGGCGTTTTATTTCATTTTATTATATTATAGGAGTCAGTTACTCAAAATAAAATGCATACATTTTCCAAATGTTCTATGTTCTTTGGTCAGGCATGAAGAGAAGTCAGAAAATTCAGGGTAGAGTTCAAGGTTATGGGTACATAAGGGTAGTGGTATGTACTTCCTCCAAAAACTGAAGGGAATTTAAAGTATTCTGAGAGTTTAAATGATTGATTTCCAACCCTGCTACACATTAGATTCATCTAGCAAGGTATTTTTTTTTCTTTTTTTTTTTTTTTAACTTTCAATGCCTGAGTCCCACTTCAGACGAGTTAAGTTGGTATCTCTGGGAGATGGGGTCAAGATATCCCCAAAGTTTCCCAGATGATTTTAACCTCAGTCAGAGTTGAGAACAATCCATTGATTTTCATAACTATATACTCATCATTTATTATATGCTAGGCATTTTTCTAGAAGCTGGAAATGTAGCAGTGAACAAATCAGACAAAAATCCCTGCCTTCACAGAGCAAATATGCTAGTGGATTTTCACTGACAACACAAGATTAATAAATAAATAGCATTCATGGTATATAAGTTAATGATTAGTGCTAAAGAGAAAAATAAATCAAGGAAGGAGGACATCACTTTTATGATGGGGGAAGTTTGGCAATATTATGAGACATCAGGGGAGGACTCATGAGAAGGTGACGTTTACATGAGGATCTGAAAGAGGTAGGGAAAATGTCTCCAGGCAGAGGGAAGAGCAAATGCTAGGTCTTGAGGTAGGAGCATATTGATCCCAAGAAAAGCCAGGGGGCTAACATAGAGTATATATACACTGTTTGTCTAAACTACTAAAATCCGCACTCTAGGTAGAAGATGAACTATTTGTAGAAATAAACCAAAAGACTGTATATAAATGTGTGACTAAAGACTTTGAGAATACTTTGAACCCAACCCAGCATGATCTGCTGCAATGTTAAGGATGCAGGCATGGATATGATAGTAATTTGATAAACTGATATAGAATGAATTCCAGTTTGGCCTGTTTGATGAAAGGAGGTAGGAAGACAAGGTAGATCAATCTAGAGAACAAAATAAGGCAGGGGAAGCAAGAGTGAGAGCAGTCCTCTGTGCATGGATAGGAGCTGAAGTAGGGTGGAGGGATGTCCATGGGTTGTGGCAGGTCACGATAGGCACGCATTAAACCCTGGAATACATAACTGACAATCATCCTTCTCATTCAGTGTTCTCCAAGCTAACTAAAAAAGATAAGCCTTCTAATATGTCTAGCTTACAGGGAATGGCAGTGTTGATCAGCCAAGGTGAATGTGTAGCCCACCTGTATCTTATTTCTTATGATAAGTTAAGACATTACAATTGGGATTCTAGATATTGGTCTAAGTGACCTTTGTATAAGCCACTATCCCTGAGTCAGATCATTCCAGAGTTAAATACTGAGAAGGTAAGGCCCCTGAACCTGTGAATTTTGGACAGTCAAGTTTGGACAATGCAAATGTCCCTTTGTGTGACTCTGAAGCTCTTGGCCTATTTCTCTAACAGCTGACTTTGCATTGCCATGTGACATTCACCTTTTACATCCAACAACACTCCATTCAGTCCCTATCTTGCTTGGCAGCTGTTTTTTCACAGTACAAATGAAAACAATACCTAATCACTTATCTGTCTCTTACAGGTAGTGTGAAAATCAGATCTGATAACATATGTGAAAGTTATTTTAAATGCTAAAATGGTGTGTAAAATATAGCATTATTTTTATTAATAAAGATAAGACTCTACCTAGGTAAACTGAGAGTCAGAAATCTGTTAAAGCCATGTTGTCTTTACCATATACAGACTGGATTCAATGTTTCTTGTAGGTAAGCATAATTTTATTTTAAAACTATGTGTGTAGATACTAGACACATTTACAAAGTCTGGAAAGTTAATATGTCAAAAGAAAGCTACTGGTTATAGTTTGACGATAAGATTTTATTTTTTTCTTTATTTACATAAATGCAGTTATTTTTATTGTTCTTTTCATGCAAGATATAGATACTAATATCTGTTTATTCTAAATATTCAGTAGCACATATTTTGAACGTAAAACAATGAAAGTTACTTTTCAAAGAACCTCATCCGAGGCTTTTATGTAATTGTTGAATAAATGGAGTTTCAGCTGACATTACTGGTAGTCAGCTGGGGGATCAGGGCTATAAATCAGAGTTTTCAGATGTTGGTCAAGAAAAGCCACATCCAAGAATCCTGAAGAGTCAGGCCCATGTGGCCTGGCCTGGCCTTCTGAATGCACTCTTGAACTGAGTAGACCATGGGGCCATTTCAGAGGCTAAGCTTCTGTCTGTCAGAACTCAGAGGTTTCAAAGAGACCTTTTGTGTTTTTTTCTTTTCTTTTGCAAATATCAACCCATCTTCCAAATATAAAAAGAAAAGATGGAATTAAAAATGAGATAGGTAATGTGTCCTCAGACTAGAAAACTAGTGAGGTGGTAAAGTCTTCTTGACTTTAGCTAAGGAATAATTGACAGAAGAACTTGGCTGAGCCAAGTAAAACTGGGCATGGAAACTTCTCCTGATATGACAAAGACCAGATGCAAAGGCAGACTGAGCTAATGAGAGAAAAGGAAGAGAATTGATTGGGGCCATTCATCTCTCTCCAAGAACAGCCTCTGAGTCAGTTTCTAGAGCCGTTAGTGTTTAAGTCCACCAGCCAATGAGCCCCAGGAACACTCCTGCAGTCAAACTTCAATTTTACTGTAGCAAGGTAGAAACACACACTGGGAAACTGTGGAGAACCTCAAAAGGAAGAAGTTAGGGAAACATTCCTACAGATTTTCAAGGGACTAGAGTTAATCATACGATGGTCTTGGCAAGGATTAGTTCGAATTCATAAATTATGGAGTTGCTTGCTAAGTGGTCTAATCTTTAGAACATCTGAGTGTGTGCAGGGTTACTGTAAGGTCAGCTTTTCTGTAGTCACATACAACGTCTGGGTCACAATAGGCTGATGTTAAAAAACAGAATTTGAGTATATATAGTTTTCTTCCATATTTATGATTTGGTGCAGTTGATCTGTTTTATGAATTACAGTATAGTTCTGCAAATTGTGTCTTCTGTTTCAGTTCTGTTGGGTGAACATATTTCATGGAAAAAACAGGAGTTAGGTACTGGAACATCCAGTATTTGCTAAGGGATAATACTTATAAGTATTGTACATATCCTTTTCTTCATGCATTTTGCTCTTTTCCAATGGTCTTTATTAAACAAACTGTTTTCCATAAGGAGCCAATCAATAAGCTCCAGAAAATGTTTCCAGGTGTTAAAGTAGGGCTCTCTTCTCATTTCTTTATTTTTTATAGAAGTCAGATGCTGAACAAACCTCCCCACTTTTTGTCATCTGCACAACCAGCTACATACTAGTTGGACTTTGTCCCTGTTTCCCGTAGATGCTGAGAAGCATAATATAGCCAGCCATCTTACAGACGCCTGGTGGAGACTCTTTACCAAACGATCCTAAGACTTCCTGGTCTGAGTCCATTTTTACTTCCAGGAGACATGCTCTTTATGAATAAATCACTCTATCTTTTATCATCAGCGGCATGCCATTCTTTTATTAAATATTTTACCCCTTGGATGAGAAAGCATGACCCATGAAATTGACCCTGTGTATATTTTTGGTTGCTTTTTCCAGAGTTGGCATGGGATGTGTCAGGGTTTGAGCTACTCCATATTCCTCCAGGCTGTCCATTTCATGCAAAACGTGAAGATACAGCAGGCATTTCTGCAGCTGTCTCTTAGATCTTTCTTTAGCCTAAGAAATACCCCAGGGACATAAAGGGTAATGTGGAAACCCATTTTGGTCTGGGTAAATAGATTAAAAAAAAATAAGAACTTGCCCTAAGGCTCAGACTGGAACCAAAATTAGGGGCTAGAACACACACTGACTCTCTGATTCCCATTTTATTTTTAACCGTCTCAATTCGGGTGTTATACTCTACCTCTTCCTTTTCTCTCTTTAATACAATCAATGAGAATCATCCTACAGTAAGAAATCATTACAGAGCCACAAGTAGTTACCCTTTTTGCAAATCCTAATAAGTCACCTACAAATGGGAACTAAGGATGAGACGTAGGAGGAGGGAGAAAGTTTAAACATGGCTATGGCCATTGGCCTTTTGGGTAAGGTGTCTTTCCTGACCTCAGCAGACTTTTCTTGAGTTATATCCCTTGCAACATATTCATTCACTACAGAAAGATGGCAGGTTGCAAGTGGAAACATATTCCTCATTAGATTTCTTCTCCTTTTTTTTTCATAATTCTTTCTGGGGAAAAATAATTCCCTTCAAATCCCTTTCATGTTGGTGGTTGTTTAAGCGTAGGAAATAAAATTAGGAGAAATGAAAGAAAGAACCCCAGCAGCAACCCATATTCTTGATTTTGAACATGCTTAGAGCAGGCCAAAGTGCCCAGAAAAATCACAGTGCCATCAGACTGCTGGGCTGATAGCACAAGGATTGGTTAGTGTAGGGTGGGTGATTTGAAAAGTAATTTTGAACTCAAAACTTACATTTACTTTCTTCAAATAGCAGCTCCCCAGATTCACATTACATTGGACATGAATAGAAGGAACCTGTATCTTGTATAAGTAGAACAGGTTGATGCTGAAACATCATCCTAGCATTTAAGAATTGACTCTTTTAGAATAGGATTTCCCCCATGGCTCTGATAGGATTTACAAGACTAAACCATGACTTCCCCTGAGGCTAGCAGCAACCTGGTGTGCAGCGCAATTGAGTGCGGGGTCTCTGGAGAAACGAAATCAAACTGCCGGGCAAACAAGTCATGGTCTTGGCTCACCAAAGCCAATCACAGATACCAGCTCCTTAGGATCAGGTGAAATACTGTTTGTCAGTTCAAGTAAGGGGTGGTGATTTGTGCCTTTTTACCTCCTAGGTGGATTTATTGAAGACAATTTTGAACATGACATGAATGTAGGGCACTCTCAGTGCTTATACATGTTGCTCCTGCCCAGAATGCCCCTTTTCCCATATCTGTTAAACAAATTCCTCCTGCTCAAACATCACTTTCTCTGTCAAGCACATTAAGCCCTCCTCAAAGGTCTGCCTCACTTTGGCTAAATGGACTGTGTGCTTCTTCAGAGATGTTGTTTTAGGCCTCTTTATAACATAGTCCTAACACAATGCCTGGCTCCTAGGTACTTTACAAGATTGACTGCATCTCTGTTTCTCTTTGAAATATTTCCAGTTTGCCTTCTGAAAAGTAATCCTGCGAAAGAGATTTCATATAAAGCCCATTCTGCCCTGGCTCTTAAGCAACAACTGGGAAGTCTTTTCCTTCATAGAAGTTCAAGTTAGGAAATTTCACCTTGCACTTTACCCTTCTAAAGCTACTTGTTGGAGAAAGGACTACTTCAAGTCATTCGTGAAAGAAAAGATGCGGGGCTGGCCTCGATGATCTCTCATTGACCTCTTCACCATCAGCATGCCCAGCTCTTAAAAGGAAACTGTGATGTAGGTAAGAGGATACTTGAGTTGGAAGCCTGAGGCCTAAAGTCCTCTGCCCAGATTTGCCATTAATTAGCTGAGTTATTTGGTTAAGTTGCTCCTTCTCTGGGGCTCGGGTTCATCATCTATGCCTGAGAGGCTTGAGTTCAATGATGTCCAAATACTACTTCCAACTCCAACAATAGTCTTACAATGTTAGGAGTCTCCATATCTATGAAACACCAGAGTTAACAATCCAATTAACGCCTGTTCTTAGCAGATGAATTCCCCACCCCCTATTGTTTAGGAATTTTTTCATCATTAAAATAATTGTGTGGGAGTGGGAGGTTGTTTATATTCTTTTGACCTTTCTGCTCTCCTCTGCTATAATGAAACTCTGCACTGCCATTTTGTGACTAGGCTTCTGAGGCATTCTCTCATGTGCAGTTGTTACACAGATGTAGAATGGAAAGGGCACTGGAATAGAAGTCAGGCAATCTAAGGTCGTGCCCAGCTCTTGACACTAACTAGCTCTGTGGCCTTGGGCTTGTCATGTCCCCTCTTGGGGTCTCCATTTCCTCACCTGTTAATTGGGGTGTCTGAACCGTATGATCTTTATAGTTCTTCAACTCTTCTTGCATTCTATGAATTCTAACGATGACATCTCTCCCTAGAGAGTGAGGGCTGAATGGAGACCTTGTGTCACACTACTCCAAATGCCACACAATTAATTATGGAATTCCAGCAATCAACTCCCCGCCCCCGCTCTCTACCCCCTGCCTGCCTGCATTAATGGCATTTTCAGAGACTTCTGTCTAGAAGAAAACGTCGGTCCCAGACTAATTGGCATCTTTCCATCAATGTCAAAGGGAGCCCAAAGGGTCTCTTTGCTTAGAACTCTCTTAATCCTCCTATGCGAGGCGGGGATGGGATGTGCCTTCAGCTTCTGACCCTCTTCTGATATCTATCAGTCTATCCTGACTGTATTGTCTGTGGTTTCTGTGTCATCTGGATGTGTGCTCATTTGAGAAATCTCATAAAAGAGAATGGCTTTCTATGCTGTGTGATATTTGTGAATGTACTAGGCCAACTTGAAACCATCTGCTGAGAAAGATTAAAATTCAAAAAGGAAAACAAAAGAAGGTACTCTTTCCTATTTGTTCCCATATTATGTATGGTTTAAGAGCACACATTCTGGAAGACAACTGCCTTGCTTTGAATCTTTATTTGCTACTGAGTCAGCCATATGGCAGACAGAAATCTGCTTTCTCTGGTTCTGTTTCCTTATCTGTAAAATGGGGTTCGTAAATAAAAGTACCAACCTCATTTAATTTTCATTTAATTTAAGATTAAGTGAAATGATGCATGTTAATTGGTGTAGTGTTTAACGTGATAGTCTTTAATATCAAAATTATGATATTTAACATTATTTTTGGCCAACCAACATTTGCAATGTCTCCTTTCAACTGGCCAACTAGTCATTTATTTTTTATTTTTATTTTTTGAGACGGAGTCTCACTCTGTAGGCCAGGCTGGAGTGCAGTGGCACAATCTTGGCTCACTGCAACTTCCGGCTCCTGGTCCCGGTTCAAGCAATTCTCTTGCCTCAGCCTCCTGAGTAGCTGAGATTATAAGCATGCACCACCATGTCCAGTTATTTTTTGTATTTTTTGTAGAGATGGGGTTTCACCATGTTGGCCAGGCTGGCCTTGAACTCCTGACCTTGTGATCTGCCTGCCTCGGCCTGCCAAACTGCTGGGATTACAGGTGTGAGCCACCGTGCCCTGCCCAACCCAGTCATTTTTTAGGAGCTCAGCAGCAGTTCATTTCTACCCACCCACTTTGTCATGACTTCTATAAGATCCTACTGTTCTTGAATGATTATTTAGCAAAGTGCTTTTCTATTGGGGAAACCCTCTTCTCAACACTTCCTCACCACTCTGGGATGCCCTAACTCCTGACCTGAGCAATCAAGGAGCTCAGAGCTACCTTTGCAACAGAAAAGACACTTAACTTCAGAAGAGCACTGCTTTAATCATTACTTCTTATGTGCCCTCAGTAAGCATGAGGTCCATAATCTATCCATCCACAACCAAGGCATCTTTTTCTCTCAAAAGAGGGAGAAATGTCCCTCATTTTTACAACTTGCTGAATAGAGGTCTAGTCTTGTGATAATCGCTCCGTTACAAATTCCATTTTCTTCACTCCTTATTCCCTTCCTTTAACACCAACAGCTGGGACTCTATAGCATGCAGAAAACAGAATTAAAACTTTCTCATGGGGAGGGGAAATTAGAAGCAATTCGCTTAATGCGTTTTATCGATTGTACAGCACATTTACTCCATGGGTTCAAGATACTATGTATCCATTCTCTTGAAGGCAAGTCCAAATCACTTATGGCATCTTTATAGAAATTCAAAATTGAATGGAAATATGACTATAAGGCCATCAGCTAAAAAGCATTGGCTCCTCATGAGGGATTCTGCTTTGTTTCCCTCTCTTTCTCTCATCTGTATCATCTTTCATGGCAGTGTCCTTGAAGATGTCTCCCTTGGGCCTTCTCTACGACAGCTCTTGGAAGGCCAGCTTTGGTAAGAGGCAGTAAAAATGTCCAGATTGTAGAACTAAATTTAACAAGATACCTGATATTGGGAATGCATAACCGTGAATAAGCGAGCAATCATTTATACAACCAATTGTACCGCATATAAAAGTTGCCTGTATTTGTAAAAATCAAAACATATGTTTAACGGTACTCAAATTATGTAAACAGTCTGTGTCTGGTTCCCATTAAAGGTACAGAATGAGCACTGAGGCAGCAACTTGAAAGCCAGGCTGAACAATTCTGCTGGTTATCTGTGAATGGTATCTGGAGGAAAAATGCAAATTATAATCAAGGTGAGGAGAGCCACGTTGTATCTACAAATTTGGAACCGGGTGTCATTTCTGAGGACACGTATGAAGCCAGAAATCAGAAGGATGGGAATCTGACGGGATGTGGTTGGAGCAAGTGGCTCAAACCTGAGGTTATATACCACGGTGGGATGACAAAGGTACACTTTCATGCAATCCAGTTGCATGCGCGGTCTGGGAGTTCCTCTAACCTGAACTCTACGCTTTCTTATTCCAGAAGAGAATACTCATGAGTGTATTAATGGTGACTATAGACACTCTTAGAAATTAATTTGTTGGGGGCCAAGAATGGACCTAGAGGGACTAGAATAAGAGGGGGAGGGGCAGATGATGGAGGTCTAGAGAGATTATCACTTCGTAAAAACTAATTCTGTTTTCCTGCCTATTCCTAATACTGTGCTGTAAGACTAGCAGCTGGGCCCATGCTGTATGCAGCTGAGAAATTAAGATTTTCTCATAGGAGGAAGAAAACTAAAAGCAATTTATTTAATGCATTTTATTGATTATATGGCTCATATACTTCTTGAGTTCAAGATAGCACATGTCCATTCTCCTGACGGCAAGTTCAAATCATCCTTGGCATCTTTAGAGTATCTTTCTCTTCTGCAGCAGAGAGTAAAGGAAAGGATGGGGAGACAGAGAATGTGTGTGCATGTGTGTATGAGAGTGTGTGTGTGTGTGTGTGTGTGTGTGTGTGTGTGTGTGTAAGGGGAGAGTGGAAAGGATAAAGAGAAAGAGAGACAGTGAGGGAAGGAAGAAGCCTAGGAGAAAAAATACTTAGGAACTGAAAAGAATTAGTACTTTAAGGGAAGTGCTAGATCTTGGAAAGTAGAGATTGCCAGTGTAATGCAGTCTTTAGGAAAGAGGTTGTGGAGATTTCAGGATATACCATAAGGAAGAATAGTCCTTTGAAAAATTTTGGATATCGTGGTGCCTGATACCAAAAAAGCAGCTTCCGAAGGGTCTTATTTTAAACACAAAAAAAGAATGCTCTGAAAAGAGGTTGTGGCTAGCTTATGGGTGACCAGCAGCCCAAAGAAGACAAAATAGACTTTTCAGGCTAGGAAGGAACTGAATGCTTTACATGCAGCATAGACTTCAAACCTGTTGAACTTAGCAGAGCTTGGACTCCAGACTCTTAATGCTGTAAAAGAGAAACTCCTTGTCCTACACAGGAAGGATTTAGAGGGGGATTTGCATTCCCTTCAGTAGGAGAGGGGAACACTGAAAAGAATTAAAAGGAGAGAGGATGGGCTCCTTGGTGTGTTGGTAGAGTTGGTCTGCACAGAAGGCAAAGATTGTTTTGCTCCCAGGGGACCCTGGATTTGAGACTCTGAGTCTCCCTCAAAGGCAGAAGTTGGTTTCACTGGCCAATGTGGAGAGCTTCATTTTCTATTCTCTGTACCTTCAACTGTTGGTAATTTACAGGGGCAACGCCTTAGATCCTCCTTGGCCAGAAGTCTCTGGGTACCTAAAACCAATTACAACTCTTCACTCCTGTTATAGATTTAAAAATGTAACTGGGATAATGTCAAACAGCATCGAGAAAAGGCTTTGGGGCTCAAATAAAGTGGCAGTGACCTCTTTACCCTCAATTTTCCCCGGATGTCAGGACACCCTTCACAGGGTGAAGGAGTATATAAATTTAATCTGGTTGTTCACATCAGGGCCAAATGGGGGAACCCATCGGTTGTCACTCTGGGCAGTGACAAGCTCACAGCCCTGTCAGTGATGGGCAATGAAGCACAAACTGCCATTAGATACATCCATGTCACCTGAGGAAGAAGAAAAGTGGAAGGAGGGACCCTCACAGAACTACCTTTGTCAGGATGGTTTGCACAGACCTTGTGGAGGAATGAGCTCTTTCTGAGTCAGTAAAGAAAATCTGCTCCTAAGGCAGTTGATGGATTCCTATCCAATCACCTTTTTAGGAATGTTGGAAACTGGTAGCTCTGATTCTACTGTGTCTCTCTCTCTCTCTGTAGATCTGACAACACACGTTTGCCTGTAGAGAGGCTGTCGTGTTTTCTTGTTATCCAAAGCACAGTCCGCAAATCAGCAGCCTCCATTATCACCTGGGGGCTTGTTAGAAATGCAGAATATCAGGCCCCACCTTGGACCTCGAGAATCACAGACCGTATTTTCACAAGATTTTCAGATGATTTTATGCCCATTAGTCGTATATGATTCTCTAAATATGCAGTTTTACAGGAGAAAAAGTCCATAGATGTTGCTGCTATCACTTACAAAAACAGCAGCAACTTTGCTTTATATATTTTCAAATATGAACTTTTTCAGTCAATTCAGCTGAACGGTATTACCTAAGAGAAGAACATCAACTCCCTCCACCTCCCAGTTGTAGTTTCCCAGGGAAACCAAACATAAATCTAATAGAAAGGAAATGCAAGGAACATTCAATTTCTTTTATGCTTGATACCTGATTCCTTCCAGATTCAGGATCAGTGTTATTTCCAGGGCTCAACTGAATTGTTTGAGCATAGGAATGTGTATGCGTGTGTGTGTGTGCTGCCCACATAAAACTGAGCATTCTACCCAGTGTTAGGTGATTTTTTGATATGGTAACATGCTTCATCTCTCTGTAGCATCCCCTTCCTTTCAGTTCTTGAAAAAATTATGGTGCTCTTTCCCACAGGCACATGCTCTGTGAAAAGACAGAGCAAATTCTAATGAATTAGAAGAAGAGAGCCAAACTGTCTAGTTAAAGTTGCCTTAACCTCTCTGTGCTCATCACCACCTGTTTCTGCCTATTCTCACCAACCCTTCTGCAGCCATCCCTGCCTCACTCCCTGTCTGACCGCCTACTCCAAGGGAGGATTTTGAAATGCCAAGAGGCAGAGACAAGCGCATTGCCCTATCCTCTTTCTTTGTCCACAAGAAGCTGGTACAGCAGGGAGCAGGACCCATGGGCAGATCTGGTGAAAAGGCATTGTAGAATGCAGAGGCTCACAAGCACTGGAGAAAAACACAGAGCGGAGGAGCTCATCCGAAGTTAAATGTGTGTGCTCCTTTCCCTTTTTTCCACCTTGCTGATCTCCCACCTTCTTAGCCATCAAGATCCCATGTGTGGAATAGTTGCTTCATTTCTTCCTCTAGTCACATTCTAACCATGATCAAAGCCCTGTCTGAGATTCATTGCATGTATTCTTTCAAATATTAACTGAACTCCAGTGGGGTGCTAGCTTCTGTCTTAGTTCTTCCAAATACATAGACAAATAAGACAGAATCCTGACAATTTGCATCTCAGTGTAGAATAATGAAATGAGTGTGGGCTTTATGACCAAAGTGGGCTCGATGTGAATTCCAACTTTGACGTTTTCTGGTGGTTTTGAAGATACACAGGCGAGTTTCTTGAACTCTACAAGCCTCATTGTTTCTGGGCAACAATCCTTCTCTTAAAACTGAGATTATAAACACCTTTGATGTAATGACCAGGACACAGGCTTCTTATGTCTTGCATCTAATCAGGAGTTAAATGTAAATATTGCTACTTTATAAATACTGACTACACTGAATTTTGGATATAATTTAAAAATCAATATTATATAGAACAATGTGAGTCCTAGTTGTGTTATCAAGTATCTGCAACTCCTTGGAGAAATCATTTAACTTCAGAATTTTTTTACATATAAGAAGGAGAAATTGGGAAATTTAAAACAAGCCTTCTGGAAGCCTAACATGATTTTCCTGTAGGATTCCAAACTTCTGCAAAACACTATGTTACTCTTCTACAACAAATGCTATATTCATAATTTACAAAGACGTGCTTAGATATGTGTAAGTATGTGTATATACATATATGTATACATGTGTCAATAATAGATGTATTATTTTCAGTCATTTTCCGTATGAAGTTGTAAGTTCCTAAAATATTTCAGTAAATTAAAGACACAGTATGTCTCAGAGTGAAGAAGCCTTTAAATCTGTTTACTGGAGAATTTTCTAAGCTTATTTGATCCCCTCCCTTTTTATGGATAATGTCTGTTCATATCTCCAACTGATATCTCCTCGACTAGTCCCTATTCCTTGTTTGACTCTGGGATGGCTCCTACTTGATGATTATGGAGATTCACAGAAGGAAAACACTGTTTTTTCAGCATATTGAAATTATAGTTGCAGTAAACCATTGACTTTCTATATTTTTAAATCTCAGTTTTGACTACTTGTAAATGATCTCCAAATTCCATGTTATTAGTAATTTTTAATTTGGGCTCAACCCCCATTGTGTAACATGTAAAATGATTAATGAGCAGGGTGGAGTCACTACAGCTAATGGCCAAGCGCAGCTGACTCCTGTGGATCATTTAGATGTGCTGTTTTCCATTCACTGTCACGACCAGCAACTCCTGATATTGGCATATTTGCTACATCGTGGATTCATGATGATCTTCTACCACAATCCTCAAGAACATCAGGAGTTAAATTACATATTGTTGCCTTTGGATGCAGGCTCCTATTTTAGGCCACTGTTTCCCACACTAACGGTAGAGCATCACTCTTCTCCTCAAGTCATTGGTACTTTGTTAAGAGGAATGTGGCAGGTAATCGACAGACCCTTGCAATCTCATTGATAATATTCCAACTCTACTAAAATGTGAGACATACCAGTGAAATATGCAGTAGTTTTTGAAATCCTGACATTGGTCAGCAAAGTCTAACACTTTTCCTTTTAGAAATGACCTAATCACAGGAAGCTGTGCCACCTCTATTTCTAATGCCAAAACTCATACTGGCATCTCTCTCAAGGTAAGTGTCTTACAGTGCAATGGAATTGTTTCCCAAGGGCTTCTGATCTCAGGCCTGAATTTTGAGGGAGAAAAAATTAAAGGCAGTTTTTGGAAGCAAAGCCTGTTTCAGAGACTGGAATGAGACTATTGGTTTACATCTCTAACTGATATCTCCTCAACTAGTCCCTGTTCCCCGTTTGACCCTGGGGATGGTTCCTAGTTGATGATTATGGAGATTCACAGAAAGAAAACACTGTTTCTCAATTTAAATGATATGGGCCTGGTTGGAGGCAAAGACTGTTTATTGGCCTCCACTGTTTAGCAACTAATGAAATTAATTTTTTAAGAATAGTTACAAATGAAATACTGCACTTAGTCTGCAGTGTCCTGGCTCACTAGGATATTCAATGAGCCAGATTTCGAGCTATGGAATTTCCCCAAGAGATTGTTCTTGGGGAAGCCAGAGCAGATGATACAAAGATTAAGGACTTCTAAGCAGAAACACTGCAATATCATGTCTACAGTGATTTTATTGTCTATGTATTAGAGACAGGAAACATGTGGCTGGCAGTCTGCAACAAGTCCTCTTATTTTCAGCACAGGAAATTATAATGTTTGAACTTGAATGCCATGTAAAATTAAGACTGAAAGACAGAATTCATGGCAAGTCAATTATTGATATTTAACTGAAGAAAGAAAGTCATGGCCATCAGGGCTCAATAAGTCTTACAAGCTATCGTCCAGCCCTTGCAGCTTCTTTGGTCACCAGAAAAATGACAGAGGGCTGACTAATAGTGACTTCAGCTTGCAGAGATTGTTTCATCCATCATAACTGTGATTCTAGTTTCTCTTTATAATATTATTGATGATCAGTTGGTGGTATTGCTCATGATGGATGAAGCCCAAAAGGGCTAGCAGAGAATTCTGTGAGCCCAGATAACATAGAAATGAGAAGTTAGGTAGATAGAAGAGTTCCAAAATCATTAGATTTTCAACCCTTTTGGATAAACAGAGAACTGAGATAGAACTAGTTGAAGCTGGACACAGATATGGCTGCTTTATTGGTAATATATTTTTTTTTCCTTAGTGGCAATGAGACTGCAGGCAACAACAACAACAACAAAAGGAAATCTAAAAAACAAGACATGAGGACAGGCGTGGTGGCTCACATCTGTAATCCCAGCACTTTGGGAGGCCAAGGTGGGAGGATCACAAGTCAGAAGTTCAAGACCAGCCTGGCCAAGATAGTGAAACCCTGTCTCTATTAAAAGTACAAAAAAATTAGCCAGGCTTGGTGGCGGGTGCCTGTAATCTCAGCTACTCAGGAGGCTGAGACGGAGAATTGCTTGAACCTGGGAGGCAGAGGTTGCAGTGAGCCGAGATGGCACCACTGCACTCCAGACTGGGTGGCAGAGTGAGACTCTGTCTCAAAATAATAATAATAATAATAATACAAAAGTCTTGCTTCCTGAGAGGAGGACCATGGCCCTTGGCTTTGCATTCTGTTGGTCATAGTCAAAGAACCATCCTGATTCAGTGAGAGAGGGGACTACATATGGGTTTGGATGTCAGGGGTGTGGTTCATTGGGCATCTTTAGAGAAGAGCTATCACAATGATCTTGATCACCTATTCAGAGATATGCCTATTACTACTTTAAAAAGAGTGGGAAAGAGAAAAACTTTCTTTTTCTATATAGATTTGAGACTGTACTGGACTATAAATTTCAAGATACTATTGAGGCTAATTGTTCAGTTTTGAAAAGTGAAAGGATCTGAGACTGTCTTATAATTACACTACTTTTTCTTTTTTTCTCGGCTCACTGCAAGCTCTGCCTCCCGGGTTCACGCCATTCTCCTGCCTCAGTCTCCCGAGTAGCTGGGACTACAGGCACCCGCCACCACGCCTGGCTAATTTTTGTATTTTTAGTAGAGACGGGGTTTCACCGTGTTAGCCAGGATGGTCTCAATCTCCTAACTTCGTGATCCGCCCACCTTGGCTTCCCAGAGTGCTGGGATTACCGGAGTGAGTCACTGCGCCCAGCTGAGAAATGCACTTCTATTGAAACATTGTGTTCCTCAGCAAGCAAAAAGAGTCTCATTACTGTGGATGGAAATTAGAATTTCTGTAAAGGGAGAGTAGACCATTATTTTAGGACAAAGGCAATCCTATTAGTCGAGGAAGAAGGAAGCACTCTGCTAGTTGGAGGCATCTAGGAAATTGGCCAACCTGTAAGAATATTATGGGGTGCGCTCTGACAGCCTTCAAGTCTTGTAGCCAGTAGTCAAGAAGTAAGTCAGTCACTCTTTAGAGTGCAGTAATTTCCTTCCATCACTTCTCAAATCTTTGGGAATCTCATTAGAAGTGTAGTTGGGCCTCCGCTTTGCTGTGGGAATTAAGGGAGCATAATACTTCCACCCTCGTCCGCAAGGACAATGTGATCATATAAGTCACATCCCAAGCTACAGTAGTGTCCTGATATTGAAGAACTCAACTGACCAATGCAGAGGCAGTAACAGACACTGATGCAGCGGTGAGATGAGCCACCTCTGCCTGGTCAATTTTCTCAGAAATACCAGAGGAAGAGGAGTCACCAAAGATGACAAGAGTGGCTAAGTAATTATAATTTGGTTAGTAGCAAATGTAACTTAACTTTATACTCAAATACGGTAAGGCTTGTGCATGCTTCTTATGCATGACTGCAATTATCATGGAAAAACACTGAGGGGGTGAAGTCAGGTTGGAGATCATGCCAGAGAACGTTAGACAATAGACAGAGTAAAACAGGAATAATTTTCTCAAGAGTGGCCCAGAGGCTCCATAGAATTTATGTACATGACAATGATTTCAAAATGCCACTGTGTGTGTGTGTACCTGTGTGTGTGCATATTTATGGACAATTTATGGACAACTTTAACAAAAGTTTAATAAAAGATAACTTTAACAAAAAACTTTAACAAAAGACAACTTTAACAAAATCTGTTGCCTTACTGAGGACAGAAGACAGAAAACAATTTAAACTTTTTTGATGAGAGAGGGTCATGAACACACACACCAGTTAAATGTGCTGTGCCTTAGTGTAGAGATTTCTTAGAATTATTTTAGTGGTAGAGGACATAGCTTATCTTCTTCCTTAATTTCCCCCAAATTCACTTGTATATCCAGTAACTTTTGGTTATTCTTTCAGTGTTTCCCTTACTCTTTTCAGATGTCATTTCATAATGCATTGGCTTCTGGGAGCCTACCACTCTCCAAACTTAACTACTTTACATCTGTTGTAGATGATAGCTTAAAAGAAATCACATATTGTTGGAGCAAATCAAATTTCAAATGCTTATTATATCATTTTTAAGTCAATCCTCCTGAAGATGGTCCAATGTCTCTCCCATAAAGTTCATACATTTTATAACTCTTTTTGTGTATGTTTTCTGCTATGTCTAGGTTAACAGCTATATTCTGGCTATTTTTGGTTGCTAGAAAGCTGACCACTGTGGGGTGGTAGCGGTGGCTCACACCTGTAATCCCAGCACTTTGGCAGGCTGAGGCAAGCAGATCACCTGAGGTCAGGAGTTTGAGATCACTCTGGCCAACATGGTGAAACCCTGTGTCTACTAAAAGTACAAAAAATAGTCGAGTGTGATGGCGGGTGCCTGTAATCCCAGCTATTCGGGAGGCTGAGGTAGGAAAATTGCTTGAATCCAGGAGGCAGAGGTTGCAGTGAGCCAAGATCGTGCCATTGCACTCCAGCCTGGGTGACAAGAGTGAAACTCCGTCTCAAGGGAAAAAAAAAAAAAAAAAAAAAAAAAAAGGAAGAAAGCTGACCATTGGGTAAATAGGGCATGATTATACTTCATGAATAAGCCTTGGTTATAAAACAATCACATGGCAAACAGGACAACTAAGCATAATGTTTGGGGCTGCCATAGCTGGTTGTCTATTTCATACATCAATATATTCAGTTTATTCCCAGAGCCCCTTTGAGAGACATACTGAACTTTAGTGCAAACCAGAGTTTCCTGAATCATGGGTATGAACTCATGTGTTGAACTACCCTTGTTCCTGACCTCCTGCACATGTCAGCAGAGAAACAGAAATATGAACCGACACGGCAATCAGGAAAACACACACCCCGGCAAAACTTCTGCCAGTGGAGCCTGACCCCCCTTTTCACACCTCTTCTGGCACATGCTGCCGGGACCTGTTAATAGCTTGTATTACAAGAATCCCCAGAGCTGTGTCCAGGTTTAGACTCTTCAGAAGGAGAAGCAACATTTAAAAACATAGAGGAGGGTGCTGGGCAGCCTGGTGCATTGCTATAACCTGGAGGTTGGTGAGTTAGGAGAGAGGTGGATAAATGGGGGAAGACTTCAATAAGCTATGGATCCAGGGTTGGCTTTCCAGGCAAACTGTGTGAGAAGATTTCCTTTGATTTGCTTCCATTTTTTCCTTCATTCCCCTTCTACCCATTTCAGTTATCTCTGGCCAGCATGCTTCTCTCCAGGGTTCCCAGACTGTTGCTCTAAGACTCTGTCCTCACCACTCCAGTGACAGTGCCCTGTGGTCTAGCCCCCTAAGGTAGGATGCTTCCAATGACAGTGCCATTTTTACAGCAGCTCCTTAAACATGAAAAATATTTCTGTATTTCAAGCACTTACTTTAATGGTTAATTTTCTGGCTAGAACGCACATAGAAGCCCCCCTCCCATCCCACTGTATATAATTACCTACTTCTCACTCCCAGAGCCAAGTGCAACCTGTGATATCCTGCTGGTCGAGTAATGGAGTTGAGTTTCTCTAACCTCAAACGACAACACGACTAAGGTGAATTATAGTTTGGGGCAAAGGTGGCAGGAGAGGTAGGTGGGCATTTGGATTTAATTGGAGTTGAGGCCACCAGCTCTGTAGATAAATGTTTTTTATTCTGAAGCGATTCAATGATTACAGCCAACATTCACGTGAAGAAAAGTGCACCTGAGTTCAGGAAGGGGAGTGCTAGGATTATTTTTCAACCCAGTTGGTCTAAATTCTTGCCTCACTCTTCTTGGTTTCTGCAAGCAGATGCTGAGCATGCTTTGGACAAAGGGCTAGGGGTTTCCTGCCAAGCAGCTCCAGAGAGGCATCTACAAACCACAGCACTGAAGACATTTCCCAGAAGGCTTTAGAAGTACAAATCTCTTTAATTAAAATGGGAAAAGCCATAGTGAGCGAGGTGTGAGGAGATTGGCTGAGAGTGGAAGGGGGATGGGAATGAAGGGAAGAAAAGGAGGGAGAAAAAGCAATAAATATTTTACAAGTGTTTTCAAACACTGGCCGTCTAACACCCAGAGGAAAATGCCACTTGATGGATTATATTTTGGGTTAGAAAGTGAGGCTAATTCAATGTAATGAGAGGTGAATGGGACTTCAGGCCCTTATCCAACCACAAGAGACCCCTTACAAAAGAGTCTGCTCTTTCAGTCATTAATTTTTTATGAAGTTTAATAGGCCTGAGCCTAGAGACCTTCTGTGGTGTTGATTAGCTTCATATTTCTCTCATTAATGTAGAATCTGATTAGCTCTTATAAAAAGCATTTCATCTCAGGCGTGTGGCAACCACATTGTTCTGATATTAGGAATTGCAAGTTGAATTCACCTGAGAAAAGAAACATCTGCAGGGACAAAGGCCCTGACCTCTTGCTGCCACAAATGAGAGGCCTGGGAAGACCAGCTGGCTCCCACATCTCATTGGCTGTGGTAAGAAACTCTCAGCATTTGAACTGGGACAACCTTATTGGAGGCCAGCAGAGCTGGTTCATCACAAAGAGAGCTGACTCCATAGAGTAGGCAGCAGCCACCACATGAATCAGGCTTTGAAGAAAGCAAAAATGCTGTGAGTGACATAGAAAAGGGGGTCATTACAGGGACTAGATTCTGTGCTATCATAGGAGCTGGCTGAGCAGCCTACTGCTGTGTCTGGTGTGGGGTCTGAAGTTGCTCCAGGTCAGCCAGACCAGCAGTCAAAAAGGAAGGTGGGATGTGGACATGCTGGAATCCCTCTCCGTTTTTTACTACCTACAGCCTTGATGTCATGGCTGACCAGTGGAGATGCCCATGCCCTTCACTATGGAAACTTGTACACAATTGACCCAAGACTCAGCGAAATTGAAGAAGAAGATTCAGGTGCTTTTCCAGGAGCTGCCCCATGCTAAAGCAGGTGAACCAACTGACCAGCAGCAACATAGAAGCCGCCACAGTGCCTGACACCCTGCACTATACTTCAGAGGGTCAAAATGGTCACTCCATCTCCGTCTTCCAAATCTCATGATTCTCTGTGGCCAACCCAACCAAGAACCATACAGGGAAGGGAACTCTGGAGACTGTTCTGATGTAGCTGATTTGACATAGCACAGAGCTGCCACAGTCAGTCCTAAGCAATATACACCAAAGAGAATGACTTGATATCAGTGGTAATCTCTGAGATACAGAGAAGAGATAAGTGTCACTCAATGAAGACCCAATTCTTAAGAGATGCTGGGAAAATTTAGGCTGAAAGAATTATGCTTTCAGTAAATATTGTAAGGTACCCATGACTACCCATGCCCAGTGAACTTTACTAAAATAGAAAAAAAAAATTATTTTAGAAACCATACAGTATTTTCCTAGCCCATGAACTCTTTCACTTTACCATACGGTATTTCCCTAGCCCACGAAGTCTTTCACTTTCTTTGATGCCTATTTCATTTATTCTCCCCTTTATCTCCTCTCCACCCTCAGCTAAGGACTGATTCCTGCTTCACTGAGGAAACTGAAGTAGTCTGAACATACCAGACTCCCACTACCATAACTAGATTCCTAAGCACATCTGCCCCCATCTACTGCCTTCCATTTGTATATTCATCCTTATTATGAAACCAGCATTACCTCCTGATTCTCTCTCTTGCATACATAAGGCTCCAACAATTTTTCCCATGTCACTTGCATCGTTAGTTCTTTTCCCTCTCTACTTGATCATTGTCATCAACTTATAAATAGGCTATTACTACCTCTTCTTGATAAAATAAAACTTTCTTTGCTATACAATATATCCATTGAATCAGTCAGGGCATTTGACTTACAGTTTTCCACCGTCTGGATTTTGTTACAGTATATATATGGTGAAGTTCAACATTTTCTTTGTTCTCTTTTCCTGCAAATTGGCAGCTAGATCTATTGGCTTGATTAGACTTATGTCTGATCCCTTCAACAAGACTCTAGGTGGTGGTGTATTCTTTCATCAGGAGGTATATAATGTCTATTTGTATCTTTTTGGTGATGTAAGCAATACTGATGTTTAAAGTCCAGATGTATGAATTCATAGATACAGAGAGGGAGGGAAAAACCTATAAATTAGAAGACACTTAAAAGACATACTTTATTTTTTTTCTTTTTGAGATGGAGTCTCACTCCGTCGCTCAGACTGGAGCACAGTAGCATGATCTTGGCTCACTGCAACCTCCGCCTCTCAGGTTCAAGTGATTCTCCTGCCTCAGCCTCCCGAGTAGCTGGGATTACAGGCATGCGCCACCACGCCCAGCTAAGTTTTGTATTTTTAGTAGAGATGGGGTTTCCCCATGTTGGTCAGGCTGGTCTCAAACTCCTGACCTCAGGTGATCCACCCGCCTTGGCCTCCCAAAGTGCTGGGATTACAGGCGTGAGCCACAGCGCCCAGTCAAAGACATGCATTTGTTTTAAGTGAGCAAAAGTGAACTGTGGTGTCTGGGAATGCGCATTTGACTGATACAACCATAAAGAAACGCAAGGAGGTGGTTACTACAAGATCAGGAAATTGGGTGGGGTTGGGGATTGAAATAGGGATGTGACACATGGAGAGCCTTCTGCACTGGCTGGCATAGTTCTATTTCTTGCTCTGGGTTGTGACTAAAAGAATGTTCACCATATAAGAACTCATTAAGTCATATATTTATTTTCTGGGATTTCTTTATCCCTCTTTTATTTCACAGTAAAATTTACTGTTCTTTCTGTCTCTAGTTCCACAGTGCCCATTCTCTATTAAACTAAATCAAATCAGCTTTTGCCCCCACCACTTCCATGAAATTGCTCTTGTGTAAGTCATCGATTGCTTCCAATTGCTAAATTCATGGCCAAGTCTCAAGCCTCATTTTGCCTGCCCAGCTTGTGACATAGGTGCTCAATCCCTCTTGCTTAAAATACTTTCTTCACTGGGCTCCTGTAGCACCATACTCGCTCGTTTTTTTAGTCTCCTTTTCCGATTCATTTTCTTCTCCATCACTTTACAAAGTTAAAATACCCAAAGCTTCAGTGTTTGGCTCCTTCTCTTCTCTACTGACATGCAATCCCTTGGAAATCTTATCCAAGATTACCAAAATTACCATCCCAATGACTTTAAATAATATCTACATACTGACAGTCCCCAAATGTATGTCTCTTCATCTTAGAACTTCAGACTAGAATACCCAATACCCTACCCAACATCTTTACACGGATGCCTAATAGAATCTCGGGTTTACCAGGTACCCAAGCAAACTTCTTATTTTCCCCTCCAAGACAGTTGCATCTCCAGTCTTTTTCATGGCTCAGTTAATGACATCCCCATGCTTCTAGCTGCTTAGGAAAAAACAATTAGAGTCATCATCGACTTCTCTCTTTTTCTATTATTGGTCTTTCAATCTCTAAGCAAGTCCTGTTAGCACCATCTTCAGAAAGCGTCTATCATCCATCTGCTTCTTTCCTCTCTTACAGCTACCGCCTGGATTCAAATCACAGTAATCTCTCTCCTGCCATGCTCTCCAGAGTAGTCGCTTTACTTTTCTTCTTGCCTCCCCATATTCTCCATACAGGTTACACTCAGGACAGCTGCCAGAGTAAGTCTTTAAAAATGAAAATATCAGTGCATTTTACTCCTTTGCTCAATGTTTATCAAAGTCTTCCCATTTCACTTAGAGTAAAAGGCAAGTTCTTACAATGGTGTAAATGGATCCACATGATCTGACTCTCCTAGTTACCTCTTGACTTCAGGTCCTACTGCAAATCTTTCCCTCCTTCCCTTATCTCAGCCTGCTTGGTGTTCATGAATAGGTCAGACACACTCCTACCTCAGGATTTTTCTTACTGGCTGTTTCCTCTGCCAGAAATACCTTTCTTCCAGATATCCACATGGCCCACCTCCTCCCTTCATTCAAGCTTTTTAATCAAATGCCATCATATCAATGATTTTCTTCTTCATAACTATTTATTTATGCCTCCCAGTACTTCCAGGCCCCCTTACCCGTCTCTCTTACTTCCATGAGATTTGCCACCTTCTAATACACTGCATATTTTCTTCATTTATTATGTTTAAGGTTTGATGTCTGTTTCTTCACAATAGAAAAAGTCCACAAGTGCAGGGATTACTGTTTGTTTTGTATACAATATATCCCTAGCATGTTGTTCACTGCCTGACTCATAATAGGGATTCAGGACATATTTGTTAAGTGAATAATCGCAAGGAAGCATCCTGCTCACTCCACATTTCTACCTTCTTTTTTTCTTCTGATTGAAAACTTTTCTAAGCAATAAACAAAATAGACTTTATAATAAGATTTCCAAAAAACTGAAAAAAAATAGATTTTAGTAACTTATATAGATGTTTTCACTAAACAATGCTTTGGGTTCTCTAATGATTTGGTCTATGATCGCTGAGCTCACTCTTTCTGCAAGGCAAGCACACATTTAATGAGTATAGTGCCCATGTGCATTATCCATGAAATGTGTCTAAAAAAGATAAATTGGACACTATGATTGGATAGCGAGTTTTTTTCAAGAAGTCATACTATCATAACATTAGTGAATAATATTATTAACTAACTTTAATTGCTGGTTATCTTTATTTTTATATGACAGTTTTTCCCAATTTGAACACCACCTGCTTACATTTTAGTGTATCATTTGATATCCTTTTACCAAGCCCATAGTAGTTGTATATAATGGACTCCAAATCAATATAAAAATATATTCACTGAGTTGTGACAAGGATGCTGAATTTTGTGTCAGAACAGGACAGATAAAACCATATCCCCGGAAAATGAAAGACACAGAAGGAACTGAGGATACTGGCCTCGCTACTACTCATCCTAATAACTACCATGCCTATGTTTTGAATATTCCAGAGATGTTTTCATCGTCCCCCCACTTGTTGTTAATGTCTAAGTTTAATCTTTAATCCACCTCTTTGGGTTCTGCTTTCAGTTAAATGAAGTAATTTTAACTTAAAGTCTACCTATACCCCACACTCCCCTGCCCCGCTAGTGACTCAAGTCCCTACCTATAATCCATGGTTAATGAGGGAAAGCTGAGAATGGGGAGATTTAATTTCAAGTCTAAGGACTTATTTTTTTTTTTTCTTCATGGCTTTGTTAAACCAGATATTTAAAAGGATGAATGAAATTGGGGAAAGGATAATCACCTGCAATTTCTTGAAGCAAAAGCTCACATACTCACTGCTGTAAGAAGAGGAAACCACAAGGTTTTTCTGTTCCTTTTTTATCCTTTAGCTCTAAGGAAAAGAAAGGGCTGAGGTTCTGAACTAGGCTTCTGATGCATGGCTATTTAATCTATTCCTGATTCTGCATTTACTTTGCTCTGGCTAGAAAGGATGCAGAATTTGCCATAATGAATGACCCAAGCAATTTCAGCTAATGGCCAGAATTGAAACCTTTGATAATCCCAGGTGAATAATGTTGTCTCAACAGACTGAAGGAGTCTTTTACCTGTCTGACACAATGATAGATGTAATTAGTTAACAGGGATAGTCAGAGGTTTTAGTGGAGGCATTAGCAGAGATTGCTCAGGTCATTCTTAATTATGCAAATTCTGTCTTCTTCAGACAGAATACAAAAAAATAAAAAGAGTAAACACAGCTGGAAGAAAAGATTCCAGGGAAACAGCTGAAGCTAGGAAACTCCTCAGAGAAGTGATTATGCACCCCTCAGGCTAGGTAGGTGAAGAGGAAATAGCCACAGTCAAAGGTCTTAACTGTGGGCAGCCCCCAGCTTTAGCCAAGCCAAAAAAGCTTCGATGCCTACTAAGTATGCTTATCCAAAGACTTATGTCACCTTGAGTAGACATGACTGAGGAAAAATATTGCAGGTGGTTTCAAGCTCTTTCTAAGCAGCAGGCTTTCTCTCTAGGGAAGATAGACAAATAAGTGACTTAAAGCATTCAGAAGCAGGAGACAGAGAATGATGAGATGGATTCCACAAGATTGAATGAGAAAAGGAAGATGAGGGGCACTGAAAGAGCCTTCTCCCTCAGCTCTAAATTTGCAGTCCCCTTTGAATTCACCATGTTTTGACCTTCTTTGCCGTTACAATTTGAGACCCTACATGCCTCCACTCTGCCTTCTAGCAAATAGTCACAGCCAATGTCAGATCTGTGCAAAGGTGCATAATTCAACATGGCATCAAAAACAAAGGACTCTTTGCATCAGACGTGTTTATTTTTCTTGTAAGGCTTTGACACGTCAATGGTTGTCACCCGTGGTTGAGTGAAATCTTGGCATGAAATCAATTTGATGTCCAATGTCAAGGAGCTTCCTTTAATGTCTCTGGATAAGGCAAGAAGGGTCTTGCATCCTTGAGGAGAGGCTAATGAATGACTGGGGGTCAATCACTGGGGCTTGATGAGGATCCAGCTGGTCCTCAAAGGCAGTCAAGAGAAGTGAGTATTTAGGCAGTGGCTCTCGCTGGTTGGTTTGCAAAAGCTTCAGAGGACAACACTGGGAATCACTGATTATCCATGCTTTTTACCTGGCACATGGGCTGGCTAATTTTAGGACCCAACTTTTTAGCCTCTCTCTTATGGTCTTTTCTTTCTGTAGTTTGAAGGAGGCAAACCTATAAAACATTTTATTATTTTAGAGAATTCACAACCAAAAATTATTGCAGCATGAAAATATAAATAAGTTTAAAAGGGAAAAATGTATGCTTCATAGGTTACTGTAGGTACAGTGAAGAGTGTGGGAAAGTGGAAAGAGCCTTGCTATTGAAGTTGTATTGCCTTGGGTTTAAATCCTGTCTCTATCCCTCTTTGCTAGCTGTGTGGCCTCACAGAAGTCGCTTAAAACCTCCGAGACTAGGTGCCCTCATCTGTAAAATGGAGATTATAACGCCTATATGATGATTAAATTGTCGATTCCCTCCTGGGCAGGGGTCGCCGCGAAGGATCACCGACACGAGATTCACAGCAGAGAGTTATTTATTACTAGCGCGCTAGGGTCCCAAGCTCTAAGTTGGCCCTGGGACCCCGACTGCTTGTTACAGGCTGTTTATATAGGCAAACACAAGTTCAAACACAGCTTAGGGCGCGAAATTCAAACAAAGCTTTAGGCGTGTGGTAATTGGGTCTGTCTATGGCCTGAGCAAGGTGTCTTGTTCTAATTGGTTAGAGCAGGACCTTATGAGGTTTTTTTCCTGGAGTTGTTGATTCCGGGAACTTCGAGGCAGGGTGGGACCCCCGGAATTGGCAGGGTGGGACCCCATGAGGTTGTTTCCCGGAATTGGCAGGGTGGAACCCTATCAGGGTGGGACCCTATCGAGGCAGGGTAGGACCTTATCCAGAGTCACCTAGTGTTAATTTTTTTAAGTTCTTTTTTTTATGAGGCCTAGTTTCTAAGTTTTATGCGGCCTAGTTTCAAAATGAGTTAGAGTTTTGTACACATAGATCTTAAAGAGGCATATTTTTATGGTGAGAAAAATTTTTTAGTTTACATCAGAGAAAAGACAAATTTTTCATATCCCTTGTTGGCTTTTTAAGAGCTAGAACACAATGCACAATATATTTTATATTGAAACCAACATATCTGTCAGGCCTCTGAGCCCGAGTCAAGCCATCGCATCCCCTGTGACTTCCACATATAAGCCCAGATGGCCTGAAGTAACTGAAGAATCACAAAAGAAGTGCAAATGCCCTGCCTCGCCTTAACCCATGACATTCCACCACAAAAGAAGTGAAAATGGCTGGTCCTTGCCTTAAGTGATGGCATTATCTTGTGAAATTCCTTTTCCTGGCTCATCCTGGCTCAAAAAGCTCCCCCACTGAGCACCTTGTGACCACCACTTCTGCCCACCAGAGAACAACCCCCCTTTGACTGTAATTTTCCTTTACCTACCCAAATCCTATAAAACAGCCCCACCCTTATCTCCCTTCGCTGACTCTCTTTTCGGACTCAGCCCGCCTGCACCCAGGTCAAATAAACAGCCATGTTGCTCACACAAAGCCTGTTTGGTGGTCTCTTCACATGGATGTGCATGACACTATCAATGATTAATTTTTATGTATCCAAATCACATTCCTAAGTTCCACTTTTAAGTCTTAAATTGAGAATAGCCTAATTGAGAATTTGTTTATGTAGTTAACAAAACAGAAATATCCAAGAAAAGAGGGCAATTTGGAAGGTCGTCCCATTTTCATAAGTATCTACCTCCCAAATAGGCATCCTTATGGGAAAATTATCCAAACTGGACCCAGTAGATTTACTTAACAAACTCTTATATGGTTTACTGTGTGTCAGACATCTGTTTAAAGTGCTTTACAAATATTAAGCCATTTAATTCTCATAATAAAACTAAACTGTATGTAGGTAGATAATTACCTATTATTCCCATTTTGCAGATAAGAGAACTGAAGAGCTAAGAGGTTATGTAAATTGAACAAGATCACACAGCAAATAAGTGGCAGAGCCGGGTTTTATACTCAGGGAGTCTGGCTCCAGAGGCCATAACTAACCTGTGGGCTGTGCTGTATCTTTTGCATTAATACTACTGCTCTGTGGTAAAGGATTTGTGTCGCAGTCTACCAGAGTTTAAGTCTACAAGAGTCTAAATGTGCCATGTTTCTATAATACTAGGTATTGATCTGTACATGAGCCACTGAAGTAGACATGCTATATTAGGAGTTCAATTCAGCAGGGTCCACATAAAGAACATTAGTTACATTTTTATCCTGTACAAAGTAGTGGGGTCATTCATTGCCTAAAAGCGACATTAAGAAGACAATACCCAAACAATTCATGAGACAAATACATGGTATGTGTCAATCGTCTACAATTCTGTAGCATAAGTATGACCTTAAAATCACAATCTCTTTATTGATTTATTCACTAGAGAATCTGAGGATCAGAAAGGACTTTAGAAAGTAAAGTTCTTCATTATATTTCCTTACTTCAACATCTATTTCAAGGAATCTCCAATTAGGGTTAGGCCACTCCAGTAACTGTAAGTTTACTGGAAATGCCTGTCCATCATTAGCCCCAAGGTGGCTTATGCATTCCTTTACAAAAAAAAGACTAGTAACGGCTTTATCAAGACAGAATTCACATATTCTTTTAAAGTATACAATTCAGTGGTTTCTAGTGTATTCACAGAGTTATACAACTGAGGTTCAGTAGATGCTACCCCAAAATATGGCAACTTGGCATACTGAATATTTTAAGCTGAAAGAAATTGAGCTACAGAAACAGGAAAGAATTCTGGCTTTCTTCTGAACACCTTCCCCGAAAGTAGGTCATAGAAACTAGAATTTTCCTGGCCCTTCTTCTCTGAAGCAGATCATAAAACCTAGGAAAGTCACTCTGAGCTCCCTTTCTTCTTCCCTATAGACCTTCATGCAAAAGGTGTCCTGCCCTATACCAGAGGGAAGGAATGTCACGCAGGGACACTAGAAAGAATCTGAACCAACAGGCCTCAGTGAGATCGCCCCCATTTATTGCTGTTAGACCACGCCTTTTCATTCTTTAATCATACATCTCCATGACTGTCCACTCTTCATCAAACCCATGCATAAAAATACACAGCTGCCGGGTGTGGTGGTTCATGCCTGTAATTCCAGCACTCTGGGAGGCCAAGGCGGGTGGATCACTTGAGGTCAGGAGTTTGGGACCAGCCTGGCCAACATGGTAAAACTCTGTTTCTACTAAAAATACAAAAAAACTAGCCATGCGTGGTGGCACACACCTGTAATCCCAGCTACTTGGGAGGCTAAGGCAGGAGAACTGCTTGAACCCAGGAGGTGGAGGTTGCAGTGAGTCGAGAGTGCACCACTGCACTCCAACCTGGGTGACAGAGTGAGACTCTATCTCAAAAAACAAAAAAAAAAAAGATAGCTTTCCCCATCTCTTTAGGTCTTCCTTTCTGAAGGCTCCATGTCATCTAAAACTTAGTAAATAAATTTGTATGCTTTTCTCTTGCTGATCTTTCTTTTTTTTATAGGGATATCTGCCATGAACCTAACAATAGGTGAGGAAATAAATCTTTTGTCTCCTATATAACCTTCATACTATCTAATTTCAGGACATTTTTATCACTCCAAAAGAAACCCATTAACAATTACTCCCTGTCCTTCACTCCCTCCAGCCCCTGACAAACACCAATCTGCTTTCTGTCTCTGTAAATTTGCCTATTCTGGACATTTCATATAAATGGAATCACACAATATTTGACCTTTCGTAACTGTCTTCTTTTACTGAGTATTATGTTTTCATGGTTCATTGGTTTTGCAACATATGTCAAAATTTCACTTATTTTAAATTTCGAATTTCATTTTATTTTTATTTATTATTATCATTTTTTAGACAGGGTCTCACTCTGTCACCCAGGCCGAAGAGCAGTGGTCCGGCTTCGGCTCACTGCAACCTCTGCCTCCTGGGTTCAAGCAATTCTCATGCCTCAGCCTCTCGAGTAGCTTGGATTACAGGTGTGTGCCATCACATCTGGCTAATTTTTGTATTTTTAGTAGAGACGGGGTTTCACTGCTGGGCACAGAGGCTCATGCCTGTAGTCCCAGCACTTTGGGAGGCCGAGGCGGGCAGATCATGAAGTCAGGAGATTGAGACCATCCTGGCTAACATGGTGAAACCCCGTCTCTACTAAAAAAATACAAAAAATTAGCCAGGCTTGGTGTCAGGCACCTGTAGTCCCAGCTACTTGGGAGGCTGAGGCAGGAGAATGGCGTGAACCTGGGAGGCGGAGCTTGCAGTGAGCCGCGATCATGCCACTGCACTACAGCCTGGGTGACAGAGCGAGACTCGTCTGAAAAAAAAAACAAAAAAAAACCGGCTGGGGTTTCATCATGTTGGCCAGGCCAGTTTCAAACTCCTGACCTCAGGTAATCTGCCTGCCTCGGCCTTCCAAAGTGCTGGGATTGCAGGTGTGAGCCACCGTGTTTGACTTCAAATTTCATTTTAGATTCAGGAGCAATATATCATATAAAAAATATAATATAAAAAATGCAAGTTTGGGCCGGGCACGGTGGCTCATGCCTGTAATCCCAGCACTTTGGGAGGCCGAGACAGGCAGATGATGAGGTCAGGAGATCGAGACCATCCTGGTTAACATAGTGAAACCCCACCTCTACTAAATATACAAAAAATTAGCCAGACGTGGAGGCAGGTGCCTATAGTCCCAGCTACTTGGGAGGCTGAGGTAGGAAAATGGCATGAGCCCAGGAGGTGGAGCTTGCAGTGAGCTGAGATCACACCACTGCACTCCAGCCTGGGCAACAGAGCCAGACCCCATTTCAAAAAAAAAAAAAAAAGCAAGTTTGTTAGAGGGTATATTGCATGGTGCTGAGACTTGGGGTATGGATCCCATAACTCAAGATGCCATAACCCATTTTTTTAAATAATTTCAAATTTCATTTTCGGTTCAGGGGCATTATGTAATATAAAAAATATAAAAAATGCAAGCTTGTTACATGGGTATATTGCATGTTGCTGAGCTTTGGAGTATGGATCCCATCACCCAAGTGATGAGCATAGCACCCAATAGGTAGTTCTTCAACCCACACCGCTCTTTTACCTCCACTCTGGTTGTCTGCAGTATCTGTTGTTCCCATCTTTATGTCCATGTGTACTCAATGTTTAGCTTCCACTTATAAGTGAGAACATGCAGTATTTGGTTTTCTGTTCTGTGTAATTTGTTTAGGATTATGGCTTCTAGATGCATCTGTGTTGCTGTAAAGGACATGATTTCATTTTTTTACACTGGATAGTATTCATGTTGTATATGTAGCATATTTTCTTTAGCCAATTCACTGTTGATGGGCACCTAGATTTATTTTACATCTTAGCTACTGCAAATAGCACTGCAGTGACCAAAAGAGGGCTGATATCTTTTTGGTAGAATGATTTATTTGATAATGATTTATTTTGGTAGAATAATTTATATTCCTTTGGGTATATATGCAGTAAAAATGCTTATCACTAATCGTCAGATAAATGCAAATCAAAACCACAATGAGATCTCATACTAGTCAGCATGGCTAATATTAAAAAGTCAAAATATCACAAGTGCTGGAGAGGCTGCAGAGAAAAAGAAATGCTTATACAATGTTGGTGGGAAGGTAAATTAGTTCAGCCAGTGTAGAAAGCAGTTTGGAGATTTTTTCAAAGAACTTAAAACAAAGATACATTTGCCCCATTACTCAGTATATACCCAAAGGATCTCATTTCTTTTCTTTTCTTTTCTTTCTTATTTATTTATTTATTTTTTGAAACAGAGTCTCACTCTGTTGCCCAGGCTGGAGTGCAGTGGCGCGAACTTGGCTCACTGCAAGCTCTGCCTCCCGGGTTCATGCCATTCTCCTGCCTCAGTCTCCCCATTAGCTGAGACTACAGGCCCCTGCCACCACGCCCGGCTAATTTTTTTGTATTTTTAGTAGAGACAGGGTTTCACCGTGTTAGCCAGGATGATCTCGATCTCCTGACCTCGTGATCCACCCACCTTGGCCTTCCAAAGTGCTGGGATTACAGGCTTGAGCCACTGCGCCCAGCCAGTATCTAATTTCTTTTTAGGTCTGAATAATATTTCATTATATATATATATATACACACACACACATACATACACATACCACCTTTTGTTTATCCATTCATCAGTTGACAGACATTTGGGTGTTTGTTCCTCTTCTGCTTTTGAAAGCACTTGTGAAGGGTTGGTGTTCATTCTTTAAACACATGGAAGAATCTACCATGTAGTCAGGCTCCTTCACGCCGTAAACCACTAATAACTTGAAGAGTGATGTGTGGAGCAGCAGCATCTGCACTCCCTGGGAGATGGTTAGAAATGCAAATCCTCAAGCCACACCCCAAATATATTAAGTGAGAATCTCAGGGAGTGGGTGAGGCTATGTTTTAACAACCCCTTTAGGTGACTGTAATGCATAGTAAACTTTGAGAAACACACTTTAGAAAACTTTCAATGTTCTACTTCCTACCATACTATAGTAGCTTTGGTAGCTTCTCCTTCTCTAATTCTTTTGGGTCAAGTCCCTTTGTGATTTGTTTAACCTTCACATGTTTGAAAACAACTATGCTCATACACCTAACACTATGTTCTTGATAAACATCACCAGTTCCTTAGGCAAAGCATAGGGAGGAGTAGTATGGCACAGAACAGGGAAGAAATCTTGTCTGTTTTTTCCATGATGCTTTTCAAACTCCTAGAATGGTGCCTGGCTTATTGTATGTGTCCAATAAATATTTATTCAATGACTGAAAAAATTATTGGCAAATTAGATTACTATGGTCCATTGTAGTAGTAACAATTTTGGTTGGGAATGGCAGAAACACACTGAACCAGCTTAAGAAAAAGACATTTATTGTGTGGATACACAGATGTCTTATAGAACCAAGGAACTTCATTCAGGAAATAAAGTGTGAGGAGAAACTGTTAAGTCTCTCTGTGCCTCTCATTTCCTTCTTTTTCTTGCATTCGTGAATCTTTCTTCTCTAGTTCCCACAGAAGTGACCAGTTTCCATATCTCCAGAGCATTAAAATGCTCTCAATAACATCAAGAATGCCTGTTATTAAAACTCACCATTGGAGAGTTAAGTCAGGTTAACTATACTAGCTTAGTCTCAACTCCAAATGCCCAAAGGTAAGCCATGATTCTGGTTTGTGCAGCTTGGATTAGTGCCTTCCCCCAAATCATCTTTGGATTTGGTCAAGGGTCTGGGATCTCATTGTTTGAACGTGGCTGCCCCGACTCATTGTAACCATGTGGATAAGGGAAGTGGCACTGAGCTAGAAGTTACTGAGAGGTATTAAACACACAAAATAATAGATGTTTTATATCTTGATTAATTAAACATTTTTGAGAAACCTACTTTGTGCAGTGGTCTGAGGTACAAGCTTCAGGTAATACAAATAAATGGGATTTAACCTTTGCTCTAAGGAGAAACAGAGTTTAGCTAGAGTCAGGACCCGAGCACAAGAAACTGAATCTACAGTCCAAGTAGTGCATGGCCAGTGTCATTGAGTAGAATGAATGCTAGCATTATGTAACTTGTAACATCAGCCCTAAAAGCAGCAGCCATAAGACATTCATTATAATATCCTCTCTGGATATTATATGGAGGTGTCAGGAGTAAAGACCTTATCTACTGTTTTACAAGAGGGACTCACTCCCTTTAGTGGAAACTTTGGCATACTTTCATTATAGGTCTTTTTGTTAGGAACCACTATGCAACTCCTGGGCTATGACTGTTTGTATTTTACAAATATTGTGTTCTCCATTCAACTAAATAACCAAATTTTGAGAACACCTTTAACAACGGTGCAGGACCTTCTGGTTTGTAGTACATCTGCCAACTGTATTCCTTATTTCATTTCATTTTCCTATACTTGTTTGCTACTTCACTGAATTTCCAGTTATTCAGGTTTTTATACTGGAGTGCTGGTATGTATATTTCCATATATTGTGAAATATTTTTCTATAACTTTCTCAAGTCTGTTTTTGAACCAGGATATAACCAAGTGATAAACAACAACAACAACAACAACAACAACAACAAAACTTTGTATTATAGAGTTCATAAGAGGCAAGGCCAGAAGAGGTCTTATAACCACATTTTGCCTGGGTCACCTCTGGATTTTCACCGTCTGTATTTGGACAGTGTGGGGGATGACAAATTAATTGGGATTAAGTTACTGGAAACCACTTTGTGAACATAATTTCATTTTTCCAACTGATAAATATTACTTATTCAAAATAACTTTTTGTGGTATGCTATCCAATGTAAATGTTATTTAGTAATCTGGGTAGTCACCCAAATATTTGGGTTCTTTTGTTGACATAGACATGACTGTAGGTTTTGAGGGCAGCCATTCAGAAGAAAGTGTTTAAGAAGGTTGCTGGTAAACAATAGATTATGAAGGCTGTGGGGAACGATTTTCTGTTTTGGCATTTTCTATAGAGAGTTAGCTCAGCTGTCCAGAGCATCTGTGTCTGGTTAGCTCAGTTAATTAGAGCAAGATACTGATGACACCAAGGTCACAGGCTTAATCCCCTAGTGAACTCCTTGAATTTGTTTCTGTGCCTTGACTGAGGATTGTACTCTTTGACATCTGCCTCAAACATGTCGGTTGTGCCATGTATGGGAGCCATTGGAGAGACTCTGAAGAGCTAGTGCTGAATAGCATCTCTGGGCCAGTCTTCCAAAGAATAATCTTTGAAGGGCACAAGATGCCAATGGTTCACTTCTGCCAGTTCACTTCTCTCTCTCCTTCTCTCTCTTTCTCTCTGAAAAACACAGTACCTTCTTTCTCAAGTTACATAACATCAGCCTCAGGAAGAGCTAGGTGAGACCGTGAATAAATCTGTGTAGTCCAATCTCCCTGCTGAAGAAGTAACTCAAAGCACAGACCATCTCTGTGGTGGGTGAGTTAAACCAACTTGCTTTCTTTGCATGCAGAGAGGACAGTGTTTTCATTAAAGCAAAGCACCCACAATGTGGCTGGTTCCTGAGTTGGATACATGCACTCTGGGATCATCAATCAATTCTCATTTGATTCCACAAAGCCCCTCTACTGAAAAACATCCAGGCCTCTGGCACCAATATGACTCATGGGACACTTCTGATTAATACAAATCAGGTTAATGGCTTAGATATAGTTAATGGTACCTGCTCTGTAGCTGCAACAACGGGAATTAATAACAAATCCCCCACTCGTTTTTGCAAATCAGAGGAAAGATGCTGAGGCCCTGACAAGCTCTAATCTTTATGATTTAATGGAATCGTGTTAGAGCACAGAGACTGTAAAGATTGGGAAACTGAAAAAATTCTCTGTCACATCCCTGGTTTTAAAGATCTGAGCTCTTTCTAATACTCTGTCAACAGCTCACTGTCACTGGGGCTTTACAGGACAGGACAGCCCTGGTGACAAACCATCTAGAAAAAAGATACAAGAGCAAGTGGTTCATTAGCGCTGCAACACATGAGGCTTAATCTTTTTGCAGGGGGCCAGAAAATTTAACAGGCATCTTATAATAATGAGCTGGAAAGTGTGTCGTAAAGGCAAGGGAGATGATTCATTTTATTTCTGATAGTGACTTTTACTGATTCAATGTCACAGACACTCCAAATGCTGAAGTATTTGACATTGGTCAGTCTCTGGGATAAGGAATTGGGGCTTTTTTTTTTTTTTTTTTTTTAGCTAACTATAATGTGTGCCAAACCACCAAACATCACGCATTAGCACAACTTGAAGTTGGCTCCCAAGAATCCCTGAAATACTTAGCACCAGGGGTTTGTCATCAGTCAGGCGGGTTTGCTGCAGGGAAGGTTAGGATCAGGGTGGTCAGTGTTGTTAGGAGGAGGAGGAAGCCCTACATGAAGAAGGAGCCAATTCCAAGCTAGAGCATGTTGTGTGTGGGTAATAACGGGGTGAAGGGAAGTAGAGGAGGGGGCTGGTAAAGCCAGGCTTGATTGTAGCTGGTGCCACAATCTACATTCTAGGGAGTCCATACTGGACTCACAGCTTGTGGACCATGGTGAGAGTGGCCAGGATGTGGGAAAACTTTAAGTCAAATGCGTAGGAACAGGATGGCTCGAGTTGGAGAGAATTCTCAGCTTTCAGCTGGGAGAAAAAGAAACAGTTCAGTCTATCAGGGGAGGAGTGAGTAAAACTAAGCAGATGTACAGGCTCACCAAAAAATTTGGGATTCTTCTAGGAAACTAGAATACTGAAATTTGTTTAACAAGAGTTTAATACAGGTGGAGTTGGGAGAACAGTGGCATAGAGAACTGTTTGTAGAGAAGGCACAAAGCACATTAACTGCAGTATCTGTGACAATAAGACTCATTATAGACCCAACCTGTAGGTGGAATAGAGCTTGCCCTGCTCAGTGGTGGTTTGGGTAGAAACAGTGAAGACAGAATATAAGGATGAAGAATGTCAATGTGGTTCTATAGAAGGCAGCAGTGGATAGCATTTGCAAACGCTGCCTTGTATGCTGTCAGTGTTTATTTTCTTTTTATTTTCCTTAATGTAGATGTCTAGTTCTTTAACGTAGAATATAGCCTTATTTTAGTATATCCCACAGGATAATTAACATCACTCTGAGAACAAAGTGTATATTCAATTAAATCTCTTTGTCTTTACAAACTTACTTTAAGTCTGAACCACTTTGTTCTTGAAAATTTTTCTGGAAATAATAGGCTCAGTCTCAAATGGTTGTTGGTGTGTTTCAAAAGCAGATAAAAAGAAGATTTTGAAGGATTAGCTCTGCGCGAGGAATCCTCTTAGAAAGGATGCAGAAGGTTAAGGATCAGCAGCAGGTTTATGGATCATTTTTACTGCCACTTCAGCAGGAATTTCTTCTATGTCTGCTTCTCAAATGACAACTGGCAGACACAATCTGAACAGCCGTCCTAAAAACAGAAGCTGATATACCATGTCCCAATGAAACCTAGTCAGCATCCTTGACAGGCAGTTATAAATGGAGGTTTGCTTGGTGTATTACTCATTTGGCTGGATTTGGATACATTGAATGTCTTCCTACTCTCTCCACAATCCAGTTGCATAACATTAACAGCTTTGGTAACTCTGCTAATGTCAGAAGAGAGAGTATATAGATTAAAGTCATCTTCTGTTAGCTATTCCAGCACTCACAAATCTATATTTCCAATAACAACAAATTAGAACTGAGCTGTCCAATATTATTGTCGCTAGCTATATGTGGCTATGTAAATTTAAACTAAGTTAAATAAAGTGACATTAAGAATTCAGTTCATCAGTCACACTGGCCACATTTCAAATGCTCAATAGCCACAGTGGCTAGTAATTAGCATACCGGAAGGTGCAGGAGAGCACATTTCCATTATCATAGAACATACTATTAGATAGCACTGAATTAGACTGAGTGTCATTCATGTTTGTACTCCAGTACCTAGCACCTAAGGACAGTCTGTTGACTGCCTACTACTATACATCTGCTCAGCTGGACAAGAATTCTGAGCTCAAATGTTTCCTACTTGCCTCTTTCTCCATCCCTAGGTGACCTGTACCTCAGGCTTCCTTCCCAGCTGCTTATACACAAACTAAAGGAATGCCTCCAAGTGCAGAGTTGAAAATGACTTTTCCCTCTGAAATCATCTTTGCAAAAATTATAACAGTGAAAGAATTCCGACCTAATCAACTCTATTCTGCCTTTAGCCTCCAAACTGCCCTAGTCCTTCCTGGGTGTGGGCCAGGCTAAATTGGAAAGAAATTTAGTTTATAGTTTAAATGATAACAGCCTTTCCCAAAACTAAATTGCCTTGGTAAAATTAATGAAAGTCCACCCGGTTAGGAGGATAAGAGGAGCCTGAATTCTGCTAAGATGCAGATGTAGTTAGGCAATAACCAGCCTTTGTTCTGGAAGTCACAAGGTTTGTAAATTTCCCCAGTTACTCCTGTAAATAACATCACTATTGTGTTACTATAACCTAACATTGGTCTTTTGAGATGTTTCTTCACGCTTTTGCATTTCTGATGACCGGATGGCTCCATCCAAACCAGTGACTGCTCTGTGCCCCCATCCAGAAGCGGACTCAGCAACGAAGGACAGTTTTCCACACCCCTGTGATAGCATCCCCAGCTGATCAGCAGTACCCATTCCCTAGACCCCTGCCCACTAAACTATCCTTGAAAAGTCCTAGCCTCTGAATTTTCAGGGAAATTGATTTGAGTAGTAATAAAATTCTGGTCTCCCATTTAATGGGCTGTATGTGTATTAAGCTCTTTCCCCATTTCAATTCCTCTGTCTCAATAAATCCACTCTATTTGGGCAGCAGGCACAATGACCTCATTGGTTTCTTTCCACCTCCCTCTCACTATCTCCCTTCCTTCCCTCTCTCTGTCTCTTTCTCTTTCATTCTTTCTCTTTCCCTCTTTCTAGACTTGTTTGGCCTAGGACAGGGTGCTTTGAACTGTTACTGAGCTCTAAGAGAGGGCTAGAGAATGTGATTGTTCTACTTGGTGACAATAAAATCAGAGGGCTGTGGTGGTGGAATAACTGTGAACATTTACTTTGGATGTCTGATTCTGCCATATAGGAGGAAAAGAGAGGAAAATGCGGAGACATTGGGATAATTGAACAAAGATTCACTCATTTGGCTCTCCTTAATCAAACAGGGAAGAGAACTATAAAGAAAACCAACATGGATGAAGCCCCTCAATGGTCCAGGTATCTCACAGCAATCAGATGAGGTAGATTTTATTTTCCACTCTTTTTTTTTCTCTTTTTGAGACAGAGTCTCTCTCTGTCGCCCAGGCTGGAGTGCAATGGCATTGTCTCGACTCACTGGAACCTCTGCCTCCTGGGTTCAAGCAGTTCTCTGGCCTCAGCCTCCCGAGTATCTGGGATTACAGGCATGCGCCAATGCGCCCAGCTAATTTTTGTATTTTTGTAGAGACAGAGTTTCATCATGTTGGCCAGGCTGCTCTCAAACTCCTGACCTCAGGTGATCCACCTGTCTCAGCCTCAAAGTGCTGGGTTTACAGGGGTGAGCCACTGCGCCCAGCCCTATTTTCCACATTTTAGAGAAAATTAGGATTTAAGATTCAGAAAGGTAAGGTGATTTGTGCAAGGTGACAAATCTGGTAGTAAGAAGCAGAGCTGACATTTTATAACTAGTCCTATTCCCCTTTAAGCACAGAAACTCTTTCTATTACTGCAGAGGACTTTGCAAAAATTGGGTGGACTGGAGATTTAAGCTCTATATGGAAAAGATGGTTCTAGCAGGGAATCTAGCAGTCCATTTCTATGCTCTGTGACAAAGAAATAGTATTTGCACAAGTTTGAAGGGCATTCTCAGGCATAGGGCTACTTCTTCTGCCAGCCCCTGGGCTACTCAGGAAAGTGTCATTCAGGAAAAAAGAGGGAGGAAATTATCTTTACCTGCTGTAAAATATAGTTTGTTGATTTTGTAAAATGCTTTTTGTGTTATTTAGTTGTTAACTACACTGCAGACTAATCCAGTACATGGTCTTAGGGGTCTGTCTGGTACAGAATTCTTTCCAGCACAGGATGCAACCTTCTTTCTTATTAGTTTATGTTTAAGTTAGGGCATGAACATTGACATAATAAGTTATTTGATGGAATTAGTTTTCTACGTTTCTGATTGTGGGATATACCCACAATATGAAAACCAAGGTTTCTTCATATCACAGACATTTCTGACACTACCCTTATGTTTGTAGGCAGTTCAGTAATTTTCAGTTTTCTACATGCATTTCGTATGGTTCTCACTAATGTCTTGTGAGGGGATATAATCACTCCTTCTTTTTTTTTTTTTTTTTTTTTTTAGAGATGGAGTTTCACTCTTGTTGCCCAGGCTGGAGTGCAATGGTGCAATCTTGGCTCACTGTAACCTCTGTCTCCCGGGTTCTCCTGCCTCAGCCTCCCGAGTAGCTGGGACTACAGGCATGCGCCACCACGCCTGGCTAATTTTGTATTTTTAGTAGATACGGGGTTCCTCCATGTTGGTCAGGTTGGTCTTGAACTCGCGACCTCTGGTGATCCACCCGCCTTGGCCTCCCAAAGTGCTGGGATTACAGGCATGAGTCACCACACCCAGCCAATCATTCCCTTTAAACAGATGGACAAAACAAGATACAGGGTAGTTAAGGGGACTACGTAAAATTACAAAGAAAGTCAATCAAGTCTTCTGGTTTCTGAAACTTCTAACATTTTTTCCCAAGAACAATAGGAAATAAAGAAAAAGATAAACTCAAAATCAAGATATGTGCCCATCAAATTTGTCCTCTTTTTCTTCTTTTCTATTTCTTATTCTTGGTTTGGATGTCTCTAGCTTTCAAGCTGTGAAAGTTATTGGTCGAGGATTGAAAGTCTTGTGATGAGAAATACACTTCATAGTCACAAATGTCACAGAAGACATAGAACCCATGTTCTGCCCCCAAGCATTAACATTCCTTCAGGAAATTATTAGATTAGTGAAACAAGTCAATCAGTCAACTCAATAATTCATCTATAGAGAGGCAAACCAATGGCTTTGCTAATTGATTTTTCTCCCCAAATTCAAAGGCCATTGTGGTATCAGGTTTCTACTGTTCAAGTTAAGAAAAGAGAAAAAGTGCAACATTGTTTGGTAAATCACAAAAATAATATTTTACAATAAACCATCCAGTAAAATATAGATTCTCTTCCACAGCTAAGTAAACTAAGGCACATTTGGGGAATGAAATTGATCTTCTTATTCCTATATTTTAACTTGCCAAGCCAACCAATGAGAGCACATATAAAACTTAAATGCAAGCCAGAACTATTAAGAACTACTAATAATAATTAGTATTTTGAATAAAAGATTTATCCACCCAGCAAATATTTAATGAATTTATATTATGTGCTTTCTATCCTCCGCATGGTTACCTTATTGACTGATGCACAAAGACAAAGCCACGTAGAATAATTTAAACCAAGATGTGAACATTTCCTTTTTCCTCAATGTGGATTATCCAGATAATTGCTTCAACACTTCCCTCCATGGCACCTTGCTGATAAAGCTTTAATTATATTCCAAGATCACAGGTGTAAGAAAATGCAAACTAAAGCTATACCCTCCCTAGATGTTCCCCAAGAGGGAAACCCCCCACAAACTAGAAAGAAATGAAGAATCATCTTACATTAAGAAATTTGCCTTCAGAGGAGCAGGACTAGTGAGAAATCCTTTTACACAATTTTCCAGGATGGCACTAGATCCATTAATTACCTAATCTCACGCATGCCTTATTAGTCCTCTTACAACCCTTCATATGCCTCTAATTCCCATATCCTAAAGGCCTTAGAATTAGGACTAAAATCTTTTGGTCCCAATGAGGTCCACGAGTGGCATATTGTGCTGCAAATCTCTGCAGTGTATTTACACTAATTATGAACATTAATTACAGGGGAGCCCTGGGAGCTTAATGCCCATTCCAAAGTGAATGGCATTAAGTGAGTGAAGTTAAGCAGAGTTTACAGTCTAGGAAGCACAGCAAGGCAAATCCAGATTCCATGGAGTCAAGAAGGACAGAAACAGACATAGAAACAAGCAGAGGGGCAAGGATGACTAAGAAAGGAGGAGGCTTGAGCACAAGAAAAAAGGCAGATGCCCATGTCATTTTGCACATGTGGGGCCCAAGGTTAGAACTTACACATTAGCCAGCAGCCACTGAAATCTTCTCTAAGGTCAGGATTGGTCTCAAGAAACTGGCATGAGGCTGTCTGCAGGTGGAGGGTTGAACAACCTTAGCTGAAGGGACAATAGAATTTAAGGCTGGAATCAAGAAAGAGCTATACATCGAGACCGTCCTGGCTAACACCGTGAAACCCTGTCTCTACTAAAAAATACAAAAAACTAGCCGGGCGCGGTGGTGGGCGCCTGTAGTCCCAGCTACTCGGGAGGCTGAGGCAGGAGAATGGCGTGAACCTGGGAGGCGGAGCTTGCAGTGAGCTGAGATCCAGCCACTGCATTCCAGCCTGGGCGACAGAGCGAGACTCCGTCTCAAAAAAAAAAAAAAAAAAAAAGAAAAAGAAAAAAGAAAAAAGAAAGAGCTATACTAGGAAATAATTAGCCTATAAAGATATTTTTAAATAATATTCATTCATTCACTCATGAATGCACATAGTGTGCCAAGTTCTATACTAACTGTTGCTAATGGTTATTGTGTATTTGTAACATGTCAGATAGTGTTCTAAACACTTTACATGTATTTATACTTTGATTTGCATAACATGTAAGAAATATTATCCCCATTTTATGGATGAGGAAAATGCAGCATAGAAAATCTAATATATAATTTGGTCAGGAATGCAGCTAGCAAGTGTCCGAGTATCCAAGTGTCTTTGGAACTCAGGTTCCAAATCCAGATGGCCCACACTAATTAGTACACACTAATGAACACCATGTTATTCTGCCTCAACTCAATATTAAAAAGTAAATGGAGGCTGGGTGCAGTGGCTTACCCCTGTTATCCCAACACTTTAGGAGGCTGAGGTGGGTGGACTGCCTGAGTTCAGGAGTTTGAGACCAGCCTGGGCAACATGGTGAAACCCCATTTCTACAAAAAGTAGAAAAATTAGCTATGCAAGGTGGCACACACTTGTAGTCCCAGCTACTTTGGGGGCTAAGGTGGGAGGATTGCTTGAGCCTGGGAGGCTGAGTCTGTAGTGAGCCAAGATTGCTTCACTGTATTCTAGCGTGAGTGACAGAGTGAGACGCTATCTCAAAAAAAAAAAAAAAAAAAAAAAAAAAAAAGCTATATCCTACTGTTTATATCTAAGGGGTGTTGCTCTTTCTTTATCCTCATGATCAAGTTTTCTTTCTCTACCAGTATTCTTACTGGCATAAAACTACACTATAAAATCTCCCAATTTAAAATAAAATCTTTTAATCCTCTGTTTGCTTCTAGCTGTTGACCCTGTTTTTCTGCTTCGCCTTATAAAAACAAAACAAGGCCAGGCACAGTGGCTCATGCCTGTAATCCCAGCACTTTTGGAGGCTGAGGCAGATGAATCACCTGAGGTCAGGAGTTCGAAACCAGCCTGGCCAACATAGTGAAACCCTATCTCTACTAAAAATACAAAAAGTAGCCAGGCGTGGTGGCACACAGCTGTAGTCCCAGTTACTGGGGAGGCTGAGGCATGAGACTCATTTGAACCCAGGAGGCGGAGGTTGCAGTGAAACAAGATTGTGCCCCTGCACTCCAGCCTGGGTGACAGAGTGAGACTCCATCTCAAACAAACAAACAAACAAACAAACAAAACAAAAAAGAACAAGCCAAAAAGTAAAAAACAACAGCCTGGGAAGGGTTGCCTTTACTATCTCATTTCCCATTCCCTTTTAAATCCATTTTAATCAAGTTACTCTCCCTACCAGCTTAAGAAACAGCGCTTGTTGAGGTCACCAAAGATTACCATGTTTCCAATTCTAGTGGTCAATTCTTAGTTCTCCTGTGTATCTCCTCTGTAGCATTTGACAGCAGATCACTCTATCCTTCTCAAAGTACTTTCTTTCTTGCCTTGGTAGAAACTATACTCCACTAATTTCCCTCCTACCTCACTGGATACTCTGTTTTAGTTTTCTCTGCTAAAACGTGCCAGAATTCAGACCTCAGACCTCTTCTCTACTCTTTTGACACTTTTACTATGTCTTCTCAATGTTTCTCATGGTGGAAGTACTTGCCACATTTAATCAATCTCAGACACAAATGGTTTCATCTTTTTACATCTCTTAATCAGGATGCATCCAAAAATAGTTGTCATCCAGGCAGTGGTCTTGATTTAGTTTTCTTTGAATGCATTACGAGAACTTGGTCATTGTTGTTAATATTATCTTAACTTCAATCGAAATTTATGGAAAAACAGTACTATACATGTTCGTTTTAATGGTGTTTAAAATAAATCTAAAAACTAATACTGTGATTTGGCATTTAAAGATTATTATTCTACGGCTGGACGTGGTGGCTCACGCCTATAATCCCAGCACTTTGGGAGGCTGAGACAGGCGGATCTCAAGGTCAGGAATTTGAGACCAGCCTGGCCAATATGGTGAAACCCTGTCTCTACTAAAATACAAAAATTAGCTGGGCACGGCGGCACATGCCTGTGGTTCTAGCTACTCGGGAGGCTGAGACAGGAGAATTGCTTGAACTCGGGAGGCGGAGGTTGCAGTGAGTGGAGATCATGCCACTGTACTCCAGCCTGGGTGACAGAGCAAGACTCCATCTCAAAGAAAAAAAAAAGAAGATTATTATTATGTATGCAGAAAACATGGAAATAGGAAATATGAAGGAATATGGAATGATGAAATTTCATTTTTTTCTTTAAGAACAACAATCAAGTGCTTTAAGCACCTAAAGAGAAAAAGATACCGTCAAAAGAGGCTTTTTTATATTTTGTTACTAAGATATATGCAAAATGATTACCTATCACACGCTTATTGATGTAAAAGGAGGTGGAAGAATTTGTCAAATATGGTAGAAAAAAATAACCAAATCAATTTATAGATATGACCAATTAATGTACCATGAAAAACCATTAAGGCACTATGTCATAGTTCAATTGGTAGTTCCCCCTTTAGGCTATATCCTATAATCAATGGCGACCTTGATTTGATGAAACATGACATATACTGATGAGTCCTGTATTTAAAATATCAAAAATTAACGTTTTCCTGTGCTTTAGTTGTATACATTTAGCTCTATTCTCAGTATATTCACTTGGATGTCTGGTAAATATCTTTTTATTTTTATTTATTTATTTATTCATTTTTGAGCCAGAGTCTCACTCTGTCACCCAGGCTGGAGTACAGTGGCATGATCTTGGCTCACTGCAACCTCCGCCTCATGGGTTCAAGTGATTCTCCTGCTTTAGCCTTCTGAGTAGCTGGGATTACAGGTGCATGCCACCACGCTTGGCTAATTTTTGTATTTTCAGTAGAGACAGGGTTTCACCATATCAGGCTGGTCTTGAACTCCTGACCTCGTGATCCGCCCACCTTGGCCTCCCAAAGTGCTGGGATTACAGGCGTGAGCCACTGTGCCTGGCCTGGTAAACATCTTAAAATTAAGCTGTCCATAGAGTATACTATGTGGGATTCCTAGTTTTCAATCCCACCCACTTGCTCTCAATATTAAAAAATTATATCACCACTCACGAGTTGCTCAGGCCAAGCACTTAGATGTTATCCTTGATTCCTCCCTTCCTGTTATACTACATTTTCAATCCATCAAAAATTCTATCATTTATCTTAAACTCTACCACTTAATACCATCTCTGCTGCTACCACCCAGGTTTGAACCTTCACCATTTCTTGTTTCTATTTTTGTTTCACATTGTAGCACTCAGAGTGATCTTCTGAATACATAATTAAGGTCATGGTGCTCTCTTGCTCAGCACCCTGAGAAATAAAATAGCCAAAATAATAATAAAAATAGCTCAATAGATGTACTCAATAGCAGAATTGAGAGGACAGAGAAAAAAATGAACTTGAGAAAATAGTAGAAATTATCGTTATCCTATCAGAATATCAGAGAAAATAAACTGAAAAAAATAGTAAATAAATTTTCAGGGAACTGTGGCACTATAACAAATGCTCTAACTTTGGTATCAGAATCCTGAAAAGAGAGGAGAAACTTAACAGAGCTGAAAAATTACTAGGAGACTAGAAGAAATAATGACTGAATGCTTCACAAATTTGGCAAAACAACAAGGACAGATTCAAGAAGCAGAGTGAGCTCCAAACAAGATAACTAAAAAGTAGTCTAACCCAGATATATGATGGTCAAATTTCCGAAAATCAAAGAAATAAAATATTGGAAACAGCGAGTGAGAAGTGACATTTTACTTTTAAGGGAAAAACAATTTGGATAATAGTGGATCTCTCTTCAGAAACCATGGAGGTCAGAAAGAATTTGCACAATTTTCAAGTACTAACAGAAAAAAAAAACAACAGCAACAACAACAACAACAAAAAACCCGTGACGTCAGAATTCTATATTCAGCAAATATATCTTTCCAGAAGAAAGGGAAAATCAAAATATTCTCAGATGAAGGAAAACTAAGAGAAATTTTCACCAGTAAGCCTACCCTAAGAGAATGATAAAGGAAGTTTTCTAAACAGAAATGAAATGATAAAAGAAGGAATCTTAAAACATTAGAAAGAAAAAAAGAATAACAGAAAGAGTAAAAACATGGGCTAATACATTTTTCTTCCATTTAGTTTTCTAAATATTATTTAACAATTCAAGCAACAATTTAACAGTCTGAGGTAATTTTAAATATGTATAGAGGAACTATTTAAGACAATTATAATTGGGAGAAGATAAAAAAACATGAAGGGAATAAGATTTCTACACCTTACTTGCATTGGTAAAATGTCAACACCAGTAAGTTGGGATAAGTTATTTGTATATAATATAATACCTGGAGCAGCCACTAAAAAACCTAAAAATTAGACAAACTAAAAGACACTATAGAGAAATCCAAATTTAATTCAAAAAAATGTGCATGTAACACAGAGAAATGCAGAAAAAGAGGCAAAAGTCATACACATTAGAAAGGAAGTAATAAAACTGTCCCTATTTGCAGATAACATGATATCAACATCCTAAGGAATCTATTTTTAAAATCCTAGAACTAATAATGAGGTCATAGAATACAAGATAAACATAATAAAAATACATAAGTATAAATATAACAAAACATATACAGGACTCTTATGCTGTAAATTATTACTACTGATGAAAGACATCAAAGATTTAAATACATGGCAAGACATACCATGTTCATGGGTTGGAAGATACAAGATAGTAAAGATGTCAGTTCTCCCCAAACTTATATACAGGTTTAACATAATTCCTATCAAGATTCTAGAAGAATGCTTTACAGATATAGACAAGATTATTCTAAAATGTGTGTGGAAAGATAAAAACAGACACAAAGAAAAAAAAACAAAAAAAATGATACTAACAAACAATTTTGTAAATGAAGACTAAGGCAAGATGAAACTGACTTCAAGTTAAAGTAATCAAGAGAGAGTGACAGAGGTATAGGAGCATAAATCAGTGGAACAGAATAGAAAACCCTAAAATAGACAAATGTAACCAACAAACTTTTTACAAAGTGCAAAAGCAATTTAATGGTAGAAGATAGTCCTTTCAATGAATAGTGCTGGGAAATTGAATATACACAAAAAATGACCTTGACCTGAACCTCACACCTTTTACAAAAATTAACTCAATATATCACAGACTTAAAAGTGGTTATAAAACTATAAAACTTTTAAAAATAAATATAGCAGAAAATATTTGAGATCTAGAACTAGGCAAAAAGATTTTAGACTTAACACCAAACCACAGTCTACAAAAGAAAAAAAAACTATACTTCTTCAAAACTACAAACTTTTGTTCTGCAGAAGATATTGTTAAGAGGATGAAAAGAGGAGCAATAGATGGGAAGAAAATAATTTCAAAGCATATAGCCATCAAAAGGCTAATACCTAGTATGTAGAAAATACTCTCAAAACTCAACATTAAAAAAAAAAAAAGAAAGAAAACCCCAAATAATCCAGTTAGAAAATGGGTAAAAGACATGAAGACATTTCACTGAAAAGACTGTATAGGTGGCAAATAAACACATAAAAAGATGTTAATTATCACTATGCATTAGGGAAATGCAAATTAAAACCACAATGAGATATTGCAACACAAAAATCAAAATGGCAAGATTAAAAAATAGTGACAGTGAGGAGATAGACAGACTGGATCACTCACACATTGCTGGTGGGAGTGTAAAATGGCACAGCCACTCTGAAAAAAAGTTTGTCAGTTTCTTTAAAAATTAAACATGTAATTTCCATATATCCCAGCAAATACTCGACTTATTTCATAGAAATGTAAACATATTTTCACATAAAGATAATTAAAACATATACATGAATGTTTATAGTAGCTTCATTCATAAGATCACAAGACTGGAAACAATTCAGATGTCTCTTGACAAATGAATAATTAACAAAACTGTGGTACATCCATCCATACTATAGACTACTACTCAGCAATGTAAAGGAACAAATTACAAAATATTATATATGGAGCAAATTGAAAAAGTCTCCAAAGAATTATACTTAGTGGAGAAAACCAATTACAGATGATTGTCTATTTTATGATTTCACTTACGTAACAACCTTGAAATAACAAATTATGGAAATGGAGAACACATTAGTGGTTGCCAGAGATAAAAGACTAGGAACTAGGAACAAGGGAGGTGAGAGAAAAGTGGGAGTAGGTATAAAAGGGCAATGTGAGGGATCACTGTGATGATGAAAATGTTTTGTCTCTTGATCCTGTCGACATCATCGCTGTGATATTGTACTATAGTTTCACAAGATGTTACCATTGAAGGAAGATGAATAAAGGATACATAAGATCTCTCTTTATTAGTTCTTAAAAATGTAAGTGAATCTTCAATTATCTAAAAAAATTAAAACGATAATCGTCTTTTTGGAAAAGGAACATTAATGGAAAATTTGCATAATATGAATAAGATCTATATTTAGTTAAGAGTAGTGTATCAATGTTAGTTGTTAGTTTTGACAAATGTGCTATAAATGTGTGAGATGCTAGCATTAGGAGAAATTGGGTAAAGTTTATGCAAGAAATCTGTTTCATTGCCACTTTCTTGCAAATCTAAAATTATTCCAAAATAAAAAATTTATTTTTTTAAAAAGATAATTTACTATTTAAAACAAAAACACCAATAATGTATTATAGTGTTTATAACATATATAAAAGTAAAATGTATAACAACTATACAGCAATGGATAGAAGGAAAAATGGATGCATTCAGTTGTAAGGTTCATACATTGTGCAAGAAGCAGTATAATATTTTTGAAGGTTGACTATTGTATATAACAAGTAAACACTGTAAACCCTAGAGCAACCACTGAAACAAAAAGTTTTAGCTAATAAGCCAATAATAAAGATGAAGTAGAATTTAAATTATGATCAATCTAAAAGAAGATAGAAAACACAACAAAAATGGATAGGGCTCAACTAGAAAACAAATCATAACATAGTAGATTTAATGGTTAACCATATGAATAATTACATTAAATGTAAATGGTCTAAGATAACACACAATGAAGTGTTGTGTGTAAGACCCTCATTTTAAACAGAAAAATATAAAAAAATTTAAAGTAAAATAATAGAAAAAAACTATACCTTGAAGACATTCAACATTCAAAAATTAATAGGTAAGTATTTGTTACATACATAAAAATTAGTGACCAGAATATATAAAATGCTCCTTTAAAGAGTAAGATAAAGACAATTGAAGAAAAAGATAGAACATTTATTTAAACAGACTCATAAGAGCAGAAACATGAATGTCCTGTAAACACATGAAAGTCTAAGTTCAATTTCATTTGGAATAAAGGAAATATAAATTAGGACCAGAAGGTGTAAATTAAAACCAGAATGTGAAGAATGTAAATTATCATTCAGTGATGGTGACTATAAAATTGGCACTGTGGACAGCAGTCTGGTATTATTAGCATAATCAAGGATAGGAATGCTTTATAACCCAATGACTCCACTTCTAGACAATTTCCTGCGTTATGTATTCACATAGATATGTACACAAATGCTTATTCCAGCATTGTTTTAAACAGAAAAATTGAAAACAACTTAAATATTATCAAGAAAAAAGGGACAAACTATAGTTTAGTTATACAATGGAATACCAGGCAGATAATTAATTTGATGTGTCTATATCAATAGGAATTAACTTAAAAATGTTAAGTGAAAAAAAGCAAGTTGTTTACAAATACATTTTATATATAAACTGTATTTACAAATGTAATTTATATGCATTTAAATTATACAAAGCAATATCTATCGATTATAGATATATCAATATGTAGTAAAAATATGAAAGCATGTTAATGATATGTCACCAAATCCAGAATAGCAATCACTCACCGTGAGAGGGAAGATAAGTCAGAATGAAGAGGAAGGGAAGGAGTGTGGGAAGACTTTAGTTACATTGTAGCTTTAAATTGCTTTGAAAATAAGAAATGTGAAGTGACTAGGTTAGTGACTAGGTTAGCTCTTGACAAATGTTGATATTGTGTTTATTGGGTTTCTTTTATTATTTTTGAATTCTTTGTTCATTCCAATTTTTTTCTTTCTTTCTTTTCTTTTTTATTTACTTTTATTTTTATTTATTTATTTTTTGAGACGGAGTCTTGCTCTGTCACCAGGCTGGAGTGCAGTGGCACGATCTCAGCTTACTGCAACCTCCACCTCTCGGGTTCAAGCAATTCCCCCACCTCAGCCTCCCGAGTAGCCAGGACTACAGGTGCATGCCACCACACCTGGCTAACTTTTTGCATTTTAGTAGGGACGGGGTTTCACCATGTTGGCCAGAATGGTCTCAATCTCCTGATCTTGTGATCTGCTCGCCTTGGCCTCCCAAAGTGCTGGGATTACAGGCGTGAACCACCATGCCCGGCCCCAAATTTTTTCTTAATTAAATAAACAAAATTCCCAACTGAGGAGGTCCTTTAAATATCTGCGCAGCCTGGTGTAGCTGAAGTTTTGGCTCAAGGTTATGGAAGTGCTCTATGGTTTCCAGTGAGTTGAGGGTTGGATCTTTGTCCTAGAATTTGGTGTTGGTGACAATGGCTGCTGTTGCTTGTTTCTGGGTTTCTTAAGTCCGCATTAGGCTTCATTAGCCATACCCACACCTCTGTAAACAATCTCTACATTAAATTCCCCTTGGCTGAACCATCTGAGTGAAATCTGATTTTTTACCATGACTCCACCTGCTTTCTCTGTGAGGGTGTTAAAGAAAGAGGCCTTACTATTTTCCTATATTTTACAGAACATAGGGTAGAATCACTAGAAAATTCTGCCCCTAAGAAAGCCAGGCTTAGAAACGAGCTTCTCTTCCCACCTTGTATACCTGACTTTGGAGAGCGTCATTTTTTCACACCTTAAAAAGCCAGAAAGGAGTGGCAAATCAGAGCTGACTTCTCAGCCAGCTTCCAGGGATAGAATCCCAACCCTGCCATTTATGGATTGAAATGTTGGGGGAAATTACCTAACCTCCCTTTTCCTCAGTTTCCTCATCTAGAAAATGGGGCTGTAACCCTGACCTTAGTGTGAAGATTAAAGCGCACATTCCATGTGCAAAGTCCTCTCTGCATAGCCTGACTTCCAAGCAGTTGCTAGCCCCAGATCAATCCTGTGGCTCGTAGTCTCTCTTCTCTTTCTTCTCTTACTGACTGCTTTGTCTCTGATCAGCCTGATTGTCTGCTTCCTTTATACAGAATCTCCTAAAGGAGACAGTGTTATAATAATAACAACAAACAAGTTAGGAAGAATTACCCTCCCATCTCTCTTGTAAATGTCGACAGGTTCCATCATTATATTACAATCCCAATTAAAGGGAAATTCCCCACCAAGCCATAAACCTAAAATGAAAAAAACCCTATAGGGATGAATAAGCCTCCTCCGTGAACAAACCTGCTATTTATCCTTTTTTTTTTTTTTTTGTCACTGCTTGTGTGTGCTCAAATCCCCGCTGAACAAATCCTGCAAGCTGATGAAGAAGCAAAGCTAAGGGCATCCATCGGTGAGTCTGTCAAGACTTTACTTGTAATGAGTCTCCCATGGATTTGATTATTACTGGATATTAATTATTAATGGTATTTCCTGCAGGAGGCCTGTGTGGGCTTCTTTTCCCCCAACCTCTATTTTGAACTGGAATTAAAAAATAACCAGAAATCTCCCCCAGTGGAGCAGGGAGAGGAAAAAGAGAAAGGAATCGAGGGAATCCCTCTGCTAGTCTTTCACCACTGGCACCACTTGAAATTCTGGGGCTGTTCACATAATTAAGAGTAGGAAGCAGCTCTGTGCTTAGCCTCCTCCCGTCCTCCAGCTGTAACCCCTCTTTCAAAGCCACAAAGGAGAAACAAAGCACCTTTCTGCCTGCCTCCTCTCCCCCATCCTCACTCTCCAGTTCTAACCCTGTCTTCTTTGACAATTAATTTCCTCTGATGGTTATGTTAATTTTTATGGCTTCCTAATGATTAGAAATATTTGGCAGATTAACATCATTTAACTTTCCTCTCCCTGGGGGCGGGGAAGAGACAGGGATGTAGCTAAATGGTGAGAAACAGCTGGAAAAGCCAAGGGTGAAAATCAGAATTCTGTGCCAAGCATTTCAATGGGACGGTGAAAGATGGACACCCAGGAAAGTCTGGAGAAATTAAAGCCAAATTAAGAAATAATAATAAGGCCAAAAGATCAGAAACATAGCCCTGCCCCCGCCCTGTGTGTGTTTATCCTTTATACACTGTGGACAGTCCATATGTTGCTTCCTAGCAATGTTTTAAAGACGGCTACACCTGTCAGGGTGTCTGGGAGGTAAAGACAGAGCAGATGTTGAGATTTGTGCTATGGAAGAGAAAAATTCATTTTGTCTAGCAAAAAGTGGCATGCTCCCGTGCGTCCTGAAGGGGTCCCTCCACCATTGCCACTCTCCCCTTTTCCATAAAGCAGTGGCCCCACATGGTGCCGCAGATGGAAAGATGGAATTTAATTTTACTGGCGTTCAATCAAAACAGAATAATGTGTTTAATATCCCTGCAGTGTAAGTGAAAGGGAGAGATTTATGAACTCCTGGGAGGCAAGAGATTCCAAGCAGTGCTTTGATATCTCCTCGTATGTATAAACATAGAACTGCAGTGGAAAATATGGATAAATCCAGGTTAAGATCTCCGCCTCCTCCCCCTTGTTGCTACTTTAAGTTCAAGCCTTTCTGACAAAGGGGTGGCACTCTCACCAAGAGAACAGATGAATTAATACAAAGGTAGTCAGGCATCCTGAGCTTAATCCCAGACTTAATCCAGAGGGTGATTTGGCCACAAGTGTCAAGGGAAGAGATAGATGCTTCTGATTGGCAGACATATTCAATAGGGAAAAGCCTCACAAAGGAAGTTACTAGAAACTCCACCTCAAGTTTCATTTAAAATCTAGTAGATGGTGGCCAGGGGCAGTGGCTCACGCCTGTAATCCTAGCACTTTGGGAGGCCGAGGTGGGTGGATTGCCTGAGCTCAGGAATTTGAGACCAGCCTGGGCAACATGGGTGAAACCCCGTCTCTACTAAAATACAAAAAATTAGCTGGGCATGGTGGCATGCACTTGTAGTCCCAGGGAGGGTGAGGCAGGAGAATTGCTAGAACCGGGGAGGCAGAGGTGGCAGTGAGTCAAGATCGCACTACTGTACTCCAGCCTGGGCGACAGAACGAGACTCTGTCTCTAAAAAAAAAAAAAAAAAATCTAGTAGATGGTAATCATATGGCTATACGTTTGTTGATAAAATAGCAACAAATCATATACATAGGGAAAACAAAAATCTGGAATTAAGTATCTCAAAATGCTATAAGAGGTTGAGTTAGGATAGTAAAATTATAGGTAATCATTGTTTTTTGTAACTTTTCTCTAAATTTGTTTCTAATGCAATGATATTATTTTTATAATGGTGAATATATGTACATTGTGTGTGTATTTGTGTGCAAGAGTTTCTATTTTTGGTGTGCATTAGAATCACCTAGGGAGCTCTTTAAAAATGTGGATGTATGAACCCCACTTTAGACCTCCTGAAATAAGTAAATGAATAAATACAATACAATACAATACGATATAAAACCCAATCCTCCCCTAACCTAACCGAGTTCTCCCAGATTTGCTTATCTGGTGTGGAGTTGTCAGGCAGGCTATCTCATCTGGTCTGCATTATATTCATATTGGTCACTCAAAGCTTATTCCAAAAGAACACTCTGCTTTCTGTATAATTTTCCCTGAAAACATTTTACAGTCATGTCTATATCTGATTCTTTCTCACAAAAATATCTTTAAACTCTGTACTTTTCACTTTGGGATATGATTTTCAATATCCAAAAAACAAAGTCCAGTGTCTGTCAGAATACCAACTTAATCCTGTCCCTTTCTCACAGATACATACACATGCCTACATTCACACCAGCAAGGAGGAGTCTACACATACATGGTTCCACTACTGTTTGGTAAATTCAGTTAATTTAGTGAAAACTCACAAGTTCATCAAATTTGGGATTGACTGAATGAGCCATTTGGGAAGATTTTAAAAACCCGTTAATTGGTATGTATCATGAATACTAGTCAAGAGAGTTGAATCAGGTTATACTGAGGATGCCACTGTACAGCTGCAGAGGCATCCTTCTTATTTGAACTCTCTAGTGACAGAGTAAAGTCAAATAATATGGTTTTCTCATGTTAAGTTTTTAGGTCCAGTTAACAGTAATTGTATCAAATTAAAACAAAATCATTTTGGTTACAGTGTTACCTCAGGTATTGTTGATTGTACACACACACACACACACACACACACACAGACACACACACAGAATACACATCAATTAGAGGTTTGGAGAGACTGTCCCCACATTTGCATAAAGATATGGTCATCCATTATGGTGTGTTTTTAAAGATGTTGTCAATGGGATTGAATATGGCCTCCCAGCTAACCGCACAGCACTGCAAGAAAAATGCAAAGGTACTTTATTTTGTTTTTGTTTAACCAGGAGCTATTGATGCAGAGGAGCGTTTCATTTCCCCACTTTCTGTCTGTGCCACTAAATGCCTGATGTTACCTTGAGTCAGCTGGCTCTTCTGCCGGGACTGGCGACTGTCCATTCTAGACCTGGATTGGCTCCCAGAGCTAGGGAACAGGGTTCCACAACTAATCAGATGCCGGCTTCTTCAAGCAGGGACCACCATTTGTTTGGCTGTGTGTAAAACAAACTCTTCGAACTTACATGTTGACCATTTTTCCCCGCCCAAGACTTTTCAGATAGACAGCTCTTATTAATAAAAATAACACCTTACTTAACTAGCTCTTTTCACTTCCTGAGCACTTGCACATCCACTATCTCACTTCAACTATTATTATTATTATTATTTTATTTTTTTGAGACTTAGTCTGGCTCTGTCACCCAGGCTGGAGTGCAGAGGCGCAATCCCAGCTCACTGCAACCTCCACCTCCCGGATTCAAGCAATTCTCCTGCCTCAGCCTCCTGAGTAGCTGGGATTACAGGTGTGCACCACCACGCCCGGCTAATTTTTTGTATTTTTAGTAGAGATGGGGTTTCACCATGTTATCAGGCTATTCTCGAACTCCTGACCTCATGATCCGCCTGCCTTGGCTTCCCAAGGGCTGGGATTACAGGTGTGAGCCACCATGCCCGGCCACTTCATCTATTACTGTAGGTTGTAATGGACACTAGTCTTTGCAACTTACATGTAATTCTGTGACATGCTGGTGATCTGGACTTGTGGACTAGTAACTTCTCATAGACCTTGCAGAGTAGGAAAAGATTTCCTTGATTTTCTTAGGGTGTTTGCTGGGTCTAAAAGGGAAGCTACAAAGACAAATTAACAGGGGAAAAGCGTATATATTTATTTAGTATAAGTTTTACACCACACAGGAGACTTCATAATGAAATGAAGCCTTGAAGAAATGGTTAAAATTGTGTATGTTTGTACTAGATTTGATGGAGAGTAGACAGTCATGGGAAAATATAATTGACAGAGTATGATCTAATGGTAATAAACTGGGGAACCTTTGCCAGGCCTGTTGGTTCAGTTGCTTCTCTGTGACACTTTACCTTCAGGGATAAGGATTTCCCCTTCCTCCCGGTATAGGGAGTGCACCTCTCACAATGGGGTCTATGACCTGCTGGAGGAGAGAAGAGTCAGAAAAGATTACAGAGAACTTCCTGCTTCTGCAGTTTTCTTAATTTCCTGTAGCTTAAAATACTCAATGTATTGGACTGGGCACAGTGGCTCACGCCTGTAATCCTGACACTTTGGGAGACCCAGGAGGGTGCATCACTTGAGGTCAGGAGTTTGAGACCAGCCTGGCCAACATGGTGAAACCCCATCTCTACTAAAAGTACAAAAATTAGCTGGGTGTGGGGGTGCATGCCTGTAATCCCAGCTACCTGGGAGGCTGAGGCAGGAGAATCTCTTGAAACTGGGAGACGGAGGTTACAGTGAGCCGAGATTGCGCCACTGCACTCCAGCCTGGGCAACACAGCGAGACTCCATCTCAAAAAAAAAACAAAACAAAAAAACCCTCCATGTATCAAGATGCCACATTTGGGGGTAGAATGTTCTGAGCTCTGTCACCACCAACTCAAGGCCCTCAGTGACAGAAAATAATCTTTTTTATTTTTCTGACATTCAGCTGAAATAACTTTCTCTTGAGTCTATCCTAAAAGTGTGTCAGTCCATTGTTTCTTCAATGGTTTGTGTAACACCCTGACCCTGTGATTCTTCAATCTTCAGAGCAGGACACACTTAGCCCTACTTGTAGTTTCAGCCTTATATAAAATTCAGAAAAATCTTTCGCCAAGTTATGTTAAATGTCAAGTTTATGCACTCATTTACCATTACTGAGCGCTTACAATGTGCCTGGTGCTTAACTTATATTATTTCATTTAATGTGTATAGCATCCCTTGAGTGGATGTAGCCATCTTCACTTTAGAGGAATGGGAACTGAGGTCCAAGGCTACATAACTACAAGCAAAGAAACCAGGATTCAAACCTAGTTTTCTCTGAATCTGAAACCATTGTTCTTTGTCTTAAATTGAGTGTGGCCTTTCCCTACTAGGAGCTGCCTATGAGAGCAGCATTACCTATCTTTCTAAGATCCAGCAAAGAGCTCCTTCAGTCCTTGGGCTAATGGTGACCATATCTTACTTGTCATTCTGCCAGGCCCATAAATCACGTGTTGTCATACAGGGTGTGTGTTTTCTGCCCCCTACTACATTGTGTACTCTTTGTGGGCAGCTGCAATATCTCACTTATCCTTGGAGCTCCAGAACCCAGCAATGTCCCTGGAACATAGTAACTACTCAATAAATGCTAATTGAATACCTGAACGAATGAGTAACTACATCTGCTGCAGGTCTGTGAAGGATGAAGTTTTGAAATGTTTCCTTGAAAAGTAGATGTTCACTTGCATGGAGCCATCTGGATCCTGAATTTTCTGAGTTTGATACCCCTCAACCTCATTAATCATGCCTTTCCTGCTTCCCTAGTCCAGCAATAAACTTAGCACTCCAAGAAGAGACCCATACCTGGGACTCTCTGAAAATGATGGAAACTTCTTCCCTATTTTCTCCTTCATGTGGCCTCAGAAGCAAGCTTCCTCTGGGAGCACATTGAGCAAACCTCTGACAGCTGCTTCCAAGATCCCTAAGTTTCTAAAGCATGTGACAGCTTCTTCTGACCCACTGAAGTTGTCTTGTGATAAATCCTCAGTGTTCCTTAAACTATCTCTGGTGAAAAAGAAAAGAGTTTTTCTCCCAATTTGTCATAAACTGATACTTATGGAAAATAAAACATCACATACTTGGATGTTATGACAATGTCAAACTGATATAACAAGTTTCTAGATCCTTTCTCTCAATTTCTTTACTTAACTCCTTTATGACTAGTAACAGTATGTGGATTGATGCTGGTCCATAGGCCACACTTGAAGGAGCATCAGCATAAACCACGAAATTCTGATTTTCTCTCTGGAGTAATGTCTAATAGAAATGGAATGCAAGTCACATGTAAGATTTTAAATGTTCTAGGAGCTGCATTAATAAAGGTAAGAAGAAACAGGAGATACTAATTCAAATACTATATTTAGCCCAATATATCCAAAATATTATTATTTCAATATGCAATCAATATAAAAATAATGAATAAGCTATTTTACAATTCTTTTATTTTGCACTAAGTCTTTGAAATCTGGTGTGTATTGCTACCTAAAGCACAGCTCCATTTGGATAAGTCACAATAGCACATATTGCTAGTGACTACCATACTGAGCAATGCAGCTCTAGAGTTGTCACTGCTACCACACTTACTGACTCTAATCCCTTTGAGGTTTCACCATTGCTCTATAGAAAGTTCCTTAGTTACCTCTAAGCTTCAGAAACATTCTGACTCACCAGGACTCCTGCATTCAGTTTCAAGCAATCTTCCAGAATTAAACACTTTAGTTCTGGTAAGGAAAAGACAGAAACATTAAAGGCAACAATTGGTAAAAAGAAACATACTCTCACCCACAAGATCTCAGATATGTAGTTCAGCAAACCATTTTGAGCCTCTACAAGGTGTCAGGTATTCAGGCATGGGTGCTAGGTGGATGATCAGCCAGTATCTGTATATTGTCTTTATTTTGTACAGTTGGAACCATCTCATTCTTAAATTCTAAAGACCCTAGGGATCCCTTCTAGAAGAAGAAAACAAAAAAATCCATAGCTCTATAGGCTACCCCCAGTTCAGCCCTGAGCCGGTATTGCTCCTGGTCTTACTTTGAATTCCCAGATCTGCATTGACTGGATTTCATTCTTCTTCCCCAATGATATCATCTCTGCCTGGAGACTGGACTATTGCTCTAGGAGCTGTCTTCTTTTGGTGCTAACTACCAAACCATCTAGATGTTGGTCTTTTTTTTTTTTCACGGGACCTCTATGTTTTACTGTAATTGTTCCTCTTTAAGAATCATCCTGAATATTGCACTTAGTTGTGAACTTGGCTTAGGACATTTGTGACCTATCCACTTCCTTCCCTGAAGAATAGCTCCCAAGTTTCATTCAAACTATTTGGACTTAAAATGGCATCCACTCCTTCGTAAAATCTTTATATGCCCTTGTGGCTTTGCCTTATATGTGCTATATGTACGTAGGTTGACCCACCTTCCTATTGCTCAGTCCCCAGTTCTAACAGTTATTATCATTAAGAAATATCTAAAGTCATAGAAAGCTAACATAGGTAGAATGACTTACGGTTTAGTACTGATATTTAGATTCAGAAACCATGTTATTAAAGAAATCAATTAGCTACAGAAAGATAACTTTGCTCCAAGTTCCTTTCCCATTTGCAGCACAGAAGCAGTGGCTGGTTAGCATCTGGGTGTCCTCGAGACATAGTGAACATTTCATTCATCATACATGACATTTGCATATTGCAAATATCATACTTTATGCACATGCCTTCCAGGCTAGTCTAGAGACTATGATTGCTGCCTAATCCTCACATAAATCAATGCACCAGGGAATACCACTTCTAAACATGAGGAAAATCAAGGATAGCTCTGCCTTCAGACTCTTCCTGGGACCGTCTCATTCTCTTCACATCCCAAGTAGATTCAGTGCCTTCATTTTCTCTTCTTTCTTGTAGCTATTAAAATTCTATTAGCCATTTGTGAATATTATTTTATACCATCTGCATTTTCTCTAAGTTGTGATAGTGACAGCTGCAATCATTTGTATGCATTTTCTGTGCAGGATTTTGTGTGTGTATAGGAACAAAACCTTTCCTTTGTATGACCATGTATCCAAATAGAAAGATGATTTGTTTGTAAATCTATTTCTCTTCCAAACATTAGTTTATTTGCTGAGAAGACAGAAAGAGAAGATGTTGAAAGAGGAAAGGCAAAAACATTTGATCTCAAATAACAAAGCGTAGGTTTGCTTTTTCTCAGCTCTTGGGTTTCCGCCTCTCAATCAAAGTTGACCTTACAAGTACTGTTAGACTGTGTTTCGTGTTTTTAATCTGAAGGCCTTCAGGGTATTTCCCTCATTCCACTACCACTCTAAAATCTTTCTCCTTTCCCCATGTCTCAGTTAGCAGAAAAATTCATCTAGCCGGGCTCCTCCCTTCTTTCCTGCACAAGAATGACTCTGGTTCTTCTTTAAGGAAAGTGTAAGCTCGCGGGGAAGGCCAGCGAAACAAGTCTACAGTTTGTCACACTGGAAAGTTACCAGCTTGTTAAAGCCACCTTCTAGGGTGGGCATGACAACAAGGTAGCAGAACCTGCCTCGTTTTGAGTATCACCTTGCACAGCATACAAGAATTAAATACGTGAAGACTCCAATCAGGATTAATCTGAGCTACTCATGAAAGCTTTAAGTGTTCCAAGGAAGTTGAGTCAGAGGATTTTCAGTTGCAACTTGATTCAGCTAACCAGTTCCCTCATGCCACACAAGGAACCAGGACCCTCTAGGCCACACCTTTGGGAGGCACCCCACATGGACAAACCCTTTTCTCTAACTGCCAACCCTTCCCAGTCCTACTCGCTTTCTTCTAATAAACCCTTTTGGAAGCTTTTACTAATATCCACTGACTGTAGTCTTCGCCCTGACGTTAATGGTAGGAGGTGAGATTGTTTTCTTCCTGGGGTTTTTCTGGTCTCAAAAAGGAAGGATGTGAGTGAGTTTTTTTTTTTTTCTGATGGGACATATGAGAAAGATAGTGTTTCTTTCTACCTAAGCTTGGTCCTCCACCAGAAATTGCTCTTGCTAGATTTCTTCAGAATAAGGCAACGCTCTCACCACAATGAATATAAATTTTTTCTAAAGACTCACAGTCTAGTCTCACATAGATGCATCCATTCCTTCTATTGGATAATTTTGCTCTATGTAAAATTATAATGCCATCTACATTTTTCTAAAGTAGCATACTGCTTCTTTCTTAGGTTTATTATCCTTATATGGTCTCTATTGTAGCTCAGAATGCCTCTGTCTAAGCCATCTTTGATGGTTGGTACTATCTCAAATAGTTGCTCTCTGCCTCAAATTTCTCCTCTGACTTTGGATGCTGGTGGATGATATGTTATCAGTTAATCCTGCTGCCTCCTTATTGGTAGTAATTGTAAAAGACGGAAGTGGAGGTTGGGAAAAGAGAAGGGAAATACAATGAAGATTTTTTTAATAAAAGAAGTAATAATTTTACAGTGCCTTGAGGCAGATAAAGAAAATTGAGTCAAATCATATCAGAAACTTGAACCTGTACCCTTGTCTGGTAGAAAGCAAGAGGCTGTCTATAATTGAAGGGATGTTGCAGCCAGGTTATAGTGTTTTGATGGGTACTAATACACTCTGACATAGAGTTATCTTCTGAGGAGTTAAAGCCATATATATTCCTGTGCACTGGAAAGAGAATGTCAGAAAAGAATGCATCCAGCATGCATGGAGGTTCTCCTAGCTTCACTAAGCTAAATTAGATCACGTAAGTCATCTGAAGCTTTTCCTACAGAAATAGCCCAAACAGTCAATCACTCCTCCTCTGTGACTACATTTGGGAGTTAGAAACTAACAACTATTAGTGTGTCATCCTTTGGCTTAGGCAAAGAGATAGCAAACTTCCATGTGAAACCCATCCCAAAATCTCATAGACTGGTCTTTTTGATAAACATAGAAATGGACTTTTCTGGTCTTAAAGCTTGAAACTTATATTTGTTTTATCTGAGTTCCTTCCTCAGGAAAGGACCTTTGGGCCTCTGAAAGAAAGAATCAAAGAACTGAAACTCACCAGATCACCATAACCTGATAATGAGATGAAAACCCCTCATTCATCATGATTGCTTCCTTGCCCTCCCTAGTTCCTGTTTTCTTACATGTTGTTACATTTCTTCCCCGCTGTATAAAGCCCTAGTTTTTGTCAGTCAGGGAGATGGATTCGAGACTGAACTCCCATCTCCTTGTCTGCAGCACCTGAGAAAAGCCTTTTTCCTTGACGATAACTTGTCATCACTGACTGGCTTCCTTTGCTGCAAGCGGCAGGGCCTAGACTGAACCCCTAGTGTTTCGGTAACACGTGCAAGGCTGGGGCTAGGGTGAGACAGGAGAGATGCATAGGGTACATAACTGAAGGAGATCCTGTAAGAGTGAGTGAGTGAAAAGGAGTATCTTGCTACTTTTTGCTCCCTAGGTATCTCACTTGCCTCCCCTTAGTCTCAACAATGCTTTCAAATATAGAAAAGAAACTGTCCCATGGGCCAGGGAGGCCTGTTAGCATCGATAGAACCAAAGGGATATAATCTGTACGTTTTATTTCGTTAACCCCTGGATTTGCCAATTAAGCTTCAGTTCCCTTTTTTAAAATACAAACTTGCTAATTTTATATGTTGGCATTAATTATGTAACACTTTAAGGTAGTAAGGCTTATATGTACTTTCCTCTGTGTAAAGGGACAATCAAGCCCTTGAGAAGAGGGACAGTGGAGAAAATGAATATTGAGCATCTACTAAGCAAGGCACTGTTACTAGTCGACTGGTCTAGCTATTGCCTATCCCTTTGTCCTTTGACAACTACAAAGGCTAAAAGAAAAATCAAAGTGTTCCAACCTCCTTTGCAGACAAAGGTTACAGTGTAAGAAGCAATCTGCTTGGATCTGCTGGTTCATGGCTACCAGATTTGGCAGAAAAAACGTAGAACACCCTGTTAAAGTTGAATTTCAGATAAGCCGTGAATATTTAGTATAAGTATGTCCCAAAATTGCTTACGAAATATGTATTCTAAAATTGCCTTCATTGTTTATCTGAAATTTAAATTTAACTGAATGCCCTGTGTTTTATCTGGCAATCCTGTTCATAAATATATATATTTGCATAGCTTGTAGCTTACAGCATCCTCTCTTCTGTCTTTTTTTTTTTTTTTTCTTTTTTTAAGATGGAATCTCCCTCTGTTGCCAGGCTGGAATGCAGTGGTGCGATCTTGGCTCACTGCAACCTCCATCTCCCAGGTTCAAGCGATTCTCCTGCCTCAGCCTCCCAAGAAGCTGGGACTACAGGCACGCACCACCACGCCTACCTAATTTTTGTATTTTTGGTAGAGACAGGGTTAAACCATGTTGGCCAGGATGGTCTTGATCTCTTGACCTTGTGATCCACCTGCCTCGGCCTCCAAAAGTGCTGGGTTTACGGATGTGAGCCACTGTGCCCAGCCTGTGTCTTATACAAGGATTATGATAGTCAAAGTGATCTCAGAGGTGCTGACTGTGCACTCACACGTCATGAAACCTCTGACCGTAAACATTGTCCAAACTCTGGAGTACTTGCTTTGTGACAGAAATAAACCCTTTATAAGTTTAAGTCATTGTTAATAGGGTTTTCTACTACTGGGATACAGAAGCATTCTTAACTGACATCCTTATTTTGTGCCAAACACGTACTTTCTTTTTTTTTTTTTTGTCTCGCTCTGTTGTCCAGGCTGGAGTGCAGTGGCGTGATCTTGGCTCACTGCAAGCTCTGCCTCCCGGGTTTACGCTATTCTCCTGCCTCAGCCTCCCGAGTAGCTGGGACTACAGGTGACTGCCACCACGCCCGGCTAGTTTTTTTTTGTATTTTTTTTTTTTTTTCAGTAGAGACGGGGTTTCACTGTGTTAGCCAGGATGGTCTCGATCTTCTGACCTCGTGATCCTCCCTCCTCGGCCTCCCAAAGTGCTGGGATTACAGGCATGAGCCACCGCGCCCAGCCCAAACATGTACTTTCCTATACCTTACCTCATTTAAATATTTTAACCACTTTATGACATGGATGTTATTGTGCCTGTTTTCAGATAAGAAGAATGAAAATTCAAAGAAACTAAGTACCTTTCTCAATGCCTCATAAAACTGATGGTTAATGTTTATTGTGTACTTAGTAGGTTCTGACACAGGTTGATGTGTCTACATGTACGCAATCACCTAATCCTCCTAACAGCTGTTGAGAAAAGTACTGCAATTATTGACAATTCTATAGATGAAGAAACAAGAGATTATGAAATGTACTCAGTACAATGGAGCTGGGCTTCAACTCATATACTGGGGTTTAGCACCCTGCACTCCTGACTACAGTGCATACTGGCCAGAGAAAGAGGTGACATTCACACTAAGGCATAGGATGCTAATGCCAGGGCTCCTTCCACTGTGCCTGCCTGGTTCCCGACCTGGATAAATGAGGAAGTACTGTATTTCCCTTCTAGATTTCCAAAAACCTTATCTCTTTAACCCTGATTGCTAAGTCTCCCTTTACTAATTTTGCCCTGTAGGTTCTACGTTGCCCTAGAATCTGGCACAAATTCTGGCTTTAGGAAGGTGACATGAGGCACCTTTTCTCAGTTGTTCATGGGGTTGGCAGCAGATGGCTTCCGACGTGCCAAGAACCTAGTCATTGGATTCTCCTTGTTCTCAAAATAAATAAATAAATAAATAAAAAATAGGTTCATGTGCCAAACCACCGAATCATCTGGGGAACATGGTTCTCCAGAGGCAGTTTCTTGCCCTTCCCTCTATCTTCTTACTTTATCCAGTGCAGATTTCCAGCCTACTGGGAACATTGCGATTTGCTTCCCTCATTCTTGCTAAGAGAAATACTCTGGTGTTTCTTCCCTACTTATTTTTCTTTCTGTGGCTCAAATTAATTACCTCTTTGGGGAACCTACTTTCTAGACTCCCATCTCTGCCTAAATTGCCAAAGATAACAGATTAGTGGCTGCACTCCCATGTGTTGCCTCTGGCTTAAGCCTGACTTTTGGGTCTACTTGTATTCCCACATTACTTCTGTCGGCCTATCTTGCCTGTAGTCTAATTCCTTTTATGACAAATGAACACTTACCTCCTAGACTGCTTAGAGCTTGTTTTACCCTGGAACAGAGCTTAGGGTTTACCATACTACCTTTGGACTGCTAAGAGCAAATGTTTTATTTTAGGGGTATAGAGATAAGTTGTTTTATTCCTAAAATAATCCCCAAGTTCAAGGATGGGTAAGTTTGGGCATTCTGCATTCTAAATGAGAGAACTGTTTATTCAACCTTGTTTCTTGGGTCACCATTTATTAAAATAACAATGATCTCAATGTTTTGAAATAGAAAAAATTACTGCTTTGCACAAACAGTATTTAATTTTTCATTTCTAAGCGAAGAAGAATGATTGGAATGAGAGGAATTAAAGTTCCTTAATCTCATCTTTTAAAATCATATCAAACCATTTACATATCCAGGCTCTTTTCAATTTCCGTCTGAGGTCATCTCTGCTTATCATTTTCTGTGCTCTCTATAGATAGAAGTTTATGGTCTTCCTTTTCATAATCAAGTGTGTGGCGCTCAAGTATGGACAGAGGAATCTAAGGTGGGAAACCATTATCTCCTTTGTCCTTTAACTACTCTCTCTGTGTGCCCCTGTATGTAAATATACAGAACCATGCAATGCACAAGTCAAATTGAAGGCCTTTGGAAAATGCTTTCTTGATTTTATCTCATTTCCTAGCAAAGCAATTGGTAATACCATTTTAGAAGTAAATGAGGTTTGATTGCAGATGGAATATCTTTACCCAGGCACTATTTTCCCTTCCTAGAATATGTAAACGTTGACTTCCCTGGTTGTTACTGAACCCTTTCATCTAATCATAAAGTTTTTTTTAATGCAATGTGCTATCCCTGTGGATTTAAGCCTAAGCACTGAGGGAACTCAAGATGGGTATAGACTTTCTGAAATACATTTTCACAGAGAACTATAATCCATCTTCCAGAAGAGCCAGAGATTCCAAATTTCCTCCTTTATTATGAAGTCTCCAGATAAGACTTTTATTCTAAAGAAAACCGTAGTACTTCATATATTGTTACCAATAAAGGGGTAAAGCTTACTAATTTTTAATTTCCTTAGCACTTTCTCTCTAAATGAGGAACAGATTGTGGAAGGAAAATTTTGATAATCATAGTAGGTTGCTAGCTGCTTTGTTAGCACAATCTATTCCTGAGATTTTATGAGATCTGGCTTACGAAGCACTGGTTGATAAATGATTCAATATTTAACCATGATTTACCTGTACCTTGTGGAGGAAAATTATGCTGATGGAGCTGAAATCACCGGAACAGAGATTTTTACATCCCATAGAATGTGTCAACATAGCGTTGAGTGTGAATCGCTCACTTGGGACATAAAGTGCTCCTCTTTTTAGGATCCAGGATTACATCTCAATATAAATGGCTGATGGAAGTAAACAAAATGAGCCCAGTGCACTGCCTGGTGACATGTGGTAATAAAGATCAGCAATGAGGGATGGAAGGGCTCCCTTGCCATCTCTAGATGTCAAAGAAGTAGATTTTAAACTCTGTGGGTGGTATCAGTCTGGAAAATAGAGGAACATGCGAGCCATATGGAAATCAATACAGCTTCATGAAAGGAAAGATGAAGACCAGCTTTGCCTCTTTAAAGGAATGACTATGGAGGGAGCATGGTACCTGGACTCTTCCCTGGGGCCTCACTTACCTGTATATTTATTCGAACCTTTTCTTCATCTAAATCAATGAGATCCAATCTGTTACAACCTGGGAGATTTCAGTCTGAGACTTCCTGGAAAGGCAATAGCAATGCAGAGTTGATTAAAATTAGTACAGAGAGTCAGCAGACTAACACAATATTTACAATATTCTGTCTAGTATTCTAAAGAAAGCACATCAGCACAATCAAAGATGGCAAAAGTTTTATATTGAGAAGGGGAGAGTGGTAGATCATCAGTTCCTCTTCTGGTAAATCAGGATTTTTTTTAATCTGCTGGAAAATAAGCTCTACATGGGCAGGATCACTAGCATAACTTTGTCCCTTCCACCACCCCTGGCCCAAAGTAGGTTTTAAATATATATGTTTAAATAGAAAGGTAGATGATAGATAGATAGATAGATAGATAGATAGATAGATAGATAGAGAGATAGACAGACAGACAGATAGATAGATTTGGTCTGGCTTCTTAGGAAATTTCAGAAGCAGTATAAAATTTGGAAGAGAAATATCTTGAGGGGAAAAACAACGTGAAATGGGAAGTGGTAGCTGATCTTACTATAGGACAAGTTGGGAAAAAAGGTCCAGGGGTCTGATTTCCATTCCCATTATAGGAATCCTCAATCCCTGACTGTGCCTGGGCCACTATTCTGACTTAAGACCAAGCTACTATCCTGTGTCTCATTAACCTGATGCATCTGTGGCCAAAAGCAAAATCTGGCATTTCTTTATTCATTTTTTATACATTCCCATCAAGTTAACCAGATTTGTAGTCACAGCCCATAAATATACCATACACTGGCCTTTCTCAAGGCCTGAGGCATTTTACTTGGTGTCCAGGCCAAGAATTAAAATAAAATTTCAAGCCCCTTAAACGAATTCCGGGTCTTGCAGTTAGGCTAACAAATAATATTATTCTTGTAGAATCCAGCAAGTGCCAAGGTCCTTATCCTAAAAATCTGATGACTTTGGATTTAGATAAAGGTCTGAGTTTCCTAAAGGTGATATAAGCAATACCATCCAAGATGTTTTGCCACTATTGTCTCCAGCTTATTTGGGACTATTTTTCTTAAACTTTATGAGATGGTAGACAGCTTGAAAGTCATAGTGTACTTTGCATAACACTATGAAATATGGATGTATTTAATTCCAGCATTTGAACTAGGAACAATTTTACTAGCAGAAAATGACTATGTTATAGGTATGCAACATGAAATCACAACACATGTGCATGCAAAAAACAGGCTCATGAGAGAAGCACGATCTGTTGTTTCTGAGTTTTGCCATTAATATTCATTGGCTGCTTGTTCATTTGTTTTGCTGTCTGCCTCACAGACAAGCAGTAGAAACCACCAAAGGTTTTAGAAAAATTTATGGAAGAAAAATTTAAAATGGAAAACATTCTTTCCATTAAGTTATTATTTTCTCCAAATTGGCAAGACTGCCATTATTCAATTTCAGCAATGAAAATCCTTGGATCAGCATGCAGAACATCAATGATCTTTGAGAAAGTAGTTTGAGAATTAAATATAGGAATTGGGATAATGTAGCTTAAAAATTCAAAACTCTGGGTCGAACTCACCTGACTTAAGTCCTGGCTGTATCCATTACTAGCTGCGTGTATGCATGTTATTTAACCGTTCTTTGCTATGCCTTTCTCCTCTGAGAAACGGTTATAATCTAATTCTAACATCTTAGAATTGTGTTAGTGTTAAGTGAGATTGTATATCATTATGGATTTTGTGATTTTGAGCAAAAAAATAAATACATTTGGGCTACATTAAGCCAAAGTTACGTTGCTGGAAAGACATTAAGGCTTTACACAATCCAGGAGATACCCAAGAATCAGGCATGGAAATGGGACTGAACCAAAGCAATTCTGCAGGCCCAGAAGTACAAACGTTTCCAATAGTTTTGTAATGAAACTCTAGTGTGATCATGCTCGATCAAATGCAATAGAACTCTACCACTGTTAGCTTCTTTGACTCTCTGATCGTGTCTGAAGTACCAGAGAGGGAACATCCAATTAGCCTAGATTGGTTCATGAGGTCACTTTATTAGGAGTAAGGGGCATCTCTGATTGCTGTATCCCCATAAGACTATATTCAGTGAGGAAGAAGTATTCACACGAATAAAAATGGGAATTATCGGAAAGGAGAAATGAAAGCCAAATATTCCAAAACATGCATGTCTTTTACAGATGAAGTAGGCAGACCGCTTGATACCTAGCAGGTAGTCAGTATACTTTATTTAATTACTTTATTTATTTGACAGGGTCTTGCTCTGCCACCCAGTATGGAGTGCAGTGGTGGGGTCATGGCTCACTGCAGCTGCAACTTCTTGAGTTCAAGCAATCCTCCCACCTCGACCTTCAGAGTAGCTGGGCCACAAGCACATGCCACTACACCAGGCATTTTTTTTTTATTTTTAGTAGAGATGAGATTTCACCATATTGCCCAGGCTGGTTTCAAATTCCTGGGTTCAAGTGATCCACCCACTTCAGCCTGCCAAAATTCTGGGATTACAGGTGTGAGCCACCATGCTGGTACTCAGTATACTTTAATCTCACCTTCTGACCTCATTTAAGGCAATGAGATGTTTCACACTAGGTGGAGTTGACTTTGAGTTACAGGCGTTAACTTGCAGTGTTTTGATATTAGCCCAGTAATTTTTAAGAGTCTCAGAAGTCCAGATCGCAGTAGTTTTTCATTTCTTTGGAATGAGAACACAGTATTCGCTCACAAAGGAACTTTGGATAGCAACTCCTTCAACAAGGATGCAAGGGCTTCCAAAGATGCAGTTTCTCAAAACCGGGACCCATAGAGGTAGCTGAGATAAAGTATCTCAGCCCAATTAACTTTTTTGGTGGCATCCAAGGACCTATGGCTAGATACATCATTGTTTCCAAAACATTCTCGATGATCTACATGTGGGACCTTTTTAAAAGAAAATTAGTTATATGGCCACATTTTTGTTCACTAAAATATGCATCCTAGGATAGATCTTTTCAGAATAAGCATGGCCAAAAAAAATCTTGTACCCTCTTTTATCTCTGCTGACTACAGACTAAATCTACAAATATCTGAGAGAGTTTGGCAAATTCAAACAACTGTGATAATTTCACTGTTTCTCCTGGAGCGACTGGGAAAACTCATTTTGTGGGCATATTTTCATTGTTGACTGGACTCTAATAGTCTACTTTTATCCTCTGTTGCCTCTTGCTAAGCCTGGTTATTTTGTTTGGTAAACCATAGTTGAACTTTATTCTTATATATAAGTGTACCTTCAAAGGGAACTTCCTAACTGGACTCCTTTGAAACTCCAACAACCTGTATTCTGGTGTCAACATTTTAAAATAGCTTAATCCCTCATTTTCTCCCACTTGTAATTCAGGTAACACTGTGGGAGGAATCCTTCTTGTAGTGAACTATACCTTTTTCCTATTTCACCTTTGTGACCAAACTCATCACATCACCTCTGGAGTTCTTCGTTAAATTATCTGAACTCTACTGCATTTAGAAATGATTTGATGGGGGGCTTGGAGGCCATCGGAGCCACAGCATCCATATCACCAGTTTTCTTTTTCTTTTTTTCTCCTTAAATCCAAAAATGACTTTGGTTTGTCATGGCCTGACCCAACTATTCAGAAGTTCGTTCCATTAACTCTTTTAATAGTCCCTTCTTCTTCAGGGCTCTGATGAGATTAAAGTCATTTTCCCCCTAGAGGCTGGAGGGCTCCTGCCATTCCCCATAATTCACTGGCTCCAGCTAATGGGTGCTGGGGGAGGGGTGGAGGTTATTGCAAGGCTAGAGCCATGCTTTGTAGTGACTGTGGGGTTATTAAAGAGGTGAAATAGTGGGTGTTCTTCCCTTCCTCTTAAATCGTTCTTAAAATGCTGTAATATTTGTTGTTTCTTTCCCACTCTAGCCTGATTTAGGAAGCATATAAGAGTAACCCATATTGTGCTCTATGTAAGGAGTGCTGGGAAGGACCTAGTCTTTCTATATTTATTTTCCATACCCTTGGCTGAGACCTAAGTTCTCACAATTAGTAATTTTTTTTTTCAATGTAAGGTTTTGGGTTTTCTAAAATTTTTAGTAAAATAGCATATTGTGTTTTATGAGCCATTTGCATCTCATAGGAAATTTATTTCATGCTTACTAGATAACAGAATTTGAGCCAAAAAGATAAAAAGAGTCCAAGTATACTAGGTCTTTGAATTCATAAGAAAAGATGTGCCAGAAAAATCTCAGAAGTTGACAGCATCACTGATCAGGTTTTCCCTAACTTTATGATACTTAATACAAAGCTGGTAACCTGTATTCCCCATCCCCAGATATTTTCTATAGTTCTCTAAGTCATGAATATCTATTTCCTATATCTTGGAAATAAGTAGTTACCAATCACTTTCATCAAAGATGTCTACCAATCACTTTCATCAAAGTTACCAAATATTCTCATCAAAGTATAAGACATGTCTGTTCACTCCATGTAATCTCCTTCTCTGTCACAATTGGGGGAGGCAATTTAAAAGATTTCCGTAAAAGAAGTATTAGGTACTGCCAGACCACAGATACTATCAGAAAGGTGAAGGACTAAACACTAAGTCAGATGACTCTGTTGTCAGCCATGATGTAATTACTAGTACTGGGCTTTCCTCCCTGGCATTAAAACAAAAAACAAACAAACAAACAAACAAAGAAACAAAAACAAAACAAAGCAAAAATTCTAGAAAACTTGATAAAATTTTCTAAAAACTTGATAAAATATATAAAACAGCTGTTTTCAAACATTAGGTGAAAAGCAATACAGAACGAGGATCCCTGAGGGAAGGGAAACAAATTAGTTGAGCCCTACAATTGTACTGCCTTTCTGCATAAAGGTAATTATTGGAGCACAGTGCAGAAATGGGAATACAAGATGAGCACAGTATTCTTGCTGAGCTGAAGATAGAGCAGAGTTTAGTGAGGATAAGGAATCTCACATTTCTTGAAGAGAACTGCGCAAAGAATTTTAGAAACCAGCACGGGAGCTCGTTTGAGTTGGTTGCTGAATACTAAGTTGTGCACATATTGGGTAAGACTTCACAAAGGTGAACAAAGAGCAATAATAAAGAACAACTAATGAGGAGCTATAAGCTGAACAATTCCCAGAGATAAGACTAAGATGTGTTCAAGTTCCAACCAGTCAGATTAGAGAGAACTGTGTGAGAAGGGTCACACTTTTAATAGTAAAGATAAAATAAATATAGAGTGAAAACTAATCTAAACACACCTTAACAAAGATGAAAGGCTTGTTTAATGGGATTAAGATTATCCCATATACTTTAATTATTTGCCAAAACAAAACTCATTAGTATTTAAAGGAAACAACAAAAATCCAGCATTCAAAAATATAATATTTATGATGTCAAACATCTAATAAAAATTGCCAGAATGTAAAAAAGGCAGAAAATATGACCCATAATAAAGAGACAAATCAATTTACAAAAGAAGATCCATAAATGACAAAAAGATAAAAAAAAGCTATTATAAACATAAAACAGCTATTATAAATATACTCAAGGTTATAAAGAAAAAAATTACTGCAAACCAACAATGAAGGAAAAGCTAAAAAGCACCTAAGGGAAAAAAGAAACAATAGGTACACAAAAATAAACAAATAATGAACAGAAGACTTCCTATCAGAAATAATGGAAGCCAAAAGATAGTGCATAAATATCTTTAAAGTTCTGAAAAAAAAAAAAAAAAACAAAACCCAAGAAGTTAACCTCTTAAACTAGAAGTCTAAAATCAGCTAAAAGTCTAAAAGGATGTATTTTGAAATACATCCTTCAAAAAATGATAATGGCAACTTAGATCAACACAAAGGAATGAGCAGTGCCAAAAATGGTAAATACAGGAGTAATTACATGTGTTTGTGTGTACATATATATGAATAATTATGTTTGTGTACATATACACACATATATATTTATTTTTAACTTTCTTAAAAGATAATTACCTATTTAAAGCAAAATTAATAACAATGCCTGTGGGGCTCATAGCAGACACACGAGTAAAATCTATGACCATACTACTACAAAGGAAAAATAGGGACAGAGAGTTACTCTTTAGTAATTTTTTAAATTTTGTGCAGAAGCTGATATATTATTCAAATGTAACATAGATTGTGATAAGATAGTGATGCGTATTGTAATTCCTGTAGCAACCACTATTTTAAGAGGTTATCAGTTAATACAGAAGATAATAGGAAATACTAAAATATATTTTTAGAACCATAAAAGACAAGAAAAGAAGAAAAAAGAATAGAAAGGGTAGAATAAATAGAAAACAAATATAAATCTGACTGACTTAAATCAATAAATAACATTAAATTAAATACTCTAAGGGAAAGACAGAAATTGATAGATTGTATGGAAAAGCAAAACCTAATCCCACCTATAGAAAACTCCCTTTAAATATAAAAGACTCCCTTTAAATATAAAAGTAGAGATAGGGTAAAAGGAAAAAATGGAGAATGTATACCATGCAAACTGGAATCATAGGAAACTACAGGGGCTGTGTGAATGAAGGCAAAGTAGATGTGAGAGCAAGAAATGTTATTAAAGAGAAAAGGAAATATTTTACAATGATAAAAGAGTCAATTAAAGAGGAAAGTTTAATACTTCTAAATGTGGTTGGAAAACTTGACACTTGCATAATTATAATTGAAAATTTCTAAACCCCTCACTTGGCAATTGATAGACCAAGTAAAAAGAACATCTGTAATCCTATAAAAGATCTGAACACCATTATCGACTACCTTAACATAATTGAATCTTCTAGCATACTGTACACAAAATGGATGCATATATATTCTTTTAAAGTACAGATAAACATTAAGATAGGGCATAACACAAGACAGTAATAATAGTCTTCATAAATTTAAATAAATTGGAATAATTAGGAGTATATTCTCTGACCACAACATAGTTAAATTAAAAATAAATTTTAAAAAATTCTGGAAAATCCCCTAATATTTGGAAAGTAAAAATCTCAAAAGAACAAAGGAAACCTCAAAAAACCCGCGTGTCAAAGAAGAAATCAGAGAAGCAATTAGAAAATATTTTTAACTTAATAATAATACATCATAATATATTACAATTTGTGGGAAAGACTTAAACCACTGCTTCAAAGAAACATATAAATGTTTATATTAGAAAAGAAATGTCTAATGTTAATGATCTGCTGTGAAACTAAAAAAAAAGAACTAATTTCAAATAAAAGGAAGGACAAAATTCAGTATAAGGAAGGACAAAAATAATAATTGAAATAAATAAAACAGGAATAAAATAATAGAAAATAATCAGTAGGCCGGGCGCGGTGGCTCACGCCTGTAATCCCAACACTTTGGGAGGCTAAGGCAGGCGGATCACCAGGCCAGGAGATCAAGACCATCCTGGCTGACATGGTGAAACCCCGTCTCTACTAAAAATACAAAAAAAATTAGCAGGGCTTGGTGGCGGGCACCCGTAGTCCCAGCTACTCGGGAGGGTGAGGCAGGAGAATGGCATGAACCTGGGAGGCGGAGCTTGCAGTGAGCTGAGATTGCACCACTGTAGTCCAGGCTGGGTGACAGAGCAGCGAGACTTCATCTCAAAAAAAAAAAAAAAAAAAAAAGAGAAAGAAAACAATCAGTAAAGCTAAAAGCTGATTCTTTTAAAAGATAATAAAATTATGAAATGTCTTCCTAGAATAACCATGAAAAAACATGAGAAAAGGCAAATCACCAATACTAAAAATGAATAAGCATGTATCATCATAGAGACTCTCCAAACATTAAAAAGACAATCAGGTGCATTGTTTTTTTTCACTTAATAAATCCTAAACATTTCCCTTTGAAAAAAAACAATAAAAAATATTAGAACAACCTTATTTCAATAAATTAAACAACTCAGTTTAAATGAAAAAACACTCTGGAAGACTCATATTATGAAAATTGAGGCCGGGCACGGTGGCTCAAGCCTGTAATCCTAGCACTTTGGGAGGCCGAGATGGGCGGATCACGAGGTCAGGAGATCGAGACCATCCTGGCTAACACAGTGAAACCCCGTCTCTACTAAAAAAATACAAAAAACTAGCCGGGCGAGGTGGCGGGCGCCTGTAGTCCCAGCTACTCGGGAGGCTGAGGCAGGAGAATGGCATAAACCCGGGAGGCGGAGCTTGCAGTGAGCTGAGATTCGGCCACTGCACTCCAGCCCGGGCGACAGAGCAAGACTCCCTCTCAAAAAAAAAAAAAAAAAGAAAATTGATACAAGAAGAAATAGAACACTGAAAAGCCCTATATCTACTTAAGAAATTGAATTCATTGTCAAAAATATTTTTACAAAGAACACACCAGGTCTAAATTGGTTAAATTTTATCGACTATATAAAATAGAAATAATACCAATCCAACACAAACAGTTCAGAAGACTTTCCTCCTCAAATATGAAGCCAATATTATTACTACACCAAAGCCAGACAAAGAGATTGCAAAACACACTCTTTCCTAAATACAGCTGCAAATATTCTTAACAAAATAGTAGCAAACTGATTCTACAAGATATAAAGATTATAAACCATAAAATGAAATTTATACTGGAAATACAAGGTTGGTTTAACATTTGAGGATCAACGTAATTTAACATATTAACAGAACGAAAGGTAACAATCATGTGAATATCTCAGTAGATTCAGAAAAAGTCAACACCAATTCATGACATGTTGAAAAAATAAAAGCTTCTCAGCAAACTTATGAGGAAACTAACTTAATCTGATAAATATATCTATGAAAGCTGGAATCATACTTAATGGTGTAATGTTGATAAATTTTTACCTAAGATCAAGAATATCTGCTCTCACCAATTTTATCCAACATCACAGTGGAAATAATAAACAAAGCAATAAAGGAATATAGATTGGAAAAAAGAAGTGAGGTTGTCTTAATCCACAAATGACATGATTATGAACAAAGAACTCTTAGGTATTTGTAAAAACATTACTGGCATTAATTAATAAGCTCGCCAAGGTTTCAAGATTCAAAATCAATGTAGAAAAATCAATGTTATTTCTAAATACTAGCAATGAATAATGAAAAAAATTGAAAAACTGATATTATTAACAATAGCATGAAAAATGTAAAATAGTCAAAGATCCATTTAACAAAATAAGTGCAAGAACTCTACCCTGAAAAACATAAAACATTGCTGAGAAAAATTATAAAGGATCTAAAATCGAAGAGACATGTTTATGAACTAGAAAACTCAACGTTGTTCAGATATTAGTTCTCTCCATATTGATCTAAAAATTCAACTGTACTTTATTCAAAATTTCCACGATTTTTAAGTAACAATTTACAAGCTGATTCTAATATTTATATGGATGTAAAAACTCCAGAATATTCAAACCATTTTTAAAAATAATAAAGTTTCAGGACTCAAAGTACCCGATTTTAAGACTCACTATAAAGTAGTCAAGACAGGGTGATAGAAGTATAACTATAGAGGCATTGACCAATGAAATAGAACAGAGAATCTAGAACTATAACTAAAGATATAGGGCCAACTTTTTTTTTTTTTTTTTTTTTTTTTTTTTTTGAGACGGAGCCTGACTCTGTCACCCGGGCTGGAGCACAGTGGTATGATCTCAGCTCACTGCAACCTCTGCCTCCCGGATTCAAGTTATTCTCCTGCCTTAGCCTCCCAGGTAGCTGGGACTACAGGCATGTACCACCACGCCCAGCTAATTTTTTGTATTTTTAGTAGAGATGGGGTTTCACCATGTTGGCCAGGATGGTCTCGATCTCTTGACCTCGTGATCTACCTGCCTTGGCCTCCCAAAGTGCTGAGATTACAGATGTGAGCCACCACACCCAGCCAGGTCAACTTATTTTTAACCAGACTGCCAAGCAAATCAATTTAAAAAAGAATGTTTTCAACAAACAGTGCTGGAGCAACTTGGTATCCCTAGGGAAAAAACAAACAAAAAATAAATTGCAACTTCTACCTCACACCATACATAAAAACTAATTCAGGCTGGGCACAGTGGCTCATGCTTGTAATCCCAGCACTTTGGGAGGCCGAGGCAGGAAGGTCGCAAGGTCAGGAGATTGAGACCATCCTGGCTAACATGGTGAAACCCCATCTCTACTAAAAATACAAAAAATTATCTGGGCACGGTGGTGGGCACCTGTAGTCCCAGCTACTTGGGAGGCTAAGGCAGAAGAATGGTGTGAACCTGGGAGGCGGAGCTTGCAGTGAGCCGAGATTGTGCCACTGCACTCCAGCCTGGGCGACAGAGCGAGGCTCCGTCTAAAAAAAAATAATAATTCAAAATAGATTGTAGACTTAAATATAAATACTAAAATTATAAAACTTGTAGGAAAGAAGGCATAAAGGAAAATATTTGTAACCTTGATGTAGACAATTTTTTTAGACAAGGCACAAAATTTCTGAAGCATAAAAAAATCATATTTTGGATTTCATCAAATTTTGAGTGTACTATGGGTCAAAGATCAGGCATCTCAAATATTCCTACCAGGAAGCTATCATCAGACTTCCCTCTCATTCTCAAAATAAGGGAGAGAAGCAGAGGTAGAAGAAATAAGCCTCATTTAGCCCTTCGTACAAGTGAAGCTTAAAATATCAAACTAGAGGAAGAGGAAGAGGCAAAATTTCAGGGAAAAAATAGGTAAAATATATTTAGAGCAAGAGGCTATTGCAGTTTTATGGGAAGGGCGACGAGTAGACATTCCTCTTGCTGAGATCGGCACCTAAAACTGTGTGGGTGCTAAAGCCACTAAATCAAGGGTTAAACATTTTGGAAATATCAGCTCAAGTAGAAGAATTCTTGTATCTTCCCTCATCTGTTCCCCCTCCCTCCCTCCCTTACACTTTCCCTTCTTCCTTTCCTTCTTTTCTTCCTTCTTCCCTTCCTGTCTTCTTTCTATCCATCCAAGTATGTACTGAACCTCTATTAGGCATAAGTCTTTGTAGTTGAGCAAAGCAGTGCAACCCATGGTACATGTTCTTCAAGGAACTTATAAACCAGTTGATAAGACATGACAGAAACATGAAAAAATAAAACAACCAAGACATATTATGATGCAGTATAATAATGACTGTAAGTTTTCAGGAGAGTGACATCAATGTGAGTTAGCATAGTTAAAAAAATATGTGATGTTCAAGTTTCTCAATGAATTGAATGGAGCAATTTGAATAAGAATTAGGGAGTTGGGGGCAAAAGATATTTCTAGGAAGACGCGGCATCAGCAAAGATGTGATGATGGGAATATACATGACAGGTTTTAGGAAAGCACATTAGATGAGTCCAGTTATAGATGAACACTCAAATAAAGAAAAGGGCTTAGGTTTTAAAGTTAGAAATGAAAATAAGTTTTGAAAGCTTGGATGACAACAGATTATAGGAAATGTGGCCCTATATTTAGTATACAATCACTAATAAAACCTTTGGTAGCACTTGAGAGTTCACAAAAGCTTGTTCCCATACGTTATCTAAGATGATCTTTGTGAACTTTGGAAGATAGTTTGTAAACGGGGAAAAAAACAAGCCTCAAAGAAGAAAATAACTTGCATAGATTATAGATCTAGATACTGTGGAATCAGGACTCAGGCCCAGGTCTATTGGCTTTAGGAATTAAATTCTCATTGTTAAATATAACCAACTCTATAAAGTATTCCCTGATTACTCTCACTCATTCCAATTTTATCTTTTATAGGGCACTTTACCTATGTTCTTACCTTGTTTCTGTCTCTGGCTTATAACTCTCCTAAGGGTAGGAATTGTATCTTCCACTTCTTTTCTATCTTCTATAGGGCATAGAAGAGTGCTAGACTCATAGAGGATACTCAATAAATTAGTAATGAATGAGTGAATGAATGAATGAATGGGTGAATGAATGAATGCAGCAAGTATTGAGCTGAGATATGAGAAGGTACTGGAACAAACTGCACAGTATAACCATCTGGTGAAATGTTTAAACATACCAATGCCCAGGAGCCACACAAGAGATTTTCACTTAATTGCTCTGAGATGGCTCGGGCAGTTTTTTTCTATTTGCTTTGGGTTCTTCTAAACATGGCAAAGTTTAGCACCCTTAGACTTCCCTCATCCAAAGTTGAATCCCTATACAAGTATGTTTCAGAAGGGTCTGGAGAGCCTGCTTTAAATGAAGATGTAGTCAACTCATTCTTTCAGGACAGAAGGAGAGCATATATAATTGGAGTAAATGAAAGAAAATTGTACAGGTGTCATTTCTGTAGCTAACGGTCTCGGGTCTTGAGATTTGCAGCCTTGTGACACGTCCAGAAAATACAAGAAGGATGACTTTTTTTTTTCCTTTTGTCTTTGTAATATTTCCAATAATGATGCCATTAAACTTCTTAGATAACATTAAACATTATTTAACAGAGAGCACTAATGAACAATGAAATGAGAGGCTTCTGTCTGGACTGTCTGCATGGTGTGCATACCAAACAGGCACAGCGGTGCTCATTCTGGAATCTCTGCCTGGTACCCATGTTCTCTCCCAAGACAGCAAGAGACTGAGAAAGAAAGAAAAGGGAAGCTGTGAATTTCTATATAATAATGCTGGTGAGCTATTTGTCCTTGCCCTTGCAACTATATTCTCAGAATATGCCTGCTTGTGTGTGGTTCTTATAGTTTGGAAGCCAAGTGCAAAGGCCTGACAGTGACAGCTGTTACAGACTCCCTGCAGATGAAAATGAAAGTCAAACTAGCATGCACATGTGAAGGGGATTATCAACCAAATGTGTTGATTTCATCCCTGGATCTTTACAGCCAGAAGATAAAAAGCATGTTTCCTGAATAATAATGATCTCTTCTGTTTCTATCATGCTTTTCTGTCCAAAACTCCATTCTATTTTGTCATTTGTCCATTTATTGGAAGGGACAAGGAAAAGAGCATAAATATTTCCACATGAGATGGACCATTTCAGTTTGCCTGGTTTTAGCACTGAAAATCTAGTAGCATTCCAGGGAACCCCTCAGATTAAGGGGAAACTGTGACAACTGGTTACCATAATTTCTCCTATTATTATACGTGAGATGACTGAGTTCCAAGATCACACAGTGAAGGGCCTTCCCCAGACTGGGGGTAAAAAACTCTGTTATTGTTTTTTAAACTTGTATTACACAAATAATACACGCTTGCTAAATAATTTTCTTAAAAAACACATATATGTGTGTGTATATATAGAGAGAGATGTGCATATAACATGAATGTCTTTTAATGACTGTACTGTATCTATAGCTATAATAATTGTGAAAAATTACATTGGGTTTCATTAAAACTATTCTATGCTGTATTCAACCAATCTGCAATGGTAATATAATAGAAGTTTGCTCCCCCCACCACCAATATACACAAAAACAAGATTTTTACTTCTAAAATATAGAGCTGTGAATAATACCATCTTCATATATAATTGAGAATTGTTTGATTATTCCTTGGCAATTTCAACATCCACAAAACTTATCCTTCCAAAATTTCAACTACCTTAAATTGGGTTTTCTGGCCAGGTGAAGTGGCTCACGCCTGCAATCCCAGCAGTTTGGGAGGCTGAGGCGGGTGGATCACCTGAGGTCACGAGTTTGAGACCAGCCTGGCCAACATGGCAAAACCTCGTGTCTACTAAAAATACAAAAATTATCTGGGCATAGTGGTGCACGCCTGTAATCCTAGCTACTCAGGAGACTGAGGCAGGAGAATCACTTGAACCCAGGAGGCGGAGGTTGCAGTGAGCTGGGATCACACCACTGCATCCCAGCCTGGCGACAAAAGCGAAACTCCGTCTCAAAAAAAAAAAAAAGAATTAAATTTAAATAAATAAATAAATAAATAGGATTTTCCTAAACCATACCTGAGACAAGTATTTGGTGTAGGTGATTCATTTGGTAAGTCCAGTTAAGAAAGCAAGACAAAGAAAGAAAAGCCAAAAACAGATGGATTAATGAATGAGTTTCTGGTGTGAGAACTGAGGCTGAATCCCACTAGCACCTTCTGAGAGATTGTAGAACATTCTGCCGAACTCCATGCCAGAGGAGCAAGACAGTTGGGGTATTTATTTTTTTTCCTAATTGTTTAAGGTTCTCTTCTGGAACATGAATCCTCCACACCCTGCAAACCAAGTAAATGCCTGTGGCCAGAAAATACTCCCCAGACAGAGAGATATAGGAAGCCATCAGCATTTATGAGAACTGTCTAGTGTGACCTCCAGAGTGGACCAAGGAGATCTAGGAGGACACCCACAATATCTGCTTCACCATCTGCTCACTTCCTTGCCTCTCTCTTTTCTGATGATCTTGGGTTCCACCTGTTACACCACCACCAATGTAGATATTGTTACCAATATCTACATTGCCTCCATAATATCCCCCTCTCCAACTTTCTCCTGTCTTTTTTACTGCCTCTGTTACCCCAGCACAATTCTTTACCACATTAGAACCTGCAATACATTGCTACAACCCCATTTTTTTGTCACTCATCCCCTTCAAGTCATCATTTCCATTCTTAGCCACATCATAATCACCCCCTTGCATATTTCCTCAATTCCATTGCCTATCTCTCTTCAAACTGAACTAACCTGGGCAAAACCCTATTCCTTAGTTAAATCCAAACTTCTGTCAACTTTGGGCAATGTATCTGTGCTGTCTTCTGGACAACTATTTCATACCATCTTCTCTCTTTTAAACCTCCAATATTCATCCCCATGCTCACATTCTGCTGATTACCTTACTTCCAATTTTTTTTAAGAAACCGAATCACTTGGAAGATAACTTTACCAAGCTCCCATCACAACAACCATCTCTTGACTGTATCTGTGCCCTCCTGTTACAGTTATTCTAGATACACAGTTCAGGATTCTATCTCAAGGGCTGAGCTGTGTGCTAGATCCCATCCCTTCTTGCCCACTTGAGAATATACTTGATCAATTCTTTGCTTTCCCCTACATCATCAGTTTTTTCTTCTTCCACAGAGCATTTTCATCAGAATGCAAACATAGTATTTCTCCCATCTAAAATATATCTTCTTGAGACCACATGCCTCTGTAACTTCTGTCTCATTTTTTTGCTCCCCTTTATAGCAAAACACTTCAAAATAGTCACTACATTTACTGCCTGCAAGATTTTCTTCTTATATTGTCTCTTAAATCACGGTCAATCAAGCTTCCATTTCAACTACTCCATCAACACTCCTCTTTTCAGTGCCAACAATGACATTCACGTTACTAAATATAATAGCTAATTTTCCCTCTGCGTCTTGTGACTATTAGCTGCATTTGAGCCAGTTGATCACTTTCTTTTCCTTGATGTGTATTCCTCACTTGGCTTTGGGGACACTATGATTTTTCTGGTTATCCTCTTATTTCATTGACAGCTCCTTCTCAGTCTCCCTTCTTATCTCCATAGACTCTAAGGTTGGAAACACACTAGGCTCAATTCTGCACCATCATTAGTCTCTATTTACACTTGATTCTAACAACCTACCCTATATTTACACTCTTGCCTTTAATCAGGCTCATGGCTTGAAGCACCATGTATCTGCTGCAAGCCCAAATTTATATCTTTAGTCTAAACCTCTCCTTGATATCTGGAGTCATATGTCTGACTCCTACTCAATGACTCCATTTAGATAGCAAAAATCTATGATGTCCAAACCAGATACCTGAACTTCTTTTTTGTAATTTTTTAATTCTAATTTAAAATTTTTTATTTCAATAGTTTTGGGGATACAGATTGCTTTTGGTTACATGGATAAGCTCTTTAGTGGTGATTAATGAGAATTTAGTGCACCTGTCACCCAAACAGTGTATACTGTACCCACCCCTATTGCCCCCATCCCAACCTTCTTCCCTGAACCCCTAAAGTCCATTATATCATTCTTATGCCTTTGCATCCTCATAGCTTAGCTCTCACTTATAAGTGAGAACATATGATACTTAGTTTTCCATTCCTGAGTTACTTCACTTAGAATAATGGGATTTTTTTTTTTCTGATTTGTTTGAGTTCATTGTAGATTCTGAATACTAGCCCTTTGTCAGATGCATAGTTTGCAAATATTTCCTCCCACTCTATGGGTTGTCTGTTTACTCTGCTGACTACTTCTTTTACTGTGCAGAAGCATTTTACTTTAATTAGGCCCCATTTACTTTCATTTACTTACTTTTGTTTTTGTTGCATTTGTTTTGGGGATCTTAGTCATGAATTTTTTCCCCTAAACCAATGTTCAGAAGTTTCTCTGATGTTATCTTTTCAAAGTTTTATGGTTTCAGATCTTAGATTTTGTCTTTGATTCATCTTGAGTTGATTTTTGCATAGGGTGAGAGATGGGGATCCAGGTTTATTCTCCTATATGTGGCTTGCTAGTTTTCCAAGCACCATTTATTGAATTAGGATGTCCTTTCTCCAATTTATGCTTTTGTATGCTTTGTCAAAGATCAGATGGCTGCTAAGTTTTTGGCTTTAATTTCAGGTTCTCATTCTGTTCTATTGGTCAACTTACCTAGTTTTATACCAGTACCATGCTGTTTTGGTAACTATAGTCATGTAGTATAATTTGAAGTCAGATAATGTGATGCCTTCAGATTTGTTCTTTTTGCTTAGTGTTGTTTGACTGTGCAAACTATTTTTTGATTCCATGTGAATTTTGGGATTGCTTTTTCTGGTTCTGTGAAGAATGATGATGGTATTTTGATCAGAATTGCACTGAATCTGTAAATTGCTTTGGACAGTATGGTCATTTTCACAATATTGATTCTTCCCATCCATGAGCATGGGATGTGTTTTCATTTGTTTGTGTCATCCATGATTTCTTTCAGCAGTGTTTTGTATTTCCCCTTGTAGAAATATTTCACCTCCTTGGTTAAGTAGATTCCTAAGTTATTTTATTTTATTTTATTTTATTTTATTTTATTTTATTTTATTTTATTTTATTTTTGCAGCTGTTGTAAAGGGGATTGAGTTCTTGATTTGATTCTCAGCTTGGCCACTGTTGGTGTACAGCTGTGTTACTGATTTATGTATATCGATTTTGTATCCTGAGACTTTATTGAATTTGTTTGTCAGATCTAGGAGCTTTTAGGATGAGTCTTTAGGGTTTTCTAGGTATATGATTGTATCATCAGCAAACAGTGACAGTTTGACTTTCTGTTTTCCAATTTGGATGCCCTTTATTTCTTTCTCCTGTCTAATTGCTCTGACTAGGACTTAAAGTCCTGTGTTGAATAGAAGTGGTGAAAGTGGGTATCCTTGTCTTGTTCCAGTTCTCAGGGGGAATGCTTTAAACTTTTCCCCATTCAGTAGATGTTGGCTATGGGTTTGTCATATATGGCTTTTGTTACTTTGAGGTGAGTCCCTTCTATTCCTATTTTGTTAAGGGTTTTTATCAAAGGGATGCTGGATATTATCAAATGCTTCTTCTGCATCTATTGAGACAATCATATGGTTTTTTAAAAAAACCATTCTGTTTATGTGATGTATCACATTTATTTGCTTGCATACATTAAATAATCCCTGCATTTTGGGGATGAAACCCACGTGATCATGATGTATTATCTTTTTGTTGTGCTGTTGAATTCGGTTAGTACAGTATTTTGTTGAGGATTTTTACATCTATGTTCATCAGAGATATTGGTCTGTAGTTTGTTGTTATTGTTGTTATGTCCTTTACTGGTTTTGGTGTTAGGTTGATACTGGCTTCATAGAATGATTTAGGGAGGATTCCCTCTTTCTCTATATTTTGGAATAGTTTCAGTAGGATTGGTACCAATTCTTCTTTGAATGTATGTAGAATTCAGCTGTGAGTACATCTGGTCCTAGACATTTTTTTTGTTGGCAATTTTTAATAATTACTGAATCAGTCTTGCTGCTTGTCATTGGTCTGTTCAGGCTTTGTATTTCTTCCTGATTTAATCTAGATGGTTGTATATTTCCAGAAATCTATCCATTTCCTCTAGATTTTCTAGTTTGTGTGCATAAAAGTGCTTATAGTAGCTTTGAATGATCATTTGTATTTCTGTGGCATCTGTTGTAATAGCTCCATTTTCATTTCTGATTGAGCTTATTTGGATCTTCTCTCTTCTTTTCTTGGTTAATCTCATCAATGGTCTATCAATTTTGTTTATCTTTTCAAAAAACCAGCTTTTCATTTCATTTATTTTTTTATTGTATTTTTTTGTTTGTTTCAATTTTATTTAGTTCTGCTCTGATCTTTGTTATTTCTTTTTGTCTGCTGGGTTTGAGTTTAGTTTGTTCTTGCTTCTCTAGTTCCTTAAGGAGTGACATTAGGTTGTCAGTTTGTCGTCTTTCAGACTTTTTGGTGTAGGCATTTAACATTATGAACTTTCCTCTTAGCACCACATTTGCTGTATCCCAGTGGTTTTGATAAGTTGTGTCACCGTTATTATTCATTTCAAACAATTTATAAATTTCCATCTTGATTGCATTGTTAATGCAACAAACATTCAAGAGCAGATTTTAATTTCCATGTATTTGTATAGTTTTAGGGTTCCCTTTGGAATTAATTTCCAGTTTTATTCCACTGTGGCCTGAGAAGATTCTTGATAAAATTTTGATTTTCTTAAATTTATTGAGACTTGTTTTGTGGTCTATCGTATGGTCTATCGATACGTTCGAGAATGTTCCATATGCTGATGGAGAATGTTCCATATGCTGATGAGAAAAATGTATTTTCTGCAGTTGTTGGGAAGAATGTTTTGTAAATAACTGTTAAGTGCATCTGTTCTAGGGTACAGTTTAAGTCCACTGTTTCTTTGTTGACTTGCTGTCTTGATGACCTGTCTAGTGCTGTCAGTGGAGTATTGAAGTCCCCTACTATTGTTGTGTTGCTATTTCATTTCTTAGGTCTAGCAATAATTTTTTTATGATCTGAGAGTTTCAGGAAACACCTGAACTTCTTATTCAAACCTCTTCTTTCCTCAGTCTTTATGTTTCAGTAAACAGCAACCCCATTGTTCCAGTTGATCAACCTCAAAATCTTGGAGCCATCCTTATGCCTTTTTCTCACATACTCTAATAGATCCACCAACAAATCTTAAAAGCTCCAGCACTCCAACTATGTACAAAGTCAACAACCAGGTAGTTCAGGTTGCTATCATTTCTTACCTGGATTACTGTTGTAACCTCTTAACTGATCTTTTATTTCTGGCCTTTCCTCTTGTGAAGTTTAATCTCAACAGCAAATCTAAAGTGCTTCTTTCCAGGCTGGGCGCAGCGGCTCACGCCTGTAATCCTAAAACACTGGGAGGCCAAGGCGGGCAGATTGCCTGAGCACAGGAGTTCAAGACGAGCCTGGCCAACATAGTGAAACCCTGTTTCTACCAAAAATACAAAAATTAGCCGGGTGTGGTGGCAGGTGCCTGTAATCCCAGCTACTTGGGGGCTGGGATAGGAGAATCGCTTGAACCCAGGAGGTGGAGGTTGCAGTAAGCCAAGATGGTGCCACTGCACTCCAGCCTGGGCGACAGAGCAAGACACCATCTCAAAAAATAAAAATAAATAAAATTAACAAATAATAAATAAACAAATAAATAAATAAAGTTGCTCTTTCAAGATCTGAGCCAGGTCATTTGTTATTTGTTGAAAAGCTAGGAATAGTTCGTTCCCTTCCTTCCTTCCTTCCTTCCTTCCTTCCTTCCTTCCTTCCTTCCTTCCTTCCTTCCTTCCTTCCTTCCTTCCTTCCTTCCTTCCTTCCTTCCTTTCTTTCTTTCTTTCTTTCTTTCTTTCTTTCTTTCTTTCTTTCTTTCTTTCTTTCTTTCTTTCTTTCTTTCTTTCTTTCTTTTTGATAGAATCTTGCTCTGTTGCTCAGGCTGGAGTACAGTGACACGATCTCAGCTCACTGCAACTTCCACCGACTAAGTTCAAGCAATTCTCCTACCTCAGCCTCCCAAGTAGCTGGGATTACAGGCGCCTGCCACCACACCCAACTAATTTTTGTATTTTTAGTAGAAACAGGGTTTCACCATGTTGGCCAGGCTGGTCTTGAACTCCTGACCTCAGGTGATCCACCCGCCTCAGCCTCCCAAAGTATTGAGATTACAGGCATGAGCCACCATGCCCGGCCATCTGTTTCTTTTTATGAGGGGAAAATAAAAGAAAACCTGGGAGTATCTTTAGCTTTCACTCAGTTAAAGCTTACAAGACTTGGCATGGTCTGAGTTCACATAATCTCTATGACCTCATAATCTCCTCCTCTTTGCCCTGTTTCCCACTTTGCTCCAACCACACTGACCTCATTATTCCTCAGTTGAGACCCACAGGTTCCCACCTAAGCATTTTTGCCCTTGCTGGTTATCTACATAGTTCACTTTCTTATCTAGTTAAGGAAGTTACTCAAATTTCACTGTCGCAGGTCGCTCCTGACCACCTTATTTAATACTGTAATCTCCACTGGCCCATATCCTCCCACTCCAGCCTCTTCTGAACTTTATTTTTCACCATAGCACTTATAAACACAATATTATGTTTTAAACATTATGATATTTAAAAATGCATGTATTTATTTTATGTCTCGCTGTCTAAAAATGAAGGCTTTATAAGAGGAAAGATTTTGTCTGTTTCTCAGTGCCAAGAAAAGTACTTGGCATATAGATTGTTTTCAATAAATATTTTTTGAGGAGTTGATTGAATGAGGAACTGGTCTGGTGTTACGAATAGGTCTGTTATTTACTAGCTGTGTGATCTTGGAAAACTCTCTTGTTATTTACTAGCTGTGTGATCTTGGAAAAGTCTCTTGATCTCTTGAAAAGTCTCTTGAACATTCTCTTGAACAGTCTATATAACCAGTATAGCAAAACCAAATTTATGGTACTGTTGTGAGGACTAATGTATGCAAAACAAACATCCTACTGCAACACTTGGCATAGATTATACGTTCAATAAATACTCAAGGAATCAATTTTCCCCAGAGGTTACTAAAATTTCTTTAAAATTACAAAATTTATTTCTTCCATATTTCCCATTCTCTGCTTGCCCTCAGATATTTCCACCTCTGTGTCCTATTTTTCATGAATTTTTCTATGCCAAAAACAATCATTTACCCTGGGCTGCTCAATTGATCAACACGAATGGATTATTTTCCAGTGTCAAACAATCAGTTCCTTCTTCCTTTCTTGTCTTTATTGTCCACCTAATTGACAGTATGTAAATAATGTAAAAGACTTAACAGACTTCAATGAAACTTTCCCAAGAGCTTAAATTTTAATTGTGAAGCTAAAACGCGGCCAGGAGTAGTGGCTCACACCTGTAATCACAGCACTTTTAAAGGCTGAGATGGGTGGATCACCTGAGATCAGGAGTTCGAGACCAGACTGGCCAACATGTTGAAACCCTGTCTCTATTAATAAGACAAAAATTAGCTGGGCGTGGTGGTGCAGGCCTGTAGTCCTAGCTGCTTGGGAGGCTGAGGCAGGAGAAACACTTGAATCTGGGAGCCGGAGGTTGCAGTGAACCGAGATCGTGTCATTGCACTCCAGCCTGGGTGGCAAGAGTGAGACTCTGTCTCAAAAAAAAAAAAAAAGCTGAAATGCACAGTCAGATATGAAGCATGAATGACTCAGATCTAGTGTCAAGTACGTGCAAGAATGAATATTTTAATGATTACAAATTAGGGAAAATCTCTTGGGAGTGGTAATACTTGATCTTAACCCTGAAGGGCTCAAGTAATTAATGTTAACTGCAGCAACAAACAAACCCCTAATAATATGAACTTAACAAAATAAGTGTTTATTTGTTGCTTGTGTCACAGTTTGATGGAAATTGAGGGGCTCTTTCTGGTCAGTACTCACGCAAGTAATACTGTACGGGATCTTCTAAGTATGCAAGCTATAATACCTGGCCTCCAAGATGACCAAGGGGAAGAGAGGACTGGAAGATTCTATGGGATGATTTTATGTCTAGTCCTGGAAGTAGCAGTCATGACTTCTACCTTCATCTAATTGGTCAGAATTGGACACCAGGCCTCACACATATGCATGGGGGCTAGATGGTTCGGTGAGCAGGAGCGGTTTCTGTGAAAGGTGTATTCAGGTGGATGGAAACGCTACTCCAGGCAAGAAGATTAGCAGGAGCCAAGGTGGAAAGCCAGAAGAGAGCAGATGGTGTTTGGTAAAAGGAACTAATGAAGAAGTGAGCCTGGTGGGAGGAGACTGGGAGCTGTGAAAGGATTATAGCTGATTAAAAATAGTATTTCTATTAAAGTAATACATGTTTAATGTAAAAAATCTGGAAATACTAAAAAAGGGTAAGTTAAGTAAGTAGAATTACTCATTATTCACTGCAAAGAGAAAAATTATTATATTTGATGTGTTTGTCTAGTTGTTTTTCTAAGATAGGTATTTATGCATACACACATTTTAAATTTGTAATTATTGTCTACATATACATTTTTATCTGATATTTATCCACTAGATATTATATACGAACATTTATTCATACTAGTTAATATTTCCAAAGCCCTGATTACTAATGGCTGCATTTGTTTACTTATTTGTTTTTTTTCAATAAATACTTATTAAACATCTGCTAGTGCCAGGTACTATAATCATCTCTTGGTATACAGTGAACAAATAGACACATTCTTTGTCCTCATAGAACTTATATTTTGTTTGGAAAAATACACCATAAATAAATAAACATGCGAATATATATACAATCTCAGCTTCAGATAAATGTGGGAGAGAATAAATGAGGAAGGAGTGCTTAATCAGGAAAGCTGTACAAAGGCAAATTTTATTGCTTGTTTATTTATTTATTTATTTTTGAAATAGAGTCTTGCTCTATCACCCAGGCTGGAGTGCAGTGGTGTGATCTCGGCCCACTGCAACCTCTGAGGAGGCAAACTTTAAATTAAGTTCTGAAGGGTAAATATTAGTTGAGTGAAGAGTGGAAGGAAGATGGAACAGCACATGTGAGGATCCAGAAGGGACCTACGGGCTACTGGCCTGAATGAGAAGCCACTAACAATTTGTAAGCAAGTAAGTGACATATTCCAGGTTACATTTTTAAGATCACTTAGGCTGCTGAGTGGAGAAATGATCAGAATGAGGAAAAAGTGAATTCAGGGACACCTGTTAGAAAGATATTGCCATCTTCCTGAGAAAGATAATGTTGACGGTCACTTAAATTGGGTTGAAACAGTGGAAACATTTGTCTTGGAGACAATGGGTATATAATTAGCTTTACTAGATTTAATAATCTCAGAAGTAAAAAAAAAAATTATCTACACATTCTTTATTTGTGCTGTTCTAGAATAAAGCAGCTGATAGGGTTAATGCAGAATCTTGACTCAGTGTGACCTCCCTCAGGGAGTCTTACTCATATTGTTGGACACTTGGTGTCTGCCATGAATGGTTGTGTGTTTTAAAAACATTTGAAAGCAACAGAGCATGACTTTTACTTTTTAGTTCCCCAGAGAGGGTCTTGTGGGTTTCAGGGTGTGGAACTGAAGAACAATGATGAGCCATTCTCAATCTTATTGTTGTCAGACAAGCCAGAAGATCCCTGAGACTGGCATATAAAGGTATGAGTCTGTTGAGGAGACAGAAATATCCATAAATCAGATAAACAGGTGTGCTTGGGATTACAAGTTCATTAATGAAGCGATGGACCTTTGAGAGACAGAGATTGCTTTTCAGCAATTGTCATAAACAGGTTTGTTTACAATGAGGACTGTGACCTTGTAGGCTGACATAATAGCACACTGCACCTTGTGAGAAGATTACAGTGAGTGCAATTATGGCTCTAATGGGCTTCAGGCAAAGACTCTAAACTAACCAGCAAGTTCCCATGTTCTCTCTCAGAAGGATATGTGCAGGAGATATGTTGGGGCTAGCTTACAAGTGAGGCATTGCTTAAAAGAATTTCAGCAATGAAAACAGAACAGAAATGAAATTTTCAGAGGACTTACATGTAGAAGGGAACTGCATATCTTCAAATAAAAGCATTAGCTGCCTTCCCTCTATATGTCTCTTTATCTTTCCCTATTCCCACTTCCATCTTCTTCTCTGATTTTGTTTCTTTTCACCTCTATTTTTGGCTGTTCTATCCATGTGTCTGCCTGCAGCCCTGCCTTCTATCTCGGAACTGGTTTATACTCGGTTCCAGTGGCCATGTAATCCTCCACACTTTAATGAAGTAATAATTTAGTGCCTATTTTGTAAGACATTATGCCAGACCACAGAAAAAGACACCAAAACCTAAGCCCTTTATTCCATAGTCTCTGTTACTGGTGGAGGGTATCCAGGTTCTTGGCATCTTGAACAAAGAATTGGACAAGATGCACAAACAAAGCAAGGAAAGAATGAAGTAACAGAAGGAGAGAGTTATTGAAAATGAAAGTACATTCCACAGTATGGCAGCGGGCTGGAGCATAGGGGTTCAAGGACCCTGTTACAGAATACTCTCTAGAGTTTAAATATCCTCTAGAGGATTCCGTGGGTTGCTTGGTGTACGCCCTATGTAAATAAAGAGGATGAAGTAAAGTTGAAAAGCCATTTACTTGTCATACAACCTATGGAGAGGGCTTAGTATAAACTAACTTCGTCAAAGTCCCACAGTTTGTAAGGGACAAAACCATGATTCAAATCTAAGCTGCTGACTCCAAAGTCCATGTGACTACATGGCTACTGTGAGCAGGTGCTTTGCATATATTCACCTTATTTAGTCTCTAAGCAGTTATTCATAGTAGTCATTATCATCTCAATTTTGTCAGTAAGGAAACTGAGGTTGAGAAGTTAAATTTTAGGGCCGGACGCAGTAGCTCACGCCTGTAATCCCAGCACTTTGGGAGGCTGAGGCGGGCAGATCATCTGAGGTCAGGAGTTCAAGACCAGCCTGACCAACATGGAGAAACCCATCTCTACTAAAAATACAAAATTAGCTGGGCATGGTGGCACATACCTGTAATCCCAGCTACTCGGGAGGCTGAGGCAGGAGAATCGCCTGAACCGGGGAGGCAGAGGTTGTGGTGAGCCGAGATTGCGCCATTGCACTCCAGCCTGGGCAACAAGAGTGAAACTCTGTCTCAATAAAACAAACCAAAAAACAAACAAACAAAAGAAGAAGTTAAATTTTAGACCAGGCACAGTGGCTTACGCCTGTAATCCCATCTCTTTGGGAGGCTGATGCAGATGGATCAATTGAGGCCAGGAGTTCAAGACCAGCCTGGGCAATATGGCAAAACCACCATGTCTCTAAGAAAAATACAAAAAGTAGCCAGGCACAGTGATGCGTGACTATAGTCCCAGCCAATCTGGGAGGCTGAGGTGGGAGAATCACTTGAACCTGGGAGGCAGAGGTTGCAGTGAGCCGAGATTGTGCCACTGCACTCCAGACTGAACACAGAGTGAGATCCTGTCTCAAAGAAAGAAAAAAAGTTAAATTTTATTTTGACTAAGATAATGCAGCTGAAAAGTGGTAATTTTGTATGTATGCTCAGGTTTATAAAGTACCTCCCTCCTCGGGGTACTCTCTTTCTCCTTCGTCATACTGCCTCTCAGACCCTTTCCAATCAGCTTTATGTTCCTCTGTCTAACTTAGATTCCCTGATAGAGAGGTGATCTTATTTTTCCTAGTATCATTTATCAAACAAAAAATCCTATTTATTGTGATTTTTGAGTATCCACCATGTATAAAGTCTAGTGCTCAGACCTGAGATAGATAGAAAGAATAATAGGAACTGGTGCCTGCCCTCAAGGAGTAATGGTCTTAATTGGGAATAAGAAAGAGAAGCTCATGATAAAGTTAAATGGCTTTTCAAAGCAACAATAGAAGACATGTCAATGAAGCGGGAGATGATGAATGGCTGAAAGAATGTTACAGACAATATGTGCTGTAGGATTTCAGATGAGAGAGAAATGAGGAGCAGATGGTCATTTCTCTGCATAATATGCTGTCATTTATTTAAAGCTTATCATTAAGCCCTTCAGGAATTCCTTGTTTAGGATAAACCTTTTAATTTTTCCTTGGGAATATTACTCCCCAATCCTTTCAGCATTTCCTTGTCTCTTCTTCCTCTTTTCCATGTTTCTTAGAAATGTTGGCATCTGAAAATTCAACAGTATGGGTTAAGAAAGTCTATCCTAGGCCAGGCATGGTGGCTTAAACCTGTTATCCCAGCACTTTGGGAGACGGAGGCGGGCAGATCATGGGGTCAAGAGATAGAGACTATCCTGGCCAACATGGTGAAACCCCATCTCTACTAAAAATACAAAAATTAGCTGGGTGTGGTGGTGTGTGCCTATAATCCCGGCTACTCGGGAGGCTGAGGCAGGAGAATCGCTTGAACACGGGAGGTGGAGGTTGCAGTGAGCCAAGGTGGTGCCACTGCACTCCAGCCTGGCAACAGAGCAAGACTCCATCTCTAAATAAATAAATAAACAAATAAATAAGAAAGTCTGTCCTTTCAGTTCATGTGTGAGCTGAGCCTTTCCCTTAGACCATGAAACAACTCATAGGAAATAACAAAAAAACCACTGTGTTGTTCTGGAATATCTGAGTAGAGGGAATATATCCACAGATGTTTTCATGTAGATCTTGGAGTTGGTGGGCATAACCAGCTTACACCTAAGCCTGTGTTAGACTTGGGAACGGGGTGCAGGGTAGGGAGGAGACACGGGGAAACTCCTCCAGCACCTTCTTAGCACCCAGATTCATCCTTCCCATCTAGGGGAAGTTCACCTTTGCAGACAGTCTTAGGCAACCTCTGGCTCCCATAGTATACAATCTCCTAAGCTACCTGTAAAGACCTAAGAACGTGTTTATGGGTCAAGATGAGGGAGCAAGGGTGGGAGATCGTGAGATTACTACTGATGGGCTGAGAAAAGGAATTGGGAAAGAAATGCAAGAAACCTGAAAAGCAAAATCAGCAAAATGTAGATGGAGAGCCCTGAAGCAAATTTTACCTACTTCACCATCCTGGCAGGGACCAAACCTGGTGAAAAGTTCACGGCTGTGGAAAAATACGCATACCCTTCAGTCAAATGTCACACAGAAATCCTAGGAGACCAAAAGGTTAGTCCATCATAAATGCCCTCTATCTCGAATCAAATGTGACAGAGAGAAGAAAAACAGACATGATAATCTTGAGAAATTATATCTCCTAGACAGCTTTCAGAATATGTGTTTCATGGTGAGCTATTTGGAGTCACTTTTGTGTCCCTTCTCAATGTCACCTGATAAGTTCAAGACATCTAGTTGCCAGAAGAGAACTTCCTATGAAGAAACTGCAAACAACCTTTGATTCGTGTTCTCTGTTAGAGGACGTTAGAAATTTTCTCAGGTGCCTTTACTTCCCCTCTCTAAGTGCATGCTATTTTGTGATAAGGAGAATAGTTCCCAGCCCAGGCTGCTACCTAGGGACCCTTGGCCAGCCAAGCATGTGACTCATCCAGTTGAAGAGTTTAGGAGGCTTTTGTAAAGGACAAACAGGCAGCAGGCAAGACCTACAGTCACACCCAAGTGGAAAGAGGACTCCAGTGCTGGACTCTGAAGCATGAGAAGCAGAGTATCAGCAGGGGATTTGCTGTTGTTGTTTAAGCTCATTCACTTGCAGACACATTATCTATAAATGGTGCCAGTAATATCGTGGCATATACCCACAAGTCTGTTGGGATATTTAAGTTATTCTATTTCTGAGCATATCAGGAAAATAGCATATTTTGAGGAATAGTGGTTAAATTTATGTCTCCCATTTTTCAAGGAGGAAGGTATTTGTAGGGAGGGATTGGGCCAGGGAAAATAGAGAACTGAGTGATAGCTTCGGGACAGTTACTCAGACCCCGAGCAATAGTCTTTTTATTTTGGCAGCCCAGACATCTTTCATGAGATGCATCGTTCCAAGCTCAACTTTATATGGTCCGTGCTATGCATGTAACAGTTGCTCACTAAAGGTTATGGGGGGGTAAATGGATGGATGAATGACTGACTCGCTTAAGGAGCCACTAGATATTTTCCCCAAAGTGATGGCCTGCTCAACCATAACAGGTTATGTCTCAGAGACGATGGAGGTGACCTCTTCCAAGCATGACAGTAGCAAACTGCCTGGAAGGACATCATCCTGGAAATCATTTCCAACGGAAACTCCTCAAAAGGCGTCAGATTCTCACATTGGCTGTGCTGGCTGCGCCCTTCATAGCCTGCATCCTCTCCCATGTCTGCGCAAGTCCATCTGTATCCTGGTTTGGTATGTAATCTTGCAGGCTGTAGGATTGCTGATGACAGCCATTCCCTGAGAACATCGGGTCTGCCTGTAGCCTGGCTGTGCATGGATGCTTCACAGTGACAGGATTAAGCACTGAAGCTTCTCCAGGGACAGCCCATGTTCAGGATGTGTGTCTGAGATACTGTCAGACATGGCAGCCAGGGGACTGGCTACCAGGCACTGATGCCTCCTGTGCATGGAAAGAATCACAGACAAAAAGCACCAAGGTCCATTTGCAGGCCAGCTTCCATGGGCTCCCTACTGCTACAGAGTTGTTCCTCCCTTCTGTCTTTCTGGCCAAGATGTTGGTGGGAGGCAAAGAACTCCATCTGTCCCACCTCCTTTATTGTGAGTGGTGTTTATCCAGTAATTAAATATGTTATACCCCAAAAACTCAGCTGGATGCCTTGTAGACATATAACACCTCTCATCTAGGTCTGGGGTTTACACTTCCTGAACCAAATGGTCGACAGGAAATTTGAGGAACAAGGAATCAGAACGGTACCTGAATGTATGCAGCTTTTGGAACTATCAAAACACTACGGGGTTTGGCCACCAACAGGGAAGAATCAGCCCACTGGCTTCTTAAGTGGGATTAATACATAGTTTCTTACCACTCAACAAGTTAGATTCAGATGAATGTTTTATTCTCAGGAACTCTTGACTTGCATTTGTAAGGCTTAGTTAATAATGAATATTAAGGCTTCCAAGAAAAATACAGGTTGCAATTTGATTTTCTCTGCTTATAACTAAAAGAAAGATTTTCCTGTTCCTCCATTATGATAAAGTCACAAATGGAGCTAGGTTGGAGATAAAGGCCTTTCAGATCTTTTGTGGATCTCATTAATTTTTTTTTTTTTTCGAGTCAGGGTCTTTCTCTGTCACCCAGGCTGGAGTGCAGTGGTACCATCACGGCTCACTGCAGCCTCAATCCCCCAGGCTTCAGTGATCCACCCAACTCAGTCTCCTAAGCATCTGAGCATCTGGGACTGCAGGCACATGCCACCACACTCAGTTCTTTTTTTTTTTTTTTTTTGTTAAATAGTGACAGTGTCTCTCTATGTTGCTCAAGCTGGTCTTGAACTCCTGAGCTCAAGCGATCCTCCCACCTCAGCCTCCCAAATTGCTGGAACTGCAGGCATGAGCCACTGCACCTGGCCAATCTCATTAATTTTTAAAACAACACAGTAAGCTGGAGTTAGAAGTATCCTACAGGTCTGGGGTGAAAGGAGGTCTTATTTCTCTTATTAACATCCCCCTTTCCAATTCTACTACCACCCCCCATAGCCTTGCAGTCACCAAATAAGTATTCCTTTTCCATCTGCCAACTGGGCTCACAATTCTTCAGGAGGACAAGAAATGGTGCTATCTAAAGAAAAATTCTGATCACTATTATTAAAGCTGATAATAGGAAATGACGGTCTTGGGGGATTGAAGTAATCGGTCCGGTTCAGATGGACCTTGATCACCATAATTTAGGCCTTTGGTGAATTCTGTTCCCATGTGCTCTATCACCTTGCTGGGCAGGCAGAAGGTGACATCCTTGCTTTTCTTGGGCAAAGACATGGATCACTCTGAGAGAGGCTGAGCTGTGAAACCAGCACACACCTTCTCTCTCTGTTCCTGCCATCTGACTACCCAGCACTGCCCTTCCTGCTGGTGGTTATTAATGATCCTCTCCTCATTTTGGCCAGTTTCCTGAAATCTTTAGCCACCACAGGAGCTATGTCTCTTCCAGAAATCCTTGTGTTAGTACAGGACTGTTGCCAGTGACTCCTGGGGATATAAAGTCATTAAGGATCATACAATGATAGAGATCATTCGACATTTTTACTTTAACAGAACGGGACACAGGTAATCTAATAGATTACCCAAGTTCGAATGGATAATTGTGGCTAAACAGGAAAGGGAATCTAGCTATTCTGACTCTCCGATTACTGATTGTACTGGTCATTTTCCTACCAGTCCTTTCTATGCTTCTACTCCAAACTCCATGATTAAACTTCTCCTGCCTTACTATGTTCACTTGCTTGAGTATATTGCAACTTATTTTTTATCCATATTGTTTTCTACAATTTCTGTGCCTTCTTCTACTATATTTTCTTCTCTCCACTCCCCCATGATAGGACTCTATGCTGCTCAGTCATCTTCGAGAAGACCCATAGAATTGGGTGAATAGAAAATAAATTCTACTTTCTTTGCCAAAGTGGCCAGAGGGAATTCATTAAGAAGCAGCTTTTCCTGGAGATATTGCTAATACACCTGCTATAATTGTAGTTGAAATGTCAATATCAAAGGTTAAAGCATCATGGTTTTCTTTTCTTTCTTTCTTTCTTTCTTTCTTTTTTTTTTTTTTTTTTTTTTTTGAGATGGCGTCTTGCTCTTTTACCCAGGCTGGAGTGCAGTAGCATGATCCTGGCTCACTGCAACCTCTGCCTCTTGGGTTCAAGTGATTCTACGCCTCAGCCTCCCAAGTAGCTGGGACTACAGGTGCCCACCACCACACCTAACTCATTTTTTTTTTTTTAAGTAGAAACAGGGTTTCACCATGCTGGCCAGGCTGGTCTCAAACTCCTGACCTCAGGTGATCTGTTTGCCTCAGCCTTCCAAAATACTGGGATTACAGGCATGAGCCACTGTGCCCGGCCAGCATCATGGTTTTCTTTACAATTTCTTTTATTTGCAATTATCCTTGGGAAGAGAATATATTCATGCAGGAACCCTCAGTGCAGTACTTCCTAACCCAGATTACATTGCAGAATGGTGAGCCATCTAAATGTACTATTTTGGACTCTAGAAGTCCGAAAAGAGATGCAGATGGGCGGATGGAAAGGAGTAAATAGAAATGAGCACAGAGGATAAACAAGAGGGAGGGCTAAATAATTTATGGATGGGATGAGTGGACCACACTTCTTAGAGGGAAGGACATTTTCACTTTCATTCAGTGTTCTAGTATAGATACAAGAGAATGCAGGTAAGGAAGTTTGGGTTCAAGAAAAAGGACAGAAATGGACTAGAGACATGTGGTAGGTAATAGGTGCCCTAGGAACCAGGGTAAATACAGGAGCTGTAAATGCTGTCTGTGGTGGTGATTTCAAAAGTTATAGAGAGACAAAAAGCAAGAGGACATAGAACAATGCAGAATTGGGCGCTGGGGGCTAGGTTTTACTTTCAAATTACTTATTTGATTTTGAATATGTGACTTCTCTTCTCCTGGCCTCAGTCTCCTTAACTGTAAAATAAAGTGGTTACACTTGATTATCTCAAGGTCCTGACATCTTCAAACTCTTCTGAAGCCAAAATTCTCACATTCCAGTTCCGCTTTGAACAATTCATCCAGGTGTAACTTTCTCTTGGCATCATCATAAGGTAGTTAAGTCATGTGCTTTCCCTTCTCTCGTATGCCTCTCCTCCAAAAAGCAAGCTGTTTTTGAGCCTTTTTCTATCAAACAAATCCAAGTATCTTTTTGAAGCCTGGCTTTACTGGAGGCACAAAGCTCTGGGGGCCTCAACCCCTGATGGAATCCTTCCCCTCATTGCCCCTTCATTTCTTCTTTCCAAACTCATCCCCTATACTACGAGCAGGTTGAACTCATTTAACACGTAAATGATAGCAAATCAGTAACCTCCTGCTGCTTATAATGATAACACTTCCTATAATTTGCATGATAAAATTCAACTGATTTCAGATAGCATTTCTCAGGACAGGGAGGTGACACCATGGCTCCACGAGGGGAATAAATTTCCACTTCAAGTTCTATGCCATAGCAGTGGTGGATCTGGATTGGCTGACATTCAGCTCCAAACAAAAGCGCAAAGCCTTGTCTAATGGAGCAATGAAAAAGGATATCTAGGAAATATTAACAAGTTTCACATGGTAATTTATGCAAATACACGCCATAACTCATCTGAAGAGGTTCAGCCTACACCTATGGAAGGGAGCTGCACTAGCCAAGGATTTTATGGAACTGATAACACCTCATTACATCTCAGAGGTTGTGGGTTTCCATACCAATTAGCACTGGAGAGATCTAGGGTGGCAATTAGTCTTCAGACCACCTGTATCAGAATCATTGCAGGGTACTTATTCAATGCAGTTTCCAAGGACTCTAACACAGATCCATTGCATCAGAAGCCCTTAGAGCAGGGCCTAAGAATCTGCATTTTCAGCAGTTTTATTTTCCGAAATTTTTTTTTTTTTTTTGGAGATGGAGTCTCACTCGGTCACCCAGACTGGAGTGCAATGGTGCAATCTCCGTTCACTGCAACCTCCACCTCCTGGGCTCAAGCGATTCTCCTGCCTCAGTCTCTTGAGTAGCTGAGATTACAGGCACATGCCACCATACCCAGCTAATTTTTGTATTTTTGGTAGAGATGGGGTTTCACTATTGACCAGGCTTGTCTTGAACTCCTGACCTCAGGTAATCCACCCGCCTTGGCCTCCCAAAGTGCCGGGATTACAGGCATGTGCCACAACACCCAGCCTTTATTTTCTGGATGGTTTTTAGGCACACAGAGTTAGACCATCTTTCTGAGCCTGGCTTCTTATGGTCAGCACTATCAGCGTCTACACACACAGTGACCACTGTCTTACTCTGTGAATAGGGTAAGTCACTTCACTTTTGTCAGCCTTATGTTCCTCATTGATAAAATAAGAGGGGGACTCAATTACTTCTTAAACGTTTTAGGCCGTGATTCTTTTTTGAAGCATGGACCAACCCTGAAGTCCAAACAAAACACAGATGCAGGTGGCCAGTTGGCAAACTGTCCCAGATGAACCACATAGCTGTGTACCTCTGGAGTTCTGCTGCCTCCCAGGAACAAGGAAGACAGCACAGACTCCCCATGGATCTCTGTCTTCTCAGTTTCTTGCCTTCACAGTCTCTTTTTAACCTGGAAGCCATGCTTACCCTACTGTTTCTGCCAGGGCATTGTGTCTAGACCCAAATCCTTTATCTATCTACTTGTCTGTCTGTCTATTTATCTATCATCTATCTATCTATCTATCTATCTATCTATCTATCTATCTATCTATCTATCTATCAATCTATCTATCTATCTATCTATCTATCTATCTATCTATCTATCTGTCATCTCAATAGCTTTAAGGGTACAAGTGTCTTTGGTTACATAGATGAATTGTACAGGGGTGAAGTCTAAAGTTGTAGTGCACCCATCACTCGAGTACCGTACCTTGTACCCAGTATGTAGTTTTTTATCCCTCATCCGACTGCCACAATTCCTGCTTCTGAGTCTCCGGTGTCCATTTCAAATCCTTTATCTTAACAGTGGCTTAGGCTTTTGAAAGCAAAAGCCGTGATGCTTTTTGTTTGTTTATTTTTCTCTTGAAAAATAAACAAGAGAAACAAGTGGTTATATTTCCCACTCTTTAGTGCGTCTCCTCTGAGGCAATAATGTGTGTGTATATATAATACATACAATATTCCCAGCATTTCGAATGGCACCTGTCTTGGAGTAGACTCTCAATAAATATTCATTGAATGAAGAAACTCAAGGACAATTACTTGTGGGAATATGGAATGGGAATGAGGAAATAGAAGGTGGCAGGGACATATTTTCATAGCTCAATATATTAGCAAAGAAAACTAACATTTATTTACAACCAAATATGCTTAAGGTTTTCTACAGGTTATTATGTTTATTACTTACCATCTATGAAGCTGGTATTCATATATATATTTACTTGAGGCAATTAGGCTCAGGTAAGTTAAAATACATATCCAGTGCTTTACATCAGTAAGTTGCCCAGGATAGGTTTAGCACCAGGTTTGTGTGACAATATAACCCATAATATTTCCATCCCAGCACTGTATCTCTCAAGGTAGAGTCCAAGCAATAAATTGTTAATTAACTGTTTCATCTACATTTTCTCCCTCTTTCTTTCCTTCCTTCCTTCCTTCCTTCCTTCCTTCCTTCCTTCCTTCCTTCCTTCCTTCCTTCCTTCCTTCTTCTTTCTTTCTTTCTTTCTTTCTTTCTTTCTTTCTTTCTTTCTTTCTTTCTTTCTTTCTTTCTTTCTTTCTTTCTTTCTTTCTTTCTTTCTTTCTTTCTTTCTTTCTTTCTTTCTTTCTTTCTTTCTTTCTTTCTTTCTTTCTTTCTTTCTTTCTTTCTTTCTTTCTTTCTTTCTTTCTTTCTTTCTTTCTTTCTTTCTTTCTTTCTTTCTTTCTTTCTTTCTTTCTTTCTTTCTTTCTTTCTTTCTTTCTTTCTTTCTTTCCTTTTGTTTTTGACAGAGTCTTGTTCTGTTGCCCAGGCTGGAGTGGAGTGGTACAATCTCAGCTCACTGCAATCTCGGCTAATTTTTGTGTTTTTAGTAAAGACAGGGTTTCACCATGTTGGTCAAGCTGGTCTCAAACTCCTGACCTCAAGGGATCTACCCGTCTTGGCCTCTCCAAGTTCTGGGATTACAGGCAGGAGCCACCATGCCTGGCCTGTTATTTCTTTCTTATCTGAAACTAGCTCAACCACTTTCTTAAAAGATTTAAAACAAGACTGAAGCTTGTTTAGATTGGAGATCAGCTATTTCTGCACTACCACTGGGTGGTGGCCACCCAGTGGCTAGGCCTTGGCCTTGGGAGAAGGTATGTCAAGGCAAAGTCTTCTCTGGCATAGCTGGGATGAAGTGCCACCATGCAGGGACTGAAACGGTTTTTTAGGCTGCTGTCTTCAGGTTAGGCATTGCCTTCTCTTTATCCTCCCAAACTTTTCTTGGCTGGTTTGCAGCCACATTTCCCAGACAATATTCTGTGAGTATTCTCTAGGTATTCCCTCCTGCAGCCCTCATAATTTCTCAAGTTACATGTGCTTTGGGAATGATTGAAATTGGCTAGGCAAATGAGGAAAACATGTCCCAGAAGAGGAATCAGCCTGGGCACAGGCCCTAAGTAGCTCTAATAGTCCAACAGAAGCCTGGTGATTTGATGGAGAAGTTGTACATCCTACATTACGGTTTTCCTATTAGAGTTACTCAAAGTCCCTTTTCCTTATGCTTTTTATTCCTTTTTCTTCTTTGTCTCTGTATTGCTCACATACAAACTCCCTGAGACAGAGCCTCACTCTTCAGCTGGCTTTATCATTGCTAGCGAGTGAAGCTCTTCAGGCAGGCTACCTAACAGGCTGCTGATCAGATAAGAGACTAGTTCCCTATTAGCTGGGTCAGTTTTCCTCAGGAGGGTTATGTGCATGGCAGGGTTTTTGTTTGTTTGTTTGTTTGTTTTTGAGACAGAGTCTCACTCTTTTACCAGGCTGGAGTGCTGCAGTGGTGTGATCTGGGCTCACTGCAACCTTCACCTCGCTTCCCGAGTTCAAGTGATTCTCCTGCCTCGGCCTCCCAAGCAGCTGGGATTACAGGCGTGCACCACCGTGCGCAGCTAATTTTTGTATTTTCAGTAGAGACAGGGTTTCACCATGTTGGCCAGGATGGTCTTGATCTCTTCACCTCATGATCCACCCACTTCGGCCTCCCAAAATGCTGGGCTTACAGGTGTGAGCCACTGCACTTAGCCACATGGCAGGTCTTCAGTGCTTAGGAGTTTCCTCTGCAATACTCTCTTCTCCCACTCAGTTGAACTGTTGGCCATTGTAGCACCTACAAGTAACAGTCACACCTGGAAAAAAAAGTACCCAGGAAGACAAAGATGAGAGTGTGGATAGGGTTGGTGGTGCAGGCAGTAGTGGGGAGCATGAGACAGATCAATGTAGTAGGCAAAGTGCAAATGTAATAAAACAGCTCACTGTTGGTCAACTGCTGCCTCCCTGGATTTATAATTGTGCAAAGGAACTTCCTTTATGATCTCAGCCCCTGAAACCCCAAATCCAGCCATTATTTCCTTAAAGCTTGCTCTCCTTTTGATTGTAAGGTATCAGACCATCATAAACTGTTAGCCAATCATCTGGCCTGCAACCACACTCATGATTTCTGTTAGGGGAGAAGGTGCCTATTAATGGTAGAAAGCACTACTAGGACACGTGCGAACTTGAGGTAGCGCAACAGTTTTTCCTCAGTCTAACACCATCTATGTGGGTCTCTGCTTGTTCCCCGTCCAGGCTCCATGTCATCTCTCTCTGTTTTGGTCTTCAACTTGTCTTCCTCTGGTTGCAGGAAAGCCTCGTTTCATCACTTTCCTCCTCCGCTATTGTCTATAACTATTCTCTTTGCTCCCCATAAACCCACCACATGCGATATCTTCGTTCTTCTCACAAAAGGAGTTGTCAGTATTGAAGGCTCTTTTCAGGAAGGCAGAGAAAAGGCTCTTGTTTTTCTAAGTCATAATCAGATGCATTATTTGTGCTACTCTCCTCTTTCAGGTATGCAGCATAAACATAACTGCATACAAGGGATCACATTTTCATGGGTTTATGATAGCATGAATATGTGTGTGCTGGGGAGGTGGTGCAATTCATCACAGGAGAAAAAATGAGACATAAACAAATAATGAAGAAGCAGAGAAAGAGAAAGAGAGAGTAGAAGAAAAAAGGGCAGGAGCTTGGACCAGGGAGACCCATGGCATTGGTGCCGGTGGCCCCAAGGCTTTAATATCCTATCCTTGAATTTGCGTTTCTAATGTCAGATTCTTTCAAGGTCCTTTCAGCTCTGAGGTTCAGTGGGTGTTTGGACATTATTGTCCAATGTGACATCTAGAGTGACATCCATCAAGAGCCCCTTTGGGCTTCTCTTTGGGCTGATGAAATTAGAGTTGTCGGTGTGGAGATAAGCAGCATAACAGTAACAGTGACCAGGGAGGCCAGCTAGAGGCAGTAAAGCCATAGCTCATGGTTTCTTCTTGGCAGCCTCACTGGGCGCCAAGACTGGCGCCCCAAGGGCAGTGATTCAGCCTTCACTTTTTATTTGTCACCACTGCTTTATTTCTGTCCTCCCTAAAGGTGGTCCAGTGACAGAGGAACAAGACGGCCACCCCTCTGCAGGCTGGACATCAAGTTCACACATCACCATCGGGCCCCCTCTTTGGCTTAGCCAGCTTTTCACATCCTGCGCAGCTCTGCAGAGCACCCTTTCACGAGTTGATTCTGATTGACGCGAGCTGTGCACAGGGACCGGCATTTAGTCTGTGCGCGATCTGGCTCCATGACCATACTAGCAAGCGCTGCTAATGGGGAGGTCAATTAAATAATGCCAGACGAGGCTTTCCTTCCCCACAGCGCTTGACACTGCCAGTGGAAGGTGCTTTGCAGATTGTTAACAACAACAATTAATGGGGGAGTAATCGACTGTGAAAGGAGGCCAGTTGTGGTGGCAGGGACAATCCAACCTTACATTCCTGGGGCCAGGGTATCTCAAGGGAGTAGACTCTATCCTGGGCTAGCAATCAGTGAGCTGAGGAGAAGACACATCTTGGCTTCTATGGGGCAAAAGTTTAAGAAATGTTGGCCTGATTGCTGGAGTGTACAGGTTCCCAAATTGCATTGCCTGGCAAATTCTCCCTGCTGGATTTGGCTCATGATCCTAAAGGGAGAGTCATTTCTTTAATGTGCAAAACTACAAGTGCATGGGCCAGACATTAGAGCTGGAAATGACATTCATTGTGTGATTTTGGGCAACTCCTATAATCCCTCCAAAGATAATTTGCCTGGATTCAGTGATAATATCTAGTAATTTATTGTTGGAGATCTAGTATTTAAGATATTAATTCCTGCTAGAATTCAAAGACCACATGGAAAGGATAGCTTACCATGCATTATAAATTATTGTGATCAGAATAATAGTAATATTAAAGCCCAATATTTTTCATATCATTATCATCATTACCATCACCATCACTGCCGCCACCCCTGCCATCACCATCATCACCCACATGTCACTATAGTTAATATGTATTGAGAAATTTGTCCCAGGCACCGCTTAAAACACTTTACGTGCATTTCTTGTTTAATCTTCATTACAAGGCTCTGAAGTAGGTACTGCTATTATTCCCTTCTTACAGATGAGAAAACTGCACCTTAGTATTTAAGTATGTTGGTTGAGACTACCAGCTAGCAAGTGTAGGTCCAGAATTCTAAACTAGCAGGCTTTTCTAACCTCTCCAGGGTCTGAGTCATTAACCACCAAGTTTCTGGAGTAGACCAGTCAGACGGGTCTTAATTTAATCCTGTGGCCACATGACTTTGGGTCTTTTTATGGCAAATTCCATATTTAAGGCATTAAAATACAAGTACAAATAGGGCCAAGAGGGGCAGGTGTGGTGAGGCAGAGGAAGTGGCTGGATGCAAAATTTAAGGTGATGCCCACGCTCAGAGTTGTACAATAGTATTCACTGCGCTTACAAACCTGGGAGCACTTTTGCTTTGTACCCTGAACAGTAGATGCCTTCCTAGCCTCATCCTAGCCTTGGCCCTACTAGCAAAAGTTAAATGAGATCCTTTATGTAAGTGCCTGGCATATAGCGGTTTCTTAAATACTAATTTCATTATTTTTCTTGAGACTAACATCGGATCTTTCCCGTGGAGCAACAAAAGAGAGAAGACACCACAAAGACCCTTTGGATTGGGGTGTGAGGGAGGTGTGAGGAAATTAGGAGGCCCTGATGATAAACGTCACGATTTGCTTAGACCCTCCTTTGCCCCACTCACTTCACGTCTAGCCCCTGCTCTGGAACCCGATTTCTCCTCCTCACACGGTGGAGGTCTTGCTTCAGTGGAGTGGAGAACAAATGTATCTGCTGTCCCAGGGAGGCTTATTTCCTGGGCCTCTCAGATACTAATTCTGGTGAATTCTCAGATACATGTTCATGGTGTTTGTGTTCTCCCAGCCCTTCTCCAGTTGCACCTGCCTTTCACAGGGCAACCACATGTACCCTGTCTGCAAAGAGGTTCCTTACTAGGGGAGACATTTTATAAAAGCAAATACCCTTTACAATAGCAGAATACTATGGCTTGACGGGACCTTGTAGACCACTTTGTCAAATCCTCTCATTTCAAAGATGTTTCACATAAGGCCCAGGAAGAGGAAAACTAATCTGCTCTCTGTGGGTTAGTGTAGCTTGTAAATAGATTTCGTCTTTTGAATCCATTGCTACTCAGTGCTATGGGTCTGGTTTTATGTAGCATTCTGGACTGTACATGACACGTGCCACCAACAAAGCTAGAAATGGATGTTGCAGGGCAAGAGTCTTCCACTGTACAACATGGTCTTTCCCTTTCTAGAGAAAACTGCTTGGAGAATACTCAGGGATGATCTGCCCTACTTTGTCCAGGAATTCCATTTAGTAAACCTCCTGAAAGAAGACACTCTTTGTATTCCACTCCCCTTTTGCTGGACTGGGGATGAAATAAGTAAACTCTGTGTGTGTGTGTGTGTGTGTATAAATGAGGGGTTGCTTGGTGCTAGTGTGTAACAAAACACTTTCTCTTTTTCTTTCCTTTAACAAAGCAAATTGCAACAGTTTTCATCTGAGAGACCTAGCACAGTGCTTGGTGCAAACTTAGTTTCCGAGAATCTCCTTGTCCTCTCCTGCCATCTTGTATTCCCAGCACTGCAGCCCTAGAGAGAAAGCTGGGCTCATCTTCGCCATATGGGTGATGCCAACATGCATGATAATTAAGCTTTAAGGGACTATTGCTTTGTGCATCTTTCTCCGCCTTCCCCATCTCCTAATGATGACACAGTCACATGGTCAGTACTGTTCTCTTTTCCCTCGGGTCATACAGCGGCTCTTTCTAGGATTCTGGTTTCTTGCTAATTGCAGATGAAGCCTGATCTCATGGAGCCCCCTAGCCTTGACAATGCTCTGATTCTCTGAGACCTGGAGCTGAATGTTCAGGGTACTGTCTTCCTTGGAGCCTCACCCTTTGGGAAGGTAACAGCCAGCACTGACCCCCGTCCCCAAGTGCTTCTGAGAGAATGCTTGCCAAATACTATTCTCCTTCTCAGATGACTTTTTGGTTGCAGTGATTCAGATAATCCATGCAGAAATAATTTGGAGATGATTTGGAATAGGTGAGTAATTGGGCTACTTTTTGGTAGCCCTGAATCATCTCAGAAACTAGGGAAATTGTTTCCGCACATCATTCACCCAGTATATCTCTATGTGTGTTGTAAGGGTGAGAGGTGGGGAGAGATGTAGAATAAAAATTTAGATTTATTTGGCTTTGATAAAACAAAACTAATTTCATCAATGACATTTTGTTTAAACGTTGCAGTAACCCTGTCAGGTTATTTCTGTTATCTCCATTTTTCATTAAAACATGATTTGTTCAGCTGAGCGCAGCGACTCACGCCTGTAATCCTAACACTTTGGGAGGCCAAAGTGGGTGGATCCCTTCAGCCCAGGAGTTTGAGACCAGTCTGGGAAACATGGCAAAACCCCATCTCTACTAAAAATACAAAAATTAGCCAGGTGTGTTGGCACGTGCCTATAGTCCCAGCTGCTGGGGAAGCTGAGGCAGGAGAATCACTTGAGCCCAGGAGATCGAGGCTACAGTCAGCCATGGCCATGCCACTGCACTCCAGCCTGAGTGACAGAGGGAGACCCTGTCTACAAAAAAAAAAAAAAAAAAAAATTGCCTAAGGTCATAGAGCTAATAAGAAGCAGACTTGGGACGTAAAACCTGGTGTAACCTTGGCACCAGAACTACTTTCAGAAACATTACCAACATATATTGGTGCCTTGCTACTCAAAAGTGTGGTCCACAGGTCAGCAGCAGGGGTATCACCTGGGAGCTTGCTAGAAATGCAGAATTTCAGCTCTCACCCCAGACCCACTGAATCAGAATCTGCCCTTTAGCAGATTCCCGCATGTATTGGAATTGGGACAGTAATGCTCCAGAGCACTGTCCAATTACAATACAGTATTTAGGTTGGTGCAAAACAATTGCAGTTTTTGCCATTGACCGCAATGGCAAAAACCACAATAACTTTTGCACCAACCTAATACATAGTACATATGTAACTTTAAGTTTTCTTGTAGCCACATTAAAAAGGTAAAAAGAAACAAGGGATAATTTTAATTATACATTTTAACCCCAAATATCAAAAATATTATCATTTCAACATGTCAATATAAAAATGATTAACGAGAACTTTTACATTTTTTTTTGTACTAAGTCTGTGCAACCTGATGTGTGTGTTACGCTTGTGTTGTGCATCCAATTCAGACTAGACACACTTCAAGGACTCAGTAACCACGTGTGCTGAGTGACTGCCCTATAGGACAGTGTAGCTCCACAGCAGTGGTTCTTAAACATTCGCATGGATCCAATCACTTGGAGGACTTTTAAAACACAGGTGCAGGTGGCTGAGTGTCCACCTCCAAGGTTACTGATTCAGTAGATCTGGGGTTGAGATCCAAATATTTACATTTCCAACAAGTTCCCAGATGATGCTGAGGAAGCTGGTCCTAGGACAATACCTTGATGCAACTGCTCCAGAGGCTCCTCTGCCCCATCTGAGACATCATAAGGTTCTGGATTTAGAGGAGAGAAACAGCACTCAGACATGAAGGAAGGAAATAAAATCCCAACCAGAAGGACATAGGCATCTTGAGCTACCAAATGGAGTAGGGTAGGCTGGCCTCTGGGGCTACTACATACAGTCGTCCGCAGGCAGACCCATCCACATGTTTCCATTGTTTATGAAGAGTGTGTGCCCAGGTCTAGACTCACTGACTGCAATGCCATTGTTATACTAACAATTATCTTAGGGGGTGTAGCCAGATATCTGGGGGCCTACTGAATGCTTCCTCACATAATCGCTTACCTCATCCTGTGTCTTCTTCTTTGAAAATTACCTTGAATCTCCAACTGTCTTTCTATCTCCATCCCACCTCCCTCCTGTCCCAATGAGGAGGTCTCGTAGGTTTCCCTGCTTCCAGGCTTGTCCCACCCTCAATTCATTCTGCACACTGCAGCCAGAAAGATCTTTTTAAAATGTAAATCTGTTCATGTCTCCCCTCTGATTTAAATTATCCATAATAAACTGTCTCTTACCTTCAGAATAAAATCCAACCTGATTTGCTGACCTTGAAGACATTTCATGACACTCCCTGCCCAATCTCTCGTCACACAGGGGACTGATCTCCCCTTAGCAGCTTGCTCCAGAGACATTGGCCTCTTTCTCGTTTTTGAACGAAAAATGGATAAGCTTTTTTCTGACTCTGACCTTCACACCAGTGGACCCCTGCTTAGAGTTCTCTTCCTCCTCTGATTTTTCTGGCTGACTGCTTCTTCCTTCAGGTATCAGTTTAAATGCCACTTCCTCCAAGGCAACTAACTGGACCTCCCTAAGGAAAGCAGCCTTCATAACCCACAGTCTTCTTTATAGCACCTGGATCATTTTCTTCACGGTACTTAACAAAATTTGTCATGACATGGTCATTTGTGTGTGCACGGCTTCATATTGGCCTGCCTCAGTAGTCTATCAGTAACAAGAGGAAAAGGACCACATATTTGGTTCATTTTGGTATTCAGCCTAATCCAGCATAGTGCCCAGCACAGCAGTAGACCTTCACATAGCTATTAGTCACCTGGATAATTCTGTCATGTTAATACACTGTGAGCATATAAACCATAGAAAAAAATGACCTTGAATATGTTTTCAATTGCTCAAGGCCATTGGGTGAGAGGAGCAGAAGGGAGTTACTGTTTTGTCCAATAGTATTAACATTAATACAACCATATTAATGTGTTCAGAAATGGTCCAAGAAACCAGAAAAAATGGGCCAGGCCAGACTGGCTGAGCTACAAGGATCATTGTCAAGAAGAAAATGTGTTACTTATTCCCAGAAAACTACTTGTTAGGAGGGGCAGCTGGCGGCATGGAGGATGATTTTTATTTTCTTTATTAGGGCAACAGGTAGAGCCTGATGGCTTTTTTCTTTTTTTGCCATTTTAAATTAAATCGAATTCAACATGATTGCTTACTGGAGAATTTTATTTTTAGGTTTTAGCCACAATCTCTGGGATGTATCCTGTTTTCTTTTATAGCCAGATCATAGCTATTGACCCCAGTATCTTTGTTCCTTCCCTGCCTAGGTGCAGACAATATATAATCTCAGGCAAAAGTGATTGCCTCCCACCCAGAGGAGCATTGCCTGAGAAATCCCAGGGGCAGCTCAGTGTGGTCTCCCTTTTCAGTGTTGCTTACCCAGGCCGAGCTGCAGAGCAATAATTGGGGGCTTCGTTGCCTGAGGCAGAGGTTCTAATAAATCAGCCAGAATCTTGCAGAGAGGCCCCACCAATTCAGGCATTTAGACAAGAGCCAACAAGAACCAGAGCAAACCCATTCTTCATCCTGCCTGGTGTTTCCTTTCTCCTGGAGGTGCCTTTATTGTGCCCTAAGAGGGAGTCCAGGAGCCTGTGCTATTGTGAGCCTCTGAGCTTGCTGTGTGTGTAGGGAGAGGCTGGGGGGAGCATACACGCTCATATGCCTTTTCTCCCTCCTTTCTTCTTTTTATTATCATTAATAATGAAATATTGAGACCAGGCTGCTAATGAGCCTAAACTCCCTCCTGTTAGTTTATTTTTCACCTTCAGACTGTCACTTCAGAGTAAATTACTTTTCTCTGCATCTTGTTCCAGTAATATTACACCAGCATGACCCTCCCCCTCCCACCCTCCTTCTAATTTCAGGGTTATTCAGTTTCTCTCACTACAGTTTACTAAGCAAGGGAGGTCGTCCCATCTATCATACTTAAACCTGTACAATGTGTCCCCTCCTGCAATTGAGACATCATTCTTTTTGCACTGGGTCAAGTCAGGTTTTAAATACTTACACAATACGCACAGATATAACCTATAAATAAGTGAATAAATAATACATGCCCACATCTGTGTGTTATTTCTAAGTTCTATGGAAAACAATTTAGAGACAGCGAGGCAGAGTGAGACCTGTTTTGAAGGGAGCAGGACGAATAAGCAGACAGGCGGCAATCCCCGCCATCGCCCGGCAGCCGCGTCTGCTCAGCTCTGGCTCCTGTTCATTTCATGGCATGCTAAGCATTTCCTTGTCAATTGGGAGATGTCAGGATGTGAAAACAACCAACATTAAGTAGATATTTTGTGCCAGCACGACAGCAAGGGCCTCAAATATGCTTTTGTCTCCTGTTCAAAGATGCTAAAATGGTCTTCATCAAACAGCCAGCATTTCTTCATGTTTCCTTTGCTATTGGCAAATACAAAGAACTCTCTACTGCTTTCTCTCCCTTTCATTTCCTCCCTGGCTCTTTTCTCTATTTCTTGTCTTCATACTGCTTAAAAACAAGGACTCTCAAGCCTTGGTTTGTATCCCAGCTCTGCCACTTACTATGTGAACTTGGACAACTAATTTAACCTCTCTGTGAATATGTCCTTGTTGATAAAGTGCTGATGATGGTATTTTATTCATAGTGTTTTGAGGACCAAATGAATGAATACATGTAATGTACTTAATGCAATACCTCACACGATAAGTGCTCAGTAGATTTTCTTCCCCTTCCCTTTCTTCTTCTGTCTTTTTTTTCTCTCTCTCTTCTTTTTTTTTTTACACTAGTAATTCTGACCTCAGAGAATGAGCTTTTACTAATCACCCACCTGTCTATTCTATATGTAACTGAGCTTATTTCCACTGTTGTCATAGACTGTCACCAACAGTGCTGTGTAAAACCTTTGGAACCCAAAGCAAGAGGAAAACTCAGTGATACTGATCCTGTCTTTATTGAAAAGTTTGGTATTTTGCTCATCATGAATTTTTTGCTTGATTGTCACTTTTCAAAAACTGTTGCGTTAAAATATTATTTATGATGATTATTTATTTTTTGGGGGGCAACACTTTAGTGTTGTGTCTGAGGAAAGTGCATTGTGGGCTTTGCTTGCCTTACCTTAGCCTCAGGCCTGGCTGTCACAGAAATCAGTCTTGTTCTAGTCCTCCCATCCTCTTAGGCTGTGTGTGGACCCTTGTGACAGTATATACTGTCTTGATAAAGGACCGCCCTCCTGGTATTGGTCATGGCAGGGGAAGGGAAGGGAAAGTCCATTTCACCCAGAAGAGTGAATCTCTCTGGGCTGAGCATGAAACAAAAAGCAGGCAAGGAAACACATTTGAGATTGATGTGACCTACAGGTTAGGTCTTCAAATCTCCCCTAGCTGAACCATGAAATCTCGTCTTGCCTTCCTTGATAGGATGTGGACAGGGGCCAGTCTGGAGGTGGGGTTATTTATGAACCTGACCCTCTGGGTTCAACACGGTACCATAGAAGGGTCAGACAGCAGAATGCAAATGGTATAGTTTTCCCTTTTTCACTGCCATCCAAGTAGGTAAGACTCTGCCTCTGGGATTAAGCATTTTTATGGGGTTCTTCTGCTGTGCCCCATGATAAAGCAGGGACGGCATAGTATTTGTCCCTTACAGTTCTTTTGGCTTGAGAACCAAAGGGTAACTGTTGGTTAAAGAAGAGGCTGACTGTGTGGCCTCCTAGGCTCTCTTGCTGATAAGACCATCTAACACAGCACTATATCCACTTCTTCTGAGCACTCAGGACACTGCTGGAAAAGTATGCAAAACTTTCCAAGCTTTGAGGTTCTGGGGGGTCTCAGCTCCTTTAAATATGTACTAGAACAACAACAAAAAAGCTACTTTTTATTTAATGTTGAGACTACTCTATCTCTTCTCACCCCACACAAATCCTCCTACCTGCCCTCATGATCAAAAACAGGCAATGTACAGGCTTGGGAATCATTCAAGGCACTAAGCAAACCTGATGCTCATTAACCTGATGCAAGTCTTGTTTCTTCCCAAGTTGATTCTGTCTTGAAGCAAAGTGTCAGAAATGCCTTTGTTTCAGTGTATTCTTCCAATGTTTACAAATATGCCTGAAGAATATATCAAAATGTCAAAGTTTGAAGCATGGGGCCGTTTACCTCTGAAAACGTGTTTTAAGATCTGTCCTGGTGCTGAAGTCTCTAGAACGATGGTCCTCAAACTTCAGCATGCCTCAGAACCACCAGACAGGCTTATTAAAATTGTTGGACCCCACCCTCAGAGTTTCTGATTCAGTAGGTCTGGAGTGGGATCCAAGAAATTTAATTTCTTTCTTTCTTTCTTTCTTCTTTTTTTTTTTTTGAGATGGAGTCTCGTTCTGTTGCCCAGGCTGGAGTGCAGTGGCGCTGATCTCGGCTCACTGCAAGCTCCACCTCCCAGGTTCATGACATTCTCCTGCCTCAGTCTTCAGAGTAGCTGGGACTACAGGCACCCAGCACCACCCCCAGCTAATTTTTTTTTTTGTATTTTTAGTAGAGATGGGGTTTCACTGCATTAGCCAGGATGGTCTCCATCTCCTGATCTCGTGGTCCTCCCTCCTTGGCCTCCCAAAGTGCTGGGATTACAGGCGTGAGCCACTGCACCAGGCCCGAAATTGCATTTCTAACATGTTCCCAGGTAATGTTGATGCTGCTCGCTTGGAGACCATGGCTGGAAGACTACTAGTGTAGACTCCAGAGGGTCATTAGGTCACAGCTTTAAGTCAGTGATTTCACTGCTCAGTGGAATTGCTCTATACATTCAGTTTGGAAAGACAATGTCTTTCTCTTTTTATCTGTTAATGCAGGCTATATTCTTACTCATATAAATTCCTGTTTAATATCCTATCTTATATCATCCCTGTCCTCTTCGATCTCCTTGAAGTCTTTTCTGTTCAGCTCTTTGATGAGGGGCAGAGAATAGGGGGAAAGCATGCTCCCCTTCTTAACTACTTCTTTGCAGAAAGAGCTCATGTCACTGAAAGGAGAGTGGAGAATGTAGTCTAGCAGGTGGCCTAAGAGAAAATAGAAGTGGGTTGGGGTTAGTTTAGAGCCCTCTCTGCTACATCCCTACAGAGTATTTGGGAATTCCATTTTGTTTTGTGAAAGTCGTTCAGTTAAGTCTCAATTTTTCACTTTACATCAACCATTTCAAACACTGGTAATTGTGCTCTCTGTTTCTCCTGTAATTATCTGTCAACTTGCCATGACCCATCACTTCTTCTAGAGAGAAGGTGCTTCCTCTTTGTGTAGTGAGGGCTTGAGGAAGGATGTCAACAGGTAGGAGGAAATGCTGACTCTTTTACAGAGAACTGGGAGTTCCTTCTATAATAACTTCTGAGATGATAAATAACCATTTGACAATCTCTCTTCTACTTTAGATGTCTTTTATTATACTTTTTCATTATTGGAGGAAAACAGGAGTGGATAGGGACTAGAAGGGAAGAATAAAGATAAAACTTTGAGGCTCGTTTTTATTCACTTTATCTCTTCTATATTTCAGTTACATATTGTCTGTATGGGATCATGAGAATGAACATGTGACTGGAGGTCAATTTTTGTTGCCATTAAGGTTCTGACAAATTGAAGGATGTCTAACTATGTATGTAGGCAGAGGTACTTAAAATAGCCTAGAAACCATCACCTGCACACAGACATATTATTACATATGATGAAATAATGTCATCATGTGTCCAGTAAGGTTAAAAGGGAGGCACTCACATTAAAATCAGTTTTCTTCCCATACCTTCCTGGAGTTTACAGGGAGGGAATTAATTACCATGAAGTCTGTTCTGGCTGCTGGTAACTCTGCCCATATACGTATTTATATACTTCTCCCAGTCCCTTCCAGGGATGTCCAGTTTCCATATAGAAAGTCTAAATCATTGAAAGCAGCTCCTCTATAAAGCTTTTGTACCCCTTAGAAACTCTTAGGATAAGCATCTGGTATACTAAAATTATTTTAGTATAACAACAAACTACTAAATGTACATACCTCCTTATGCTTTCCACAATAACTTTGCATACTTTTTTTTCCTTTGGTGCTATTTGTAATCTTGCAAAAAAACATATAGGGTGGATACTATTTGTCCCCCATTTACAAACAGAAAAAAAAGTCCTGCAAAGGGAAAGAGTGACTTGCCTCAGGTCACTAAATAAACTTGGAGATACAAGTAGGACTTGGAATGATACATCTATGCTGAATAGAATGTTGGGCCCGACCACACATGAATATAAACCCCAATGTTAAGGGACCCATTCCACTGTCTTCATACAATCCACCCCACAAGAGTGGTTTGTGAAGTTATTCCCTATATAACTGCAATAAAATTTAGGCCAAGTAAATCCTTTTGATGATATACATTCTCATAATGCTCAGTTATTAGCTCCAGAGAATTCTAACATTAATATATACACATTTTAGACATCAAATTACTTATCTGCACTGAAAATGATGATGTCAAAATATCACAGACATCGCTTAAATAGGCAAATGATCAAAACACTTGCTACCAGCTTCTTTGCCTTCTGAAGAGAATGAAACACAGCTCCTAACACTTATGTATTTGTTTCTGTCTTCTCCTCATCCAACTTGCTTTCCAGGAAACAAGCATCCACTATTGTTCCTCCACAGAGGACTCAATATTATCAAATGTCTAGAGATATCTCTAAATGTGATGTCATTGTGGCAACTGAGTATATATTCTATAGAAAAGTACTTATTGATATATCTTAATGACTTATCAGATGAAGGACATGTAAAGTGACATGAAACAAAGCAAAACAAAAGCAAGAACAAAGCATTTCCTTATTCTCTTCCCTTTTCCCAAAATGTGCTTCTTTTTCATCTGTTTATGCAAAACTCTCCCTCAAATTGTTTTTCTATTATAACCAAATGGTGGACGATCTGAGGCAACATGTTGTGGCATTTCCTGTGAACTACCCTGTCCCCAACTTGGGTTTAAATGCCCTCGTGGCGCTGACTAACAAGTTGGGCTTCATCCAGAGCACTGAGCCTTGCCGGCATTATGATTACATATTTTTGCATAGTCGGCGTTGCTACATTAAACTCCAGATGCTTTCTCACAAGTCACTAAATTAACAACACACACATTTTTGGCCCATTAACATTACAGTAAGATCACAGCAGGATTATCAACCAGAAAGGTGATTGTGTGTGTATCTTCTGTTCTCATCAACTCTTCAGTTTTTACTTTTATAAAATTAGGTCAGGGAAAATGAAGAGAGAAGCATAAAGCAGACCCAGTAGTTTGTTAGGAAATTATGTTCCTATCAAGAGAAAAAAAATGCTCTCCTCTGTCAGCAGGTTGATATGTTTTATGAAGTACAAGTGGCATCTTTTAATGTAAGTACTAACAAAATTACTGTTGGAGGGCTTTTTTAGAAAACTAATATACTTTATGACATGAAATATATTAAAATGTCAGTGTTTTAACCAATGTTTATAAAAATATATTATAGTCATTTATTGAGTTTATAAAGCATGTTGTAGACTAACAAGATAAAAGATGCTTTGCAAATAAAGTTGCTATTATTTAGAAGGTGCATCTGATGACTGAGCTTACTGAGCTTAGATAGGTGACACATTTGACCTCTTTTAAACAGAAAAGCACTTCATTTTAGATCAATATACTGGTGTCAACAGTAGTCAGCCCTCATTTAAGCAAACTAATTTGTACTTCTATGCAAGTACTTTCATGCAAAGTCTTGTACACCTTGAAATATTTTGGTATCTATCTGAGAAATTGGTTCACAAATCCAGCACTCTAATTGTCTGTTGCCCTATAATTGCCTGTGTACTTAACGGTAGCCTTCATTAGACTCTCAACTCATGAATCAGTCTGAATACATTTTTTTTGGTCATGTGTTCAATGCCTGTCTCAGGGTAGGACACATAGTAAACAATTAATAATAACGCTTACTAAATATGGAAATGAAATAATGAATGAGTGAAGCATAACTGAAATCTGTTGACCTATCCTCTAATCACAAATGTGATAGTCTGTTTTGTGACACTATGGCAGAATACCCGAGACTGGGTAATTTATGAAAAAAAAAAAAAAAAAAAAAAACACCAAACGTCTCTTTCCTCACAGTTGTGGAGGCTGGGAAGTTCAAGATCAAGAGGTTGGCATTTGGCAAGGGCCTTCTTGCTGTGTCAGACCGTAATGGAAGGCAGAAGAGCAAGAGAGGAAGAAGGGGACAAACTCACTCCTTTATAATGGTACCAATTCCCTCATGGCCTAATCACCTCTTAAAGTTCCCACCTTGTAACATGTTACAATGGCAATTAAATTTCAACATGATTTTTGGAGGGGACATTAAAACTATAGCAGTTGTGTAGGAATAGTGTATTTATTATAATGAATGGCTCTTTCAGTTGTGCTAGCCTTAAAGAATCAGACAGACATTTTAAAGTAACCATTATTAACTGGAGAGCTGCAGTTTCAGGCATTGGAGCTTATTAGCAAAGGATACCTTTGCTGAGAGGAGAACCCTGAATTCAAGCTGTGACCCCAGGTTCTCTTCCCAGGGAGAAGAGATTGCTGAGTGAGAGGACCTTTGTGTTGTACAACTTGGGGTGGAGATCCATGAGACTAATTGGTCTTCAAATGCCAACAGTGTTTCTTCTAAATTCTCAATATCCCTTTATGCAAAACTGTCATGAGGCAGGGGAGGGAAGCCCTGGGTGACATATGTGTCTTGCATTTTAAATGTACATGCAACCAGGCTATGGTCCCACTCCCTGCCTTGTCTGCTTCTTCAAACTCTAGAAATTACAAGACCCTTTCCAGAGCCCTGACGTCCCCAATTCTAAGAGGATTAAGACATGATTTAGGCATGGGAGATGATTTACTTTTCTGAGCACATTCAACTCAGGAAGAGATTGGAAATGACTTTTAAGGAGCCAAAGTAACAACCTGCCATATGTGAGTTGCTAAAACTAAACTCAGGCTTAATGGGACTGTAGTTTTTATATGATTCAAAATGAGGCTTATTTGAAAATGCAATAACATTTAGAAAATTTGAAAATTAGAGAAAATTATAACGAGAGAAAATGTTCCACATCATAATCCCACCCCACCCAGATGTAGCCACTGTTTATATTTTGTATTTCTTTCCATTTTATATATCTAAATGCACACACACACACACGCAGATATATGTAAATGTATTTTATAGAAAAGTATGGCCATACTACTGCCATTTTTTCTTCTACTTTTTTCACCTGGATTAATTGATAACAAAAGTCTGCATGAAGTTAAAACAAATTTATCCAATAACAGAGATGCTGCCTTTGCCAACTTAGACTGAGATATTCCTAAAATTCAAGAGTAGCCTGGAAATCACTTATTTCAACCTCACTTCTCTTTCTGCCTCCATAGATTAGAAAAACAACCTATTTGCTAACATCACATGTCCTTCTTCTTGTGGGCACGGTGCTCCTTTGTGCCCAACACAATGTAAATGTAGACCAATGAGGGAAAGTACTGGTTTTGGAGTCAAATGTCTGTTCAAATTCTGAGTCTGACACTTATTGGTTTTGCAATATTGAGCAACATACTCAAATCCTATATGTTACTGTTCCCTCATTAATAAAAAGAGAGATAACAGTGCTCATATCTCAGATTAGTGTTGTAGAAAATAAATGAATAAATACTGAAATGCACTTTGACCAGAAACTGGTAGTGAGCATGTGCTCAGTCAGTATAAGCTATTATCATTATAAATACATATACTGCCTGTACCTAGGAGGAAATACATTTACAAGTTCATGATCATCTTGAATTACATCCAGAGACCCCCTCAAAAGACTGAATGTATATGTCAACAAAGTGATTTTTCTTTCTTTTTTTTTTTTCTTTGAGATGGAGTCTCGCTCTGTCCCAGGCTGGAGTGCATTGGCACAATCTCGGCTCACTGCAACCTCCGCCTCCCGGGTTCAAGTGATTCTCCTGCCTCAGCCTACTGAGTAGCTGGGACTACAGACATGTGCCACCATGCCCAGCTAATTTTTGTATTTTTAGTAGAGACGGGGGTTTCATCACGTTGGCCAGGATGGTTTTGATCTCTTGACCTCGTGGTCCGTCTGCCCCAACCTCCCAAAGTGCTGGGATTACAGGCGTGAGCCACTGCTCCTGGCCCGCAAAGTGATTTTTCAATCAATCAAAGAATAACCAATTTCTTTTCTTTCTTTCTTTTTTTTTTTTTGAGGCTGAGTTTCTCTCTCGTTGCCCAGGCTGGAGTGCAATTGTGCAATCTCAGCTCACCGTAACCTCCACCTCCTGGATTCAAGCGATTCTCCTTCCTCAGCCTCCGGAGTAGCTGGGATTACAGGCGTGTGCTACCATGCCTGGCTAGTTTTGTATTTTTAGTACAGACAGGGTTTCTCCATGTTGGTTAGGCTGGTCTCAAACTCCCGACCTCAGGTGATCCACCTGCCTCAGCCTCCCAAAATGCTAGGATTACAGGTGTGAGCCACTGCACCCTGCCAGTATAACCAAATTTATCAATGAACTAGGCCTTGTGGGGTTATAAAGGAAATTTATAATATGGCTTATAAATTTTACTGTAGAAACAAAACTTACAAATGAAGTAGTCCTCATAAATGTTCTAATCCTGTATCTAACCATGTGTACCTAACTATGCGAAAAAGTTGCATATTATTCATTTTGATTATGGCCCTTAAAGAACATTTATTCTGATGTTCCCCACCCCATTTTACAGCAGGAGAAACAGACCTCAAGAAGTTACATGACTTGTTTAAGGAGCTGAGCTTGTTGGTTACAGAAGGACTAGAACCAGAGACTTCTGATTCCCAGCCTCATGCAATTTCCACTGCACAATGGCTACATTTGATGTGACAGGGGTTCAGAGAAAAGTGGAAAAGATAAAGATTGAATGATTCAGGAAGAATTTCATGGAAAAGGTGGGATTTCAGTTGGGCATTAGGGGAAAGATTTGGAAATGAAGCCAGGCAGGAGGAGAGCCATCCAGATACAGAAAAAAGAAGAGCAGAGAGGGGCTTCAGTAGAGGAACGGAGAGGGTTGGTTCAGAGGATGACAAGGAGGGCAGGGACACTTGACATGCTTAACTTTCTATGACCTACTTTTCCTATGCATCTAGTTTTCACACTGATGTCCTTGGCATAGACCAAGAGACTTTTATCCTACAATAAAATGAAAGGCAGTAGTATCTACTTTGCTCAGGGCTGGCAGTGGGCAGTGCAAGACTGTGTAATACTATTCTTTCCTCAATTGCAGATACAGGGACTTGAGAGTTCTAGCAAACAGTGGATATGGGCAGCATGTTTAAGTTTCAACTCTGCCATTTGATATGAGTATGACTTTCAGTAAATCTTTCAAGTCTTCATTTGTCCAGTAGTCACTACAATACTATCTTACTCATGGGTTGCCATCTAAACAAATAACAAAGTACATGGGCTAAAATTTTGTCTAAAAATATTTCCTCAGCTTTTGTCTTCATCATCGGTGACCAGCAAACCAAGCTAATCCTTTAACAACTCAAGCTAATCCTTTAACAACTCAACCTCTCGTAATATCACTAATGCAACTGGGGTCAACCCATGGAACAGCTGCACCAAGCAATGGAGAACATTTCTTAGAAACCTCAGCACAGTTCACAGGCTGCGCATGCATTGCAGTGACTTATTTAAAAAGACAAGATGAAATATTGCAGCTATCAATAATTCCTGCACATGGCTGACTTCTAATGAAAGGATAAAGTTTCTGAGAAAGAGAGAAGAAATGAAGAAAAGCATTTTTATCAATTTCAAAGGAACCCTTTGATACAATCCTGAAATTTTTTCTTGGGGAAATATTTTCTTTTGTTACCCTCCATCATACAGTGTTTGTTTAATTTCCCCTTTTTTAGCAGGTATATATTTCAGTTTTTAATTTAAAAAAACACTGCTGTTACTCATTGGTTTCTCCACATCATTTCATTTCCCATTTGCTAGTTTCTTCTTGGAATTGTTGTTGTTGTTGTTGTTACTGTCAGTGATGAGGAATTTCTTCTGAGACTTTATTCTCTAAAATATTTGTCTGCAAAGGAGAATATGACCACAGGCGATTTAATTTTCCTAGACTTCAATTTCCATATCTGCCAAAAAATGTGTAATTTCTGCTCCTTCCTTCAACACTTAGAAATATAATAGTATTTCCATCAACATGATTCTCTGAAATGTTTCAGTAAAAATATTATTAAAAATAAAACTTCTATAATGTAATGAGTGGATGTCCAAATATGAAATCTCTCTAGCTGAAATGTCTCAGCTAAAATCTCTCTAGCTGAAATCTCTCTAGCTGCATGGTGGATTTGGCAATACAAGAATCACTCAATGCAGTGACTTGCAACATCTTTCTGTCTCTTCTTTATATTTCCTTTCTGACTTTTCCTTTGTCTTCCTATGCTAGTCTCCTTCCTCGTCCTTTTCCCATGTAACCAAGGTTTGGCTAGTCCTTCCATGCTCCCTGGGCCTTGGGTAGGAAACAAACAGTAAAGAGTATGTACTATACCACCTTATTTTACTTTTGTTTTATTTTATTACCTACTTACTTGAGACAGGATCTTGCTCTGTTACCCAGGCTGGTGTGCAGCGGTGCAATCTTTGCTTACTGCAGCCTTGACTTCTGAGGCTCAGGCGATTTTCCCACCTCAGCCTCCCAAGTAGTTGGGACCACAGGCACACACCACCACGCCTGGCTAATTTCTGTATCTTTTTGTAGAGATGAGGTTTCACTGTGTAGCCCAAGCTGGTCTCAAACTCCTGGGCTCTGGTGATTCACCCACGTTGGCCTCCCAAAGTGCTGAGATTACAAGCATGAGCCACCATGCCTGGCCTACTAGATCATTTTATATAAGGGACTTGAGCATCTGCAAATTTGGGTGTCCACTGGAAGTTCTAGAACTGATTTCCATGGATATGAAAGGCTTACTATATTTTTTCTTTCTAGCTCTACTCCTACAAGGTTCATATGGGCATGGGGACCTCACTTGCAGGGGTCATCTCCACTATGAGTCTGAGATATGACCTTCCTCCTCAGTCCTTAAATTAACATTTCATGAATAGGTTTTGTTAGTCTGGCTCGGTTCTAGACATCAACATAGGTAGGGGTACCTGGGAACGAGCCATACTTTGAGGTGAATGGCCCAGTCCTCCAGACTGACAAGTCTGCCCAAGATTTCTGACACCTGCAAGTTCAGGAGTTGTCCCAAACTACCCTCAAGCTAAATAATCCACTAGAAAGAGTCACTAAAAGCTATTATACTCACAGTCATGTATATTACAGGGAAAGAATACAAATGAGGACCAGACAAAGAAAGAGACACATAGGGTGGAGTCTAACGTAGTTCTCAACACCGATCCTCCATCATCTTCAGGATGCACTGGCCCGCTTGGCATTGATGTGTGACAATACACACAGAGTATTGCTCACCCGTGAAGCTCACACAAGCTTTGAATCCATAGTGTTTATTGAGGTCTCATGACATGGGTTGAACTCAGTCTCCGGGTCTACTGATACTGCCTTACAAAAAGCTTCCACCCTCGAATCATACAGTTGGCCTTTCTGGCATTGCCAACCTCCTACCCGCTCTCTCAAAGACTGTCAAGTGTGGCCAGCCTCATCCTGAGTCATCTTATTAAACCAACTCTTAGGTGTGGTCTCAGTGGCCCACCATGAAAAACAAATACTTACATTTTATATATCTTTTTAAAGCTTGGGAAATTCTAAGGGTTTCAAGGTTATCTCCCCATAAACCAAGGGCACAGGCCAGACCTCTATTTAGATGTAGCCAGATTCCTTACTTCTCACGGGGTTAAAAAAAGCAAAAAATCCACAAGAGCCACCACCATGGTCACCTGCTCTGTGGAGTAAGTCCCAACCCCTTGGCTCACTGCCTGTACTTTGTAAAGGATTGAGTTTTTTCTAAATAGGGGAGTGATACAGAACTGTTGCCCTTGCCCAATAGGTATTTACTTAAAACAATATTTAAAACGCTTTGTGATTCCTTATCTCCTGTTTTCTGAAACATTAGATTTTGTAGTAGCTAGTATTTCATGGTGTTTTTCATCTAATAAGTCCTCTATTTAATATTCCCTGTAGAACTCACATTTTTCTTTAAAAATTTTCCACATTTGAGGATAGTATTTGCAACCACAAAGTGAGTCACTGGAAGTTCTCTTTGTTGACAAGATATGGCTGTTTTAAATCGAAACAGGTGTTTTCCAAACAAAACATTTTCATGAATAACATGTTTTTTTTCTAAACCATTCAGTATGACAAAGAAACAGAAGCAATTGCTATAAGTTATGGAACTGTAACATTTTATTTGGTTTTGTCTTAACAGTGCTTTCCACATCTTAAGAGTAGCCTGAAAGAGTTTTAAAACATTTCTATCCGTTAAGGGCAATGGTAGGAAACTTCTTTGTAAGTAGAAACGCTAGTCCAAATGTTTTGTTTGTAACACAGCACTCGTTGTCTTGAAAGTGTTTTCTCTGTTAAAAGGAGGTTGTAATATGCATCCACGCATAACCATCTGCATCTTCACAACACATCAATTGCTTGTATATTCACAGGTGGTGATTGACTGATTCGTGCATGTCCATGCAATTTGGCGCATTCAGCTGCGTGATTGCGGATGTGGATGTATTTCACAGAAGCAGGTTGGGCAATAAATTTTGAAACTTTATCCTCATCTTTGGATAGAGTAATAAAAGTTTGTAGGCTTAAGAAAGCAATATTTCCTGGAACTGCAATATATGGGAATGATGAAACTGTACTAAAATGTACAGTAATCTCTAAGGCCTACCCAAGCTAGAGAGGTGCAAAGTGAGAGCTATAAACCAAAATTTAACACCCACCATACTAAGAGTCATTTTCGGCCTCTGACCAATTTCACACGGAATTGGGAAATATGACTATTATCAAGGCCTGATTCCCTGGGGGTGGGGGGTGGGGGAGTTAAAAAGGAGTACCTCGGGGAGAAAAGCAATGGCCCATTGTTAGTTGAATCAATGACAGGTCAGCACGGGCTTAACACAATGTTCCATGTCTCTCCAGCAGCAGCCTGCCTTCCCTTCCCTGGATTCCATCTGCTGTGCAAAACAAGATCTGTAGTCATTCCCAGGTACGCGGGACTTCTCTAGGCTAGAAGGTCTGTACAGCACAGCCCAAGGAACTTCCTTTCTATGAATTTTAGTTTAGAATACAGGAGAGTCAACGCTTTCCCATGTTGTGATGTTTACCATGTGCAATTTACTGTGAGACAAGTTAACCAGACCTGCATAAAGAATATCCAAAAAATCTGATCAACATAGCCAATCTATAGCACTCAGATCCAGAGCACTCAGATCCAGAGTTCTTCCAACCTCTATAGCCAAAGACTGGACATTTTTATCCCATTTTTTTTTTCTAACTTTGTTGGATAATAATATTGAATTCTAGGACTTGGGTCACTTTCCTTGTTTTCTGGTTTTTCTTGTACATTTTTTTGTTGTTTTACAATTTTCTTTTTATTAATATTATCCAGATATGGAACTATATATTGCAAACCTGTTTTGTTTCTAGCCTGACCATCTCTTTCTGCCTCTGCACCATTGATTAGACCCACCTTTGATGACGGCAGACACAGCCACACATGACTATCAGCTCTGGTTAATGTCCCTGGCTTATTTCAGGATCATTGCCATGACAGAAACATGTCAGCAATGGGTGATTTCCACTGAACAATGACTTGTAGACTGTGGCCATGCAAGCAGAGCAAAGAGAAAAGATCAGCAATTATCCAGTGGATGTGATCCATGCTGACATGCAAGCTGGATAATTCAAATAGAAACAACTTCTTTTGCCTCACTGGCAGGTTTGGGGCTTGATTTAGTGAGATCATTGTTTAACTTTCTTTGCCTGTGGAAATGTAGTACATGTGTTTGCTGGTTAACTGAGGGTTTGGGGGTTATAACCACAGCATCTGTTCATTTGACATTCAAGTTTCACTCTGGTTTGGAAGCCCTTGTGCCTACAATTTAAAAGCAGCAATACACACCTAACTCCCAGCTGTCTGGGAACTCAGACTGCATATGGTTCTTGGTTTTCTAATCTGCCCAGAGAAATAAAACCATCACCTGAGCCAAAGAATAGTTTGTCTAATTGGATTTAAAACAAAAAAATTTAGAGACACACACAGTGTGTTCTAATGTCGCAGTTGTCTGAGCGACATTGCTAGCTGAGCCAGACCACTTACCTAGACTTGAAGATTTACATTTTGATGATGTTTTTCAAGTGCTGTTTTATCCAGAGGAAAAAAAGCAATAATTTAAGCAGCTGCTTAATTCCTCACACATCTGCAGGAAGTCCCTCCTTCTGCCTTGGGCAGCACAGCATAATGGATACACCACAAACTTTAGAGTCAATTTGACCTGGTTCAAATCCCAGCTCCAAAACTCATTAGCTATATTATCTTGAGCAAGATACCTAATCTTTTCCAGCATCACTTGTCTTATTTATAAAATGTGGATGACAACCATTTCGATAACTTCAAGGCTGACTTGAGGATGAAAGTTTATGTATTTATTGCACATCTGTTGATTGCCTACACTGGATCAGGCACTGTTCTGGGCACTGGAGAAATGGCAGTGAACCGAGCAGACAGAAACACTGCCTTTGGGGAGTTGATAATTTATCAGGGGAGATAAACAAAAACAAGATTATTAAGGAGAATAAATAGTAGGTAAGATGGTTTTAAGAACCAGGGAAGAAACATAAACCATGTGAGGGTGGGTCAGGGAATGACAACAGTGCAGGGAGAGGTGGAATTGTGATGTGGTGTTGGAGAAGGCTTCACTGAGAAGGTGATCAATAAAGAGATGAGAGAGTAGGTTGTAGGGATATTTGGGAGAAGAGTGGTTTGGGTTGAACTGTGTCTCCTCGAAGAGATAGGTGAAAGTTCCGAAGACCAGTAATTCCGAGTGTAACCTTGTTGGGAAACAGGGTCTTTACAGAGGTCATCGAGTTTAATATGGTCATTAGGGTGGGCCCTAATGGAATATGCTGGTGACCTTATAAAAAGTAGAAATTTAGACACAGAAACAGGTACACAGGGTAGATGATGTGAAGACACAAAGAATGCCTGCAGTGTGCCTGGAGTGATGTGACTACAAGCCAGGGAACACCAAGGATTGCTGGCAAATACCAGGATCCAGGAGAGGCGAGGAAGGATCTTCTCCTAGAGGCTTCAGAGGAAGGATGCCCCTGCTGATGTCTTGACTTCAGACTTCTGGCCCCCAGAATCATGAAGCAATAAATTTCTGTGATCTTACGCATCTGCTTTTGGTACTTTGTTGTGGCAACTCTAACAAACTAATACAATAAATGTTTGGCTGACGGAACAGCAAGTAGGAAGGCCCTGAGCCAGGCGTGTACCAGAACATTCGAGAATCAGCAGAGACCAGTGTGTTTGGAGAGGCGCAAGCAGGAGGAGCAAGTAATGGAAGATGAGGTGAGGGAGGCAAGCCGTTGCAGACTCTGCATGGCCTTTGAGGCCACCTTCAGGTCTATGCCTTTACTCTGCATGATGAGAAAAGCCATTGGCAGTCAGGAGGAACATGCTCTGACTTACATTATAAAATTATGTATGTAAAGTGCCTCCTGATTGGCAATTATTATTTTTTCTCCTTCAACCTACTTCACTTCTGATAAATATGGGTTTGGGGGTAAAGAAGGCAATGTTTTTAGTATTTATTATTTCTGCAGCTGTTCCTGTGCTATGTGCTGTTGAGAACTTGTACTCACACTGATTGCCATCCTTAGACGTCTCCAGTGACAGATAACTGCACTACACCCACACCACATAAATGTCATTTATCCAGGTCTAATGCGAAAAAGGATGATTCATTTAGATGTATATGTTTATTCAGTTTTAATTCTGCCTTGCATACGCATTTATTTTGCTTTTCTTTAGAAAGATAATGAACTTCAATTGGTTTCCACAAGGCTAGTTGACCATTTCTGAAGAAATAAGTAAGTTTTGGAAAATAAGATAAAAATTTAGTCTTTGATTGGAGTGTCTTTGGTTGCTAGAGATGCCTGGGTTATTGTTGAGTGAGTGATATAAAAGAGAAGTGATAGCAGAAAGGAGATGCAGCTCTTAAGACAGAAAATGGCATAGAAGGGTTAACTGCAGTGGGTTGGGCAAGATAATGAATGCTAGGACATTACTTCATTCATTTGACTTATATTTATTGAGCATGCACTAAATGGCAGACACTAGGTTAAACACCAGATATTAAAAAGTTAACACATCTGGTCTTATCCACAAATAATTCCCAATATGTATGAACAAAAAGGAAAACACACAGAAGAAGGAGATCCTTCACTCTTCTCTGGTTTTGGAGAAACCATGAGGCAGGAGGAACACGGTACCTGGAGAATGTATTATGGGCAGCCCATGTAGTAAGTTGTTTAGGCCAGCAGCCAGAATGAAGGCTTCCAGAATGATGGAAGTTGAAATACAGTATGTGACTTGAAAACACAGCATGGCAGAGAAGATTCTAGGAAGTGCTGGGTGATCCAGAGAAACCAGAGGGACATCTGGAAAACATCTTAACAATAGCTGGGCCCCAAGTCACTGATATGCAGGGGAATGACTCCATTCCATGGAGATGGTGTGGAGGGAGGTGATGGAGGCGCATGATCAGTAAGAGAATGGTAAGAACAAGCAGGGCATGTTCTAAGTGTGATGTATATTCTGCTGGTTACTAGACCAGGATACTGACACAGGGAAACAGGGTGGAGAGTCAGTTTAGAGACCTGAACATAGATGGGTTCAGGTTTGGGAAACAAAGCAACTCCCCATTTATAATGTGGGAAAAAGGTCAGCCAAACTCAGACTAAGAGATTGGAGGCTAAGGCTGGATTTATCTCACAGCCTGGGGTGGGGGTGTTTGCCCCTGAGACCCTGTTGGTTAGCTGTGGGGAGGAGGAGACTTGAGGCAATCTTATAGGACAACCCAGGCATTGCAAAACTGTAGGCTAAAACACATGATCCACATACAGTGGAAAAGAAAGCCCTGCCTGTAAAATCACGGGCCTCGACCACTGCCCTGCTCCAACATTTCTGCAAACAAAAGCCATCTAAGTTGACAGAAAATTGGCTGCTTTATGCAAAGCGCATTTCTATCCTCCTGGTGAAACCAATGAGAAAAGGCATTACAAAGTTTGGGATAGAGGATGAGCCCTTAGCCCCAACTTAGTCCTGCAGTTTCATTTTTACAGGGGAAGGATCTGAGATCCAGAGGTGTTACTCGGTTTAAAAAAATTTCAAAAGAGAGACAGAAAAAAAAAAAAAAAAAAGATGACAGTTGCACTTCTTTCTGGTCTTTATCCTGATTTAGATTTTCTCTTTTTCTCAAATGGCAGGAGAGGAGAAAGAGAGTCTTTCAGACATAATCACTATAATTTAAACAACTTCTTGGTCTTCTTTTGGTCTAAAAAGCAATTCTAGAAAGCAGAGTCACATGTTTGTGGGCTGATAGTAACAAATGAGAAACATCTCCAGAGACTGAATTAGAAATCTCTTGCTCTCTCTCTCAGAGGCCATCAGAAATACCTGTACTATTACTTTTATAAATATCCCAACCTGCATGACCTTGGGCAAGTCACTGAAGTCATCTAGGAATCATTTGTAAAAATGAATGGCTTGAAAAAACTAATCTCTAAAACCTTTTTTGATGCTCAGTTTCTAAAGTTCTGTCCTACAATGTTGCCATAAAAGTAAAATCAATAGTTACATTTTCACATTGACTGCAACATTTCTGGAAAACCATGCTTTTGGGGGTTTAAAGATGAATGTCACTGATAATTGGAAAACTTTCTCATTTTCATGAATGATCTTCTCCATTTGCTCCTTATTGCTCATAAATTGAAAAAGTTGTCTTGAACTTCAGTTTTATAAAATGTGAGCATTAGCGGAAAAAATGCAGATATTAAGGATGAACACCATTAGCGCTCCTTTTGCCTTTTCTAGTTTCATCGTGTGAGTGTTTACAGTCTGCTGCTGAGGAGAATCCATCTCACTCTGACCCTGACCTTTGCGTAATATTTATTGGATTAGAAAAAAACAATCCACAGAGTAATAAAGATATCTGTGCATGCATTTATTATACACAAAACTGTGCTTCATTTTGGAAAATCTGTCCCAAACCTAGTCAGGCGAATCAGTCAAAACAAGGTCACTGCAGACTTAGCAGAATGCCCTACAGATGTCTTTTTTGTTTTAGCTCGGATTGCAGCCATGGGATGAGAAAAAGGAGAAGCAGGGAGGATTGTCCAGAGGGAGAGACACTCCACCAGCCCTGTGCGGATCAAATAAAAATATTCAAGGTGACCTTGGAACAATTGGTCTGTTGCATCAAGATTTAATAGAAATCCACCTTGATTCCCAGGGGCAGGGCTCCTACCTCACTCTCCTTCTTCCCTTTTGCCTTTCTGTCATCTTGGTTACTTACTCCTTTGTCTCTCACTCCCTGAAAAAATCCATAGATTCAAACCTTCTTTGCAGTTCCTGGAGATATCACGGCAGGCCGGGATCTCTCCACCTCACACCTTGATTCCTGCAACCATCTCTGAGTGCCTTTCCTTGCTCCACCTTGCTCACAAATCTTTCCCACATAAAGCTTCCAATAATATTTATCTTACATAGTGCATTCATTTGGCTGCTTCTCATACTATGAATCTCAGAGATTTGTTCTTACTTATTGGTCCAGATCAATAGTTTTCATTCTACTGCTTTCAGTCTTCTATCCATTAGCCTTCCAACTTTCTAACTAATTTATTTCAGGGAGTTCTGCAATCTGGTTTCTCCCCTTCAGTAAGATTCATCTCTCACTATGTCCCAAATACAGCTGTCCCTCCTTATCCTCAGGAAATACGTTCCAAGACCCCCAGTGGATGCCTGAAACAGAGAATAGTATGGCACCTTATGTATGTATGTATGCTGTTTGTTTCTTGATCTCATAACCTAGGGGGCTACTTAGTGACTAAATGGGCAAGTAGTATATACAGCATGAATATGCTGAACCAAGGAATGATTTGTGGGACAGAGCAGGAAGGTGTGAGATTTCATCACACCATTCAGAACAGTGTGCAATTTAAATTTTATAAATTGTTTATTTCTGGAATTTTCCAGTTAATATTTTCAGACAGTGCAACTGCCAGAAACTGGAACTGCAGAAAATGAAACTTTACATAAGGGGACTGCTGTATGTGATTTCTCCCAGCCCCTACCATTTCCCAGCTATGTGCACTTATACGTGTTTTCTTTTTCTTTGAATAACATCCCACGTTCCATCTTCAATCCATGTAAGTCAATTTCTTTAAATTAAGCTGAAGAAGCATTTTCTCTAAGAATTCTTTTATGTTTACCTTAATCAATAATTTTTTGTTTAATTAATGTATTTTTTAATGTTTGGAAGAATTCACTTGTTAAGACATCTAGACCTGGGTATTTCTTAAACAGGGAGGTTTTAATTACAGATTCAATTTCTTATATAGAGTGTTTCAGATTTTTAATGTCTTTTTGTGTTGCCTTTCCTGTTATTTTTCCACAAATTTGTTCATCTTATTTACACTATATTTATATCAAGTAATTGTTCCTAATATCATCTATTGGATCAGTGGTAATATCACCTTTTTCTGTCTTGTTATTAATAATGCATACCTTGTAAAAATTTTAATCAATTCTTATTAGAAACAAATGTTATTGGTCTTCTCAAAAAAACATATGGTTTTATTTTCTTTATTATATGTTTGTTTTATTACTCTTGTTTATTATTTCCATCTATCTCCTTTCAATTCACTAAAGTTTTATCTAACTTCCTGAGAAATTACTCAAGTACCTAAAAGATTAATTTTTAGAATATTTTCTGTTCTAGTATGTGCATTTAAAGCAACAAATTTCCCTTGAAGATGACTTTGGCTGCATTTTATAGATTTTGATAACATTTTTAATCAAAAATTTAATCTATTTTCTCTCTCTCTGTGTGTGTGTGTATGTGCGTGTGTGTGTGTGTTTCTTCTTTTTAAGCCATTTCTTGGATTCACAAAAAATACATGTATTATTACATTGTATCCTTCTATTAGCCTGTTAGTAATATATTATTTCACTCTTCATTTAGGGATTACTCTTAAGTTTAACAGATGCATACTTGACTTATTAGAGTACGATATAAATGAATACCTTTACCATACCCCAAACAATTCTAGAAGCTGAGAACCTGTAGTTGAGCCTATTACTCCTTAATTTTATGCTGTATTTCTTAGGTATTTTAATGCATATATATTTTAATCTCCTAAAGACATTATTATTGTTTTACTTTTTCAGTATTTATTTAGATTTACTTTTATTTTTTCTGATGCTCTTCCTAAAACCAACACAATAGTCCCCTGGTTAGTTTTCTTGGTTAAACATAGAAATTGACCCTTCTGGTCTTAAATCTTGAAACTCACATTTGTTTTAACTGAGTTTCTTCCTTCGGAATGAACCCCCAGGCCGCTCAAAAAGTATCAAAGAACTGAAATCCACAAAATTATCTCAGCTACACAATGAGAGGTCAAGCCCCTCCTTCATCATAATTGCTTCCTTACCCTATGTGGTTCCTATTTTCCCATACATAGTTACATTTCTTCCCTGCTATATAAACCCCTAATTTTCGTCAGTCAAGGAGGTGGATTTCAGACTGATCTATCTCCTCGGCTGCAGCATCCAATTAAAGCCTTCTTCCTTGGCTGTAATCATTGTCTTAGTTATTGGCTATCTGTGCAGTGGGCAGCAGGACCTAGACCAAACCCCTGGTGTTTTAGTAAAATTTATTTTATTAAACATTGTTATGCTTCCTATTGTGTCCAGAATTGGTGGGTTCTTGGTCTTGCTGAACTCAATGAAGCCAGGGACCCTCGTGATGAGTGTTAACAGTTCTTAAAGATGGTGTGTCTGGAGTTTGTTCCTTCAGACGTTCAGATGTGTCTGCAGCTGCTTCCTTCTGGTGGGTTCGTGGTCTCGCTGTCAGGCGTGAAGCTTGAGACCTTAGTGGTGAGCATTACAGCTCTTAAAGGCAGCACATCTGGAATTGTTCATTCTTCCCAATGGGTTCCTGGTCTCCTTGGCTTCAGGAGTGAAGCTGCAGACCTTCTCGGTGAGCGTCACAGCTCATAAAGGCAGCGTGGTACAGCCCGGCAAGATTTATTGCAAATAGCAAAAAAACAAAGCTTCCACAGTTTGCACGGAGACCCGACCCGGTTGCCCCTGCTGGCTGACTCTGGCAGCCTGCTTTTATTCCCTTATCTGACCCCACCCACATCCTGCTGATTGGTCTATTTTACAGAGAGCTGATTGGTCCATTTTACAGAGCGCTGATTGGTCCATTTTGACAAAGTGCTGATTGGTGCGTTTACAATCCTTGCGCTAGACAGAGTCACAGAGTGCTAGTTAGCTAGATACAGAGTTAGCTAGACACAGAGTACCAATTGGTGTATTTACAAACCTGGAGCTAGACACAGAGTACTGATTGGTGTATTTACAAACCCTGAGCTAGACACAGAGTGCCGATTGGTGCATTTACAATCCTTGAGCTAGACAGAGTCACAGAGTGCTAGTCCTCCAAGTCTTCACTAGGTTAGCTAGATACAGAGTGCTGATTGGTGCACAGACAGTCCTCAGGTTAGATATAAAAGTTCTCCAAGTCCCCATCCGGTTCAGGAGTCCAGCTGGTTTCACCCAGGGGATCCTGCACTGGGGCTGCAGGCAGAGCTGCCCGCCAGTTCTGAGCTGCGCCTGCACTCCTCAGCTCTTGGGCTGTGGATGGGACCAGGCGCCAGGAAGCAGTGGCAGCGCCCGTGGGGGAGGCTCAGGCCACTTGGGAGCCCACTGCAGAGGGGGCCGCTCAGACATGGCAGGCTGCAGGTCCTGAGCCCTGCCCCCCAGGGATGCAGCTAAGGACCCCCAGTATTTGAGTGATGCCCTGGCGGGCGGCACTGGTGGGGGAACGGGCGCAAGCTCCGCAGCTGCTGGCCCAGGTGCCAAGCCCCTCACTGCCCTGGGTCGGCAGCGCCGGCTGACCGCTCCGTGTGCAGCCTGGGAGCCCACCCCCATGCCCCCCTGAACTCACACTGGCCCGCGAGCGCAGCCCCGGTTCCCACCTGCGCCTCTCCCTCCGCACCTTCCCGCAAGCAGAGGGAGGAAGCTCTGGCCTCAGCCAGCCCAGAGAGGGGTTCCCCATGGTGCCGTGGAGGACTGAAGGTCTCCTCAAGCGCTGCCAGAGTGGACGAGGAGGCCGAGGAGGCGCTGAGAATGAGGGCTGCAAGCACATTGTCACCTCTCACTATTGGGATTATTTTCCTTTGGTTGAATAAGTGCTCCTGTTTTTAAAAGTAAATATAGAGTACTTGGGATTCCCCAGTTTGCATCAAGATCCATTTTTAATGATTTTTCCAGTGTGTCTGCACTCTACTTAAAGGTACCAGGATTTTACCATGGCAGAAGCTGTGCCCCATGCTTCTCCTGTCCCTACAAGTGAATTGTTCCCCGACCCCAGGTCAGCATCTCTCTCTTACTGACTTCCCATCTGCTTACCAATTGTTCCTCATGTTACCTACTTCTAGACACCAGACCCTCATGCCAGAACTCTCCACTTTACTGGACTTCCTGATATTAATAACAAGAATCACAGCAATGATAATAGTAATAACAATAAACTTTTGTCATGTATTTATTATGTATAGTGCTCTGGGCCAACATTTCATAGATATATTATCTTATTTAATCCATACAGCAATATTCTTGTCTTCATTCTATGCATGCGAGAACCAAAATTCACAAAGGTTAAATAATTCATCGAATGTCATACAGTTGGTAACAGGAGCTGCTTAAACTCAAGCCCAATGTGTCTAGTTGAAAGCTAGGTACAAGTAATGCTATTCTGTCTCTCTGTGTTCAATTCCTGCTATGGCTGTGTCCACACACCCTAGGCCATGTTTCACTTACATGATTATTTACTCCTGAGTATGCCCCTAACTTGGGCCTTGTAGTATCATCCCACCTCAGAGCCTATGTCCTGTCTATAAGACCAGTGTGTCCATGTTTGCCTATGCCATTGCCTCCTCACTTCTAAGCTCAAAATCTGCCAACAGTAAGCTTATCCATCTAGGCCAAATGCTCTTACCAGGAGTTATTTTGCTTCTCAGGACACCTTTGGTAGTGTCTAGGGATATTTTTGGTTGTCACAACTGCAAAACGGGGAGCTACTGCTTTCTAGTGGGTAGAGGACACAGGGATGCTGCTAAATAGCCTACAGTGCACAGGACAGCCATCACAACAAGGATTATCCAGCCCAGAATGTCAGTAGTGTTGAGGCTGTGAAACCCTGATCTAGGTAACAAGTATTTATTATTTACTATGTGCCACCCACTGTGCTAGGTGTGCGAAATAAAAAGTAGACATCAGCCGGGCACGGTGGCTCATGCCTGTAATCCCAGCACTTTGGGAGGCCGAGGCAGGCAGATCACGAAGTCAAGAGAGGGAGACCATCCTGACCAACATGGTGAAACCACATCTCTACTAAAAATACAAAAATTAGCTAGGTGTGGTGGTGCCCGCCTGTAGTCCCAGCTACTCAGGAGACTGAGGCAGAAGAATCTCTTGAACCCAGGAGGCAGAGGTTGCAGTGAGCCGAGATCATGCCACTGCACTCCAGCCTAGCGACAGAGTGAGACTTCATCTCAAACAACAACAACAACAACAAAAACAACAACAACATGACATAATGCCTGCTAATGGGGAATAAAGATGAGTAAACAGGTAATTACCAAGCAGTCTGCAAGGAGTTTTTGCACCATTGAGGCTACTCAGGGGACTATAGTAGTACCAAGAAACGGGACTGACTCAGACTTTAAGAATCAAGAAAGGCTTCCCTGAGTAAATGACTTGTGAGCAGAGATCTACAGGATGACTGGTAAAATATGGGTGATGAATGCAGTGAGGAGAAGATAAATGCAGGAAGGGAAGAATTAGAGACAAACACACCTGAAAGTTTCCTGAAATGAAAGAGAATGTGGTATGTTTGTAGAACTGAAGGCATTTCAATATGACTAGAACACAAATGTGGTGGGCGCAGGGGGAGTTGTAGCAAGATTTGAGGCCTGGATAACAAGCTGGTACCATATCACAATGGGCCTGATAAACCCTCGTAAGGATGATGGACTGTTCCCTAAAGGCAATGTTGAAACATCGCCAGCTTTTAAGCAAGAGGGTGGTATAATCATAGTTACAATTTCAAAGGCCATTGTTTCTTCAATGTGGAGGATGTATTGGGGAAGAGAGACAGGCAGGGCAGGGAGAGCTATGTTAGACATCCTATTAACTCTTGCCTCCTCGGAGATATTGCTTCACCAATATCTAGTATTTAGGAGGCACTTACATTCATCCAGGCAAGAGATGGCAGTTGGTTAGACTGAGATTGAAAGTGTAGGTGGATTCAGATGACGTCAAAGAGGAGAGTTAGCCAGCCTTGATGATTGACTGGGTATGGGAAGAGGTGGAGAAGGTGAGACAGGAATCCAAGACTAAGGCAAGGATCACAACTTCTTTGTTCACCGCTTATTTCTTGCTCATAGAACAGTGCCTGGCAGGTGGGAGGCACTCCATAAGTATTTGTTGGTGTTATTGTCTGCAAGTTATGTCATTGGAGAAACTAGGTACAAGGTGCAACCCTGAGAGAGCAATACACAGGAGTAGGAACAGATTGGGAGATAGTAAGAGGGAGGAGGAATTGGGGCATGGACATGTTGACTTTAAAGTGTCCATGGAGACATTTTGGATGCTAGAGACTAGAGCTCAAGAGAAAAAGATCTAAGCTGCAAATAAAGATCGGAGAGTTATCAGCAAAGACGAAACCCTGTAAGTAGATGAATAAATCGGGAAGAGAGTTGCATGAGTAGAGGAAGGCCCAGAGAAGACAACTGAGGAACAACCAGATGTAAGGAGTAGGAAAAGGAAGGTAGATCTCAAAGCCATGAAAAAAGAGTGCCTAGAACGGTGCTGTGCAGCTTACTGGGGTAGGAAAGTGAGCAGGATGAAGAAAGAAAATGCAGCGTATTTCAACACTAAATTTGCAGGCAAGATGGAAAGAAAATATTATGGGGGTGTCTGAAAGACCGGGGGCTAAAGAAAGACTCATTTTAAGAGATTAAAATCTTGAGTATCTGTTAATGGAAATGGATAAGAGCCACAGAACACTAGATACTAGATACTGGTGGAGCAACATCTCTGAAGAGGTGAGTCAATAGGATGCCCAACATAGCAGGAGGTAAGAACGCTGAGCAGGCGAAGAGGCACCTCATTCTCTGCAACCAATCAAAAGACAGGCAGAGAAAATGGGCAGAAACTCACATAGATAGGTCTGCTAGCAGGAAGCTGAAGGGCTTCTGGTGTTTTGTGCATTACACAATTGCTTATATAATTCCTGTGATATTGTAAAGGGAGAACAAAAGTATTCCATATTGAACTCCTGGTCCACTTTCAGGAACCGCACTAGTTTCTGAGAGCATCACCTCCATTTCATAAAGATCAATAACACAGTGAATCAGCAACAATGTTAGTTGAAATTTAGAAGGCTTACAGATTTCTTTCTCCTTAGTTATTTTTCACATCCCTGAATAGAAAGGTTACAAGCAGAGGCTATGAAAGCTGAACAGCTGGGTAAAGACTGCATGATACAGAGCAGTGGTTCTCAAAGTATGGTCCCTGAACCAGCAGGATCAGCATTACCTGGGGACTTGTCAGGCATGCAAATGTTTAGGTCCTGTCCGAGATTAACTGACTCAGAAGTTCTGGAGGTGGAGCTTTGTATTAATCTCCCAAGTTTTCTATAGCTAATTGCCACAAACACGGTGGCTTAAAACAACAGAAATTTGTTGTCTCATAGTTCTAGAGGCTGGAAATCTGAGATCGAGGTGTCAACAGTCCATGTTTCCTCTGAAAACATGAGGGAGCATCCTTGCTTGCCTCTTACAGCTTCTGGTGGTTCCAGATGTTGCTTGGTTTATGACAGCATAATGTCAATATCTGCCTCCATCTCCATCCAGCCTTCTCCTCTGTGTCTCTTCGTCTCAAATCTCCCTTGGCTTTTCTTTTACAAAGATGCTTGTCATTGGAGTAAGGGCTCGTCCTAAATTCACTGTGGTTTCATTTCAAGATCCTTAATTATATCTACAAAGACTCTTTTTCCAATAAGGTCAAATTTACAAGTTCTAGGGGTTAGGACTTGTACATGTATTTTTAGGGGCTATTATTCAACCCACTACGATTGTAGTACTCTGAGTATTTTTTGTTTTGTTTTCTGAGATGATATTTTGCTATGTTGCCCAGGCTGGAGTGCAGTGGTTCTCAACCCTGGCTGCACAGTAGAATCACGTGGAGGGATCTTTTTAAATTCCCAAAAAGTTAAACACAAATTTTTTAGCATAGAACCCAAAATTCCCCAAGTGATCCCAATGTTAGTCAAGTTTCAGAACCACTGGTAGAGAGGAAAGAATATTAACTGAGGAGAAAGACAAGCCTCAGTTCCAAAGCTGCCTCTTTGTCTTATCAGCAGAGCCTGCTCTTCTGTAAAATAGAGATAAGCATACCTACCTCATATGATTATGTTACATTTTGTGAAGATTAAACAAAATCCTCCATGTTAAGCACTGGGATTTTTAGCCATGTTATATGCTGTATGTCTTCAGGGCTTCATTCACCCATTAGCCTGGTGATTGAAGCATTCAAAATGACTTTCTGCTGAGAAGCTTGGTCCTGCCTGTGGCATTCTCTCAGCTCACCTGATGACAGGTGGAATGACTTCCTTTTAGGTATTCTCCTTGCAGGCCACTCAGCTTTCGGAAGGGAAGTTACTCCTGCCTGCCCCAGCTCAATGTGCTCTTATGTCATAAAAATTTCTATTTAATTGGCCACACAGAATATCTGGGTTCTAGTTATTTTCCAGGAAGAACCATTTTGAACTCATACTCATTCACTATTTATTAAACACTCTGTCAGGCAAAATAACTTTCTGGGAAGATGGCTTAAAATATTGAAGACATTCTAACTTCCAGATAATTTAAGCTTTTTTTGTTCAAAAAAGGAAAGGAAAAAAATAAGAAAATAGAATTGCCTATCTAGCATCTAAATATCAGGGACTAGAGATATTGTGATAGTTTTAGTTGTCATGTAGCTTGGAGTCTAGTCAGGAAGACAAAAAAAAATCAAGTCATACCGCAAACACATGAGAAATCGCAACTTTGGCAAATGCTGTGAAGGACGCTTACATGATGCTATGAACCTCTAACAGGTTCAGACAGAGTCAGGGAGGTCAAGGTGGCTCTCCCACAGATGAGGCTTAAGCTGAGATGTCAAAAATGACTAGGAATTAACCATGGGAGGTAGGGAGGGGGAGCATTGCAGACAAAAGGAACTGCAAGCTCAGAAAAGCTCTGTGGCAAGAGTGTATTCTTTTTGCTCCAGTGTTCTTTGCTTCTTACCTTTCCTTCCTTTTCCTTGTTACCTCATGGTATCAGAATGGCTACCACAGCTCCAGACATGGAGGGTCCACATTCAAGTCAGGAAAAAGGGAAAGGAGAGCAACACTAGCTCTATCTGTCCCTTTTATCAGAAGTCAAAATCTTTTCTAGAAGTCCCCCAGCAGGCTTCCCTTTTATATCACTGGCCAGAAAGAGGGCAAATGCTCATACTTAAGTCAATCCTTGGCAAAGAAGAATAGATCAACATGATTGGTCTAAATCAAGAGCTCTCTTATTTTTACTCCAAGGTGAAATATGACTTTTCTAAGCAAAGATGCTGTTGCTGCGGGGATGCTATTGTAGGCTATTAAAAGTGTCTACCACTGGGGCCATGGCAGTAGTCCAAATGCAAGATGGGGTGATATTTAGGAAGTTACAACAGCAGAGCTCATGATTAATTTACCATGAGGATAAGAAAGCAGAATCATCCTATGCAGCAGGTTACCACATGAGCACGGGTAAGGAGTATGGCTCTGCTGAAAGCGGAGTTTCTGAACTTAGCCTTAGTGATATTTTGGACTGGATAATTCTTTGCTGTGGGTGGCTATCAAGTGCACTGTAGGATGTTCGACAGTCTCCCTGACCTCTATCCACTCAATGCCAGTAGTGCCTGCCCAGCAATGACAAAGTCTCCAGTCTTTGCCAAATGTTCCCTGGAAGGAAAAGTCATCCCTATTGTAAACCACAGCCTTAGAGAATTCCTCCTGCTGAATATGGCTATGAGTTATATAATGACAGGGTAGGGCTAGTGGGAGGCAAGGGAGGTATGTAGGGCACAGAATTTCAGGATGCACGTGCACAACTGTGACAGTGGATTTCTCCTTAAATTTTGTGCCTTCGGAGCCTCACTAGGCTCTCCCAATAACTGACAGTGTAGTAGTAGTCCATATTTCAACAAAAATAAACATTCTACTTGTAGTTGTTTTTTGTTCAAGGATGTGTTAAAGATACTGCTCTTTATGAAACACAGAGTTTTGTTTATGAGAAAACCCAGGAGAGATCCTGCCCATTTTTTGTCCAGAGAATAGACATGTTTTTCCTAAGTCACTAGTTTGCTTTTATCTGATGAATGTTGTAAATGGTGTAATCTTTTGTTTTCCTTTTTGCATTGATTGTTATTACATTGTTTCCCCCTTTTTTGTGGCATTGGCTCCTATGGAACTTGAAAACCAAATTTGTGGCTTACCACAAGTTTGTAGAATATTCATTTTAGCCTTATTCCTGACTATATTTTAAGTTCCTGCCTTTGTTTTTCATTTCCATTTTGTCTCAGTTTTTATTTGGGTTATTTTACATTTTATGTATTCTTATAAAATACCTTAAATATGTTTGAAACTAATATCATCAAGTACCCAGCATGGGGCCTGGCATGCAGAAGACATCTGATACATAGAAGTTTCCTTTCTTCATGGTGAGATGGAAAAGTGAGGCACTGCATGGGACAGCTGTTTGCAATGTCTAAGTGCTCTGAAGTGTAAGAGCAAAGGCTTCCAATAAAATCCAACGCCCTTTTACTTTAAAAGCTCTCAATAAACTAGGTATTGAATCTAAAAATAATAAGAGCCATGTATGACAAACCCACAGCCAACATCATACTGAATGAGCAAAATCTGGAAACATTTCACTTGAAAACCAGCACAAGGCAAAGATGCCCTCTCTCACCCCTCCTATTCAATCCTGACCAGAGCAATCAGGCAAGAGAAAGAAATAAAGAGGCTGGGCATGGTGGCTTATGCCTGTAATCCCAGTACTTTGGGAGACCAAGGTGGGCAGATAACATGAGGTCATGAGTTCAAGACTAGCCTGGCCAACATGGTGAAAACCTGTCTTTACTAAAAATACAAAAAAAATTAGCCAGATGTGGTGGTGTGCATCTGTAATCCCAACCACTTGGGAGGCTGAGGCAGGAGAATCACTGGAACCCAGGAGGCGGAGGTTGCAGTGAGCTGAGATCATGCCACTGTACTCAAGCCTGAGAGACAGGTGAGATTCCATCTCAAAAAAAAAAAAAAAAAAAAAAAAAAAAAGAAAAGAAATAAAGAAATAAAGGGCATCCACATAGGAAGAGAGAAAGTCATACTATCCCTGTTTGCAGATGACATGATTCTATATCTAGAAAACCCCATAGCCTTGGCTCAAAAGCTCCTTCACCTGATAAACAACTTCAGCAAATTTCAGCATACAAAATTAATGTACAAAAATCACTAGCATTCCTATACACCAACAGTCAAGCCAAGATCCAAATCAGGAAGGCAATCCCATTCACAATTGCTACAAAAATAATAAAATATCTAGAAATATAGATAACCATTGAAATCCTTACAATGAGAATTACAAAACACTGCTCAAAGAAATCAGAGAAGACACAACAAACAGAAAAATGTCACATGCTCATGAATAGGAAGAATCAACATCATTGAAATGACCATACTGCCCAAAGCAATTCACAGATTCAATGCTATTTCTATCAAACTACCAAAGACATTCTTCACAGAAATAGAGAAAAATGATTTTAAATTCATATGGAACCAAAAAAGAGCCTGCATAGCCAAGGCAATCCTAAGCAAAAAGAATAAAGCTGGAGGCATCACATTACCTTACTTCAAACTATACTACAGGGCTACAGTAACCAAAACAGTGTGGTACTAGTAAAAAAACAGACACGTAGACCAATGGAACAGAATAGAGAACCCAGAAATAAGGCCACGCACCTACAACTATCTGATCTTTGACAAAAGTGACCAAAAAGAGCAATGGGAAAAAGACCCCCTATTCAACAAATGGTGCTGAGGATAACTGGCTAGCCATATACGGAAGACTGAAGTTGAACCCCTTCCTTACACCATATATGAAAGTCAACTCAAGATGGATTAAAGACTTAAATGGAAAACCCAAAACTGGAAGGCAATCTAGGCAATACCATCTTGGACATAAGAACTGGCAAAGATTTCATGACACAGGCACCAAAAGCAATTGCAACAAAAGCAAAAATTGACCAATGGGATCTAATTAAGCTGAAGAGCTTCTGCACCACACACACACCCACACAAAACTATCAACAGAGGAAACAGACAACCTACAGAATGGGAGAAAATTTTTGCAATCTCTTCATCTGACAAAGGTCTAATATCCAGAGTCTACAAAGAACTTAAACAAATTTATAAGAGATGAACAAACAAACCCATTAAAAAGTGGGCAAAGGACATGAACAAACATTTTTCAAAAGAAGACATACACACAGCCAACAAACATGGAAAAAAGCTCAATATCACTGATCATTAGAGAAATGCAAATCAAAACCACAATGAGATAAAACCTGACACCAGTCAGAATGGCTACTATTAAAAAGTCAAAAAATAATAGATGTTGGCAAGATTGTGGAGAAAATGGACCACTTATACACTGTTGGTGGGAGTATAAATTAGTTCATCCATTGTGGAAAGCAGTGTGCCAATTCCTCAAAGAACTAAAAGCAGAGCTACCATTCAACCCACCAATCCCATTACTGGGTATATACCCAGAGGAATAGAAATCCATTCTACCATAAAGACACATGCCCCAGAACGTTCATCAAAGCACTATTCACAATAGCAAAGACATAGAATCAACCTAAATGCCCATCAATGACCAATTGGATAAAGAAAAAGGTACATATACACCATGGAATACCATGCAGCCATATAAAGGAATGAGATCCTGGCCGGGCATGGTGGCTCACGACTGTAATCCCAGAACTTTAGGAGGCCAAAGTGGGTGGGTCATGAGGTCAGGAGATGGAGACCATCCTGGCTAATGCGGTGAAACCCCGTCTCTACTAAAAATACAAAAAATTAGCGGGGTGTGGTGGCGGGCGTCTGTAGTCCTAGCTACTCGGGTGGCTGAGGCAGGAGAATGGCCTGAACCCAGGAGACAGAGCTTGCAATAAGCCGAGATTGCACCACTGCACTGGGCGACAGAGCAGACAGAGCAAGACTCCGTTTCAAAAAAAAAAAAGGGAGGAGATCCTGTCTTTTAGGGAACATGGGTAGAGCTGGAGGCTATTATCCTTAGCAAAGTAACACAGGAACAGAAAATCAAATACCGCATGTTCTCACTTACAAGTGAGGGTGAAATGATGAAAACTCATGAACACAAAGAAGGGAACTACAGACACTGGGATCTACTTGAGGGTAGTGTAGAGGAGGGAGAAGAGCAGAAATGATGACTATTGGGTACTGGATTCAACACCTGGGTGATGAAATAATATGTACAACAACCCCCCGTGACACATGTTTACCTCTGTAATAAACCTTTGCATGTACACCCAAACCTAAAATAAATGTGTGTTTTTTTTTAAATAGTAATATTTGGGATGAGAGTGGTTTCTGAGGGTAGTTGAAGATTTTAAAAGTACATCCACTTCTCCAGGAAAAGAAAGAACATCCAGGGTAGATTTTTGACCTGTGTCTTTGTTGATCTAAGTTCTTGGGGGGTTAGAGAACTTTCATAAAGCCTACCGCCTACACCCAGCCCTGAAAGCACTTATTAGCCTGTGTTCTAGTGCCTTAAGTGTCATCCTCCTTCACAAGGGGCACATGTTATGACTGTGGGTTGTGTTCCATTTTCCAAAGATAACATTCAAGCAGAATGACAAAGAAGGATAAGTTAAGAAGCACTTCGAAATCTGAAAGCTGTGGTTACATTAAGTGAGAGAACAATGAGCCTTGATATGTAAAGACAGCGAGGTGGGGTTGGGGGGTGCTCTAAATAGCCTCTGCCTCTTGCAATGAGACTATTGCATTTTCATCATAATTATTACATCTTGGCAAGAGGCTCAGCAGCCTGTTACCCACCTCCCTGATGTCAGCCTGCTCTCCCACTCTACAATTTTGAAACCTGGTTGGCAATTGCACCCTGAAGAGCAGTTCTAACAACACTGCAGCAAACTTTCCCCCACTTGAAATCTTCAATTATATATGTATAGACTAATGGCAATCTACATCCTACCATTTTCTCCCTCTGTCTTTTTTCTTATCACCATATCATTAACTTCAACAAAATTAAATTAGGGACATTTATTCCTCAGAGAAGTCAGGGGAATAATAACAGATGGATTAGAGTAAAGGGGATAAGGCAGAGAGAGGACAGTTTGACTTCCTTTTAGAAAAGTTTGAGCTACATAAAGACACACACATGCACATACCCACACACACAGACACATACACACACACACACAACATTAAACTGTGCAGAGAAAATTTCAGCCCATGGTGAGCTGAGCTACTAGAAACCCCTATGATATTAAATAGCCACTTATTCTTGGGGAAAATGTGTGGGGCAAGATGAAGTTATGCTTTGTACAGTGTGAAGCATTAAATTACTTTTCCCCTAACATTTGAAGGACTTTGCAGAAACATGGCATCTGAGCTTTGTTGGTGCCCAATAAAAGTCAGGCACCCTTCAAAGGGTTTATTTGGCTTTATTCACTCTGTTGTTAGAATTAGCCTCAAAAATCTGGTCTGATTGCACTGAATTAGGGAGAGTGACTTGAATAGTAGGTATTTAATATGTGTTTACTGAAATGAATTACAGTTTAGTGTGCCTATGTTTCAAAAGCAAAACAAATGAGAGGATGTCATTTGGAAGTAGTTCTCCAAAATAAAGATCTTCTAAGATTTCACAAATCTATATTCCTAGATGGATATCAAGAGACCAGAGTTTTATAGTATGGGTATAGCTTTCCAGAGTTTATAAAGCAACTTTCTTTTACTTAACTTGTATAAATTTTACAACATTCCTATGAGAAAAATTCTGTTATCCAAGCAAGGTAGATGTTACTGCTGCCCTTCTAGCTCACGGAAGACCTCCTTACAGTTGGATCAGGCTAAGAGATGAGTTCTGGCCAAAAGCCTGCTAAAAGAAGAGGCATGGGGGCTGGGTGCGGTGGTTCATGTCTGTAAACCCAGCACCTTGGGAGGCCGAGGCGGGCTGATCACCCGAGGTCAGGAATTCAAGACCAGCCTGGCCAACATGGTGAAACCCCATCTCTACTAAAATTACAAAAATTAGCCGGATCTGGTGGCAGGCGCCTGTAATCCCAGCTACTAGGGAGGCTGAGGTAGGACAATCGCTTGAACCTGGGAGGTTGATATTGCAGTGAGCCAAGATCATGCCACTGTACTCCAGCCTGGGCAACAGAGTGAGACCTTGTCTCAAAAAAAAAAAAAAAAAAAAAAAAAGCAGCAGCAGCAGCATGGGCTATCTAGACTCTCTTTCCATTCACTAATCAAGGAGTCTATGTGTTTTACATGGTGGAGATTTAGCATGAAGCATTTATCAGCCTGGACTTTTAAGCTGCCAAATGGAGGAAAGTTGCCCTAAAAAGTCGCCCACACCCACATGGATATTTGTGCATAGAAATAAACCTTTGTCATGTTAAGCTACTTAGATCTTAGCTTTCTGCAGAGCACTGTAAGACCCAATTTCAGTAATACACTTCATTTTATAAATGAAAAAACTAAGCCTCAGATAATTATTTTAAAGTACTACACATCACATCGCAGGTAAGAGGTAAACTGGTGTATGAACCCAGATCTTGCTGAAAGTATGTCAGTACAAAAATAATCACCCGACCCACTGTAGGATGGAAGAGAAAATCATATTTGATGTTTTTCGGTTACAGAGGTTGGCAGTGGGATCTACTTTGGGCAGTGGGATCAAACAAACACTTGTGAACAGAGATGGCATTCCTATGCTGCAGCACAGACTAGCCTCTACCGGAGGAGCAGGGGAAATAGTTACCTATGTATGTTTTTGCTTTGCCTGGAATGCTCTTCCCACAGTGCATTATTAAGTAAATTCTGTTTTCATTATCAAACAACACAATTTTAACAAATCAAATTTCAAAGATCTAATTGGCTGTTGTCAGCATTTCATGAATCAGGCAGCATCCCATCTACAAAATATAAAGGTGCTTCAATGAGCTGGCAGTGAGGTGGGCTTTATAGGCAAAAAAATGTCTGAAGAAAGGAAAAACACGGAACCAAAAGCAGACCGATCATTTCGGTTACAGCCTGATTTTTGCTGATGAGGTTTGAGGACCCAGTAGTTGCTTTTAGCTTCACACAGCCAAAGATTTTCTAGTCTAAACTCATACCTTTGCTATAATACATTACAATACCATAACCTAAATAACAATAAATGGAATAACCTAAATGTTTTAGGAAGCTTCTGATTTACTTTTTTCCAGTCAGTTCCTTGTGCCTGAAATCCAATCCAAGCTTACTGCTTACGTTCTAGACAAAGTTCTTAATCTGTTTTTTTTTTTTTTTTTTTTTTTTTTTTGCTTTCTTGCCTCATGCTCTCTTTCTTAATAACAGTTTATTTTGAGACCCTTGAAATATATATAGGAATGTACAGTTTTCTCTTATATCATTTCATTATTTTTTTCAGAGATAGGTCTTGCTCTGTCACCTGGGCTGGAGTGCAGTGGACATGGCTCACTGCAGCCTTGACCTCCTGGGCTGGAGCAATTCTCCTGCTTCAGCCTCCCAAGTAGCTGGAACTACAGGTGCACACCACCACTTTGGGGCTAATTTTTGTATTTTTTGTAGAGATGGGGCTTTGCCATGTTGCCCAGGCTGGTCTTCAACTCTTGACCTCAGGTAACCCACCTACCTAAGCCTTTCTTATATTATTTCTTAATTTCATCTCTGCTGCAAGGATCAGTCACATTGTTCGACTGACTCATTTTATGAAGCCTTTGTCACTAAGTTTCTTTTTTAATTATTAGGTTGGTGCAAACGTAATTACAGTTTTTGCCATTTAAAAGTAATGGCAAATTACAATTAAAAGTGTAGGACTTTCTCCTTAGTTCAGGTAAAAACCAGGTTCTTGTCATATGGCTATGAAAATTTAGGCTCACAGACACTTTGAAGGGTGAGAAGGCAGGGTTTATTTGGTGAAAAGGGAAAAAAGGGAAAGAGGGACTCTCAGCAAAGCAAGATTCCTGCTAGTAAGCTTCCTGCCTCACAGGTTAAAGCAGGAGAGGCCAGGCTCCTTCCCCCTGCAAACAACATGAAGTTTGCAAGGCTCCACTCTAGTACGCACTCTCCCCAATGCACAGGCTGGCACAGGATCTCCAGGGACCTATTTATACTTGTCTGTCTCAAAAGTAATATATCTTCTCAATGTTTGGGGTCTACAGGCAGTAGGCTTTTCCTACTTTTGAGGCTCCAAACTCCTGACATCTATTTCTTTTCAATCTGGTTGAAAATCAGCCAATTGTGTCCTGAGGTTATCTCTTTCTTATAATAACTTTCCAGTGACAAACAATTATAACCATTTCTTTTTGATCCTTTCAACCATCTTCCTTAGGATCACTGACTCAGCATGCATGTCATGTTACTTCCATGTCTTATCAAATGTTTTGATAATTTGTGGCTTCGAAAGGACATGACCACTTGCCCTGCCTCCAGGATCAGTCTCTTTGACACCTTCTCCCACATTGCCAAGTCAGTGTCACATATTTTAGGTTTTTCATCCAATCATACCCCAATTCTGACAACAATTTCTCCATTCGTTAAGTAAATCTAGCTTCTATAATAGATAAACCTGAAATCTCAGTAATTTAATGGATGTTTATTTCTCTTTCTCTTTTTTTCATAACTTCCAAGTAACAGTGACATGGCGGGGGCTCTAGTCCATAGTCATTCAGGATATCAAGACAAAAGAGTTTTTGCCATCTTGCTCATCACATTGCCACGGTCATGTATATCCAGCTGGCAGACAGAAAGGAGGAGTGAATAAGGATTTATTGGAGAATTTTACAAGCCAGGCTTAAAAGTGGCATGCCTTATTTCTGACCGCTTTTGCCTGGGGCTAAGGTTGCGCAGAGTGGGTGCAGCAGAAGAACAGGCTCACAAGGCAAGGGTTACAATGACAGAGTGGTTACAGTAACAGGGGCGTGCCTTGGTGGCAAAGGGACTGAAGTCAGGAGGGTGGGATGGATGGGGAAATGTCAGGGTTAAGGGACTGTTGGTTTTGATGCGATCTAAGAGCAGGAGTATAAATAATAAAGTGATATAAACGGAAATATAGGAAGTTATGACCAGAGAGTAAGATATTGGAGTTTATGATTTCACAGGTGTTATAGACCAGATGATGGCAAAATTCAAGTTTTGATCAGAGAAGTGGGTTGCTGGAGCTTGGCTCAGATGTCTTTGTTCTGGTGTTTCAGTTCTTACGATTCCAGCTCCATAGTACTATTATGGTGCAGAGGTTATGCCACTGAGTTCTAAAGTCAGAAGACCTCAGTTTGAATCTCAGCCCCATCACTTGCTAGCTGTTTCACCCTTGGCATACTAATCTCTCTCGATCTCACTACGCATCTATAAAATGACAATAAGAATGTTTTCTCCTTGATAGGGCTGTTTTGATAATTGGAGATAACGTGTAGACAGTGCTGAAAACACTCTAGCCCATAGTAAAAGACATTTCATTTATAGTTTATATCTGTCTCTGTCATTCCTGACTAGTTGTTCTGTTCTCAACATTCCCAGCCTTCACCTCTACCCCTTTCCTACCTGAACCCTATGGAGCAAAGCAATATGCACATAATTCTTTTCAAATGATATGCTGTAACTTCAATCTTCCCTCCAAATTCAGCACACCACCTTTAGATGGGAATTTCTTGTATACCACATTAAGTATCCAATTTCAGAGGCAGTGACTTAGTCTAAAGTGGTTCTATTTCCCTAAATTTCTCTTGAGAATAAGCACCTCCAGGGCCGGGCGCGGTGGCTCAAGCCTGTAATCCCAGCACTTTGGGAGGCCGAGACGGGCGGATCACGAGGTCAGGAGATCAAGACCATCCTGGCTAACACGGTGAAACCCCGTCTCTACTAAAAAATACAAAAAAACTAGCCGGGCGAGGTGGCGGGCGCCTGTAATCCCAACTACTGGGGAGGCTGAGGCAGGGGAATGGCGTAGACCCGGGAGGCGGAGCTTGCAGTGAGCTGAGATCCGGCCACTGCACTCCAGCCTAGGCGACAGAGCGAGACTCCGTCTCAAAAAAAAAAAAAAAAAAAAAAAAAAAAAAAAGAGAATAAGCACCTCCAGAAAGATTTTTTTAATAGAAATTTTGTCTACTTTGATGATGAGCCACCTTAGATGATCCACCTACATTGCCATCACAGCTGGATAGGGCCTCCATTTCTAAAGGTGTCCTCATGCCTCTCTTCTAACCTGGCCAGATATCTCCAATAGACTCTATGGCTTACTATTCAAAATGTGGTCCAGTAGGTGCAGTGGCTCATACCTGTAACCCCAGCTCTTTGGGAGGCCGAAACAGGTGGACCACCTAAGGTCAGGAGTTTGAGACCAGCCTGGCCAACATGATGAAACTCTGTCTCTATTAAAAACACAAAATTAGCTGGGCATGGTGGTGTGCACTTGTAATCCCAGCCACTCAGGAGGCTGAGGCAGGAGAATCACTTGAACCCAGGAGGAGGAGATGGCAGTGAGCTGAGATCATGTCACTGCAATCTAGCCTGGGCAACAGAGGGAGACTCCATCTCAAAAAAAAAAAAAAAAAAAAAAAAAATGTGGTCCACAAACCAGCAGATCAGCATCTTCTGGAATGTTTGAAATGTAGAATTGCAAGCCCCATCCAGATCTACTGTATCTGAATCTGCATTTTAACAAGATACTGGGGGATTCTAACGAATGACAGAGTTTGCAAAGCACTGGTTGACAGCAAAGAGACTAACATTTCCATTCCTTTGTCTGAAGGAAGGGTTGCACCTCAAAATAAGGTGTCCTGCCAGATATTAGACAGAGCCCACTAAAGACTCAACCTTCCTATCTAGAGATGTAGATCTTAAGGTCCATGCTTTTCCAATGCTCTGAACTTGAGATTCAGAAATGAAGAATGATAGAATATGTGGTAGCTGGTTTCACAAAAGAATTTCTGCCTCCACACAACAAAATTTGGAGAGTGGTTTTAAGATCTTTTTCTTTGTAGGTTGCCTAAGGAAATTTGCTAATTTCCCTGATGTAAGCTTCCCACAACCCTAGAAGAGGAAAAATATACAAAAAATACAGAAAGGAAATGCCATAGGATTTGTGTGTGTATGTGTGTGTATATACATATATATATATATATATAAAAATTTCAAATGTCTGTTCCATCTGAGATAAGTCTCGTAAAATAAATCAGTGAGACTGGGAAAGCAGTAGTCCCTTATATGTAGATATAATGGGGCTAAGAATGAATTGGTCGGAAAGAAACAGGTAGTTGTCCCATGGGTTAAATCAAATTTAGCCTAAAGCTGCCTCCTTACATATTTTAAGTTCAGCCTAAGGGTTTCTCTGCACGTCGTGAACTATAACAAGTGGAGGTGTAAATAGACCCTAGCTTAGACTTGCACCAATCAGGGGTAGCCAACTGTTCAAACTGCATTCAAATAAGGCAAATGCCAAGCTGTAACCAATCCAGCTGCTTCTGTACGTCACTCCCATTTTCTGTACATCACTTTCCTTTTTCTGTCCATAAATCTTCTTCCACCACATAGGTTCACTGGAGTCTCTGAGCCTACCCTGGCTCAAGAGGCTGCCCGATTCATGAATTGTTCATTGCTCAATTAAACTCCTTTAAATTTAATTTGGTTGAAGTTTTACTTTTATCACATGGAACTTGTCTTGAAACTGTGTTGGTATAGTAAGCACAGCATTTGTAATTAGAGCATATGCTTATTTGGTGTGGAAGTCATGGATTGATGGAGACTACGGTGAAGGCTAAAGTCCACCCCTCAAATCACCAGGCTTGGAAAGCAAATTGCCTACTTACGTGGGGTCTTATTATCAAACATCTATTACTCTACAGAGATGAAGTTTGATTTCAGATTGGAAGAGTCTAACCTCCAAAAATTTTTTTTAAAAATCACAGTTTATTGGGATTTCCCATTGTCATCTAGAAATAATCTGGAACATTATTAGACCAGAAGCAAAAACCATAAGTAGCTTATATGATGTCTTAATCTTTTTGACTGCTCCAAGTTGGTCTGAATTTCCACTTATCTGTCTATCTTGGTGATTAGAAAAATAAATTACATTTTAAATCTCTGGCAAATGCAACTTTAAGCAGACCCATCACCATCAGTAACACACATCGACATCATGCACCATCTGATAGGATGCAGTGAGAAGGGCACAACATCGCTTTTGTAGTATTCTCACCAAAAATGTATGAACTTCTTTCTATTTAAGGTTTTTATGAAAAAACATTGAGCAAACCCAAATGAGAAACATTCTACAAAATACTGGTGCTATTTGAAAGTATGAAGGTTATGAAAGACAGGGACTCACTGAGGAAATGGCTCAGATTGAAGGAGACAACTAAAAGCAATGTGGGATATTGGACTAGCTCCGGTGATACAAAAAACACAGTAGTGGAGAACGTGGTGAAATTTTACCATCTGTAGTGTTGTTACTAATAGTGTATAGATGTTGATTTCCTGGTTTTAGTCATTGCACTATGGTTATATTAACATTGGGGAAAGCTGAGTGGAGAATAAAGGAGTGCTTTCTGTCCTTTTTTATTTTTTTAACTTTTCTGTAGGTCTAAAATTATTTCAAAATCAGAAGTGTTTTAAACAAAGACTTAAGAATCTTTTGTGTTTTTTTTTTTTTTTTGGAGGAAGCCTCAGAAACTGAGTCCCAATTTACTGTGTCAATCTTGGGTTGAAAGCCTTGAAAAGGATAGAAAATTGGATTGAGATCCTGGGACCTGTGGCAAGGAGAATAGAGAAAGAAACCCCAAGAACATATATATGAGATGAACAGATGGATGGATAGATAGATAGACAGATAGATAGATAGATAGATAGATAGATAGATAGACAGATAGATAGATAATAGATAATAGATAGGAGATAGGTAGATTAGATAGATGGATAGATAGTTTGATAGAGAGAGAGAGAGAAAGAAGATACACAGATATATTATAGATAAATAGGAAATATATAGACAGATGATAGATAGGAGATAGCTATCGCTAGGGCTGAATTTTGTCCCACCCCCCCTCATTTCATATGTTGAAGCCCTAATCCCCAGTACCTTAGGATGTGACAGCATTTGGAGTAGGGCATCTAAAAAGATCACTAAGTTAAAAAGAGGCTGTCAGGGTGAGCTCCCATTAAATTTGACTTACATCCTTATAAAAAGAGAAGATTTGGACACACAAAGAGATGACAGGGGTACACGTGCACAGGGGAAAGGCCATGTGAGGACCTGGCAAGAAGGCAGCCATCTGTAAGCCAAGGAGAGACGTCTCAGAAGAAACCTAACTGGCACACACCTTGATCTTGAACTTCCAGCCTTCAGAACTGAGAAAATAAATTACTGTTGTTAAGCCATCCAGTCCGTGGCATTTCATTATGACAGCGTTAGAAAATTAATATAATCATATATTTTAAAATCTATGTTTAAATTGGTCTCTTCAGCCTTCTGTAAGCATGTCACATTTTTTTTCTGCCTTCATGGATGAACACGCTTCTTTCCTAGACATGAGACTCTTGGTATACAGTTTTGATATCCTTTAAGGCCTATCTTAAGTCTTTCATCTATCTAAAGGATGGTGTACTCATTCAGGTGAATATTAGATATGTATGAGATAATACTTAGAATGCTTTCTTTAATTTGGGATATTGTGTTTTAAAAAGAATTTTGACCAACAACAGTATGTCTAAAGAAAACTAACCTGATTTAGGAGCTGTCTATGAATTTTGTCCTGTGGGGAAATAGGTGTAGAATCTCAGTTTGTTAAAGTTAAAAAAGAGTCAGGAAGGATATGATAGATCCCTTTAAATGTTTGTAGGGCTGCCAATGCAAGAGATTAGACTCTTAGAGAGCAAATTTCAACCAGCTGAATTTTAGTCAGAAGGAACATATTTTGTATCAACATAAGAACATATTTTTAAATAATTGGCACCATCCAGTAGTAGTCTGGATGAAATGGTCTCGTTTGAGAGGTACTGAGTTCTCAGTCACCAAAGGCATACAATCATCTAGCGATGGCCAACTGTCAATAATTCTATAGATCAGCTTACTTCACTGGGTGGAAGGTGAGATATGTTGAACTTTTAGAGTTTTCCAGCTCTCAAAGTCTTAAATAATTCTAATTTAACCTGAAGAGTGAAAGCATTCAGGATTTGGGGGGAAATGCCCTGAAAAGAACTGTCAAAGATATTAGCAAGGCCATGTCCTGTGGGATAAGAGATTATTTAAAAGTCATGCAGCTGCCCTGCCCTACAGGGAGGTGGTTTAACTGGCCTGAGCTAGCGTCCAGACACGGATATTTTTAAGTCTTCCCAGGTAATTCTAAAGTGCAGGCAGGGTTAAGATCTGTGATGCAGATGAAGTATTTAGCAACACTGTATAATATCCTCTCCTGGCCCCTTAGAATTTCTAGCAATTCTCAAAATTCTGAGCTTTACATCAGACTTCCTGACAAAGCAGATGACATAAATTTTTGTGAAGAATGCTAACACCGAGCCACTAAAGGGTTATGGACCCATCACAGACTTTTCCACTGTCTACACTTGTCAGACAGCAATCATCATACCCCAGATTAGTGCAAAGTATGTGAAGGGGAACATTGCACTAAATACAAAAGTTTTCTCCAATTTCCACATTGCATGATTAATTGGAAGCAGGTGGGTAGCTATTCCAGATACTGCCTGATGTTTACTATACATCTGTCATACTTCACAGGCAGCTGGTGCCTAGAAGGGAAGTCACCTTTGTCTGTGGGGAGTGTGGAAGGATACAACAGGAGTTAATAAAGAATAAAAACCACATACATATTTTACCCTAAGTTTCAGCAATTACTGCACTGCAGAAAAATTTGCCCCTCTTTGAGAGACTAGAATAATATAAAAATAAAAATAACAGCTCATATTTGTTGAGCACATACTCCATGCCTAACAGCATTCTAAATAAGTACATTATATTCATTGACCCATTTAATCGTCCAAGCAATCCTATAAAGTAGGTGGTGCCCCCCTCCACACACACACAGTTATACAGATGAGGGAACTGAGGCATAGAAAGGCAGAATAAATTTCAACAGGTTACAGAACTAACATGTGGCCATGCTGAGATCAGAGCTCAGGATATCATAGCTCAGAACCCATGCCTGCTCTTACTGCTGGCCCCAGCCCACCATGTGTAGCCACCTAATTTGGTGTCATCGAAAGACAGTGAAACACATTTGATGCTGTCTAGTCCAACTTTCCATATTGTAGATACTCACAACATCTGACAGATCTGTCAAACAGATGTTCAGATGTTTGTGAGGACCTAGCCACCAATGCTGCAAAGCAGATCAGATAACCTGTAGCGTGTCTTTCTCTGTAATCTGAACATTGATGCTTTAGTCAGGTTCTAGATTATGCAACATTCATGTCACTGCTCTACCTTCATGCAGGTAGCTCATTTCTCATATGTAAATGGATTAAATTTAGTTAACAAAGGCAAAACAAACAAACAAAAAACCTTATAATTGGGACAGACCATTCAGTCACCTCTGTGATTTGATTTTTTGTCTAATGCTGCTAAGGCCTTTTTACCTAAGTATCACTATCCTGGTTCTACATTGCTGCAAACTTAACTTTTGCTAGCTGCCAGTCACTACCTACTGCCTTCCTTTTATACCTCCTAACCCATCCTTAAAACCAAACAAAACTAGCCCTGGGAATGATATATTGTCATAAACACATTTGTCTGTATTGATGTACCAGATCATCCGATGGTAGCTGAACATTTCTCCACTGAGAGCTGATCCATGTTTATGGATAAAAAGATCTAATATTGTCCATCCTTCCCAAATTAATTTATAAAATGAATACAGTTCTGATCAAAAGTGTACTTTTTGTCTAGGTAAAATAATTCTAATGTTATTCTAGAAGAGCCAATAGAAATGAAGATAAGTAGGGTTTTTTTTATTTTTATGTATTTATTTATTTTTTAGACGGAGTCTTGCACTTTCACCCAGGCTAGAGTACAGTGGCGCGATCTTGGCTCACTGCAAGCTCCGCCTCCCGGGTACACGTCATTCTCCTGCGTCAGCCTCCTGAGTAGCTGGGACTACAGGTGGCTGCCACCACGCCCAGCTAATTTTTTGTATTTTTAGTAGAGATGGGGTTTCACTGTGTTAGCCAGGATGGTCTCCATCTCCTGACCTTGTGATTCGCCCGCCTTGGCCTCCCAGAAGCTAAGTTATTTTTGAAGACGAGTAAAGGAGGTTTACACTATTTGATATCCAAATATGTTATAAAATTTAAGCAGTATGATAATGGCATGGGAATAGAAAGATCAATGGAAGATTATTTTAGACTTTAAGATCTTTGGATTTTCATTTGCAAGGGAATCTAACTTCTTGGAAATTTGGAAATTGGAGAAAGTTTACAATCAAATTTGGGCCATCTCAGTGTTGTTGGTATTTTATTATTGAAGCCTTTTATTTGTCTTACTATTGGAGCATCCTTTATGTCGTATTTAATCTCACGGCAGAATCTCTGATACTGTATGTTGGACAATGTAAGTAGACGTATTTAGGATGGGAAATAGAATAAGGAGTTTTCAACTCCAGTAGAAGAGCCTTGAAACTGATTTGATTAATGTGCTGTTTTGATCCATCTTAGAGTCTTCTGGAAGCAAACTCCCAACTCCCCTCAGGATACCCAAAAGAGTAGCAACCAGGTTGGGGAAAGGAGCCTTAAGAAGGCAAACACAGAGCTCTCCTGATAGATTGCAGTTCTCCCCTGGGGAGATAGCCACACCCGTTACTCTTAATGATTAAACCAAACAGACTTAGAGAAATAAACCTGAGCAATGCGAGACAGTAATGTCTTTTTCCCAGTCCTGGGATTCTTTATGGACAGATTGTCTGTAACCACTCTTGGCCTCTCATTCATTCGACCAAGGGAGAAGGGAGTAACTTAGTTGACTAGCACATTTGGAATAAACCAAGCTTGCTAGACTCAGCACACTCTTTTTTTTTTTTAATTCCCTTGAGTACTAAATATGGAAGCCAGAGATTCCCTCTGAGTCTCCAGTCTGTAAGTCTTACCTGAGAAGGCAACCCTGGAGAGAGAAATTGCCTGGGACTGAGTAGCTACATTTAATTTAGGAGTTCAGTTCACAGAGTCTACTTGGCTCTCCCACTATTTTCTAACTCCTCTATTAACAATAACAAATGTAATATTTTGACCCATCTGCCTTACTGATTTTTATTTCTCAATTTATTCAGAACCCAAGTAGGCCAGAGGGTACTATATCCATATTGAGCCTTTTCAGACACTCCAACAATAATTTTGGTAAACTTTTTTTTTTTTTTTAATCTTTCAGATTAGATACTCACTGGCTAGTCTACAGAATATTAGGGTCTTTTTTTTTTATGTTAACAGATGTAAAAGAACTACATGGTTACATCGTAATTCTAGGTAAAGCAAGATAAAATAGGTATCTGTACAGCAGGATTTCTTGAAACCTTAAAATGGAACTATGCTCTATGAATCTTAATGAGGAACTAGATTACCAAGCATTTCTCAAACATATGTATATCTGCCAGAACTTTTTTATTTTTCAGAATCCTGAGGCAGTAGTGTACCATGGAACACGTTTAGGGAAATGCTGAATAATTCCGTAAACATATTAGACCAGTTGGCAGTTTGCAAAGAAAAAACAAAATAGCTACCTATGCAGTATATAAAACTAAATTATGAATGAATTTTTAAAAGTAAAAAATGAAAATAGAAAATAATGGCGAATATAAAAATCTCAGAAGGGGGAATTTTTTCGAAACATTCTAGTAAAAAAGAACCATAACAGAATAATTGAGTCAACCTACCTAACATTAACATTTTATATAAATAATAACAACAACAAAATGCATAACTAGAGGGGGTGAAAAAAGCAAGTACCAATACCAACCTGGGAACAAGATATATTTTTAAATGCATGTGACAATGGTTTAGTATATTTCATATATGACAACTCTCACAAATGGACCAACAAAAAGGTGATTCTTCCTTTTCTGGAACCCAGGTAAAATAAAAATAATGATAATTATAAAAGGTGAATATCCTAGGAGTAAAATGAGAGAAATACATGATTTGACCATTCACAAAAAGAAATATAACTTATAATCAGAGATAATATCTGATTTCACTGGTAGTCAAAATTACAAATAAAAATAATGACACAATTTTTTTTAACTTTATTTTTAGAGATTATACTTATTGTTTTGACTTTAGTAAAAAAAGAACACTATCCTATATTGTTAGTTATGAGAATATAAAGTGGTAGATTATAACTTCTGGAGAGAAATTTGACAGTATGTTTAAATGTCTTAAAAATGTACATAATCTTTAACTCAGCAATTTCACCTCTAGAAATCGATTCAAAGGAGATGATCAAGGATGCTTGAAAAGATTTATATTCAAGCATGACCACTTCATCATTGTTTATAATACCAAAAATTGGACTATTTGTAATGTTCTATAATAAATACGACAAATTCATGAGCCGGAATACTATGCAGTCATTAAAAATTATGTTGTACAAGAATATTTAATGATCTGGGGAAGTCATAATGATATAGTAAGTAAAACAGCTGTTGTAAAACCAGAAATACAATATAATCCCATTTTATTTAAAAAGATGCATAGTGTGGCCGGGAGTGTTGGCTCATGCCTATAATCTTAGCACTTTGGGGCCAAGGCAGATGGATCTCTTGAGCTCAGGAGATTGAGGCCAGCCTGGGCAACATGGTGAAACCCTGTCTCTACAAAAATTAGCCAAGTGTGGTGGCGCATGCCTATAGTCCCAGCTACCCACGAGGCTGAGGTGGGAGGATCACCTGAGCCCAGGAGGTTGAGGCTGCAGTGAGCCATGATGGTGCCACTGTATTCCAGCCTGGGCGACATGGTGATACCCTCTCTCTCTCTCTCAAAAAAAAAGAAAAGAAAAGAAAAGAAATTTCCATAGTAAAAAATGCTATGCATTGAAATATAAATAGTGATTATATCTGAGTAGGTGGAATGATGTACTACTTTTTTCTTCTTTGTGTTTTACAGTATTTTTCAGTTCTTTACAATTAAAGTTTATTGCTTTTTGCAATCAAGAAAAATAAAAGATAAATTGCAAAAGGGACATATCAGTAAAAATTGCATTCTACAAAGAACAAATCTGTGTGCATACTGTATTAAAATTTCATAATTAGTGAAACATAAGCCTACTTAGGTTTTAAATGGAATGGGTCATGGCCTTGCTGCATTGTGTAGAGCCCAAAACAATATAGACATTTAAGTAAATGTAATTTTTAGTGCTTAACAATCACCTTTAGATTCGCATGAACTGAATGAGTGGTCCTTTGGGTGATATACGGACTGTGACAGTTACCCAACTTCAGGTTACAAGCATGCAAGGCCATAAGTCAAACCATTTCCTGATGTAAACAGGTCTTGCAAATTTAGACTTCTCAAATAATCCATGAAGTCCAAATTTAACAGCTGTTTCAGCTAGAAAAACCATCAGCAACCCCCCAAAGCTGCATCTAAACTATCCACATTATCTGAACATCTCTACAACCATCAGGTTTGTTTACTCGGAACCTAGGGATATAGGGTTAGTGGAAAGGAAAAGAAAATTGTCCCACTTGGATATCTCACATAATATAACAAAGAGGGCAAGACCCTCGATTCTGCAGATAGCCTGAAAAAGACTGTCTCAGATCCAAAATGGAAACACTGTTTATCTGGTTCAGATTCCTATTCTTCTATTATGCTCAGTGAGGCCATGCCATTTAAAGCTATTTCTTTCTACCACTGTGTCTTTTAAAGCACATCTGCAGAATTAAATTCCGTGCACTGACAGGGATGCTTTCAAAAGCTCAGAATCAATTCTTCAATCATTCCACTTTCTTAGCTGTGATTAAAAACATGTGTCCCCTAATTAAGCTAATGAGAAACTGTTAATTGGCACAAAGCCCCCTCCTGTGCACACTTGTTAATGTCACCCTCACTTTGACAGGAGAAAGGATCAAAATCAAGGGCAGAGAGTTCTTAAGTGACTTCAATATTGGACTTAAGGACAGGAGCTTTATTTGGGATTCTAAGGCTGTCAGTTGTACGACTTGCATGGAGGAATAAGGAATGTCATTTTGCTGCTAATTTTATAAGGAAGCAGAAGGAAGGGATGCAAATAGGACAACAGTTGATATGTTGATTTCTTTTTTCTTCCTCACAGAAATGATGGCATTCAATTCTCTTATTTGCTTTCTACGCAAGAATGAATCACATGATAAGCCACAACAGAGTAGGAAAGCATCCCTCTCTGAAGGAACACTAGGAAGGAGCCCTTCCTGTAGACCCACCTAGTTTCCTCTTGGTCTCTAATGAGCAATATCATTATTTCATCTTCCCCTGCACCCAAGGCTCCTTGTGGATAGGAGAGGTATGCTTTGCCAGACGAAGCACATACTTTGATAAGATTGTTTTTTATATTTTTTCTACAATTTCCATTTTGGGAAAACTAGAATTCCTTACTTGCCTAGTTTGTCCCTGACTTTTCTTATGTAACTTTGCATACCAGCGATGATTCATTCCTAAAGTCTTAGAACCTTCTGAAGATGAAAAAATATCCTGCAAGGGGGAGCCTGGACCAGAACTTATGGAGGACTGTCAAGAGAGCTGTTATCAAGACAGCAGGCCACAAATGAGGACTCAGAGATCATGAACTTGTCTTGGTTCAGAGCAGCTCATTAGAAGAAATGGAGCTCTCTGCCTTAAATAGCCCTGGGTCTATTCTTGGGGAAAGAGACAAGCCTGGAGGCCGGGGTAACTCAGGTTATTAACAAAAGCTCTGAAAACCATAGGTGAGCGAGATCTGGTGCTAACGTCTGGAAGTCCACTGCTTTATGACCCATTGGTGAGGTATAGGGGTAGGGGGTTCTGCTTATCTGGAGTCCTCTTTTTCAGTCGCCTAACTGAACCAAGCGCTTAGCAGACCTGTCGATCATCCGAGAGAGGAAAGAACACTTTGCAGTTTGAAGGGTGTGAGCCACTGCTGGAACCACTGAAAATGCCTGGCAGCAAGCTGTCACCCTGATGGGTGTGGGGCTGGCAGCTCCTCAGGCAGCTGTTTCTATGAGTGATTTGATGAGAAAGGAGGAGGCCTGTAAGAAGAAAGCTGTTTTAGAACCAGGGGTTGGAGTTAAGGGACACGGGTAATCTAGTAGTGGTAGGTAATGTCTTTCCTCCACCCAGTCCCATAGACTATGCTTGAGTTCAGAGAGACGAGTTAATAGGGGCTCTGAGAATCATGGGAAGGACTAGAAGCACTCAGCCTCTTCAGCTAAGAAAGAATGGCAGTAAATGGGAGGCAGATTCCTGACTCCTGCAGACCTCAACCTCACTCTGGGGAGACAGGCTCTGGCACAGATGCTGGTGTTCCATCATGTGTGCCTGCACCTCACAGAGAGGCAGCCTTCCTAGTGGATTTCTGCACTGAGGACCTTGACAAGGGTCATTGGTGCAGGAAAGGTGGAGTGCTGAGGCTACTGTGTGGTGACTGAAGCTGTCAGGAATCCTGTGTCTGCCCGATAAACCTGGAGAGGACCTTAGGAAAGCAGATGCTACATTAGTGCCTACAAGCTGGGGGCCCTGGGGGAGATTTGAGTCACTTCCTCCTGTTAAGTGTGGCAATGAGTGGGGAGGGTTATAGGAAGTCTTGGTGTGGAGAAAAAAGAAGGAGGGGGCAGGAATTAGAGAGATCATCTTGGAATTGGAGACTAAGAGTCTGAAAGGCCTTTAAGATCCCATCAAGTTGTGCTACATGCACCTAAGGTTGTATTAGTTCAACCTACCCATGTTTTTCCTTTCTTATAATCTCACCTGGGGAACTATAAGCACAAAATTCCATCAGAAGAACCCGTCATAGCTTCTATCTGATGCATAAAAGGGAAAGACAAGAACTATACGAGTATGGGCTTAGTATTAACTAACAGTTCACAGGGAGGGGAAAAGAAGGCAGGTTGAGTTTTCAGGAGTAAACAGGCTCTACTTGTCACACACTCTTCCCACCTCCTGCCCCCAAGAATCTGCTATTTAACAGAAGAGTTCTATCCTATGGTCAGAAGGCTGGGACGAATCAGCCAGGTGTGGTGGCTCATGCCTGTAATCCCGGCACTTTGGGAAGCTGAGGAGGGTGGGTCACCTGAGGTCAGGAGTTAGAGACCAGCCTGGCCAACAAGGCGAAACCCTGTCTCTACTAAAAAATACAAAACATCAGCTGGGTGTGGTGGCAGGTGCCTGTAATCCCAGCTATTCAGGAGGCTAAGGCAGGAGTTTCGCTTAAACCTGAGGGTTGGAAGCTGCAGTGAGCCGAGATCACACCACTGCACTTCAGCCTGGGTGACCGAGCAAGACTGTCTCAAAAAGAAAAAAAAAAAAAAGATATGGATGAATGTTTTATTTCCTAGTTTTATAAATCAGTGAATGTGTTTATTTGAGCTAAATACCAAACCATGACAGAGTGGGATTAGGACCAGCTAAGTCACGTTTTGATGTTTTAAGACTGATCTGAAGTAATCCCCCCCACTCTTTTTTTTTTTCCACACCATTGCTTCCTGCAGGGACAGGGACAAGATGAGATGATGTATATGAAAGTATTTTGTAAACTCTAAAATACTCAGTGAATAGGCTGAAATCTGCTGAGAGTAGCAGAATAGTCCATTTTTAAAGTAAGAAGGATAAGAAATTATTTGCATAGTTTACAAATTCCATTAGCTTCAGTCTCCAAATACATTCATTCTAACTCATAACTCATCCACCACAAACAGGGCTGGTACCCATGGCTTTGGTGTCCATGAGTATGTCTGACCTGGCAGGGAGGCAGAGCTAAGAATAAGAAACAATTGGTTATGCTCCAAATATAACAAATTTGTCTGTTTGCCTTTAAAAAATAAAACAAGGATATTGAGATAGATTCTGGCTGAGTTAGATTTACAGACACTTACTTTTACCTATTTTTTAAAGTAATGAAAATTCTATCTCTCCCATTGAATCTGTCCTGAACTTAACCACGAGTTGTCTATTCCTGTCTTAAGACTCAGTTCCTTTAACAGGTCCTGAACCCTCCTAACTCTCCAAAAGAGAGGGATGCAGAGGCCTCTAAAACCAAGGGTCTAGGTTTCTGCCTTCACTCCCTTTGAAACCTGCTTGCTGCTTCTTACTATGGGATTTCTTTTACTCAGTTGTCACCTCCAGACCATTTACATTTGGAGCTTCTCTTTGGTTGCTATACCTAGCCATGGATGCTGTTTTTGAGATAACTCTTAGTTTTAAGCCCTGCCCTGAAAGGTCAGTTCCATATCACTCCTGTGTCTACTGTGGACTTCTGGAAGTCAGGCTGGATCAGAGACTGAGGTCTTGTGTTGACATGGAAAGAGAGTTTGGACCATTCTACCATTTTATTCCAATTATAAGAATAGCAGAGAGGAGCCAGTGTATTGTCCTAATCCAGGGCAGGTCCAGGGTGTGGATGTCCCTACTGCACCCTCCTTGCTAGAACTATGATAACTATCATTGGGCTTAAATGGAAGAATGAGGATGGGATTCATTTTAACCAGGCCACCTGAGCATTAAGGGAAGGAAGCCAGGGCAGGGTAATTAATACAAAGTCCTTGACTCCTGAGCTCTTCCACTTCAGCCAGTGGGAATGAAATCTCCTTCTGAGGAACTTCACAGATATCCTGTAGCAACTAATTCTACCCTCATTGCACTTGGCGTGGCCTACTCTAAGGACCAGTATGATGACAAGAACAGAGCAGTAAAGATAAGAGCTTGTTTGTTGGTCCTGGGTCTTTTCTTTGGCCTCTTGACCCTAGCACCTTCCCTACTGAGGTTAGTAGGGGTTTGGCACAACAGCTCCAATGCTGACACAGCCTTTATCCCCAATTTTAAAGAATTTTGGCCTCAGAATGAGCATAATATTCACTCTTCCAACAAATATTTATTGAAGACCTATTACGTACCAGGCAGTGTTTTAGACACTGAGGATGCGGGTATGAAAGAAACAAAAATCCTGCCCTCATGGAACATACAGGTTGGCAGATATAGAATGAGTACAACATAGTGTATGGGACCATGATAAGCGCTACAGAGAAACATAAAAGAGGGAATGTGGATAGTGAAGGCAGTGGGGGTCATTGCAAGTTTAAACAGGATAATCAAGAAAACAAGGAGGCTGGGTGTGGTGGCTCACATCTGTAATCCCAATGCTTTGGGAGACCGAGACAGATGGATCACCTGAGGTCAGGAGTTTGAGAGCAGCCTGGCCAACATGGTGAAACCCCGTCTCTACTAAAATACAAAAATTAGCTGGGCATGGAGGCGGGTGCCTGTAATCCTAGCTACTTGGGAGGCTGAGGCACGATAATCTCTCTCTTGAATCTGGGAGGCAGAGGTTGCAGTGAGCCGAGATTGAGCCACTGCACTCCAGCCTGGGTGACAGAGCAAGACTTAGTCTCAAAAAAAAAAAAAAAAAAAAAAAAGGAAAAGAAATTGCTGATTGCTGAGAAGGGGACATTTGAGCAGTCTTAAGGGAAATGAGATATCTGGAGAGTGTTCTAGGCACAGGGATGGCTAAGGACAAATGCACTGAGGTGAGTACAGCCCTGCCATTTTCAAGGGACAGCGCCAAGAAGCCACAGTAACTGAAGCACAGTAAATGAGCTGGTGCATGCAGGATGTGAGTGCGTGGAGTGGAGAACTGCTCCCACTACCTTAGGCTGTCTTATGCAGAACAAGTGGGGACAAAGGTGGGAGCAAGGAGACCAGGTAGAAGTTATTGTAGTAATAGGTGACAGATGAGGGCAGTTTGGACCATATACAAGGTGATAACAGAGGAGATGCCAAAAGTGGATTGAATGTATCGTGAAAGTAGAACCAACAGGATTTGCATGTGGATTCAATGTGGGATGTCAGAGAGAAACATCTTCATTCCTTGCTCTCCCAAGGGGTCTCAAGGCTTCCAGGTGGCCAGTCAGTTCAGAACATGTCCTGGGCTTGTAGATGAGGTTCCCTTTCTCCCTTCAGCCCTCACTCTACACACAGAGTAAAAGAGGACTCTTGTGACCCCAGGCAAAGTCCAGGGATTAGATGATAAATCAGTAGATATAAACAAGTTAAATGAGGAGTCATAAAGGATTATCTTCCTCCCAAGGCTTGAAAAAGTATGCCTTCCTTCACATGGCATCAGCCGGGTTTTCAGAAGGCATCCTCGTGCCCAGCTTATGTATGACTCCGTATAACAGGAGCCCTTAGCGTAACCATTTATTGCTCTTCTATCTCCTACCCGCTCCTTTCTTCCGGATATCCTAGGACATGTAAGTTTTTTACTTTTATTTTTGTTTTTTTTTTTTTTTCAATGTAGGAGTGTTTATGGATCTTCCTTGCACAGAGTAGAAAAGAGTTCGTTTTATTAAAGTACTTATAAAAGAAGCTAAGTTAATAAAAGAGAGAGTTGGAGGAGACAAGGGAGCCACAGGCTTCCAGAGTAGCATGTTTTAAGTGTTTTCACAGCTCAGTTCCCCCCCACCGCTCTCTTCCCCAACCAGCTATTACTGCAGTATTTTTGCTCACATCAGCGACTTTCCACCTCATCTTTCTTTCTCACAGGTGGTTTTGAAACCTAATTTCAACCTGTTTGGATGAGATGTCAGCACTTGACTGGAGCCTGGCCTCTGCCAGCAATTTGGTGCTTTGTCCTGGCCAGTTCAGCTTTGAACTGCTGAGTGATAGATAACTGGGGCTTGGGCGAGGCAAGTGAAACAGGTGTTTCCTCAAGTTGCCTGTCACTCCTGCACACATTGTTTGCTGGGGGAGATTCCATGTTGTCAGCCCCACCGGAGAGAGACAGGGAAGTTGCCTTTAAGTATCCAGGTAAAATGACACTTCTTGGGAGTTGCATGATGCATTGAAATTAGCTGCCGTCCCTTCTATCGTGAAATGTGAAGATGCGCGTCTCACTGCCTAGAAGATAGTGCAGTTGTACGCAAGCTCCTCTTTAGAAGCTTGACTTTCCATGATGTTCCATCATGGAGAGCACCAGCATCCTTTTTTCCTCCATCCCTCCCCCTCTCACTTCTATTCAGTGGGGTGGAATATGTCAGGAATTTGAAAGGATAACCACCACCACTCCACTACAATGCATCCTCACAATTGAATGGGGACAGGCAGGGCAGAAGCCGCTAAGAGACATGGCCTTTTTCTCTGCCTAGCAAAGATTTCACAAAGCATTCAGGAGGGGGAGCAGAAAGGGGAGGCTGATCAGATTTCTGAAGTATTTGAGCAGCTGTAAGCTTATGCATATGAATAGAGGCTGCATGTATAAAGCCACCAACCGCTGAGCCAAAGGCCATTTGACTACACCAAAGGGAAGAAGGAAACTAGAGGTGGGGGGAGGACATTTAGGAAAATAATAAAGGTTGTATTAAAATGGTGAATAATGGAATTCAGAGGTTATCACCAGAGTTGAAATGGAATATGAGGTTCTCACTTTCATTCTGTCTTAAGCCTGGTGCACTGCTGATGTGGTTTATTAAACAGCTGTCACAATCCAGGCCCCTGAGGCAGATGAATTCAATGGGGTGTTAAGAAGAAATTCCAGTAGAGGCAGATACAGCAACTGGTTTCACCACAGGCTCCCCAACCTCAAGTCCTTTCCCATCCTGTTGCTTCCCCTGTTAGAGAGAAACTGAAAATGAAAGAAAGAAAGAAAAAAAAGCAAAGAAATAGGAAAATAAGTGAAAGATCAGAAAAAGTGAATAACAGGGGAAGAATATTATTGGAAGAAATGCTAGTTCTTTTCTTTTCACAATTGGTTTAGAAGTTTCTGGTAAGCACTTCACATAGGCCACAGTGAGCTAAGCATGTATTGTGAAGTACACAGGATGTCATGCTTGCCCTTTTGAGACTTAGAATCCAGAGTGACATTTGAGTAAAAGGATGAACGGGCATCACTAGGATAAATCATGGAAGAAGACAGAGAGAATAGAGATTGTGGGTGTTATGGTCTGAATGTTTGTGAACCTCTGAGCGTCAGGTTGAAACAATCTCCAATGCAGTAATTATTAAGAAGTAAGCCTTTGGGAGATGATTGGGTCATGAGGACTCCTCCCTTGTGAATGGGATTTAGGCCTTTATAAAAGAGGCTTCACACAGCACTCAGTCCCTCTGCAGGATTCCTCTGCAAGGCACCATCCTGGAAGCAGAGAAGAGCCCTCCCCAGATAACTGAACCTGCTGGCGCCTTGCTCTTGGACATCCTAGCCTCCAGGACAGTGAGAAATAGATTTCTATGGTTTATAAATTACTCAGTCTCAGGTATTTTGTTATAGTGACACAAACAGACTAAAACAGTGGGAGGCCAGAATATGCCACCTGAAAACATGAAGGATTGTTGAGCTGAAGGCAATTTGGAAGAGGCAGGTGCAGAAAAGCTCTCTACCCTCCCTCTATTTGCCTAAAAAACAGAGACAAAAGGTTCCCTGCTCCTCCTCCTACTGGGGAGAGAACAAAGGTTAAGCACTGAAGACTACTTTGTGTGCTTCTTGGCCTAGAGATGGTACTAGAGGAATTTACATTAATAAGCTTTACTAACAGCCTTTATCTGCCATTTATTTGTCTTCCCACAAATTGCTGTCCCCAGAAACTTAGTCCTTTTCCTTTGTCTTGTCACTTCTCTAAAATTTTACTGTTCTTTGTTGAAGATGCTGCATAAGCTGGGATTCAAAGCTACCTCTTTGAGAACTACTTATTCCCTGGATGTCTGCCATGTATATATGAAATATACATGTTAATAAACTTATTTTTTCCTCACTTTTCTCATGTTCATCTGTCTTTTGTAACAGGAGTTTGTTCCAACAAAGAACTTATGGAGGTTGAAAGAAAAATTGTCTTACTTCCCTTAAAAGAGACATAAACATATTTTCCATCCATGAGGCTTGAGCGCAAGATGTTAAGTGACACATAGCAGGAGAGGACCTGGAAAGACAGGTTTGGGAAGGATGGAGAAGGTCCTTGAATGCTATCCATTGACATTTGGATGTGATCCTAAAGGAACGGTGAATTCTTGAAGGATTGTAAGGAAGAGATAATCAAATTCTCATTTCAGAAGGACCTCTAGCTACTGTGGGGTAGACTGATTGAAAGGAGACAGTGACTGGGTGTGGTGGCTCATGCCTGTAATTCCAGCACTTTGGGAGGCTAAGGAGGGTGAATCATTTGGAGTCAGGAGTTTAAGACAAGTTTGACCAACATGGTGAAACCCTGACTCTACTAAAAATACAAAAAAAAAAAAAAAAAATTAGCCAGAGGTGGTGGGTGCCTATAATCCCAGCTACTAGGGAGGCTGAGGCAGGAGAATTGCTTGAATCCAGGGAGCAGAGGCTGCAGTGAGCCGAGATCGTGCCACTGCACTCTAGCCTGGGTGACAGAGTGAGATTCCGTCTCAAAAAAAAAAAAAGGAGACAGGGCTGGAAACAGGGAAACCATTAGGAGACTCAACAGTCTAGGTGAGGGATGGTGCTGGACCTCTCTGCAGGAGAAGTGCAGTCCATTCCTCCCCAGCTCAGTTGGTGCTCTCTCTGGTCTGTAGTCAGAGCAGTGGCTGAAGAAACCATGTGGCCAGCAGACACTGTGTCCTGGGTAAGGTAGCTGGAGGAGCAGGTCACTGGGAGTAAAAATAATGCTCTGGAAGCAAGTGCCCCTGCAACTGTAACTGGCTCCATTCAAAACCTTAGGGGTCCCACCATCAAAGCAACTTTTTAAAAGAACTCAACAAGAGTAGCATGCATGTTGAAAGAATTTGACTTCCAATCTCAAACTACATGATAATTATCTCATTTTAAAATTTCTTAAAATGGTACGGCTTTTACTTCTATTCACAAGTAGATTTAACAATTTCATATGATGTTATGCTATTTGATTGTTAATTACATCATTATTTTATTATCCAGAAATGAGAAATAGTTAGTATGCTTTAACATTTTTGAATTCCAGAAGGAAAAGAAACTAGATTGTTAACTTTTTAAAATAATAAACCCTTAAATCAGCCCATTCTTTGCCTTATAGTCTTTTTTTCAGCAAGTGCTGCATGATAAAGTAATTGTGTAATTAGGAATAAATGGCTTATAAGAGCGATACCTTATTTTGTTCTAAAAAGGTATAAATGTTCTGTATTCCTTTTTTTCAATGTGCTCCCATTAGAGCTAAAAAAGAAGTGATAAATATAATTTTGAAATAGTTGCTCTAAACACATTTGGTCACCAAGATTTTCCCATTGGCATGGTCCTCACATTTCCCCAAACAAAACTGAACATGTGTCAAAAGCTATGCTTTTGTCATGCACAGGTGGGACAAACTGTCTCCCTCAAATCTGGGTTTGGTTATCCTGGCCCGTTCAGTGGTTGTCATTTGTCTTCTTCCTCTGAGCAGATCATGGACAGACTGGAGAAAACAGCTGATGACCAAAGATGAACGATTTTTTTCTGTTTATGATGGCATCATCCTATAAACACAAGATTTTTATTGTTTTGTTCTTGTTTTAATGGCAGTTTAACTGCAATAGCACATGAATACCTTCCGTACATTTGCTATATAGCATTCCCGTTCTGGTTGACTCATTTGGTCGAAACATTAAGTTTACATGCTAAGGGGAGGAGAAAAGAGGGATAGGGTGCTAGGTTTAAGGGGAGGTAAAAAAGGCAATTATATTAAATTATAATTTATGGGGTAAGAGTGCCAGAATTTCATTTTTTATTCTAAAGCAAGGACCGGTTCATCAGAGGATACTCATAAGATGGGTAAACCTTTATATGCTTTTCTAAGGACACCAACTTACATATTTGATCCTAACAAGGTTCTGGTGGGTAAGAAGGGCAATGACTATGCCCACTTGCCAGAAGGGATTATTGAAAGCACTTTTCAGTCCTCCTCCCAGTTTTTTCCATCTAAATAAAAGGAGCATTATCTCCGACGGATCCGTCATTCCTAAGGGTATTGGAATGAGAAAATGACAGAACAGATGTGAATGCACTTAGAAAGTAAAAGCAATATATAAATGCAAGAGATTCTTAGTTTTATTACAGAGATTTATCTAGTCCTGCCACATTATGACAACATAAGCCCTATTAGCTACATGCATTATAATAATCTATCATTGGCAGAATCAGCCTTGGGTGGTAGCAGCTGGCTTTGACTATTAAGATAGAAATCTGTTGGAGATATGATAGATGAAGATGGTTGTAAAGAAATGAGACTGGTTAGTGTGTGCTACCTGTGGAAACTAGTCTTGGTTCTGTCTGGGCCCTGTAAACTCCTCCAAAAGAACGGATGTCTAGATGAAGCTAGCTGAGCCAGATTGAACAGAATATTAGGCTTGATAGCCAATGTCCTGGTTTCTAGATCCAGCTCAGCCACTTACTAATTGGGCAAAACCTTTCCGTTAAAGTATTACCTGACATGGTTCTTCTAGTAGGCCTAACTATATTATGAGTGAGTTGTTGACTTATGTCGGCAGATGTTAACTTGAAACTGCTGACAATAGTTTTATTTTAAAGGGGAAAATAAACAGAAATTTAGATCCAAATGGTGTATGGACTCTTTCTCTTCCATTTATTCATTTATCAAATGTAAATACTAAATATTTAGTGTATATCAGGCCCCAGCTGTAGGATTGAGGATAGAATAAAGAACAAAAGGAGAAAAGTCTTTATCCTCTCGGGGATTAGATTTCACTAAAGGAGAGTGTATTAGTATGCCATGGTGGCTGTAACAAATTACAACAAATTGGTGGCTTAAAACAATTTGTTCTCTCACAGTTCTGGTGGCAAGAAGTCTGAAGTCAAGGTGTTGATCAGGTCACACTCTCTTCCTCCAGAGGTTCTAGGGGAGAACCCATTCCTTGCCTCTTCTAGTTTCTGGTGACTGTGGGCATTCCTTAGCTTGTGGCCATATCATGTGAATCTTCAAGGCCAACATCTTCACATCCCTCTGTACAGTCTTTACCTGACTTTCTCTTTTATGTGTGTTAAATCTCCCTCTATCTTTCTCCTATACATGTGACTGCATTTAGGGTCTATCCTGATAACCCAGAATAAACTGTCCAACTCAAAGTTCTTAGCTTAATCACACCTCCAAAAACACTTTCTCCATATAAAGTGGACAGATTTGGGGGAGCTATCTTTCCACCTACCAGAGAGTGACAGTTAATGGATAGGCAAATTGATCTATAATAAGTCAGATGGTGTTCAGTGCTGGAGAGGTGTAAGGGGGATTGTTACGTTGGGGTGGGCTGGAGTTACTCTTGAGGATATGGCATCAGGAAAGGCCTCACTGAAATGCTGATTGAAACAGGAATCTGAAGGAAAGGAGACAGCAAGCACCATGGATGGCTGCAGGATGCCTTTTGGCCAAGGCCACTACATTACTAGAGGCACATTGTCCACCTCCCTTGGAAACTTAAGGTCATCCTTGTCTAATATATACTGGCCTGTTGTTCAGCATCTGGTCTTGATTTCTCAGACCATATTCCTCAATCTGGATGAATCCAGAGCATTCACTGTTACAGATGTAAGGTCTTAGAGGAACCGTATGAGAATGATCTTATGGAATCCTGAGTCCTCTGGTGTCTCAGCCAATTTCTGAAGTAGGGAAGCTTAAAATTTGACAGACACCGGTCCATATGCTTTCTTTATTTACTTTTAGAAAAGAATTCCCAAGTATGTTTGTTCTCTTTCTCCTCTTTCTCTTCTTCAAGTCTCTCTTATCATTAAGAAATCAGAAAGATTTGATTTTTTGGGGTCTAGATTTTAAAGGACTCTTTTAAAAAAATATTTCTAGTTTATATCAAAGGTAATCACATTGTTCCCCTTTGATCCTATTGATCTTCCTTAGGGACTTGAATTAATTTCAGTATTACTGAAGGCAGCTGTTTCAATCTTTCATAACTTGAGAGCTAATCATCTGAGAGACAGTGTCTCCTGTTTACATGACCTACATGTGGACTACACACTGCACAATTATCAGGGCATCATTCACAGAGAGGTTAACGATGGTCTTGAAGTTTCTTGTGCAATGGCTCTATGACCTCATTTGAAGGAGGTATGAGAAGACCTTCCATATGCAATACAAATGTCTCCAGTCCCTCCACCCCAGTCAGTGCTTGAGATTCTTTCCACTTGAGTTTTGCAGTTTACTCTGAAATACAAATATCCTCAAGAAGGCATGCACGTGGATATTCTAATCCCGTATCAGTCATTAACATCACAAAGTTTACTAGTTGATTCTCACTAAATAAGAGTAAGTTCTCTAATTGGAAAAGAAGGAGATTCAGGGGAAGAGCTAATGAACAATATGGGAAGCGCCCCCAGCCACAGCCTGAAGACAGTAAGTTTGGCGGTCAACGTATAAAGATGGGGAAAGTAGGAGACACAAAAGTCTCTGGTTCATTACAGCAGTGGTGCTGCTACTAGGCGTTTCAGCTTTCTGGGCCTCCTTTTACTAATTCCTTATTAAATAAAGAGGTTTATATGAGATAAAAAGGTCCCATTTAGTTATACAGCTTATGATTTAATTTAATAACAATTTATTGAGTGTTTACTCTATGCCAGACACTTATTAAGCCCTTTAACTGCATTATTTTATTTAATCCTTCCAATGACTCCCATGAGATACTTAGCATTATTATCTCCCTTTCAGAGATGAGGAAACTGAGGCTTAGAAGGATTTAGTTAATTGCCTACAGTCTCATAGCTCATAAGTGACTAAACCAGGATTAAACTCCATGTCAGTCGATTATAAAGCCCTTACCCTTATCCACGACACTCTGAGCAGAGGAAGGCACATCATATTTTCAAAACGTCAAACAGGAGAGCCATACCCCTTCTCCACAAGCCCTGCACCTAACAAAGGGTTTCCTAAGTTTTTCAGAGCCTCATCTGAAATTTCTGGCAATATTTTAAAATCACTGGAGAATGTGTATATACCTAGTGATAAGTTGCTGGGCTTGATGGTTTAACACACAGTCACTGTTCTAATCCACACACAGAGCTTGTGTTTAGTCACTCTGAACGAGCTCTTCTGGCCAACATGATTAGGACTTTGTTATAGACAAATCTACTAAGGCTGGGTGAGCAGCTCATAGATAAGCTGCTCTTCAAATGGCTTCTGCTATTAGAAACCACATCATGTTCTTAGTCCTGAGCTCAGAGGTTTAGCTGTGGTTCTTCCCACCTGTGAATCCTCCTCCAAAGAGATACCAAAGTTCAGAGGCAGAGAATACTTGACAAAGCAGAGCATCAGGATGTCTGTCCAGGAAACCTGCTGGAGTCCCCTTGGCTGGAACAAATGTGTCTCTGGGCATGGCCCATCATTTTGATACTTTTTTGACAATTTCTCAATGTGTATAGAAACAACCCGCCTCCCTTTATATTCATGTATTCTAGCACACAACGTCTGATTTTCTGCATGGCGGGAATCAACCAAGCGCTCACTCTCCATTCCCCAGTTCACCATTTTAATGCATTTCATGATCTTCTTGCTTTGGTGTACATTTCAAAATGACACATTTGATCAGTTCTTTAGGTAATATTGATGTTTTGCCCTTTCAAATGTGTCATTTGATTTTCTGATGTTATTCTCCGTCTGCTTTGGTAACACTTTCATTTAGTCATAGCTTTTTATTGGGTCCCCAAAGGTTTATATAAAGGAATCTGACTTGAGGGTATTTCATTTTATTTAAAAAATGTTTTTCTCCGTATTTTGCTCTTGTATGCCCCCAACTCCACATTTGCCAACAAATTTCTTCTCCTTCCTTTCCCCTTCCCTACAACCTCACCTCCTTATCCGCCTTTAAAAACACTGTGAATAAATTCTTCACTGCAATAGCCTCAGACCCTGGCCTTTCCTCAATCATATTTAAGTATTTCATTGTGTAAGGCCCATTGCCTTGCTTCTGCCATTCCCTGTGGAGTCAATCAAACAGCAATTTTTAAAAGCAGGTATGGGGAGCAGGCTGATGTTTTACATTTCTGACATGTTTTTATTGCCTTTGTTGAAGACATTTCCAAGTAATAATTTCAAATTTTCGGAGGCAGCAATAAAGTCCCAGTATAATCTGTTCTTTTCTTGGTGTTTGACTTTGTTTTTTCACTTTCTTTTTTTAACCAGTTCTGATTGTATTTACCTTAAGTTCTTAAGGTAAATACAAAATTCTAAAAAGTTAATTTCCACATTTCTGATCTTTTAACCTCTTCTTCAAGTACAGTAAATGTAGATATTAGAAACACACAACAGGGTTGAGAGACTGATTAAAAAGTGCATGACAATTTTTTTCCTGTGAAATATCTAAAGAGATGTGAAGAATGGAATCAAATAAATAATAGAAAGTACCAACCAAGTGCGGTGGCTCACGCCCGTAATCCCAGCACTTTGGGAGGCTGAGGTGGGCAGATCACGAGGTCAGGAGATCAAGACTATCCTGGCTAACACAGTGAAACCCCGTCTCTACTAAACAAAATACAAAAAAAATTAGCGGGGCATGGTGGTGGACACCTGTAGTCCCAGCTACTCAGGAGGCTGAGGCAGGAGAATGGCGTGAACTCGGGAGGCAGAATTTGCAGTGAGCCGAGATCCGGCCACTGCACTCCAGCCTGGGCGACAGAGTGAGACTCCGTCTCAAAAAAAAAAAAAAGTACCTTAGTTTTATTTTTACAATTGTGAAGGTAGATTTTCTCACAGCTTAGACCCCATACAGAGGAGCCATGCAACTTGCAAGAGTCCACCTTTTTAAGTTTAAAAACGTTCCCATTATAAAATATATTAGCTAAAATGTTTTTCCTAAGAAAAAAAGCATTGTAGTATAAATAAAAGCCATGAAGTAAGTTGATATCAAGTACTTTTTTTTTTTTAATCTCATCAGAAAGAGTAAGGATCCACTGATGTGTGGGAATGAGCAAAAAGTTCCTAGGATTGTGAAAGTCATTGGGCCCTCTATGATAGGAAAGTGGAAATGAAGTAAACAAGTTCACATAGCCCTAGCCTTTGGCATAATGTACATCAGCCAAGTTTGTGTTTAGGATCATTCTACTCTCCCCACTTCCTTTCTGCATGAATTATGCGTCCACTGCCCCTCAAAGTTGCTGATGCAGAAGTACAGTGCCATGGAAAGAGCGTGAACTATGACATTAAATGACTAGGATTTCAGTATAGGTTCTTCAACCATCAGATTGCAAAGCTAAACTTCATGACTTATTCTACATCTAGGAAAAGTGCGACTAATATGATCTGCTTCCCAGGGGGAGGCAGATGTCATTTCCTGGTAGGATGGAACATGCCAAAAATGACATCCAAGGTCACGCTACATTAGCAGTGGGAGTTTCCCCAGCAGCAGAGACAGTTTTCTCCACTTGAGGAACAGTGTGATGAGGGAGACGTGTTATGAGCGTGGCTGGGGCTGCCATGTGAACAGATAACAAGAGCATTCCACAGAAAAGAGGCAATTTGCAAGTTCAAATGGGTAAAATCAAGTCTGTGACTGAAGGGAGGTGGCTAAGTATAGTGACAACAGCAGGAGAGAAAGGAGTTTGATAGCTCACACATTTTTTTAGGACATTACTGTTCTACTGCTCCTGTCTTTAGACCTGGCCACCTTTTTTACCTATAGACTTGTTGACTGGGTGTGGTGGCTCATGCCTGTAATCCCAGTACTTTGGGAGGCCGAGGCGGGCAGATCACCTGAGGTCAGGATTTCGAGACCAACCTGACCAACATGGCAAAACCTAGTATCTACTAAAAATACAAACAAAATAGCTGGCTGTGGTAGCAGGTACTTGTAATCCCAGCTACTCTGGAGGCTGAGGCAGGAGGATTGCTTGAACCCAGGAGGCGGAGGCTCCAGTGAGCCGAGATTGCCCCATTGCACTCCAGCCTGGGCAACAAGAGTGAAACTCTGTTTCAAAAAAAGTATGGACTTGTTTCTATACATCTAGATTTCCAAGTCTTCCTTGTTTTTCTTAAAAGAAGACTAACTGAAACCCGTAAATTTTCATTCCATGCTGCAACCCCATGCACACAATGTCAATACTCCTCTAGTCCAACTTTATTGTTCTCTATAGCATTTATTTCCATCTATCTGTCTCTCTACTGGAACATAAGATCCATAAAAACAGTGATTTTTGCTCTGTTTCTTCATTGCTGTACTCTCAGAACTTAGAATAGAGGCTATTTCAGAGTTGTCACTCAGTGAATATTTGTTGAATGAAGAGATCAATTATTAGAGATTGCTAAGAAATATACATAAATGAAGTCATATCTTAAAGGAAGAGGATTTGACACCTTCAGTGATAGCTTCTAGACTACATTAATCACATGTCCAACATTTTTTTGTGCAGTAATTTTGTGCCAGGCACTGTGCTATGCTCTTGGAAACCCACCAGTAAATAGGACCAGGTTGTGGCCCTCAACAATCTTACCTTCTGACAGGGATACAAGTAAACCTTTTCTTGTACAACAGTATAATGAGGACCACCATATAAGCATGCACAAATTATTTCTTTAAGAAACTGCTTTATGATACATTTTCCATAATTCTTCTACCTAGGATAAAATTCAGTGTATAAGAAAATCTGAGAATACATTCATAATTGTTGGCTTCGGGGGAAAAATTATTCTGAGATGGCAATTATATTCCAAAGAAGAGAGAAACACTGGTGTTCATGGTGGCATCTTCTTGGACTCTAAGAGACATCTGCCTCTGATGATGTCTCCACAGAGCTTAGAGCTGTACCAGTCCTCTCTACCATGCCCTTCCTAGTAGAAAATAAAATTCCTCACCCAACAAGAAGGAAACTTGGCTAATTTCTCCCTACAAAGAATCTTTGAAGTTCAAAAGCATTTGAATTTGCTTTGCAATAAGTGGTGACATAAACTCTTTCTCCCAGCCTTTTACCATCTGGAATTCTTTTAGCTGGTACATCAATACTACACCACCACAAGAGAGTCACCCTGATGATTTTTTTTTTTTGAATGCGTATCACAAAAAGCCCTGCATGAGGCCTAGGATAAGAAGAGTCATCCAGAGAAAAAAATGAAATGTAATTTAGTATAGGAATGTTTAAATTATGTGGTGATTCTTTGGTAATTTTTGTCAAAAACAGATCATTGCATCTTTACAGTGATATTGGTATCTAGTAAATAACTGAATGAATGACATTCTTTAGCTATGAGAGAAGAATTTTTGTTGTTTTGATTTACATTTTTAAAATTATGAGTAAGGTGACATTTTCTTTTTTTTTTCTTTTTTTTTTTTTTTTTGAGACGGAGTCTCGCTCAAGGTGACATTTTCTTATATGATTATTTGTTATTTGTGTTTTTTCCTATGAAATTATTTGCCATTTTATTTTAGGTTGTTTATATTTTGTAAACTGATAGATTGATGGCTTTTCTCTTTAATGTGAGCATTTTCCTAATGAAAGACAACGGGATTATCAGCTACAAATTTCATAATTGGAGCATTTGACTACTTTGCTATTTTTAAGCACTAAAGATTTTGCTTGGAGCTCAGACTGTGTATAACTCTGCCAATGATTTCTTACAATCTTGTGAACTACAGGGACATAGATTATGAGTGTTTCCATTCTTTTAATGGAGGAATTGAGTCACAGTCTGAGTTTTTTTTGTCCAGAGTGACAGAAATGTTGGTTTATAGTTCATCGTAGCCCTCCCTGGAGCATTCATCTAAAAAATTCTTATAAAGCAAGAGGATGGTAAAAAATAAGTGTGCAGTAGTATTTCCAAACATGGGAAAATCTTTCTTTTGTTAGAGATCAGGTGCCTTTGTACTGCAGGTGCGTTGGCATTATTCTTTGATTAATCAATGCTGGACAGGGCTTCTGGCTAATCTCATTAGCTAATAGTGCTTCTGGGTAATTAGCTTGATGTGTGCAATTATCCTCAGATTTTAGGGGCTTTTTTTCCACTTTGATAGCATTGGTATGCATTTAATGCTTTGGAGTGCCGTGGCCCTTTGAGAGATTGAGCAAAATTCCCAAGTCTTTTCGTATCAAGAGAGCATGACATCCTACCTGGCAATGGAATTATCTGAAGTCTGTCTACTAAGCACCCTGTTACTGCCAGAAATTTCTCAAGCATGCATGCACTTGTGTGCTCACACACACTACAGACACACACACACACCACACACCTCACACATACAGACACAATCCAACTGATGAAATCTGCAAGTACTTCCAGAACTTTTTATTTTTTCTAAAGTCAAGAATCTCCACATTTCATGATAAAAATTCTAACTAGGATTTGGCCAAATACGACAAATCAGAAAGAAAAGAAAATTCCATATGACAAATATTTCTGATATAATAGATGGAATATTAAACATTTGGTCCTTTAAGGATCTCTTTTCTTTTGGCAAAGAACCCAAGAGATCTGAGCTTTAATTGCAAGTAATTTCATCCTGCCACTATCTAGCCCTGTGACTTTGGGCAAGCCATTTCACCTATTTGGTATTCAATTTATATTTGTATTTATAAAATGAGAAAGGCCAGTCATATTAAAATATGTTTTAAGCTCCTATTGTGAGCCAAGCCTGTGCTCACCAGGAGATACCATGGGCCCACAGGAAGGATTTGGCCTACCAAGCTGGTTGTCTAACCGTGTTGGATTCAGTGATTCCTAAGATCCTTTCAAACGAGCAGCTTTATGACTCTACCATGAACCAATCTTCCCTTTTTGTTTTTTTCCTTCCAAAATCCCTCAGGAAGAAAGGAGGAAAAAGTAAGTCTATTGAGAATTTAGGTGCTGTCCAGATGTTTCAATCCAGGTGGAAGTTCTTCAGTAGAATAGGAATGCTAGGACGTTTCATTGTGCTTTCCCTTTTTCAGCCTCCCCATTGTTACTCTTAACCCCATCCATCATGAGCCCCCAAAAAAGGAATTAAGGAAGGCCGTTTATGCCTCTTAAACAGACTTAAGCCTTCAGTCTGCACCTGTGTCTACAGGCCAGGTCATTTCATTCCTCCACTGACAGAGAGCACCCAGCTGAATTTAGACCCAAAACATATATCTCAGCCTGCAGAGCAATGCCCCTCAGCTGCTGTATCTAAGCCATTTTATTTCAGGGCATTTTTAGCAACCTTGCCTAAACCAATGCTGTCAACTAAATAACCCCTATGGACACTAATGGAACCTTCAAAATGAATTGTCCTATTATGAAACTTATCATTCTTTTGTTATTGCCTAAACAACCTGGAGTTTGATTTTTTTCCCCTTGGGTCTGGTTGCAAAAAATAGCAGAAAGCACCTTAGTTATGTTCAAACTCTTGCCTTGATATGATTTTATATAGCCCTTTCAGAGAAAAAAATCATCAGCCATGACTCATAGGAAATTTGCTAAAATGCATTATTGTCCCGCCACTGATGGCCTATTACCCAGGTACTATAGGTCAGAAAAAGAGTGTTTACTGTCTCATCTGAAACAAAGCTGGTTTATATTAATGATCAATGCAACAGCAAATATATTGAATTTTATTCTCCCCTTTAACCCTGCTTCCATAATAATCTTAATAATGGGACAAAAATGGCCGGGCGCAGTGGCTCACGCCTGTAATCCTAGCATTTTGGGAGACCGAGGCGGGTGAATCACCTGAGTTCGAGACCAGCCTGCCTAACGTGGCAAAATCCCATCTCTAAAAAAAAATACAAAAAATTAGCCGGGCATGGTGGCGGGCACCTGTAACCCCAACTACTCGGCAGGCTGAGGCAGGAGAATCTCTTGAACCCGGAAGACAAGGTTGCAGTGAGCAGAGATCGCGCCACTGCACTCCAGCCTGGGCAACAAGAGTGGAACTCTGTCTCAAAAAAAAAAAAAAGAAAAGAAAAAAAGAAAAAGGAAAGAAGCTTTCACCATCTTTCTCAGCAGCCCTGTGTTCCTCCCTGTTTCAGGCAATTTTTCCCCCTGAGAGCTTGAGGGAGTCAGATATACATAACTCAATGATTTTCTTTCTCTTATATATTTAAAAGAAAAGAAGTATTTGAGTGACTACAAAGTATAGGAAGTGACAAGTCATGCAGTGTTTTTCCATTCTTTAGTCTAGATAGGAATACTTTTCTGTTCTTTCTAAAGTTAGTAAATGAGAGACGTTGGATGGCTCTCTAAATAGCTAAGCATTGGAGCATTTATGTTGTTATTATTATTTTTATGCATGCTATTTTCCCTTAGCAGTAGAAAAGAAAATAAATAGTCTTTTCATTGCCAGCTCTATTTTTGTTCAGGGCTTAACTAGAAGATATATCTAATCATAATGAGCAGAGTATAAAGAATATTAAGATTAAAAGAACTTATATTTTCCTTTATCCTCTCAACAATCTCCAGATGGATTTCCTAGCGGTTGCCTTCTAAATCTTCTTGCACAGTGAGCTGTAAATCTCGGACCCAGCAAGCTTCTGGTTTGGCTGAACACAGCCTTTCATGTACAATATGTACAGCCTGAATAATGGCAGAAAATTATTCAGAGGATAATTACAGCAATTGATCTTGAGATGTTTTGTAGCGTCCTTCATAGATCATTCTTCAAAGCCTTTTGGAGAGATAGTGTCTATGGAGTCTGCGAGAGGCAACAGGCTTCTAGGGTCTAATGTAAAATCAATAGCCTGCAAGTGTGGTAGCCACCTGAAAAAGAAGGGAGGACAACCCCTAGAAAAACTCGGGGCAGTGGTTGGAGACAGTTCAAAGAACCGTATGATCTGATAGATGGTCTCTTGTGAGTATTGTCATGATTGTCTTCTCCAGCCATATCCTCTATCTCAAGTATTCTAATGCTATAAAGCCTATAATTGTACATTGCTCTATTGTTTCCAAATAACTCTCCAGGAAGTCCCACCACATGACTCTGAACACCTTTCTATAAAGTAGGAGTGGTGAGCCATTAACCTATTTTACAGATGAGAAAAATGGTAATGAAGGGTCAGCTTTTTTTTTTTTTTTTTTTTTTTTTTGGTCAGGGTTACAGCACTGGCAAACGGAGGCACTTGAAGAGCACCTGGTCTCTTGACCATGAGTCCAGTAGACTCTGCAATGCTCTCTCTGCTCCCTGAGAATCTCTAAACAAGAAGTGAAGTTCCCACTTGACTTTGGGGGAAATACCACAGACCATGCTGTAGATGAGTATGTTTCCTACAGAGAAGAATGATTTGAACCCCTACTCCTCCCCTTGACACCACTTCTATATACACACCTCCATGCACACATCGCCAGACACACAGACCACACACACACACACACACACAGGTATTCTCTTTCCTTAACTTTTCTCAATGGTCCTGCCTAAAGTAGGAAACAGATGGGCAGCTGAGCAAGCATACCTGTATTGGACAGAGAAATCAATAGAGCCAGTTATTTCATAAACGGCTCCAAGACACGAGGAAATTCATGGCTTGGAGAGAGCGTGTGGTTGGGGGAGGACGGGTTGTGGAGGAGGGAAGTGTATCCTTTCTTGATGGCAGCCTGTTTTCAGAGGTGCCTGGAATGCTCACAAACCAGTCTATAGCTGAGCAGACCCAGCTCAGACCTTTAGATGGTGACATTTTAATTTTGAATCCCTGGCACCTATTATGATGTGTGGCGTAGACCATCTTACATATAATTATATACACATTAAATGTATGTTGTGAATGTCATATTTTTATAATGTACATTTATGTAATTATATAAATATTTTATAGTATAAAATAATTATTTTTTAATTTTTTTCCACTGAGCTGAATTGAACTCATGGTGTAATTTCTGATGAACTTGAATGAGGCCTGAGTAACTGGTAATTATCGCCTGAAAGAAAAGACTTGTGTTCGGAAAAAAAAAAAGCATGGAAATCAAATGATGATTGACTTAATCTGGTCAATTAATGGAAAACAGAGATGCCAGATTTATATCCCCAACTAATTAGCTAGTAATTAACATTCTCCTACCTCTACCTTTTACCAGAGCATTTTTTTTCACCCTAGAGAATCCCCATGAAGAATAACACAATTGTCTATTTGTTTTATAACTTGTGCATCAGCAACCTTAGACTATCAAAATTAAAATAATCAATTATTTGCCTGTGTCTTTGCAGATGGGATTGAGGTTTCTTTAAATGATATCGAAAAAGGTGTGTGTGTTTGTGTGTGCATATGATTAAGCTTTTAAGCAAGTTGTTACTTAGAACAATAATCAAAGGTTGAGCTTTCATGCAGCTTTTTTTGTTTGTTTTTTGAGACAGTCTCGCTCTGTCACCCAGGCTGGAGTGCAGTGGTGTGATCTCGGCTCACCGCAACCTCCGCCTCTGGGGTTCAAGCGATTCTCCTGCCTCAGCCTCCTGAGTAGCTGGGATCACAGACGCGTACCACCACACCTGGGTAATTTTTGTATTTTTAGTAGAGATGGGGTTTCACAATGTTGGCCAGACTGGTCTTGAACTGCTGACATCCGGTGATCTGCCTGCCTCGGCCTCCCAAAGTCCTGGGATTACAAGTGTGAACCACTGCATCCAGGCTTTCATGCAGCTTTGTCTAAAACTTAAAATCTGTAATTACTGTTCTTTTCTTCCCTATCAAAGCCAAGACAACACTCCCCATTGAGAAGAGGTCCAGGGTATGTGGCACGTGTGTGTGTGTGTGTGTGTGTGTGTGTTACAAATATAGTGATACAGGAACAAAGGAATTTCTGTAATGAAACGGATTCCTAACCAACTGCTGGAGTAGTTCATCATCCACTTTTACCCTAAGAGATGTGCTATGGGAGTGTGATATTGTTATCCCCGATTTCAATCCAGAAAAACAGCATTCATTTATTTTGCTTACAGCTTGATATGATTTTATCGGTGATGAATTTGTCTAGGTTCATCAACCCATTACCAAGTCAGGACCATATGTGATAATATTTTATGAACTTGCATATTCAAATGGGCATTATCCATTTCAGAGCAGTCACTCTGAAAACCTATATACTTTTTTTCCAAGATGCTCTTAATTCATGGTGTAGCTAGAACACTGGATTAGGAGGTAGACAATCAGGCTCCTATGTGAGTCCACTACTAATGAACAGTCCTGTGACTTTTATCAAAACATATCCCCTTCCCTCCTCTCAGTTTTCCTATTTGTAATGGGGACGAGCTGATGATCTCTGCTAGCTCTGAAATCATACGAGTCCATAGCTTCCATGTGCCAAACCTTGGGGGACTTTTGGAAATTTCTTCTGTCCCTTATAATATGTTATTTTGAATTTCCTCAGTGGTTGCAATTTTTTTCCATTGAAAGCAAATTTGATTTGAAACAGCTAAAGATCACCAAGAGCTGAGCCTAGGGATTAAAGTGCTTGATCAAGCTGGTTATGAGCATTTTGGGTCAAAAATGAGCTGTGACTACAACTTAATAAGATTGGTTTTCTCAATGTGTCAAGAAAATTGACTTTGAGTGCCTATCCCAAAGAAGACTTCTAAAAACAATTCAAGTACTGACAGTTTAAGAAGACTGTTTTGAAGAAAAAAATATTCTTTATTTGGCCAAACATGCTGTTATATATTGGGTCAAAACCAAAATGGTCTTATTACCTTTTAAGACTTTTAAGCTGCATTTTGAATGTATCAAGCCAGAAACGCTTCTTATGATACTAAAGTTAAAAAGCTGTTACTGCGTAAAGTAGAATCATATCTCTTTACCATAATATTCTGATTTTAAAGAGGATATTGTTGTCTGTTGTTCAATTTATTATTTTTATTTATTTATTTATTTATTTATTTATTTATTTTTTGAGATGGAGTCTCGCTCTGTCACCAGGCTGGAGTGCAGTGGCATAATCTCGTCTCACTGCAACCTCCGCCTCTCGGCTTCAAGCCATTCTCCTGCCTCAGCCTCCCACACAGCTGGGACTACAGGTACCTGCCACTATACCAGGCTAATTTGTATATTTTTAGTAGAGATGGGGTTTCACCATGTTGACCAGGATGGTCTCAATCTCTTGACCTCGTGATCCGCCCACCTCGGCCTCCCACAGTCTGGGATTACAGGCGTGAGTCACTGTGCCCAGCCTATAATTATTATTTATATTAATAGTAATTAACATGTATTGACTGCCTTATGTAGGCTAAGTACATCAGATACCATATCTCATCTTTTCCCAATTCTAGGAGACAGGAAGTAGATGAAGAAACTGAGTCTCAGAATGGTTAACTAATTTGCCCAAGATTGCAAAACTAGTTAGTGGCTCAACAATGTTGGAAAGTTTTTCTGACCACAAAGTATACCATAGTGTATTGTTGTTATAAATTTAGAAATTCAAGTATTGGTGAAAAATGTTGGTTTCTCCTTAATTGCACCCTAGTCCTGTCTTAGTTTGGGTTTCTCCGAAGAGCAGAGCCTGAAAAAAAACCTGGCTGCAGGCTATTCATTTGTGGGTTAATATCCAAGGAAATGGAGTGAGGCAGTTGAGAGAGGGAGGCAGGGAAGGAGAACTATTCAGGTTGCTGCTGTAGGCAAGAGGGGCCCAATTCTGCCTTCACTCCAGGAAGCACACAAAATGCCTCCTGCAAATATCTGCCTCGTGGAGGAGGACTGAGCAGTTGCCACTGGCACATGTTTTCTGTTGGCTGACGGTTGCCCCTGGAAGCTCTCTGAACTTCCAGTATCCACTTGTGTGTAGACTGAGCAGGATGCTCATTGGAGAAGCCCTTGGATAGAATGCAGAAGACGTGACTGAACTCATCCTAGAGGTGGCATTACCTGCTCCCAGGGCATCTTCTCCAATCATCACACCATTCGTGCTGTTGGAATTCTCTTCACCCTTGAATGGCCTGCTTTTCTTTTCTCTAGAAATTCTATTCACCCTTTAAGGTACTGATCAGGTGTCATGTTATCTGTGAAGCTGCACTTGACCCTGCCTCTTCCTCCCTCTAACCTTCTACTACAGATCAGTCATAAGACTATCCTTTTTATAAATTTTTATTTTTATTATTTTTTGAGATGGCGTCTTGTTCTGTTGCCCAGGCTGGAGTGCACTGCCTGATCTCGACTCACTGCAACTTCTGCATCCTGGGTTCAGGCGATTCTCCTGCCTCAGCCTCCGAGTGGCTAGGATTAAAGGTGTGCATCACCACACCCAGCTGTTTTTATATTTTTAGTACAGACAGGTTTCTCCATGTTGACCAGGCTGGTCTTGAACTCCCAACCTCAAGTGATCTGCCCGCCTCAGCCTCCCAAAGTGCTGAGATTACAGGCATGAGCCACCATGCCCTGCCAGACCATTATATATTCTATTGATGTCTTATAGGCACACTACTTGCTTACAGGCTTTTTTCCCTCAGTAAATCTGAATTTCTTGAGTGCATTGATTGTATTTGCTCAGTTCTATAACCATGTAACAGAGCCAAGATATTTTCATATTTTAATTAATGAAACAAGCGAAGGAATGAGTGCATATCTATTTTTCATGATTTCACAGATTTCAATCCTGAATTCTTTCTGCTTTCTCCTTCCCAGACCAAGACAGAAGAGCACTAACATTTCCTATCATTTTAGGTGCCCTTCCCTGGACCTTCTCCAGACCTCTTTGATCTTGAGATGTGGCATCCAGAACTTCCTAGAGTGCTCCAGGTGACACCGCACCACAGTTGTGCATATTGAGGTGATCCTGGCATCTGTTTCTCTGCTTCTCAACCCAGCGGCAGCAACTTATACATTATTGCTGGCAATCATTTTGGTTTCCTGCATTACAGTGATTCATGGACAGGCCTCTCTTCCCTAATGGACTGCAGACTCCTGAGGGGAAGAGAATTGTCTTATTCATCTTCCTATTCCCACAAGAGAGAGAAGGTGACATACTGAATGGTCAAGGACAGCCACCTTCTCATACAATGGTCATAATAATGATAGTTCACAATGATTAAGCATTTACCATGTCCCTGTCTCCCCGAATGCACTATATGCACTGTATGAGTTATCTTACATCATTTTCTCACTATAGCCTTTGAGATGGTGTTGTCATTATCCCCATTTCACAGACAAGGCAACTGCAACTTAGATTGAGTAGGTGACTTGTCTAAGATTATGCATCTAGCAAGTTGCATAATTTTAGAGCCAGGAATGAGTTCAGGCCTCTCTGAACCTAACCAGAGTCCATGCAATTACAATAGCATGGCCTGCTAGGGGCTTTTCCAAAAGACGGAAGAGAGCACAGAGATCATCAAAAACAATGAGGGAAGATTTGTTGCTTGTGTGCTTATTTATTTATTTATTTAGATCAATGGTACTCAACCAGGGGCAATTTTCCCAGGGAAATATGTCTCAACACATTGCCACATTTCCCCCGGAGGGGGCAAAACCACAGCTGGGGTGGGGTACTACTCGCATCTAGTGGGTTGAGGCCAGAAATACTGCTAAAATCCTACCATGTGCAACAAATAATTATCCACCTCAGATTGGCAATAGTGCTGAGGATGAGGAAATGAAGAAACTGAGAAAGAAAAGGAGGAAGGGAATAGGTCTAACACAACACAGTGGCAAGGCTGGGATAAGGACTGAGCCTTCTGCCTCTTTATCTCATTGCATTTCCAACTCTACCGTGCCCTTAAGTTGTACTGGCTCATCCTGATGGGTGGTAGTTACTGCATGTGGAAATGCTTTGTAAACCATAATGTTGCACAAAGGTTAGGTTCTGGTCACCAGCCACATCTCCCTGCTTGGTCATACTTTAACTGACTTCTCAGGACTGGCTCCTGCTTGTCTGGATCTATTCACTCTTTCAGCCTTCTCTTCTGTAGCTGAACTCTGATTTCTCTCTCTCCTCCATCATCCCTACCCACTGCCTCCTGAGGGGATCACAGAGAAAGTTTTTTATCTTATACTTCTATAACTTCCTTCATGATTCTTAACATGGAGTGGGCTTTTTCATTGAAGTGATACTCCAGGCTAATATACTCAGGGATGTTCTTGTCCTTCTAGACCTACTGCGTGGTTCAGTTTCATTAAAAATACTGGATTTAACAAGTTGGGCCATACTCGTGATTCATTCTGGGAAAGTATCTATTTCTGAACATCCTGTTTTGGCCTCCTTTAAATGATCCTGGTGTCTGACAAGTCCTTGCATCTCTAGGACTCCACCAGACCCTTCCCAATTTACCTGCTCTGATTTGGTACTTGATGTTTACACCTTGCATAGTTCTGACCCCTACTGGACTTTGCATCTTGATCCCAAGTCTCATTGCAAACACTGGTCCTGATGGCTAATTGTGGGCTTTAGGTGGAACTCTATTCTCTTTGAGACCTAATTCCCTTGCCAAACTCCTTACCCTTTTAACTTGCTCACCAGGAGAGGGAGATTGGATGTATCTCTCATAGCAGTGTTGGGGAAGGGCCTTAATGCCTAGTTTGTAACTGGCTTTAGAGGACCTCCACCAAATATTCTGGGTCCTGTTGGTAGTTTATAATAGGTGTTTCATTCATAAATTTCATTTTAAAATTTCTAACTACGATAGCCTGTAACGGATTACAAATAAGTAAGAAATCAAGCAATCAATATTCTAAATAAGTAAATACATAAGAATTCCTCCACAATTTACTGCCCATTATGTGAAACACCAATGCCAAAGTAAATGTTGGAAGTTTCCCAAGTTCCAACAGCCTGGGCGTGGTGGCTCATGCCTTGTAACTCTAAAACTTTGGGAGGCCAAGGCGGGCAGATTGCCTGAGCTCAGGAGTTTGAGACCAACCTGAGCAACATGGCAAAACTCCGTTTCTACTAACAATACAAAAAATTAGCTGGGTGTGGTGGCACATACCTGTAGCCCCAGCTACTTGGGAGGCTGAGGCATGAGAATTGCTTGAACCCGAGAGGCAGAGGTTGCGGTGAGTGGAGATTGTGCCACTACACTCCAGCCTGGGCAACAGAGCAAGACTCTGTCTCAAATAATAATAATAATAAATAATAATAATAATAAACAAGTTCCAACAAATTGGAACATCTCCAACTAGTGCTCTGTTTTCAACTAAAGATACAGAGGGAATGAAAGAATCTGTGTGTATCTGTGTACACTGTGTGTGTGTGTGTGTGTGTGTGTGTATACTCAGTAGGACCATCGTGTGTGATAAGGGGACAGAGGGTAGAATGTACGCATTACACATTTCATCTCTTTCCTTTCTGTTTTCCTTTCTCCCCTATTTCTCCCAGTTGAAGATATTTAAAAACAATTATAGCACTGGATAGAGTATTCTGGCTCAGAGAAAGTTGAGGTTTCAGCCTTCCATACTATATTTGATATAATCATGAAACCACAGAATTGATTTTTTTTTTTTTCGAGTAGCAACAACCACTGCTACAAGATCACAGACAAACTGCAAAGCACACAGTTTATTTGGCTGGTCCTTCCACCTCTTTGGATTTCTATCCTATTTGTGTTTTTCTGTCTGTCCAATAGCATAGGAAGAAACGAGTTTTGAGTGCGCCTGGTGGCCTAACTCTGGTAGAATGCTACCACACCCATCAGAAAAGCTCTGACTTGTCCTTGGCTGCAAAGACCTGAGGTCTTCTCTTTCAAAGACTCCTAGAAAGTGTCTTTTTGCAGCATCTTGGCCAATTCTCACTAGAGTTCTATTTGGAACGGGTACTAAAATGCAAGCCAGAGTCAACAGAAGAGTATCTTTATATTGAAGTTATATTCAAGCTTTGATGCCAGCTAAATTCACTATCTTTCATATTCTTGTCATCATGAGATACTACCAAAAAATCCAAGACCCGCTGGTCATTCACTTTTCCACTTGAGGCTTCTTATTATGAATTGTTCTGTATTTTTTTATTCCCAATTTTCCCTACCTCTGCCTTCATCCAAATGCCACCCAGAACCTAAATTCAAAAGTAAACAAACTCCTGTCGAGCTACAATTCCTCCACAGCCCAATTCCTCTCTCTCTGGCTTTCAGTGGATCCTGGCAATCCCTCAAGAACACTGCAGGCCTAGTGTTAAGAGCTCAGGCTCTGTGTTCAAATCTTCTGTGTTCATATCCCAGCTCTGTCACTCACGAAGTATATCACTAAGTAAGTTTGGGCAAGTTACCAAAAATTTTTTAGCCTCAGTTTCTGAATCTGAAAATGAGAGAAACAACTCCTTCGTGATTATCATGAGGATTAAATGAGTATACATAGGAAGCACAACGATGCCTAACATATTGGGAGACTTCAGTAGACAATAGTATTTAGTCGGTCCTGCAAAGACTGCTTGCATTCCTCGCACTTCAGTATTTGTTTGCTTGGAGGTTTTCAGCATCTTCTCAGCGAAGCATTTCCTTCTCTAAGCCACTACTCCTTCACTCCCACATAAAAACCACCGCTTGCTGTGAGACTCACCCTTGCAAGATTTTCATTCTTTACCCTCCTCACCCATGCCATAGCCTCACATTCATCCAGAACTTCTGCATTGTCTCACAGTAAGTTCAATTTCAAGCACCACCGTTGGACTATATGGCACCCATGATGGGATGACTTGTTCATCCTCCTGCAAAACCACCCCTGTGCATGAGTTTATTTCCTCAGCATCGACACCTCAGCTTCTCAGCTCCTGAACAGTACTGGAGATAAGGAAACACCCTTGCTGCTACCCATTTGCCATGAATCCATTTTAAATGTTACATCTTGCAACTGAGGAGACCAGTCTCAGTCAAGTTGCCTCAGACTTTTGCTCAAGGGCACACAACTAATGAATAATTAAAACCAGAACTCCTGACTTCAAGTCCAGATGTTTTGTGCCACACCAGAGCTGCTTTGCAAGGTTTTCTGAAGTTTATGCCCATTTGTTTGGCATTTTGGGACCCAGAAGAAGCATTTAATGTTATGTGTAAGCTTGGAGATGCTACTCTTCCGCTCTCCTGTAGAGATTATTTACATAAGTATTTGTCTTTCATTGTCAGATATGTACTTTTTCCCATACAAATTTTGTAACTCTCCTCTCCTAGCCTATGAGGATATATCTATGGTCCCATTTATCTGGGCAAAGGGGCTCATTTTACCTGGGCAGCAGGAAAGGGGAAAAGAAAACTCTCCTATTTCCTGAGCTAGCAGGGTTCCCACTCTTTGGGGTTCAATGGCAGGCCAATAGTCTGTCACCCAAGGCATCCATTGGCTGAGGGAAACATGGGGACAGGGAATGAAAGACTCACTAGGAATGAGCTTGGGGCTGACGGTGTGTTGTGCGTTGGTTGGTATTTATTTTCTCTTTGAAGGAAGGGGAATGGTGATGGCAGCTAGATTGTCCTAGTCTCACTGGACAGGAAATATCTTCCAAGAAGGAAATGATGATGTCTCCTCAGGCACAGGAAGTGGAGAGATGGTTTGGTGCTTGGAACAGGGTGGCTCCCTTATGAATAAACATTCATTGAAGATGACTTCATCGGTGAGTATATTTCATGCATTCCCTTTTACTTTTCCTTAATCTCACATGTGGAGAACAGGCTAGAGGGCAGAAGTACTCATTTTGAGAAAACATGAACCTCTGGAAGTGAGGTTTTAAGAGGAATACCTTCCTACTCCATGAAATGAATTGATTTAATTACAATTAATTATTTATTGAAGTTCTACTATGTAGATGTAATGAGAAATACTGACATTAACCAAAAAACCCATCCAAACCATCTTCTACTCTTAAGGAGTTTACTATCTAGTTTTAGTCAGAGGTAAACTAAGCAGCAAACAACAATAGTAGTTTTCATTTAACCTTTCAGTGGGGTCAGGGGATGCCCATGTGTGATAAAATTTAAATCACCCTCCTATGGACCATTTAAGTTTTATGAATTTTCACTTCACAGATGAGAGTCCTTCAAGGGCAGATATATTTATTCTCCTTTATGGAAGAGGAGCAACACTGTTCTAGGTCACTGCTGAAGTATACATCAGACTCTTTTTCAATACTCCTGTTGTGAGAAAGGAAAATATAGATGAATTGATTAAAAATTGTAATAGTGAGTACTTTTTTGGCTGGGCATGGTGGCTCACACCTGTAATCCCAGCACTTTGGGAGGCCAAGGTGGGCAGATCACGAGGTCAGGAGATCAAGACCATCCTGGCTAACATGGTGAAACCCCGTCTCTACTAAAAATACAAAAAATTAGCTGGGCGTGGTGGTGGGTACCTGTAGTCCCAGCTGCTCGGGAGGCTGAGGCAGGAGAATGGAGACAGAGCGAGACTCTGTCTCAAAAAAAAAAAGTGAGTACTTTTTATAATTATTTTTATGTGTTACGTAAAAAATTGGGACACATAGAAGAATCAGATAAATACTTGGGACAATTGAGAAAGTTTCCATTTGAAGTTTGTATATTTAGATTAACAGAGGCAAATGGTAGAGAGACAGACTTATTCAGGAGCAGAGGTTTTAGTGCATCCAAAACTGGAGTTGGACCATTGGACATAGTGAATGGATCAACACTGAAAGTATTCAAGGAGGAGCTGGAAAAATACCTTCAGGGATGATGGCAATGAAGGTCTCTTTTTGGATAAAAGCGTTGTTGTTGTTGTTGTTGTTGTTTTGTCCTGTAAGCTCCTTCCTACATGTTATGGTCTCTCTCTGATTACAGTTAAGGTTCCCCAAAGAGCAGTTCTTACTTGAATTCCCAGAAGATGACGTCCACCCCTTCTCTCCTGTCCAATCACAGCTCTGAAAGCCTTTGAGAGGTTTCCATACAGGAGCAGATGCAGAGTGGAGAGGAAAAAAATATTACTTTGCAGCAACTGGTGCTCCATCAAAACAGAGGCCTTGCGAAATGACGGCAGACATCAGTAATCGCCACAGCACTGGCCTTATTTATAGGTTTGGGAGAAAGATAAATACTGTACATGCACATTCTAATTAAGGCCAACACTTCCCAGCATGCACAGCTCTGCATCTCATTCTCCCTGCCACTGCTGCCGCGTCTCATATTTTCTGTGCTGTTCTTGTGATTAGTAATGCTGTACTGCCTAAAATGTATGGAGTCCCAAGTTGGCTACAGGGCACAAGGATTTAATCCATTGGAGCTGGACTCAGAAACACCACAGCTCATTTGCCCTCATCTTCAGTGACTGACTAGGGCACTTAGACCATGGATAGTGATGTGGCGCTTAGGATGACCTGTGAAGGGACCGCAGGTCCACTCTGTACAGCACTTGATAGGAATGCTCCCTCCTCAATGCAATTCATGCCAACTAAGCATCTGTTGCATGTGGAGGAGAGAGATAATCTGTTTCCATCAGACATATTTCTAAGATAGATTTTTGAATGGCATAAAGCTAATGCTCTTTTTACATTCTCCCCTGCCTATTATATAATGAAAAAAAAATACAGTGTATGCCATGCACATATAACTAATGTCCCTTACAGAAAGCCCATCCTAGCTTTGATTTTTGGGAGATGAGGACATCATGATCTAATATAGCTAATCATGTCAAAGGCACAATCAATAAGAATACACTGATCTCATGGTATAATTAAGTCTGCATAAGTTCATTTCTAAACCAAATCAATCAAAAGTAGTCAATCTAACCAGGAATTCACAAGTATCATTAATAAAAAAAATCAGGATTTATTTTTCAAAATACTAGCATCTTGCTATTTAAAAATTTCTACCTATTCTTAGTTCCTTAGCATGTCCTTATATAAACACACTGAAATAAAACTTGGGTTCTTTTCTTGAAAATAATACAACCTTTCATCACTGCAAAAATAACTTAGTAAAAGTATTTCCTTCAGTTTCTTCCCAGAAGTACCATCATTTCATTCTGGAGAGATCTTCAGATCATCCTCAGAACATGTATACACAGTGGGCAGGGACTGAATAAACATCTGGGTTTTAGTTGTAGCTTCCTTTTAATCAAGATCATGAGTCGAAGAAAGAAAATAGAAACAGATAGGAAAACACCAGGCTAACCTAGGGATGGAGTAGTATTTTCTCTTCTGTTTTCTCCTCAGGACTTTTGACTCAAATCCCAGTGAAAAGCTGTTGGAATTATTAGCTGATTTTTATTCTAAAATTTTTGTTACTATATCAACCTGGACCAGGTGTCTGTCTGTATTTATGCATGCATGTATGTATGTATGCATGTATGTATGTATGCATGTGTTGGTTTATGCATGTGCATGTAGGCTGCCTATCCACATGACTATGAGACTTAGTAATTGAGGAGCATGTTTGTTCTCAATGTATACAGCTAATGCAACAGTGTAAATCCCAACCTAACAGAGTGTGTGAGAATTTGTAGTGCACATTTTTCACCCTCCAAGATTCATTTGGATAATTGTAAATGCTTAGCACCACGTCTTGGGAGGCAGCAGCATGGAGTCAGATGGAGGGAGGAAATTAATATTCACGCAGTAACTACTATATAACTGACAAAGACCTAGATACCTCACATATTTGGTATAATTTATTTTTACAATGTGGATAATGATACCTATCTTCCAGCATAGCAATTTTTATTTATATTTTATAGACAAGAAGGTCAAGAAATTAAATAATTTCTCCAATATTTCATGACTCGTATGTAGTAATTGGGGGGAGTCCATTTAAGCCTCTGGAAAGCAGATATGGGAGTGTTAGTTTGTCATAGAGGATTCATGGATAGCTTGGTAAGGTCAGAGGTGCAAGGGACCATGGCCAGTTTTTAGCACAGGGTCTCATATGCATAGTAGGAAGTCAAAAAATACTATTAAATGAATGACATGGGAATCTAGGGCAATCAATTGTGACAGAATAATAGAATAGTGTGAGCCCAAGGCTTAATCTAGAAGGAGTGCTTAGACTTTCAACCCATCTGTGTCACACTGGTCAAATAACGATAATCTGATTCTATAGACCCCGTCAGAAGCACAGGAAATCAGTCAAGCAGAGGAGTAAGCAAATAACTGGGCTCTGAATATTTAGGATTTAGTTTAGAGTCAGCTGATATTTGTTGAGTTGCTGCTTTGTGCTACATTCTTACTTTTCTAGGTAGTTTTCACTTTATGTTATTTCACCTTTGCAACGGTCATTTTTCCCAGCTGAGGAGGGGTGAGTTTCCTTAACTTTCCCAAGGCCACATGCAAATCTGTGGTGAAGTCAGTGTTTGTATCCAGGTCCCTTGACTCACTCCAGTGCTCTTAACATAATGAGCATAGTCCATATTCAGCAGGCTTCTTACTTGCCTGTCAACAACATCCAGCATCACTTGACTTCCAGCACTCTCCTGTTATTCTGAGGACAGCATCCCCTCTTCTTGTTTTCTTTTCAAATTGTTGGCACCTCTTTCTCAGTTACTTCTCTCAGTTCCTTCTTATCTGCTGACTTCTGAATATTAGAGTGTTCCTAGTTCAGTCTTTACACTTCTTCTCTTTTCTGTCTACACACATTTCCTTAGTGTGATTATCTAGTCTAATGGCTTTCATTGCCATCATAATGACCCCAAAATGTAGATCTCCAGCCCAGAGCACTCTCCTTAGCTCTTCACAGCTCTACTTCAATGTCCAGAAAGCTTCCCAAACTCCACCTCTTCAATGCTGTACTCCTGATAGTCCCCAGAACTTGGCTGCACTTACTGTATTCTCCGTCTTAGTTTATAGCAACTCCAACCTTCCAATTGCTCAAGTCCAAAACCACAGATTCATCGTTAATGCTCTCTCTCTCTCATAGTCTACTCCCAATCTGTTAGCAACTCCTGTTGGCTAGATCTTCAGAAACATTTGGAATCTGACCACATCTTACCACTCCAATTGCTGTCCTTTTGGCCCAGTTCACTGTCAGCCCTTACCTGGATTATTGTAAGAGTCTTTCTTATGTGAATTTGCTCACCTTTAGTCTATTGTGCATATAGTAGCCACAGTAACCATGTAAAAGGTGAGTCAAATCATGTCATTCTTCAGCTTTACAATCATTTCATTCAGAGTAGAAGGCAACATCCTTCTAATCATATACAAGTTCCTACAGATCTGGCCTTATTAAGCACAAGCTTCCACCTCAAGGCCTCGGCCCTTGCAATTCCCTCTGCACAAAACACACTTCCCCAGACATCTGCAGTGCTTGATCCTTCACCTCTTTAGGTCCTTTCTAGCCACACCGTCTAAATTGCCCACCACCCCCACACATACAACTAACCCTTTTCTCTACTTTATTTTTTTCTACAGCATTTATCACTCTTCAGCATAGTCTGTATTTAACTTAGCTGTCTTTTTAATTGTCTCCTGTCTTTCTGTTAGAATGTGAGCACCAAGAAGGCAGGGATTTTTGCTATGTTGCTTGTTATTGCATCCCCAGCAAAGAGAATGGCACATAGAAGAAATGCCTGGCACATAGGAGAAACCAAAAAAATGTTTAAATAATGAATGAATGGAAAGGACTGAGCCATAAGAATTCAGCACAGATTGAAAGAGGCACGGAGCTCAGTATAACCCCTGATATACAGGCAACCTAAGCAGGTTCAGTGAGATTCTGTGGAGTGTGTGCACTAGTTCACAGCCCAGCATGTTCATTCATCGGATAATTCCCCCCAGTATCCCAATGTGGTGTTCCTATGCCCCAGGAGAAAATGCATTAACTCTCAGAAACTTGATAGATCATGAACCATGAAAGTACTTGTAATCAGCTGTGTAAATACAGAACATAAGTCCTGATTCCATCAGCTTTGTGATGGCACACAATTGCAAAATAAAAATCGAAAATGAAAAGGAAAAGAATAATTCGACTGTATTTTCATAGAAGCATCCTTTACTGCCATGTTATTGTATCTCACCTATACCACACAATCCTTCCTCATTATGTCACTCTCCAGTTTTGGAAGACATTACAGCCTACCAAAAAGAACATGGACCCTAGAATCAGAGAGACTTGGCTTTACATTGTGGTCACACTATTTGCTAGCCACAAAATCTTGGTTGATTTATTTGACCCTTCTTCTCTTCAATGCTTACTTGTAGTGTAGGCAGAATAAAACATACTTAACAGGATGTAGTATGTACTTCACGGTATGAAGTAGTACCCTACTTCATAGAGTAATTATGAAGATCAAATTATATAATATATATTTTTTATAATTATATATACATAATTGGCATTTAAGGCATGCTCCTTAAAATATTTTAAATTGTGAAATAAGATCAGATATAGACAGAAATCAGGGATGTGTAGCTTAGTGTTTCATCAGAAATTAAGGGTTGCAGCTTCTGGACTTCCCATATGTCTTTAACTAACTGGGGTCTATGTTTTGAAAAGACACAGGTGCATCCATAGGCGCTGTTGTAGAGCATGCTGATAGGCCTAATGCTTCCCCCTAAAGTATATATTGCAGATAATTGTTCATTGTCATCCCGGTTCTGTTTTGCATTTGAAGTCAGACTAGAATTCAGACGATATCTATGGCAGCTAAAATAAACTGGAATCAAGAACTCCACCATGACCTGAGCAGGTATGTTCACCTTGACAAGTGGTTCTGACACACACCCTAGTGTGATCATCTTAGTCTGGTTGTACAATCAGTCCTTGAAACGCTGAACACAGAAGTCCTTTAAAGAGGAAATATATAGGAAGTGTCTTTTCTCAGCTTTTATTTCTGAATTCAGCAGTATTACCTCCTCTGGGATCTATGTGGTTTTAGAGCATTTTAGTGGGGACGAAGTTAAGTGTGGCCAACACAATCTTAAGAAATTTTACTAAACTCGTGATATGCATAGGTACCATGGATGTAAGCAATGTGATATTGAAGCCTAACTCAAAGGAATAAAATTGGAAACTTATTTATATAAATACTGACTTTTAAAAATTATATTATATTTTAAATTTTTTCTAATTTAATCCTTCCCAGCAACACAAGCACCATCTCTTAGCAAGCAGTGGGTAGAACTCTTGTTCTTATTCGCATACATTATCTGCTCTATTTTCTTCCCAATTCAGACCCTTTACTTTGTTATAACAGGGAAAACAACAAAAAAGTGGTAAAGGTTTATTAAGGAAGAAGAAACAGTGACCCTCCCGGAAGATAACATAGTATAATTTAAATAGGCTTGTGCTCTGGCAGGTGTTTGGTGTTTGGGTTCTCATCTAGCTTTCTGACAAGCCAGTGATTGCCAAACTTGACTGCACATTGGAATCACCTGAGAAGCTTCAACAACTGCTGACACCTGAGAGATGATGATGTGATTGGCCTGGGGTATATTCTTGCCAAACTTGACTGCACATTGGAATCACCTGAGAAGCGTCAACAACTGCTGACACCTGGGAGATGATGATGTGATTGGCCTGGGGTATAGTCTGACCTTTGGAAGATTTAAGAGATCATCAGGTGATTTTAATGTGCAGATAAGTTTGGGAATCACTTCCACAGTCCGTGATAGGAAACAGTCATTTATCAATTTAGAATCCTTCTGAATCAAAGCATTTCTAATTTCATGAAGCCAGAGATATTGCTTAGGACATAGGTATCATCTCCAATGTCTGATATCAATAAATAAGGCCCAAATAGCTAATTTTGAAAGGCAAAGGATTATATCTACCTAGCAGCACTCCAGTAACCAAAGCATTTAAGTTAAAAAAAGGAAATACAGGTTATCTATGGGCAGCAACTTTATCATTACAACGATGCTATCTGAAGGGAAATAAAAGAAAATAGAAAGCAGGGATATTAGTTCATTCTCAAACTGCTATAAATAACTATCTGAGACTGGGTAATTTATGAAGAAAACAGGTTTAATTGACTCAGTTCCACAGGCTGTTCAGAAGCAGGGCTGGGAGGCCTCAGGAAACTTACAATTATAGCAGAAGGTGAAGGGGAAGCAAACACGTCTTACCATGGTGAAGCAGGAGAGAGGGTACAAGGGGGGAAGTGCCACCCTTCTAAACCATCAGATCCCATGAGAACTCACTCTCATGAGAACATCATGGGGGAAATCCGCCCCCACATTCCAATCATCTCCCACCAGGTCCCTCCCCTAACATGTGGGGATTACAATTCGACATGAGATTTGGATGGGGACACAGAGCCAAACCACAGTAGTAGACTTCAGTCAGTGGAAGAGCTGTGTTCCCTAAGCTGAGTATCCATATAACCTAGGTTTGAATATATCCTTTTTCAAGGTCATCCTAAAAATCAGAAAGGGGAAAATTAGGAAAATCTAGACAGGGATATGAGGAAATTAATAATTCTATGTCTAAATTCTCTCTAATTTGGGATATTTTCATTGGAAACTTGAATTTCAACCACTCACTATCCTCTGAACTTTCGCAGAGAGATGACCACTTTGCACAGCCGTGGGATGCAGAACAGGACACTTTTCCTTGGGTTTTTTTTTTTTTTTTTTTTTTTTTTAAGGAAGATGAGGTCAGACAGCCAATAGGAATGGAGCAGAGTAGCCCAATCAGAAATAAGTTGGATCCTTACAGGAGGGTTTGAGAGTCTGGGTACTCATTGCTTTCTTTCTGAGCCCATAGTCAAGATGGGAAGATGTGCAGAACAGTGTAGTCCAATAGAAAGATAATGCAAGCCACATACATACTTCAAAATTTTCTAGTAGTCACATTAAAAGAAACAGGTGAAATTAATGCTAACATATGTTATTTTACTCAGTATTTATTATAATTTCAATATGTAATCAATATAGAAAAGTATTTTTGAGCTACTTTACATTCTTGTTTTTCTAGTAGGTCTTTGAAATCTGTCATAGTCTATTCACTTATAGCTCATCTCCATTTGGATTAGCCAATGTGGATTAGACCAAACGGATTAGCCATATTCAGGGGTTCAACAGTCACATGTGGCTGCTGTCTACTGCTTTGGCTAGCACATGTGCAGAGGAAAGATAACTGGCCCTGAGCACAAAAGACCTGAGTTCTAATCTGCCTTTAAATGGTGGATTGTCTTAGAGGGCCTCTGGTGTCATTTTTAGCGCCTATGTTTTCTGGTTCAATGGCAAGTTAAGGATGCGGGTGCACTGCAAAACTGGATAAGAATGGCCAAGTCTCCACAGCTAGACATTCCCTAAGGCAAGGCCTGTTATTTCTATCTAAGCTTAGGAAGATTTAAAAAGCGTCTACATCTCTCACGGAAACAGCGGGTTCTGAGCAGAGGGTAAGTTCTTTGTCCCATAAAGCAAAAGGATTCTCTGGGATGTGATTCTAGGGAAAACCTCACTACAGATTGCCTAACCGGGAATTAAACTCTGCTATTGACCTGAGTGGTCAGGCGATGAGCAGTGTGCCGTAAATCAAACCCTTGACCCACAAACAGAAAGCAAAGCCCTTTTGATTAGTTTTGAGCAGCTATATTAAAAAGACCACTGCACACTTCCATGGTCTCTTTCATCCCAAGACTGGTGGAGTTGTGAGGAGCCATTCCCCACCCCCATTGCCACTGGCTTTCAGAGCAATAATATGCCCAGGCACAGCACAACTCTGTCTTCCCTCCTAGCCTGGGGTGGCCCTGGAGCTATGAAAAGTCTTTATTCATTGCCCCACTTTCAGATAAATTAGCTCAAATGGTTGTCTATTTAAACCTCGGTCAGAAAACTTCTGTTTTTGCGGGTGTGATACGGAAGTGGCAATGGGGAACTAAAAATTGAACTAAAATGAGAGAAGATGCACATCCCATCTGTTCTCCTGAAACTCTGTGTGACCTCAGTCTTCCCATGTAGACTTCAGTTCTTCCCCATGTGAAGCAAAGAAAGCTCTTTCCACTTTGATAGTGAGGATAGTGTTTGTGGAATTCTGGAGCATTTCACAAGAAGGTTAAAATAAATGCAAGATACAAAAACGAATCATTTCCTCAGACCCCAGAGGAGGAGCAGGATTGTAAATAACTGTCAAATCTTGGTAAGCAGTTCAGACAGAAGAGGAGTAGGGACACCAGGATGGGAAGGTCAAGGACAGAAAGGGGAGGGCTGCAAGGGAGAAGGAAGGTGAAGAGGGCTGGAGAATGCTTCCTGCTGGGTCACCAATCACTAAGGATGGCAAAGTTTGGAAACCTTGCCTTTGTTCCAGGAGGACTTGACGAGCAAAACTGATTAGCTGTAGAATATCATTTAAATCTCTTCTTAAAGCAAATCCAAGTCTTTAATCATTATCTCCCAAAACACCAAACGGCTCCAGACACACACACCAGCTTCACTGAGAGACTTGTCAAGACTGAAACAGTAATTCACAAATTCACTAAAATTCCCTGCTCCACCGAGCAGTATGACAGCTCCAGCGACCGCGGTAACATTTCTATTCAAACTGGCTTTGGAGCCGAAGCTATAAATATCCTTGCAATATTTCCTGCTTCAGAACATAAAGACAGCTTTACAGCACTGATAAAATAGAAATTACTTTCTCTCTGAGGTCTTGCTGGAATTTTAATGTCTGTTTTGCAATAAAGCAGCTCCTACACAATTTGATTTGAGGGAAAGAAAACAAACGGTCTAATTTAGTTACAATAATGACTCTTCTTGTATTGTTTGCCCTACTTGCTTCTTTGGCTGCTGGGCTGTTAAAGTTTGTAGCAGCCAGCAGAGGGGATAATGTTAATGAGAATATTAAAATTGTTTCTTTATTATTTAAAGATACATTGTCCCCATCCCTTCTCAACTCAGAGCAACTTAAGAAATTTTTTAAGGAGAATTAGAAGAAAATAAAGTTTACAGCCTTTAATAGTGCTTTGTGAAAATTGCTTGTTAGAACTGTAAAGCTGTTGACCATGATGACAGGAATTTTTAAGGCTTTTGGAGCGTAAAAGATCATAGCAGCTTTAATTATTCCATATATGTTACCCAAGTTGTAGTTAGTGCCTTCAAAGCTGAACAAAGCATCCTTTTTTTTTTTTTTAAATCCACGCATGCCCATCTCCTTTGCAGATTATATGATGTGAAAAGAAAAAAAAAAGAGAAATTTGTTTGTGCATATGGACTGTGTGCTGAGGGCTTAGGAAAATGGAGTTGAGAACGGAAGCTAAGGATGAAACAGGCTGTCTGAAGACAGGAATTAAATTCTTTAAGGTAAGTAGGGTTTGCTCAGGTGCTCAGTAATGTTTCTATAAACTAACAATGAAAAAGAAATTAAGAAAGCAATTCCATTTACAATAGCTGCAATAAAATAAAAGACTTAGGAATAAATTTAACCAAAGAGGTGAAAGATCTGTACATTGAAAACTATAAAACATTGATGAAAGAACTGGAAGAAGACACAAGTAAAGGAAAAAAAATCCATGTTCATGGATTGGAAGAATTCATATTGTTAAAATGTCTATACTACCTGAAACGATCTGTGGGTTCAGTGCAATTCCTGTAAAAATTCCAAAGACATTGTCACAGAAATAGAAAAAAAAAATCTTAAGATTTGTATCGATGCACAAAAGACCCTGAATATCCAAAGGAATTTTGAACAAAAAGAGCAAAACTGGAGACATCCACTACCTGATTAAAAATATACTACAAAGCTATAGTAATCAAAGTAGCATGGTACTGACATAGAAACAGACACACAGACCAATGGAAAAGAATAGAGAGCCTAGAAATAAATCCATGCATTTATGATCAATAGGGTATAGCAGAAATGCCAAGAACACACAATTAAATTAAAATGGGCAAATAACCTGAATAGACATTTTTTGAAAAAAGACATACAAATGGCCAACAGGTGTATTAAAAGATTATCAGCATCACTAATCATCAGGGAAATGCAAATCAAAACCATAATGGAATATCACCTCACACCTGATAGAATGACTGTTATCAAAAAGAGGAAAGATAACAAGTGTTGGTGAGGATGAGGAGGAAAGAGATCCTTTGCACACCATTGGTGGGAATGTAAATGAGTAATAGCTAATATGGAAAACAGAATAGAGATTTCCTAAAAAAAAAAAATAAAAGTAGAATTACCATATGATCCAGCAATCCCACTACTTGGTACATATCCAAAGGAAATGAAATTAATATGTTAAAAAGATATCTGCACACCCATGTTCATTGTAGCACTATTCACAATAGCCGAGATATGGAATTAAGCTGTGTCCATTGGAATGAATACAGAAAATGTGGTATATATACACAATGAAATACTATTCACACTTAAAAAAGAAGGAAATTCTGTCATAACTGACAGTATGATGAATTTGGAGGACACCATGTTACGTGAAGTAAGCCAGGCACGGAAAGATAAATACTATGTGATCACTCTTATATGTGTACTCCTAAAAGTCGAACTCATAGAAGTAGAGAGTAGAAGGGTGGTTACCGGAGGCTGGGGGTAGAGATGATTAGGGAGATATTAGCCAAAGGATATTAAACTTCAATTAAGAGAAATAAGCTCAAGAGATCTATTGTACATTAGGTGACGATAGTTAATAACAAAATATTGGATACTTGAAAATAGCTAAGAGAGTAGATCTCAAGTGTTCTCAACACAAAAAGTGATGCATGTGAGGTAATGCGTATATTAATTAGCTTGATTTAGCTAGTCCACAATGTATACATATGTCAAAATATATACCGTAAATATTTTAAATTTTTTTGTCAGTTAAAAAAATAACACATGGTTCTGACACATTTGCCAAGGGAATATATTAAAAATAGATAGTATAGGTTAGCAGTTCTTAAAGTGTGGTCTGTGGAACTCTCTGGAATCTCTGAGACACTTTTAGAGGCTTTATGAAGTCAAAATTGTTTTTTAAGGCTTTTTTAAAGAGCCATTTTCCTTTCACAACAAGATTGTGAGGAAGTTACCAAGATATTACATATACGCCCTGCCCCCACACATGCATAACCTCCATCTTTATTAATATTCCCAACTAGAATGGTTCATTAGTTACAACTGATGAACCTTCATTGACACATCACCCAGAGTCCACAGTTTACATGAGGGTTCACTCTTGGTGTTGTACACTCTGTGGGTTTAGACAAATGTATAATGATATGTATCTGCCATTATGATAGTATACAGAATGGTTTCACTGCTCTAATCATTCTCCATGCTCCACCTGTTCATCTCTGCCGTCTCACTACCTTCTGGCAACCCTGGACCTTTTTACTGTCTTCAGAGTTTTGCCTTTTCCAGGGTGTTGTGTAGTTGGAATTGTACAATATGTAGTTTTTTTCAGATTGGCTTATTATACTTAGTGATATGCATTTAAATTTCCTCAATGTCTTCTGTTTTCTGGATAGTTCATATCCTTTTAGCTCTGAATAACCATTGTCCAGATGTACTATAGTTTATCCATTTACCTGATTAAGAACATCTCGGTTGCTTCCAAGTTTTGACAATCACGAATAAAGCTGCTATAAACATCTGCATGTAGATTTTTGTATGGACATAAATTTTCAACTCCTTTGGGTAAATACCAAGAAGTGTGACTGCTGGATTATATGATTAGAGTACGTTTAGTTTTGTGAAAAACTGCCAGACTGTCTTTCAAAGTGGCAGCACTATTTTGCATTCCCACCAGCAACGAATGAGAGCTCCTGTTGCTCTGCGTCCTCACCAGCATTTGATATTGTCAGCGTTCTAGATTTTGGCCATTCTGAGAGATATGTAGTGTTATCTCATTGTCATTTTAATTTTCATTTCCCTAGTGCTATACGATACAAAGTGTTATATGCTTATTTGCCAGCTGTATATCTTCTTTGGTGAAGTACTTGTTAAGGTCTTTGGCCTAGTTTTTTGTTTTTTTTGTTTGTTTGTTTGTTTTTTTAAGATGGAGTCTCGCTCTGTCTCCCAGGCTAGAGTGCAGTGGCACAATCTCGGCTCACTGCAACTTCCACCTCCTGGGTTCAAGCGGTTCTCCTACCCCAACCTCCGGAGTAACTGACATTATAGGTGCCCACCATCACACCCAGATAATGTTTTGCATTTTTAGTAGAGATGGGGTTTCGCCATGTTGGCCAGTTTGGTCTCGAACTCCTAATCTCAGGTGATCTGCCCACCTCGGCCTCCCAAAGTGCTGGAATTACAGATGTGAGCCACAGTGCCTGACCTGGTCTAGTTTTTAATAGAGTTTTTCGTTTTCTTATTGTTGGATTTTAATAGTTCTTTGTATATTTTGAGTAACAGTCTTTTATCAGGTACGTATTTTGCAAATATTTTTGCCCAGTCTGTGGTGTATCCTTTGTATTCTCTTGACAGTCTTTCACAGAGCAGAATTTTTAAAATTTTGGTCAGCTTATTAATTCTCATTTTCATGGATCATGCCTTGTTGTCATATCTAAAAAGGCCATCTAGTTTTTTTTCTACGTCACCTTCTCGGAGTTTTGTAGTCTTGCTTTCTACACTTAGGTCTGTTATTCGTCTTGAGACAATTTTTGTGAAGGGTGTAAGGTTTGTGTCTAGATTCATTCTTTTACATGTTGTTGTCCAGTTTGTTCCAGCACAATTTGTTGAAACAATGATCTTTCCCCGTTTTATTGTCAAAACTATTTTCATAATGATAAAAAGCATTATATTTCACCGTCTTGACGTTTGCAATGATGTTACAGAGAAATTGTGGGTCAATTGTTGGTGCCTTACATCAAGGCAATGCCTCTAAGCTGCACTGGCAGTCATTGTATTCTTTCTCACTTCCCACTCACAGAAGATGGGAAGAAAGAAGGGAGGGAGAAAGGTGTAAAAGAAGAGAACGAGGGAGTGAAAGCAGGTTGGAGGAAATGTAGAAAGTGGAAAACTGTTTAATATTAAAATATTCTTGATGAAGAAGCAAAATTTCTCTTGAGCCTAGAGTTAACATATTTTTAATAGTTTGACAAAATGGAAAGTACATATGAAACACATAAATGCATAGCAAAGTATGACGGTTGTCTCAGGCCAAGCAATTGTGCAACTGTGTACATTGTGAGCTGAGTTACTTGCTCTTTTCATGTGTCATTATTTATACTAGAATGACCTATTGACCAACAAGCAATGATTATTGAGACTTGGATATTTGGCAGACATTTCTTTGAGAATGAATTAAGCCTGTTACTTCAAAACAACTAACAGTATTTCTCCCTGACCAATGCTAATATTTGTGATTTCTCTTTTTTGGGTGGGGGGGTGTTGGCTGGGGGAACAGAGTTTCGCTCTTGTCGCCCAGGCTGGAGTGCAATGACATGATCTTGGCTCACTGCAACCTCCGTCTCCTGGGTTCATGAGATTCTCCTGCCTCAGCCTCCTGAGTAGATGGGACTACAGGCACCCACCACTACACCTAGCTAATTTTTGTATTTTTAGTAGAGAAGGGGTTTCTCCGTGTTGACCAGGCTGGTCTCGAATTCCTGACCTCACGTGATCCACCTGCCTCAGCCTCCCAAAGTGCTGGAATTACAGACTTGAGTCACTGTACCTGGTCAATATTTATACTTTCAAGCAAAAATTAGAAAACTGGAAAACTGTATCTGATGCCATAAACTTGACAGTTTCCCAACAGTTAAGGACATTTTTGGGATGAGATTGGTAATGACATTAATGAATGAGATGTTTTTGATATTGGACAATGAAATATGTCAACATTTGGAAGATCTAAACAATTCAAGGATCCAATACTTTCCATATCACCAATACACGGTGATACAAATCATACTTGAGTCATGTGAGTAAAAGATTCATTTGATGTACAAAATAGACCAAAGGAATTTGATGCAGCAAAGTGTAAAAATTAATACAGTTTCAGATTCCACATTGCAATAAATCTTCAAGAAATTATTTGTTCAGTTTTGGCCCAGTACAGTGGCTCATGTCTGTAAGCCCCGCATTTTGGGAAGCTGAGGCAAGAGGATGCTTGAGGTCAGGAGTTTGAAATCAGCCTGGTCAATATAGTAAGGCCTTGTCTCTGCAAAGGAAAAATTTAAAAATTAGCCGGGCCTGGTGGCATGCATCTGTAGTCCCAGCTACTGGGGAGGCTGAGGTAGGAGGATTGCTTGAGCCCAGGAGATTGAGGCTACAGTGACCCCTGATCATGCCGCTGTACCTGGGGGACAGAGCGAGACCCTATCTAAAAAGACAAACAAACAAACAAACAAACACCACACAAATAAACAAACAAACACAAAAAAAGAGAAACTATTTGTTCAGTTTTGGTGTAATGTCAAAGAAGAATATTCACAATTATATTTAAAAAGCTATTAAAATATTCCCCTTTCCAACTACATATCTGGATAAGCCTGGATTTGCTTCATATACTTCAACCAGAACAATGTATCACAATAGATCGATTGCAGAAGAATATTTGATAACATAGCTGTTTCTTATTAAGCCATAAGTAAAAAAGATTTGCCAAAAACAATGCAATTTTCTCATTCATTTTTTTGTTTGGAGCTAACAAAGGGGCCTTGAGACCAAGAGGTTTGAGAACTACTACTGTAAGTGATTCAGAAGACTTTCAAAGTGTCACTCAAATTTTACTGACTATGCTGACAGATTATTTCATGTTTTCTACTAATTTTTCTCAGGACTAGCTCTGTTCAATTATTTAGTCCTTTATTTATATTACTTCACCAAAGCTTAAGCTTTGTGGAGCAAACAAATACTATTATACAGAGGACTCTTAACTGTGAAGGTTTCTGAATCCTGGGACCTGCCCGTCTCTTCTTTTCCTTCTCTTGTTACCAGGCTCCATCCTGTTTTCTTGTATAAAGTTATCCAGTGTTCTGGATGCATTTGCAAATCCCATACAAGTCCACTAGTGCTCTTTCTATTAATGTATCCACAGAGACATGGCCCTAAGAAGGAAATTTTAGCCAAATATGGAGGAACAGCCATTCTTGGATACTTTTCTTCTAGAAGAAATAAAACACAACCCAGAGACCTCAATATAGACAAGAAATGCTTCTTTGAATTAAAAACAAATTATTTCGCTGATCATTTCCAAAGGCTTCCTTTGCAGGAGTGGTAAGAAAGGGCAGATACAATGGCTAGACTCCATGGTGTGACTTCTGTGTCACAATCCAAAGCTTCTCCTTGGTTAAATCATTTCAGGGAACATAATGTGTGTTACTGTGCATAAAAAACTAGGCTGGATGTTAAAAGATACTGGTTTCAGTCCTGGTTTTATTCAAAAATATTAAGACTATTAAATGTACCATCCACAGAAGATGGTAGATTTCTTTTCTATCTGCTGGGTAGTAAATAAATGAACAATGGACTGGGAATATTGAAGAAAATACCTCAAGTGTTTGGCAATGCTCTATTGGCAGAATATTAGTATGTAATTTTGCATTGCTATTCGTATGAAATATTGATGTGGGAGGGGGGCTGGGAAGTGCTGGGTAGAGAAGGGCTGGTCCCTGGCTAGGGGTCCAACCCCAGGCCTGTGTCCACGGACCTAGGTGAGAACAGGCATTTCTGTTTTTTGTGCCTAAATGTTGCATTTTCCAAGACCACCCTGGCCCACCACACCCCCATCCTGTGCCTATAAAAACCCCTGAGACCCTAGTAGGCAGAGACACAAGCCGCTGGACTTTGAGAGGAACACACTGACAGAAGAGTGGCTGGACATGTAGAGGAGTGGAAGAGCACACCGACAGACACCAGCAGACACCAGCAGGCCATCGATTGGCAGAATGACGTGGATGCTAGGGGAATCTGGCAAGGGCAGGCAGAGGACAGTCTGACCTCTGAGCTGCCTGACTCCAGAGGAAAGCCATCTTCCCACTCCATCTCCCTTCTGGCTCCCCACCCATCTGCTGAGAGAACGTCCACCATTCAATAAAAACTTGCACCCATTCTCCAAACCCATGTGTGATCCAGTTTTTCTGGTAAACCAAGGCAAGAACCTGAGATGCAGGGAGGCTTCTGTCCTTGCGATAAGGCAGAGGATCTAACTGAGCTGATTAACACAAGCCGCCTATAGACAGCAAAACTAGAAGTGCATACTGTAACACACGCCCACCAGGCTTCTGCTGTAAACATTCACTCCTAGACCCTGCTGTGTGGTTGGAGCCCCACCACCTGCCCATCTGCATGCTCCCCCTAGAGGTTCGAGCAGTGGGGCACTGAAGAAGCTAGCCACTCCACCCCATCATACACCCTGTGAGGGGGACAAGGGAACTTTTCCCATTTCAATATGTGATGCTGGGAAAATTGATAATTGCCTTGAGTGAATTTCTTCATTTCTAAAATGTTTCCTCATTTCTAAAATGGAAATTTCTGTGCCTTCCTGGTGCATATCTTAAAACTATAAGGTGCAGTGGAAAAAAGATAAAATTGGGAAGCCAGAGTGCTTAGGTTTCAGCTTTGGCAAGAGCCACTATCCGCCAACTGACCTTAGGGAAGTCATTTCCCCAGTCAGCCCCTTTGTTTTCTCAACTTTAAAACAAAAGGAGTGGGCCGAATAATCTAATCTCTTAGGTTCTACCTAGCACTAACATTCTCTAGTCTAGAATCACCTATGATACCAGAAGTGCTAAAACTCTTTACCAGATTACATATTATATTCAAGACAGAGCGGGGCCTAGAACCAAGGTTTTCTAGTACTTGAGTTTACAAGGATTTTGTTCTGTCTAATGAGGTGTTCCCAGATAACCTGAACTCCTGAAAAATTCCTCCTCAATGAGTCAACCTTAATGATGAAACACTGAAAGCAAGAGGTCTCGGCATGAGTAAAAAAAATTACTTTTTTAGATAAATCTGGAAGGGAGATGCTATCTCCCGAGAACCAGCTGTCAAGAAAGATTTCAAATATTTACTAATTCTAATGGGTTGGAAATGCCCCAGCAACATTTGTCCTGGTGTCATTTTCTTAGTTCCAGTCCCAACAGCAATCAAGACATGCAGGGGAGTGTGGCAACAATGAAAATAAGGAATTAGTCAATCTTTCTTTCTCCAACTCTTCTTAATGGAGGAGCAGTACGATCAAGGATGTGGCAGAAGAAAGACCTGAGATATAATATATGATCTATGTTTTATGCCCATTTTATTAAAACAGTAATGGAAATCGAGTTATTTAAAAAAATGAAAACATACATTTCCTTTGAGCTTAGATAGCTTTTATTTTTCATCCAAATCACTTGAAACAAAATCCATGTCTATATTCATCTTATATATGAACAATAAATCAGTTGCTTTTTATTGACTGTTCCTCCCCACTTTGCCATGGTAATGGTTAGTTTCTGCACAGTCGATCAGATCAGCCAGGCTATTGATTTGATTTGGTCTTTGAAATGGTCCCTGAATTAGGTAACTTTATGTTTTTTGTCTTTTGAATGAAAATCATACTTACCTAGTGTTTCTTTAAAATGTGGTCTGTATACTACCTGCATCAAAATAATCAGTAATGGTTGTTATAAATGGAGATCCTAAGGCCTTCCTCCTACTCCTTCTAAATCAGAATCCCTAAAGGTGGAGATTCGTAAATTCAATCAACAAGTTCCCCAGGTGATTCTTCTGAAGGTCACCTGTGGAGGTCACCAATGTCCTAACTACCAAACTGATACCATCTTTACAGTCTTCATCCTACTCAAACTTATTGCAGTATTTGACCCTATGGATTACTTCATTCTTGAAACTTTCTTCCTGATTTCAGGAAGATACTAAAGTCTCCTTCTCCCTCCAACTCACTTCTCCTTATTTGTTTTCCATTATCATTACTTCCTTCTGCTGGTTCTCAAAATGTAGGATACATTGGTTGACCATCCCACTGAGACAGCATCTGAAAGAGAAAGGTGGCTCCCAAAGCAAAACCAGGGCACTGTTGAGAATGAAAAGGAGAATAGATGTTACATAGGTAACAATAAAACTTGTTCACTACAAATCTGTGCATTTTGAGATCCTTAAGGTCAAGAACCACTCCCCATTCATATCTGAATCCTCAACCCTTAGCGTAGGGACTAATACATAGAGGGCTTTCATTCAATCCCTGGTGAATTAATGAATGAATAAATTAAATAAATAAATTCCACAACACTAATTTTGGGATTACTAGGCACTAACTTTGCTATTTAAATAGCCTCTTAGTCACAGTCTTTCTAAACCATCTTCAGAAAAATCTTCAAAAAACTAGATATTAATCAATTTGATCTTTCGGTTAGAATGGTTAAATGGATTCAGATATAAATGTATGCCCTTGGAATTCAAGTACTTCTTTTATGTGTTCCCAGACTATTTTCTTTCAGCACCAGCCTCTAATTCTGTCACAATACCTTATACTACAGGCAAATCATGCCATTCTTCCTTCTAGAAATACTTTACACGTCCTTGCATCTAAATATTTTTCTATGTAAATCCCTCAAACATAAGTGATTTTCTCAAATTCATCTTTGACAGAAAAACAATCTTACTCATCTTTCAAATTTTATTTTAGATGCTGCATTCTATGATCAACAGTTATTTATCAAGTTCCTTCTAAGAAGCAGTCACTGAGTTTGGTACTGCAAATAAAAACAAAGACTTGTCTGTTGACTTCATGGCTCTGGAGTTTAGAAATCACTTTATTAGGCAAACCTTCTCCCCCAGGTTTTCAAGTCAGCGTGTAGTACCTCTGGGTGATGTTTAATACATCCTAACCTGTATTAATGCAGCAATTAGAATGTATCCTATTCCTATGACAAGGGTGTAAGCTTTTTAGTGGCACAGGCCAAGTGTCATATAGTTTGCTAGCTCTCAGTATTTTCATAGGAGCTGCTCAATAAAACCTTGATGCATTTGATTTGACTTAATTTATTCCGATCCCTTTAGCTGAGAGATGAAGAAAGTGAAGTCCAGAGAGCTTAAAGAAACTACTCAAGGTCAATTAGCTAGTTAGTAGCAGAGACAGAGCTAATGCTTTTATTTCTTGAAATGCTCTCATTCAAGTTTAAAAATTAGTGTGCGAGAGGAGACCTACTTATCCCTTTCACATTGCATGTTTTTTGCTAAATCCCTGTCACCTTCATGTTTGTAAACAAATTGTTATTTTAGGTTAGTCCAAGCTAATTCCTTTTCTTTATTTCCATGTTTTTCTCTGCAATTTCTTCAGTCCTGTCACACAGTATCTCTTGCAGTATGCATTGAGATTACACGGAGCATTCCAGCTGCAGCCACATCATGATTTTGTATACGGAATGATAATAATGTCTATACATTCCCAGCCTCCTTTCTGATCATGTCCAAGTAATTGCTGGTCTTTTGGCTGTAATATCAGCCTGTGGAGCAAATATTGCAGAGAATGAATGCAAGGCTCCAACAACCCTGTTACACATTGTAACTAATAGTGAATCCATCATCATGTAGGTATCATGTGTATTTATTTTTCTTTCTTTGAATGCGTTTCCTGTACAAGCTCACATGGAAATTCATGGGCTAGATATCTGCTCAGTCTCACAGCCTGTAATTTACTCACATCAGCTTGGTGTATTACTACGTGGAATGGTTTAGCTCCACCTGCCTTCATTATGTGCCATTTTCAAAATAATTTCTTAAAAATAATATTAGATACATTCCCAAATTAACATCCTGGAGGTTTCTCTGTTATTGTTGTAACATACAGGAAAAGCATTTTTAAAAATCTACCTTTTGTTTCTTGTATAAGGTACTTTATATGTCTTATACTAGTATATATACGGTATAAGTGCAAGGTACTGGCTTACAGACAAGCTGTCTTCCCTTGTTCATTCTATGCTTAATAAGCTCTAAAACATCTCGAAAATTGACAAAAGTTTCAAGGATTTTTGTAAAAGTATGCCCATTGGCTTTCCATGTGCATATATTTACCAAGTTTGCCAAACAGCTCTAGTAGATAAATGAGAGGTGATTTTCTTTTCCAGAACCACAATAGGTAATGTTTACTTTTGCCTTCAGTGGACTTTTCCCATACTACAGAATCTTCCAGCTACTTAAAATAGGAATTACACAAGGTGTCCTGGAGTGCCCTAAAAAGCGTCTGGAGCAGTGCCTGCATTGTAGTCTTTTCCTTCCCCTGTGAAACTCAAGTTAGGTGCCTTTGGTGCCAGGAAGGACAGGAGACCCAAGGATTGCGGTCTGGTTCTGATTCTGCCACTTGTTGGACTGATGAGTCACTTCTCTTTTCTCCATTTGCTCCGTTGTAAACTCAAATATTTGCAATAAATTGTCTCAACGACTTTCTCTAGCTTTATTTTTTCAAAGATTCTAAAAATCTATTTTGGTTCACAGTTTCACATTCGCTATTCATCTTTCAAAACATTTGGTAGTCTGAGGTCTTTACCTTGTCTGGCTCATCAGTTAATGCTGCAACATCCAGTACATTTATTAAGATTTCATTGTGTGCCTTTTATGTCTTTACAAAAAAAAAAAAAAAAGAAAAAGAAATGAATTGGCCTGTGACTGCCTTTTTGAGCAAAAATCAAGATGAACAAATCTCTCTTAATCTCTGAATGCATTTTTAATGCTCTGGTTTTTTTTTTATTCTTTTCTCTTGGTATTTTTTGTTTCAATTTTTGTTTTCTTTTTTGCTCTCTCCTTTCTTCTCATTCTTTTTTTTTTTTTTTTTTTTTTTTTGTGGTAGGAACTATAAATGGTTTCAAATAGCCTCTCCCTTGTTTCGTGCTATTTATATTTATACTCACAGAATTAGAAAACATTTTGGAGAGACACTATGTTATAATAGAGAGAACATCAAACTTTTTTTTTTTTTTTTTTTTTTTTTTGAGACGGAGTCCGGCTCTGTCGCCCAGGCTGTAGTGCGGTGGCTCCATCTCGGGTCACTGCAAGCTCCGCCTCCCTGGTTCACGCCATTCTCCTGCCTCAGTCTTCTGAGCAATTGGAACTACAGGCGCCCGCCGCCACGCCCGGCTAATTTTTTGTATGTTTTTTTTTTTAGTAGAGACGGGGTTTCACAGTGTTAGCCATGATAGTCTCCATCTCCTGACCTCGTGATCCGCCCGCCTCGGCCTCCCAAAGTGCTGGAATTACAGGAGTGAGCCACCGCGCCCGGCCCAAATTTTTTATTAAAAAGCCTTAATTATGTGATCTTAGGAAAACTACTTAACTTCTCTTACTCTCCATATGCAAAACAAAGATTATAATAAAAATAGTAAACACTTTTCTGAAGACTAAACAAGAGATACTATAAAGCACACTGCAAATTTTTCTACCTAAATGTTATTTGTTATTATTATTACACAATCCCCTGAACTTTTCATAGGCTTAGCTCTCCCTTGCAAGCTGGTGCTTGAATTCAGTTTTGAATTCTAGTTTGCACCCCACACGTTTCATTTTTAAAAGGATAGCCAGAGCAAGCCTTCCTATTTCCACGTGGGCCATCTTTCCCTTTTAAAAACACAATGCCTATGCTCTGACAAAGGCCTTTTTCCTATGATAGCCATTTGGCAGGGGTTTTGTCTGAGTGCCTGTTCAAGCAGAACGTGTGATTTACTGTTGGTTGCGAAGGTGAAAGATTTTGACAAGTGGAGAAATGGAGAAAGTCTGAGCTTTGTTCATTAACATGCAATCTACTTTGTATGTGTGTACGGGGTGGAGACAAAGTAGGGAGGGTTAGACATACGAGTTATATACTTGAAGTGTAATTTGGTTATGGAAACAGATCTGTGTCTGGCAGAAACACATGGCACCCTAGTCCTCAGGCCATCAGTGTTTGGGAAGCTTGATTCATTTAATTGGTAAATCATCTGTCTTGCATTGTTCTCCACCAGTATTATCTGTGAGGCAGCTGCCCACCTTGGCTAATTTAAATATGATTTAGCAGGATAGCCTGCTGTCCCTCCTGCCAGGACATTCAGAGCGCCAAATTAATGTTGATTGGCATTTCCCACCCAGGATTGGTGATTCATAGATAAGATTTTGTTACTGATCTATGGCAGGAAGAGTTAGACAGGATATCTTTATTGCTGCCTTTTCATTGAAGAGGGTTTGGCCCATTCCCCATTTGCTAATTTTCTTCATTTGTCTGCAAGATCCATTGTGTGAGCAGCTGTCATGCAGGTGGGGACTCCTCAAAGCATTCTGGGAAAATGTCCACCATTCCAGGCTGTTCTCCTGTTTGTCTTTCTGTTGTCAAAAAGGGCAACGAATCCTCTAAGTGACTGGGGAAATTATCGTTTCACCTTTTGGGAAACCTGATGAGAAGGTGATTTATTTGATTCAGCCAACATACTTCTAGATATCACCTTTTATGTGTAAAACATTGTGCTAGATGCTGTGCGTGACAGATATGTGAATCACAAAGTATGCATTTAGAAAATCAGTTTAGATATGTCTGCAGATAACCAACTACTCTTAGAAATAATCAAGAAAATTTTAGTGATATTTGTGCCTAAATATTTATCTAGTTTTCTTGCATAGATTCCAATCCTTAAGCCACTTCTCTTTTCTGTAATTTTCCCTAGAAGTTATTTTAATTTTCTTCCCTCTTTCCCTTTTTCTTCCTAGCTTTTAAAGTTATTGTTTTAAAAAGTTAAATATAAAAAATTACATATGATACAATAACACTTATGTGCTTACCACTAAAATATTTTTCACATTTGATTAAGAAATTTATTTTTAAAAGAATATGTCACTGCTAAAATTAAAGTTTTCTCAGTTCTCCTTTGTCTTCCAATGTCCTTCCTTTCTTTACAGAAGTTAACACTATCATGAACTTGACAGTGAATGTGATAGTGATGTGTATGTATCAAATCCACATTTTTAACCTTAACTGCATGTGAATCTATTCATAAAAAATATACAGCATCATACAGAATTTTTAATTTATAAAATTTATATCATACAGTAAACTTCATATTGAAATTTGCTTTTTCTCTCAATATTATGATGAGCAGATCTGTGTCATTTTATATAGATGGATAGATAGGTATAATCTACCTTATCTCTTTTAATTACTGAATAATATGTCCCATACCACTTTATTTATCCTTTCTTTGCCTAATGGATATTTTCTTTCTTCTACTTTTTGTTTTGTTTTGTTTCTGCTATAACCAACAATGTTTCAATGACTATCTTTGAAGATAGCTTCTTTTGCGTATGAGGAAGAATTTATCTGGGGTATATACTTAAAAGTAGAATTGCCAGGTCATAGGTTATACAAATATACAATTTTACTAGATATTTCCAAACTGTACTTCAAAACAGTTGTGCCAATTTATATTTTTACCAGTACTGTTTGAGAGTTATCATTTTTCCTTTTCCCTGACAAAGCTTGATACCTCTGACATAAATATCTTTGCCGACCTGATGGGGCTAAAGAGTATCTTGTTAGTATTTGAATTCTGATTAGATGTAGGTGGGACTTTTAAAATATTTATCTTCTCTTTGGGCTTCATCTTCTATGAATTGCCTTTTTGTATCTTTCATTCATTTTCCCATTTGTCTTTTTCTAAATTGATTTGTAAAGTTATTATATTTTGAATATTAATGTTTTGCTTGCTATATATGCTGTAAATATTTTCTCTTAGGCTGTGGTATAACTTAATTTTGTTTATGGCGTCTTTTATTCCACAGAAATTTTACATTTTGAAGGCTTCTATTTTATTATTGTAGTTAAGAATGCTTTCTTATTTCAAGCTTTTGCTGTTTATTCTTATATTGTATTCTAATACTTTAAAAGATTTTTTCACATTCAATTCATATTGACATTTGGAGTTTGTTTTTGAGTTTGGTTGAAATGAAAATCTAATTTGATTTTATTTTTTATATGAAAAGACAAGTGTTTCAACATCATTTCGATCTCAACTGATTTTATATATCTAATCATATATCAAGGTCTCAGATATGCTTAGTTCTCTTTCTAAACTCCTAATTGTATTGCATTGACTTTTTTTTCCCATCACTACACCTATAACATATTATCTGAATTTCTAGATCTTTATCAAAATATTTGATATCTTTTAGGATAAATTTAAAATAGCAATTTTGCCTTTATGAGTGTTCCACTATTCTTTTTTACCTTAAAAAATTTTATGACAATTAATTTTCACTATCAAGTCTTTGCTTTTGCAAATGCTGAGGAGTTGCAGTACCTCTGCTTCAGAATCTTTGTACTCAAACGGGTCACATACCTTTGACTCTTCTTTGTGTTGATATAAATCCTCTGCATTCTTGCTCTTACCTTTTTTGTCAGCCAAAATAGCCAATGCAATCTTTTTACCAGAGCCTGAATCTTTGTGTCTTGGATTCTAACCACCAACTCAAAAAATCCTTTTGCTATTTTTCCCAAGACATATGGAGACAACCATGGGTTGGCAATAATTCCCGGATTTTCTCAACAAACATATTCTCTGAGTTCTCAAAGCGTGACTTGTTGCAATGATACTGCCTAATACAAAACCAAAACAAAATCAAGCATACAAACAGTACAAGTACTAAGAGAAGCTGATATAGAGATGAAAATGAGAAGTAAAGATCTGTGAGAACTCGCAGGAAGGTGAAATTACATTTGGCTGGAGCAGTTGAAGGAATCTTCAGAAATATAATGATATTTTAGTTAAAACTTTGAAAATAGGCCAGATTTTCAGACAAAGAAGTGGAAAACAGCATTCTTGATGTAGGGAAATCAAGAGTAAAGCTGTGTTAATAGGATATAAAAATGGGATTCTGTCAAGTATGGCTCAAGAGCAAAGAGTAGTTCTAGACCACATATGTGTGATTTGCATAGAAGCTGTCCAAGAATCAGTTTCATGGAAAAAATAACAACATATTTTTATTACCTGTACATTCAGTCTATAAAAGAGATTGGAGAGGTCCAAAGAAATTGAAAGGGATTTTTATAGAGAGATAATTTGTTGAAATGCCATGAGCTTCTCTCCCCCACCATCACCCCACTCATATGCACATAATGGAATAGATGTGGGAGAGTACTTACCCCTCATCTAAAGACAAGTGAGAAGGACTTCAAAGTTGTGTTAATCATGTAGTTTTAATTTTTGCATTTTTATCTTTGACATCTTGTGGCCTTGCTAACTCTGGAGGGACTGCCTTTCCCAGGGCTAGCTAATTCCTAGAGGTAGCAAACAATTCAATTAGGACTATGCCTTGCATATGCAAACCCACCAATCTAGAACTCATGCCCTCAAGTGCCTTCTTTATCAGACTCTCATCTTCTGGGGCACTACTCCCCTGCCCTAATCATGCCTGCGCCAGACAACTACAACCTCTCCACACCAGCCTGCTGAAATTATTTAAACTAGTTAATCCTAAATCTACTTACCCTTCTTAATGGCTCTTTCCTGCAGAAACCACAATAAAGCTCTTGGACACTTCTCCACTTCGTTCCCTCTGCCTCTGACAGACCCTAGTGTTTCCCTGTGGCCCTGCATGGCCTACTTTGCCTCCTGTGTCTGGCGATCTGTGAGTATAACAAACTCTTCTTTCATCATTTCCATGTCTGCATGTCTTACCATACTAATGAAAACAAATCCTGTGTGCTCTTAAGACAGAAGATTATTTGTCGAGTTTGGTATGGAGAATGGGTCCATAATGGATTGAATTCTAAAAGAATTCAGTAGGGCCTGTGAATTCTAAAGGATAAGTAGAATTCCTATTGGGAAGTAACTGTGTCATTAAGGTCTTCTAAGAAGCAGATGCCAAGATGGGCTCAAATGTGCAAGATATTTGTGGAAGAACCACCTATGAAGGACAAAGGAACAGAGAACAAGAGCCTTCCCCCATGTCTAATACCTGTGAAAGGAGAGAGAGAAGGAAGAATTCAGTAGGAAGAGCCTGAGGCTGCTGCTTAGTTCTGAGAAAGTCTCAGCGAGGCTGATGGAGATCCCTTGAGCTGAGGTTGTCCATTAGACAAATCCTGCATCAGGTAGTACTGGTTGTTTTCTAGTAACCCAGCCATGCTCAGTCTTTATGCAGGAGTAGCCCAGGAGAGTGTGGCCTGCGATAAATTCCTTGATGAACACAAAGTTGCAGCAGCTCAGCTATGCTCGTCACAGCAGTTTCTTTTAAGGGAAATCAGAGTAGAACACCTCCATGGCTATCACACCCAACCCAGATTGTGCATTTGCTCATGAACTAGATATGGCGACATGAACAATAGGTGATATTTCCCAGGAGACTCCTGGAGGTGCAATGAGATCTCTGCAGTAAGAGGTTGAATGTGTACCTCTGGATATTCATGGATGAGGAGGGAAGGAATCTTAATTGGCTAACAAGAGGAGATACATAAGGATATGTTAAGAGAACTGGAGGTAAGAGATCCTCAGTGTTGTGATGGGGAGGAAGTATATTTGAAAATTCCACAGAGCATCCCACAGAAGAAGGAATCAGTATCATATATAGAGATATATGTCTTTCTCTCTCTCTTTCTCTCTCTTAATATCTATCTATCTATCTATCAATCATCTATCAGTCCATCTGTCTATCCGTCTGTCTATCTGCCTATCTATCTATCTATCTATCTATCTATCTATCTATCTATCTATCTATCTATCCATCCATCCATCCATCCATTCTATCTATCTATCTGCCAAGCTCAGAGAGTACTAATGTCATCTTAGTATAGTACTAGTCCAGTAAGACTTTTTTGCTCCCTTATCTTTTTTTCCCTCTACCAGCGCTGGTCATGTAGAGTTCATAAACCGTAATTAGCATCTCGGACAGGAAGAGATCGAAAGACAAAGGAGAGACACAGGAAATAAGCAGAAATGGATTGTATCCCTTTCACCCTTCAGAATTCTCACTTGCAGAGGTTCAAAACACATTTAGGATTCTCCCTGAAAAGAATCTAAAATTTAAAATTTTACTCTAGTGTATTTCCAGTGGTATTTAAGTCATCAGTGATGTGCTAACCTTTGTAATAGATCAATGCCTTATGCATTCCTTTAGCTGGCCCTCCTCTTAATCCTTCCATGTTGTCTGATCTCAGGTCTTGAGTCCTGGACCTCACTATTTCCATCCTATCATTTAGCCCCATTTTGTATCTTTTTAGCTTCTTATTCAGTTTAGATTCCATTTTTCATCTCTTCATCCTGTCTTTTGATCCATCATTTCAGCAGCTCACTAGCAACATATTCCATATGTGCTTTTGAGTATCATGAAGAAAATCATGCAATGATACAGATGCCACTATAAATTTATGTTCTGCATCACCAGTAGGACCCTCAGGACTGCCCAGCAATCCTTCTGCTTCCCTAGTTAGAATTTGTTCCCTACTATTCTCAAATCTTTGAACACCACCTCTCCTTTCAACTCATTCTCAGATATTCTCTTTCCAATTCATGCAGAAAATAAAAGCCATCATCTTTTATGCCACAAAATTTCCCACTTGCATCTGGGTTATTGCAATAGCCTCCTAACTACTTCTAGTTTTGTCACATTCCAATCCATTTCCCACATTGCGGCTAATCTGATCATTTCACTACCCTGCCTAAAATCTTTCAAACTCATAGGATGGAACACAGACCCCCTAACAGGATATGTACTCTCTTATTAGACCAACTCCTGCCTATCTCCATCAGTCTCATTTCTTCCTGTACTCAAATGCGATGCTCCCAACATATTGAACCTCAGTTTTTAAGCTGCTGCTTGGCTCTCTCTGCCTTTCATACCCTTCTTCACATTTTAATACCCACCTAGAACAGTTTTCTACTCTCTCTTTCTCTGACCAATTATTATCTACCCTTTATGTCTCAGCTTAGATGTACGTCCTCCTTTGAAATGTTTTCTGACCACCCCAAACCTGTGTCTGATGCCCCTTCTAGAATCTTCCTAGTGCTCTGCACAGCCATATCATACTATGTAATACAGCATGTTGCAATTTCCTTGTCTGTCTTTCCTGCTATAAGAGGGCTAAAACTGTGTCTCTGTTATTTACAAATTTATTTCCAGATCTAAACAGAAATCACTCAATAAATGCCTGCTGAATGAATAAATGTGAATAGTCACTCTAAAATGCTATTGTCACTTAGAAGGAAAACAAAAACATAACAAGTAACTTTATGGAACAGCTTATAATTAGGGAATCTTGGCTATGGATCCCTCAAATAAGTTATTTAGAAACATACAGGCATAATCTGAACAGTGTATAGGTATTTATACATGTGATGAAAATGTGAACTCAGACCAAAGCACCCACCAAATCAGCAGATAATTTTGCACCTTATACCATAAAGAAACCTACTACTGTAGTTGGCTGACATTCATAATTAATATCTTGTAATAACCCAAATGCCTTTATTTCTATCTGAATCTTTATGATAAAATTCTAATAAACCTCTTTCTCAACATGAATAACAATTACATTTCCTCTGGTAAAAGATATGCAAGTGCATTTCCCTTCATAAATGAGAGTTAGAGTCAATGAATGCAACAACTCTTTTTATCTCCACAACTCTGTTGCAGTAAAATGGTCATATAGAATTCTAGCAAAATGCCATATATTATCCTCCTTAAAAATTAGCATCTTTAGTGCCACAATGAATACTGATTTATAGACTTCTTAAATATCCTCTTATAACATTTTTTTAGCATAAGATAGCTAACATTTCTGAGTTAGAATGTATTAGAATAACATTACCCAAAGCAACCGCTGTAACTCAGTAGCTTCCCAGTTGAAAGACGCCTTTTCCTGCTGGGCTGAAAGTGAAGGCAGTGTTAGGAAAGCCCTTGCTTTCAACTTTTATTAGGTGGTAACTACAACCTAACAGGGCTAATTGAGTAGGGGAACTGTTACACAAATCATTTTAATCCTGAGCATCTTCACATACTGTGAATACTGCCTGTTGCTTGGTTTAAAGATTTTAACCTTTAAATTAATTACAAATTGTGCTTGTTTGTGATATCAGGCTTAATAGTCAGGGAGGAAAATAGCCCACCCAAGAATGAGTAATGCTTCAGGAAGTTGGGGAGGGGACCCCTATAGTCACTGTCCACTGTGTCCCGGGGGAGAAAAACCTCCTGTAGCATTGGTGTGTGAGCTGGAGGCTGTGGGCTAGGAACAGGGAAATAGAAGAAGGCAGGGTCTCTCTTAGATACTGGGACTCTTATCTCCTCTTGAGTTCTGATATTAGAAGAGACAAAGAAAAGCCTGAATCCATGCCCTGACCCTAAGCTGGGTTATACACCAGCGAGACGCTGCTTTCTATTTCAAAAACAGCAACAACAATTCACACAGAAACTCTATAATTTAAACAGCACTGAACTAGTATATTAGTACAAAAATATGGTTAGATAGGATGAATCAAATCTAGTATTTGATAACACAACAGGGTGATTAAAATCAACAATAATTTATTATACATTTGAAAATAACTAAAAGAATATAATTTGAATGTTTGTAACACAAAGAAATGATAAATACTTGAGGTGATGGATACCTGATTTACCTTGATGTGATTATTACACATTGTATGCCTGTAGCAAAATATCTTACATATCCCATAATGCACCGCTATATACCTGTAAAAACTAAATTTTTAAAAAACATAGCACTAAACTGTTTTCCAAGCACTGCTGGGATATTATTTTGGTCTCTGAAACCACCTTGGGCATGATGTAGATCCCTTTCTTCCCATCACATGTTTTACAGGAAAGCAAACAGAGCTATTACTTTTCCTGTTTTATGGATTGGAAACTGAGGCTTAGAGGGGTGTAGTGATTGGTCCAACATTATACAATTAATAATGGTGAAGTTAATGCTGGAACTCAAATATGTGACTCCTGGTTCAATTCTGATTGAAATGCTTTTTTATCTGTATTGTCCTGTATTGTTCATATATTACAGAGTCTCACAGCTTTGATAGTACATTCTTTCTGTTGCTCAGCCACAATTCTTAAAAAGTAAAAGACTTCTTCATTCTTATACTAGTCTCGGTGGAAAAAAAGAGAACTGATACACATAGCAAACAAGCTATATAAACTTACCTCTCTCTAGAATAAATGGTCATATTTAGCAAATGTTTTCTGGCATGGGTTAGGCTAAAATGATAGCAAATAACAGTATAAGATTTATACTAGATAAACTGAAAGAGAATGAAAATATCTGAATCAAGATCTGGAAGTGCAGAAAAATATTGAGATGTGCTTCAGAGAATACCAGATCTATTTGTGGTAATGAAAGGAACAATTAGAAATTAGTTATACGCATTCACTTCTACTGAGGTTTGGAATTATAAAGGCCCATCAGAGTATTAACTTTTTCCCTCATAAGGGTTGAACTCTCTCTTAGCCAGGCAGCAGTGCAGGCCTATTCACCCTTAATTTTCCTTGAACATGGTCTTCTGGTGGAGTAGGACTTGGGTTTAATAGGAGGGCACTGATGCTGGAAAGCTGTTGCAAGCAAGAAACATTGATGTAGGAAGTTGGATCTTCATTTATGTGCAAACGTTATTATTTCTGGAGTCCATTGGGTAGCAGGACCTGGCTTTGGATCATGGGCAAAAGTATGATACAGGTATTTACATAGCTTTGAAGTATCTCCACATGATACTTATAACTACAAATGGAAAAATAAGTGTAGAGAAACCTGGCAATCACCCCTTTGCATGTATGTGTATTAGTTTGCTAGGACTACCATAACAAAGTCCACAAACTGGATGACTTAAACAACATAATTTTTTTTCTAAGAATCCTTGAAGCTAGAAGTCCAAGATCAAGGTATCAGCAGGGTTGGTTTCTTCTGAGGACTCTCCTTGGCTTGTAGCTCTCTGTCTTTTTCCTGTCCCTTCACATGTTTTTTTCTCTGTTGTCTGTGTCCTAATTTGCTCTTCTCATAAGGATGCCAGTCATATTGAATTAGGGTTCACCTTTATAAAGTCCTGTGTTGACAATTTTTCTTTTTTTTTTTCCCCAGCATTTTAAAGATATCACTTGACTTGTGTAATTTCTGTTGAAAAAAATCTAATGTGTTCTTATGTTTGTCCCCTGTATGTTATATGCCTTTTTTTCCCCTCTGGCTGCCTTCCAGATTTTCTCTTTAGTTTTCAGCAGTTTGACTATAATACATTAAGGCTTTTTGTTTGTTTTTGATAATGTTAGTATTCTCTGAACTTGAATCTGTGGTATGATGTATGTCATTTATTTTGAAAAATTACGAGCCATTGTCTTTTAAATTTTTCTTCTATTTTCAGTGGTCTCTCTCCTTTGTTTCTGGGAGCCCAATTGCATGCATATCAGACAATTTGATACTTTCTCACTGCTCCTAAATGTTCTGTCTCTCACACACTTTCTTTTCTTTTTTTTATTTTTATGTTTCAGTTTAGGTAATTCCTATTAAGCTATTTGATTTTTTTCTCCAGCCTAGTAGACATGCTGGAGAAAGAAAATCAAATGGCTTGTAAGTACTGCTAAGTATAGAAGGCATTCTTTATTCTCACCATTTTTATTAATATTATTTTACTGTTTTTATTTGATTCCTTGTTATATTTTCATCTTGCTCCTGAAATTTTTCCATCTGTTTATGCATGTTGTCCTCCTTTTCCAGTATTTTCTTTAACATATTAATTAGAATTATTTTAAATTATTTCTCTAATAGTTCCATTATATGAATCATATATCTCTGTGTGTGGTTCTGTTGAATTGCTGTGCCTCTTGACAGTGTTTTTGTTGTCGTTGTTTTGCTTTGTTTTGTTTTGCTCTTCTTTGTGTTGTAAATCTGGGTTAAAAGCCAGACATTGAGTACAGAACACTTGAGACTGAGGCCAATGGTATTTGTGTCTGGAAATGCAACACTTCTGCTAGACTTTTAGTGTGCAGAGTTGAGTCAATTTAATCATGTGTTGAGCTAGTCAAGATTTCAGTTTCGTGGTAAAAGTTATCCTCAATATAACACTGGCTTCACATTCCTCTAACATTTCCTTGTCCTTAGTGTGAGGTCTGGGCTGCTGGTGGATTTTTTTTCAATATTCCTGTATGGCCTTCAGCTTTAGGTTTTCTCTATGAATCTATACCTCAAAGAGGGTCTTTTCCTATGATCTTGTCCCTTCACATAGCAAATTGTTGTTACTTGTTCTTATTTGATGCTTAGTCGCCTGGGTGTGGTGGAGGCTGGAAGGGTATTCTCTATAACCTCTGTTCAGCCTCAGTTTGGGGCAAGCCCAGCATTCCTGGCTTCCAGGGGTGGACGTTCTCAGTGATCCCTCTCCCACCCTAGTGGTAGATCTCCACTGATCTGGGCCCAGGATGGTTTCCTGTCTTTCCTCTGAGGGTAGGCAGTTCTTCTGTTTTCTTCTCCTAGCCTCAATAGGTCTTTACTTGAGAATGATAGTATTTGCCAGCCATCCCCTAGTGACACAAGCTTGTTTTTCCATGGGGGAGAAGGACCTGGGCAGAGCTCTGTTGTCTTTCTTCTTTCCTGCAGCAATGGCTGCTCCCCTTCCCCAAGCCTACAATACAGTAGCTTTTTTTTTGAGATCTGATGCCCTGTTCCCAGTCTTTCTAATGAACCCCCCATGAGGTTAATAAAGAGACTTCATGTAATCCCAGTACTTTGGGAGGCCAAAGAGGGTGGATCATGAGGTCAGGAGTTCCAGACCAGCCTGACCAACATGGTGAAACCCCGTCTCTACTAAAAATACAAAAATTAGCCAGGCATGGTGGCACACGCCTGTAATCCCAACTACCCGGGAGGCTGAGGCAACAGAATTGCTTGAACCCGGGAGGTGGAGGTTGCAGTGAGCTGAGATCGCACTACTGAACTCCAGCCTGGGTGACAGGGCAAGACTCCATCTCAAAAAAATAAAATTAAAACAAGGAAACTTCAAATAGTTAGAAACTCCCTCATATCTATGGCTCTATGCTTTCACACTAGCTCACACTCTGATTTTAGCCATTTGTTAAAAGTTTAGCTGAAATCTTATTTGTTTCCATGGCTGCACCACATACTTTCAGTCCTCTGTCTTCTGACCCAAATAAGCCAGAGCTTGTATCCTGCATCTGCTAAAAGGTGCCTGTTTTTCTTTAGAATTCAGACTAACTGGTTTCCCTGCCACGTCAACTCTCTGATGGGTTCAAGAAAAGTTGTGATTTTATATATTGTCCATTTCTTCTTCTTGTTAGGTTGGAAGCAACTTTCTTTACAACTTTCTACATTCTTAGTGGATATTCTGATGTATTCTTCTTAACAAAATTGTGTCCATACTCAAAGCTTCTCAAGCCATAAATGTTGGGAATCATAGCAGGTATAGAAAGGGGGCAAGATATGACTTTTGAGTTTCAGAAGACCATCAATGGGTGTGATTTTACTTGGATATGGGTTACTAAGGCTGACAGGAGAAAATAAATGCTGAAAGAACATTTGGTATAAGTCCTTTGGAATTTATTGGCATTCTTTTTAAAGTAGTGTATGACCAACTTTTGTAAATGTTGCATGAACACTTGGAAAGGGTTACTAATTTGTGATTAGTGATTAAGTTAAAGTGACTAATTTCATAGATTAAAGTCTGATTGATAGTGATTGAAGTCCTTATTAATTTTTATTCATTATATTATTTAAAATTTGTGTCAATTTTTATATTCTTGAGTGGTCAAACATGTTTTTATCACTTTGTTCTCATAATTCTAATAGTTTTGATAAAAGCTAGCCTATAATAATGTGAAATAAGGAATTTAGTACAATTTTACTTCTTTCTGCTCACCGTTACAGTCTTTATAACATAATATAAAGTTATAAAACTAGATATTATTTTTGTTGTATATCACTTTCCAGATTGTTTTTACTTTAGCACTTTTAAAAAACAATAATTAAATAAATATTTCAACAGAACTATGTATGTGAACTGATATAATTGTACTTGCAATCCTTTTCTACTCCAACTTCATCTTTCTTGAGTTCCCACACTTGCTTCACATTATCTGTCAGTTAGGTTGTACCTTAGAATAACCTTTTCAGGAAGAATACATGGGTGGGACATTTTTTGAGCTCTTACCTATGTAGGAATGTACTTCACTGCTACAATTCATAAGCTTCTCTTTAAGCTATAGTAGTTTTATATTGCTGAAAGTTAGAAGTTGGAAACACAATAATTACTGATGAGAGGAGCTTCAGTGGAAGTAGTGTCTTTATGTGTCTTAAAAATCCGTTCTCTTCTAGCAGGAGGAAGAATGATCAGGCTATCTGGTTGTAGCCTGGGCTCCATATCCCAAGTGTAGGTGTAATGCAGTTGTTTCGTTTCATGTGTCTGAATGATTGTTCTATCTTGTTCAGACACTCTCCCTCCCAGAATATTTCCTTCATGAAACTCACTTTAGTTTGAATGCTATCATTGAATGATTTCATTAGTTTCTGGTGTCATTCAGACTGTGTTTTCTGCCTTTTCATGGCTATTTCAATGGGAGACTGAAAAGGAATAAATCAGGCATGAATAGCTGACCTCTTTTACAACCTTTAGTGTTATTCCTTCATTAAAGAAATATTTATGCAGTACCTATTTAAAGGTTACATTATATTTCAAAAAGTTTACTTAACCATGCTCAAAAGTTTAATCATGTTTAGACACTTGTGTTATTTTAGATTATGTGTTAGTAAAATAGTTACTTATTAAGAAACAATGTATTAAGATGCAGTCTTAAATGTAGAAGTCTTAGGCCAAAGGTTGTGATAATTTTAATAAAACTCTGTATGTAATCCCAAATTCCTTTCCCAAAAGGTCATCACCTTTCAACTTCTACCAACAAATGGTTATGAGCGAAGGTTTAGCTTTTTGCTATCAGAGATTACTCTAACCAACATATGCCTGACTACCAGGAAGGAACTAATATCAAAGAAATGGCTGAGCACAGAAGCCCCTTGCCCTATGGGCAATGTGATAGAGTTGCATGGAGAGGTTGGAACTTAGTCCCTGGCCAAAAGGTGAGAAAGAAATTCAAAGCAAGTCAAGTCATAGGTGAAACTAGAATGAACAGGAGAAGCAAAGAAGAGGAAATGAATAGGTTAAATTGCTAGGAAATAAGAGCAGATGGGCTAAAGAAGGAATGGGAGATGGAGAGTCCAGACCAGATGCTGAAATCATAAGGACAGGGTATAGATAATACCAGGACAATTTTCTACTGCGAACAAAAAGGTATCAGCATAGCCAGAGAAGCAGAGGCCTAGAGCCATAACTTCCCAAAAGGAACTCCGGAAGAATCCATCCAGAACCTTCAGTGAATCCTCTCTACTCTTAAAGATCCCTTATTACTTACTATGAAAGCGATGGCACCTTCTTGGGTGTCTCCACTAACGCAACAATACAGTGCTGGGGTCATAGTGGTTCTCAGTAAGTGCTTGCAGTATCATTGAGCCCAATTTCTGTATCTGATAACTAGATTTTTCCCAATTCAGTGCAGAGGGGAGACTCTCACTAAAATCCAAACCAGCTAAACTCACCACCTTTCACCTACTAGGCTGTAAGTGTCAAAGGAAAGGAAGAAGTTTCAAAACCAGACATGGACAAAGGTCCAGTAGCTCCAGGGTGGATGTCTAAGTCCTTGAAGAATATAAAGAACAGCTCCCAGGCTGGGTTGAAAGCTCCAATTTTATTTTAAAATGTGATTAGGAGCTGGGGAAGCTGATGCTTTTTGAAACACTCTTGACTCCAGCATCTGTAGCAGCTCTGAATTATTTGGCGGCTTAATTTGCAGCAGGCAAGTTGAACAGTGAGCATTTTTCAGTAGCAGTGGCTGAACTAACATTTCCCCCCCCACATTTTTTAAAGCCCACAGAATGGTAACTGAATAGCTCATTATTTCCTTTGAAAAGGCTGGACTCTGCAGGTTGTCGCCACCTTTGCTGTTCCCTCGGTGGTGCCGGCTTTAAATAGTTCAGCCCTAAGTGCTCAGGTTGCTTTGGAAGTCAAAAATCTCTGACTTTGATCTCTCCATTCGTATCAGAAAAGCACCAAACGCTGATCCAAACTACTCCAGGGGTTTCTAGAGCAAGCTAATATCTCAGTAATAAAGTACCTTAAAATCGTATTCTACTATCCCATTTTCAAAGAATTTTGCATACAAAATCTTATTTTAAAATGTAAAATTAATATCTCACTCTGTGTGATGGTTAATTTTATGTGTCAACTTAATGGGGACATAGGATCCCCTGATAGTTGGTTGAACATTATTTCTGGGTGTGTCTGTGAGGGTGTCTGGGAAAAAACTGGCACTTGACATTTGAATTGGCGAACTGAGTTAAGCAGATGCCCACCTCCCCTCTTCTATGTTGGTGGGCATCATCCAATCTATTCACGGCCAGAATAGAACAAAAGGGAGGCAGAGGGAAGGTTGAACTTGGACTTTGCTTGACTACTTGAGCTGTGACTTTCATCTCCTGCCCCCAGTATTCCTGGTCTCAGGTCCTCAGACTTGGCCTTGAGTCTGTCCCTCCAGCCTCTAGCTCTCAGGCCTTCAGCCCACACCACTAGCTTTCCTGCATCTCCAGCTTGCATATGACAGACTGTGGGACTTTACAGCCTTCATCATCTTGTGAGCCAATACAAATATACCTCTTTATATACATATATATTTATTTATAACATATTATAAATGCCAATAAGAGATTGTATATGTTCAATAGGTATATAATCTCTGTTGGTTCTACTTCTCTGGAGAACTCTGACTGATACACTCTTTGAGAAAGGCAGTCCCATTTAACAGAGGAAGCCGCTAGACACAGAGAAGTAGGTGACACCTCTTTAAGACAATAAGCTAGCTAGGGAAAAAAACCAAAAACAAAATGAAATGGGTCCTAGGAAAGCATCACTGACCAAGTGTTTCCTCTATAATCTCACACATTTTAGTCACTGAGGGTGGGAATAAATTTGATAAAACTGTGCAGGCACTGGAGGGGAGACTTGCGCAACAGGGCTGCATTTCTAAAACCTTCCCATCTCTTTCAGGGCAGGCATGTCCCAGGTCCCGAAAACCTTCCTGTAGGCAGCTTCTTCACCAAGCATTCTCTCCATGAAGGATTCTGTTGTGGAAAGCCAGCCCCTCCTCGGTCTGTTCAGGTATGCCTGTGGATTATCCTCAGATGATTTTGACATTAGCCTGCTGGCAGAAATGTTTTGTGAGAGTCTATTTCTAGTGGCAAGATTAGAGTTCCCAAAGCTAGAAATTAGATATACAATGTGGTGCAAAATAAACCTCCACATTCAGGACCTTGCACAGTCTCACTTTAGCTTGGGAGCCTGGGTAAAAACTGTCACCCACTTCACATAAGCAGGGTCGGGACCAAATGAGAGAGGTCACAGGGGAACGACAGAGATGGGAATTATTCGGAGAGCATGAAAACCAACCTCCTCATGTGACAGATGCATAAACTGAGGCCTTGAATTAGCAGTAGGTTCAAGAGTAGAAACTAAACCTCCTGATTGCTCATTTAATGTTTCCCTTAACCCACGCAACTACCAAAATCATTCTGCTGATCCAGGTAGGAAGAGGCACTTATGAGATCTGATCTCTTGGATGCTGTCTACATAATTGGCATCTGGAAGTTTGCTTAGCCTTTCTTGGAATGATCGTTTTCATGCCTACTGCCTCTATTCTGACTGGGGCCAACTTTTGTGCTCAAGAATCATGCCACAGTACTAGTGCCAAGGGATGCCTCTTCCTGTCCAGTGGTGATGGGAGTACTAACACTGTAGTTATCACTATGAAAATGTAAAAAAGACAGCCTTATTGACCTGGTCTGTCAAATGGGAAGTTGGCTCTTTTAGGGAGCTTTGGAGGAGGGAGAAAACCAGTTCTCTCTGTATTTTATCCTGTCTATCATCCTGATATCCAAGCTTGCATTACATTTCAGAGCATGATAAGTCCATTTCCTCATCCCTTGACAGAAGCCAGAATAACATTAATCAGATTGATTCTTATTCTCTCCTCTCTGTGTAGCCATTAGACATGTGTTCTGCTGGAGTCAGCCCAGTGTGGACTTAATTAATCCCCACCAGTTATTGTATATTGCTTACCTTCTTACTGATATTTAGTTCTTGAAAAACTGACCATGGGCAGGGAGCAGAATGCAGATGCATGCCAATGAGTCTGGATGGTGTGGAGCAAGTCACGCTGAAGGCATGGAGCCACATCCCCATCTGGTCTTCATCCATACATACACAGCTTATTTTTCCCTTCTACACTAGCAAGGGCAGGTGTTCAAATGCCCATATTTGTGGTAAAAGAGTTGTGATTCATTGAGCCATCTCATTTAACATCCCAAGCCTGAACTATCTTTGATTGGTTCAGAGATTTGCCTGGGCCCAACTTCTTTCTTCTGTAAGGGAGATCCAGGGAAATGATATAAAGACAAAAATCAGAGGCATGATATGTACAAATAAAAAGAAATTCAAAGTAAGGAAGCTCCGTTCAGCCCAGGCGACCTGAGTATTAAAAGGTGAACAATTTTATCAAATATATACATATATATGTTAAATATGTATGATAAATATATCTTTCACTTAGCTCATCGATTCGTATGCAACTTTATTGTTCAAGGATAATCTTAATGCATCATTTCTGTAAGGAAAATGAGTTGACTCTTGTGGCAGATTTTAATTATAAAAAATGGCACATAGCTGGGAGTGGTGGCACACACCTTTAGTCCCAGCTACTCAAGAGGCTGAGGCTGAAAGATTGCTTCAACCCAGGAGTTCAAGGCTGTAGTGAGCTATATCATGCTACCGCACACCAGCCTGAGCAACAGAGCAAGACCCTGTCTCTTAAAAAAATTAAATAAATAAAGGCATAGCGATATTTCCCTACAACATAATCTCCCCAAACCTCGGCACTCTCCATCAAGAGATAAAGGTTATTTCCTTTCCTTTTACCCTTAGCAGGCTTGTGACTGTGTCACATAGGGAATGTGGTGGACGTGATGTCACGTGACTTCTGAAGCTGTCATAGAACAGATGAGAGAACTTCTTCCCAGTGCACTCTCTATCTCTCTTGCTCATGTGCTTGCCCTTGGAACTAAGTTATCAAGTTGCAAGAAAGCCCAAGCCACGTGGAGAGGTTCCTGTATCTGCTCTGGTTAAAAGTCTTATTTAAGGTTTCAGCTGAGAATCAACATCGACTCCCAATTATGTGAGTGAACAAGCCTTCGGGTAACTTTGATGCTCACTCTGCAAGCTGTTAACAGATGCTATGGGGTGCAGGTGAGCTATTCCTGCTGAGCCTCACTCACCAGATTCCTGAGTATAATAAATGCTGTCATTGTTTTAAGCTACTAAAATTTAGAGTGGCTTGTTGTACAGCCCTGGTAAGTAGAACAGGTTTTATTGTGTGAAGTAGAAAACTATCATAACAAAAACCAAAATATGTGGAAGTGGCTTTGGGAGTAAGGAGAAGGCAGAAGTGAATGAACCCTGAAGAGGTTGTTAGCTGAGGCCTGATTGCCCTGAGGAAGTTGTCTGTGAGGTCTTAAAAAAGTGAGGAAAATGTTATTGGGAGCTTGAGGAAAGGGTACCTTTGACATAAAGTGACAGAAAATTTAGCAACACTGTCACCTGTAATGACATAGCAGATAGAAAGTTTACCTAATGAACTGGATGACCTAGCTGAGATTTCCAGGCAGTGTGTTCGAGATGTCTCCTAGCTTCTAGTTGTTCGTAGTAAAATGCAAGAGGAAAGCTATAACTGAAGAAGGGATGGTTAAATAGAAAGGAACCAGCATGTACTAGGTTCAAAAATTACAACTCCCTTTTATTACCAGCCTCTCCATATAGCAAATAACGCTAAAATTAAGAAATGGCCGCCGGGTGTGGTGGCTCACACCTGTAATCCCAGCACTTTGGAAGGCCGAGGTGGGTGTATCACCTGAGGTCAGGAGTGCGAGACCAGCCTGGACAACATGACGAAACCCGTCTCTACTAAAAATACAAAAAAATACAAAAAAAAAAATTAGCCAGGTGTGGTGGTGTGCACCTATAACCCCAGATATTCAGGAGGCTGAGGCAGGAGAATCACTTGAACCCAGGAGGCAGAGGTTGCAGTGAGCCGAGATCACACCACTGCACTCCAGCCTGGGTGACAGAGCGAGACTCCGTCTCACAAAAAAAAAAAAAAAAGAAAAAAGAAATGGCTTCTCGGCAAAAGTCAGATTGAGAGCTATTATCAGGAAGGTCAAATATAGAGCTTTATCTACAGACGAAGACAAGATTGTGACCAGAAAACCCTGTGGTGAGATATCAGAAACATTTAAGACGGTATCTCAAACTGAAGAAAAAAAAAAAAATCTTGCTCCAATTATCGTAAGGTTATTTCTCATGGATAATTTCTATTTTATTAAAAAAAGAGCTTCTAAGAATCTTAAAGGTGTTGTCTCACAATAGCCCTGCGGGAAGCCCAAGACGGAGGAGGCCGTACCTCAAAGGAATTTCAATGGTTATGGCTTTTGTCTGATGGAGTAAACTTTAATAAAATTTAACTAGAAGAAAAAGGATGATACAAAATGGAAAGAGCTCCACAAACTAGGAATAGAAGGGAAGCTCCAACTTGCAAAGGGCATCTACAAAATTTTACAGCTTTGTCATTCTTAAGGAAAGGCTTTCCTCCCTAAAATCAGGAATCTGTCAAGTAGTCCATTCTCAACACTTCTACTCAACAGTATACTGATATCTCTAGCCAAGGAAAGTAGGAAAGAAGAAGAAAGTAAAGACATTGATATTGAAAATGAATAAATAAAGCTATCTCTATTTTCACAAGTGCCGTACATAGAAAATACTAATGAATACACACACATACTCACCCTCTTAGAACTAATAAATAAATTCAAAATACAGGATCAATGTACAAAAATTCATTGTATTTCTATACACTAGCAACAAATAATCTGAAAATGAAATTCAGTATAAAATTCCATTAAAATTGCATCTAGGGGATTAACATACTTAGGAATAAATGTAACAGAAAAAGTTCAAAAGTTATACTCTTAAAACTGCAAAACAACATTGATTAATTAAAGAAGATCTAAATAAATAGAAATACATCATATGTTCATGGATTTGAAGTCTTAATATTGTAAAGATGGTGATATGCTCTAATTGATCTATAGATTCAATACAATTCCTATCAAAATCATAGGTGTCTTATAGTACTTGACAATATATTTCTGAAATGTATATGCAAATCAATGGACCAAAAATAGTCAAAATAATCTTGAAAAATAAGAATAAATTTGAAAGGTTAACACTTCCCAATTTTATACGTACCACAAATATACAGTAATCAAGACAATGTTGTACTGGCACAAGGATAGACGTATACATCAATGGAATAGCAGTGATAGCCCAGAAACAAGGCCTTTACATTTGTGATCAATTGATTTGTGACAATGGTATCAGGACAATTCAATGGGGAAATAATAGTCTTTTTGAGAAATGGTATTGGAACAACTGGATATGCATATGCAAAAATACACCATACACAAAATTATCACATAATGGATTGTTGACTTAAATTTAAGGATTGAAAGTAGAAAACTCTTGGAAGAAAACATAGAAGTAAATCTTTGTGATCTTGGTTTAGGTGATGGTTTCTTAGATATGACACCAAAAGCAAAAGTAACAAACTAAAAAATTGATAAATTGGATTTTATCGAAATTGCATACTTTTATACTATAAACCATGTAATCAACAAAGGGGAAAGAAACCCCAAAGAATTAGAGAAAGTATTTGCAAGTCATAGATCTGTTAAGGGAATTGTATCCAGACTATATAAATAACTTTTAGTACTCAACAATAAAAAGATAACCCAATTTAAAAATGGGCAAAGGATTTGAATAGACATCTCTCCAAAAAAGATTCACAAATGGCCAATAAGGACATAAAAATATGCTCAACATCATTTGCCATTAGAAAATGCAAATCCAAACCACAATGAGATGCCATATCACACCCATCAGGATAGCTGCAATCAAAAAGACAGATAATAAGTGTAGGAAAGAATGTGCAGAAATTGCAACCTTCATACATTGCTGATGGCATGTAAAATGGTGCAGCTGCTTTGAAGAACAGTTTGGCAGCCCCTCAAAATGTTAAACATAAAGTTACCATACAGCCCAGCAATTCTACTCCTTGGCCTATACTCCTCCAAAACAGAAACATACTTCCACCAGAAAAAATGTCTACAAAAATGTTCATAGCAGCATTACTCATAATAGCCAAAGGGTGGAAACAGCCCAAAAGTCCATCAACTGACAAATAGATAAGTGAAATGTGATGTCCTGGTCCAACAGAATTTCATTTAGTAATAGAAAAGAAGGAACAGTAGTTCATTCAGTAGGTATCTGCTACAACATGTATAAACGATGAAAACAATACATCGAGTGAAAGAAGCCGGACACGAAAGATCACCTATGTTATCATTTTATTTATACGAAATGTCCAGAAAAACCAAGTCCCAAGAGTTAGAAAGTAGATTAGTAGTTGCCTAGAGCTGGGAGGTTTTTGGGGCAGAGAAATGAGCAGTGAATGCAATTGGGTCTGAGGTTTCTTTTTGGGGTGGCGAAAACGTCTTAAAATCAGATTGTGCAAAGATTGCAAAGCTCTTTGAAATTATTTAAAAATAATTTCATTGTACACTTTAGTGAGTAAACTGTATGGTATGCAAATAATATCTCAATAAAACTTTATTTTAAATTTTAAAAAGTGTCAAGATTGTGAAAGGCTCAAAAACTGTCACAGATTGAAGGAGACTAAAGAGATGTCTAAACGCAATGAGGTATCCTTAATTGGATCCAGAAATTTTAGGGCATTCATGGAAAATTTAGGGAAAAACTTGGAAAATATGAACAAAGTTTGTAGTTTTATGTTAAAAAAAAAAAAAGAAAGAAAAAGAAAAAGAAAGAGGCCTTTGGACTCTAGAATGACTACAGGCAAGAACCAGCCAAACAGAGGGCACAAGTAGGAGCCCAGAGAACAGAGCCCAGAGAACGGAGCCAAGGGGAACAGTGAATCACTCCCAGGAAGTAGAACAGAGCCCCAATCAAGGATTGGCAAGTATTTCACATTTGCTATCAACCAGTAGTTACTGGGTGCTTCCAGTTTTCCCACTTCACTAATGAGACATCCGTTATGATTATCTCATACTTGTCACACAATTTGGATTATTAGGTGTGTAGGGCACAGATAACTCATCTCTTTAGTTCCCAGTTCTTCGTACTTGGAATTCTTGAAGATCAGACTCAAGGAGCCTTCCCTATTCCTGTATCTGACTTAGATGATAGGATTCTGAATCTTCTCTACATTTAAAATATAATGCTGAAATGGGATGTCTTTTTAAAAAAATTATATCTATACATCTTTTTGGGGTAGGATGAGTTTTGGAAGATTCTAAGAAGAGCGCTGAGTATTTTGTATGTGAGAGGAAGGGGTATGATGCCAGATGACAGTCTGTGGCAGAATGTATTTTTCAGAATAGTTGCAACAATATTTCTGGTCTCATATATTCTTCTAGCACTTTGGCATTCCCCATGAGGAGCTGAAGTCTATTTCCCCATCTCTTAAACCTGGGCAGGCTTGTGACTGCTCTGACAAGTAGAATGAACTAGGAGGGAAGCAGTATGACTTCCCTGGCTAGGTTAGAAAAGATGATATAGCTTCTGTCTGGTTTCCCTTCTCTTGGATATTCACTCTTAGAACCTGGGCTCAGGTTTGTAAGAAAGCCCAGGCCACATTAAGAGGTCACATGTAAGCCCCAGTATCCACCATCAGATATTTGAGTTAGTGAGAGATGATTCTAATGTCCAGCCTTGGAACTGATGTTGCTAATGTAAGTGGAGCTTACATTAAGGACAGATGAGTTATCCTTGCCAAACCCTGCACAAAATAAATGATATTTCATTTGATAATAACAATAAATATTTAGTCCTTGAGCAAAATAAATGATGTCATTGCTTCAAGCCATTAAATTTGGGGGTTGTTTGTTATACTGAGATATTCTGGCATGTTACAGTGTTGACCTGAAGACAATTCCAGTGGCAAGTCTTTTCTTTTTACCTAGCATATGGCACTTACCACTTTTTAAAAAACTGAAACGCAACTGACATACAAAAATGCACAGATTTCAAATTTCTAATAAATATGATGACTTTTGACAATTTTATATACCCGTATAACCACATCCCAGAAGAAGAATTAGAATGTTTCTATTGCCAACGAATATTTCCTCATCTCCTCTCAGTGGCATACTGGAGCCAGCTCTCCGTGACTGTGGGAGTCAACTGTTCGCATGCATTCCTAACTCCTAGTTCAGTCACATCACATTGGCAGCCAGAAATCTTGAAATTGGAAGTATTCACAGCATAAAAATCAACAAATGCTACAAATCAAAACTTTCACCCACCCACCACCCCAGCTAGTTCTAAACATTTAACAGATACTACTGATCCTTCCCCTTTTCTATCAATTCCTCCACCCTCCAGAGGCAAATCCTTTTTATTGCTCTCATTGTAGTGAGTTTTGCCTATTCTTGGATTTCTTATAATGGGATTATCCAGTGTGTATCCTTCTGGATCTGCTTTCTTTCACTTAAAATAATATTTAGAAATTGATCCATACTGTTGCATATGTCAGTATTCACTCCTTTTTAATTGATGAATAGCACTCATTGTCTAAACATACAACAATGCCATTGTCTTTTTTCTTGTTGATGGACATTTTGAGCTGCTTCCAATGTTGAATTATTTTGAATAATGCCTTTGTGATAGTAGTGCTTGTCTTTCAGTAGACATATGTTTTCAATTCTTTTGAGTGATATGGGAGTGGGTTGCTGGGTCATAGAATAGATCTATGCTTAACATTATCAGAAAAAGAGAAAGAGTTAACCAAAGTGCTTTTACCATTTTACTCTGCCATAAGCGATATATGAAAGTTTTCATTGTTCCACATGTTTGCCAAGATTTAGTATTATTGATATTTAAAAAATTTTATTTTGACAAATTGTGGGCACATAATGGTGTTTCATTTTGGTTTTAATTTGTGTGTTCCTGATAACTAATGATGCTGAGCCTCTTTCCAGGTGATCAATCTTGTGATCAACACTGGTAAAGGGTTTTTTTAAAGTACTTTGTCTACCTTTCTCTTGGGTTGTTTTCTTGTTATTCATTCGTAACAGATTGAGAATATCCATATGTTCTTTATGCAAGTCGTTTGTCCCAGCTGTCTATGTATGTATGTATGTATGTATGTATCTATCTATCTATCTATCTATCTATCTATCTATCTATCTATCAATCATCTACCTACCTACCTATCAATATTTTTTCCAGTCTGTGGCTTGCCTTTTTTTTTCTAGTTAGTGGTTAAAAAACAAAATTATTTAACTATCCCTACATTACAAAGATATTCTCTTTTGTTTTCTTTTACAAGTTTGGAGTTCTAGCTAATGTTGGAATTTATAATCTATCTTAAAATTAGTATTAGTCACTGGAGTCAGATATGGAGTGAGAATTTTTTTTTTTTTTTGGTCTTTTTTTTGAGATGGAGTCTTGCTCTGTTGCCCAGGTTAGAGTGCAATGGCATGATCTTGGCTCACTGTAACCTCCGCCTCCAGGTTCAAGTGATTCTCATGCCTCAGCCTCCCGAGTAGCTGAGATTACAGGCATGCACCACCATGCCTGGTTAATTTTTGTATTTTTAGTACAGATAGGGTTTTGCCATGTTGGCCAGGCTAGTCTCGAACTCTTGACTTCAAGTGATCTAGCTGCCTCGGCCTCCTGAAGTGTTGGGATTACAGGCATGAGCCACCACGCCCAGCCTGTTTTGTTTTTTATTGCTGATTTTTGCAAGGGGGTTACCAATTTTTTAATTTTTCAAAAGGATAAACTTTTGAATATTTTGATTTTTCTCTATTTGACTTTTATAGAGTTTCGTATAAAGGGAATCATATTATATGTACTCTTGTCTGTATCTTAATAAGACAGAATGCACTTAATATAATGATAAGATAGATTATAATTATGAGATGCATCCACATTGTCGCTCATATTCATTGTTGGTTTCTTTTTATTGCTTAGTAGTATTCCATTGTATGGATATACTACAGTTGGAGGACATTTGGGTTGTTTCTAGTTTTGGGCTATTATGAATATAGCCACTGTGAATATTTGAGTAGAAATTTTTGTGTAGATACGTGTTTATATTTTTCTTGAGTGTATATCTAAGAATAAGATTGCTGAGTTGTGTGGTATTTATATGTGTGATCATTTTAGAAACTCACAATTTATTTTTTAAGTGGTTTTACCACTTTACAATCCCACCAATAATGCATGTGAATTCTTGTTGCTCCACAACCTCATCAACAATTAGATTTGCCAGTCTTTTAAAATTGTAGCCATTCTAATGTGCATGCAATAGTATACCATTGTGAGGGGTTTTTATGGTGTGTGTGTGTGTGACAGCGTCTCACTCCATCACCCAGGCTGGAGTGCAGTGGCGTGATCTTGGCTCACTGCAACCTCCACCTCAGTCAGGTTCAAGCGATTCTTGTGCCTCAGCCTCCGGAGTAGCAGAGACCACACATATGCACCACACCTGGCTAACTTTTGTAGTTTTAGTGGAGACAGGGTTTCCCCCATTGGCAGGATGGTCTCAAACTCCTGACCTCCAGTGATCTGCCCACCTGGCCCTCCCAAAGTGATGGGATTATAGGTGTCAACCACTGCACCCAGCCCATGATTGTGGTTTTAACTTATATTTTTCAGGTGATGAATGATTCTGAGCATATTTTCATTTGTTAGTTGACCATTTCTTAATGGTGTCTTTGGAAGAGCAGTTAATGATTTTAATGAAGTACAATTTATCCAACTTTTATGCTTTATACTTTTTGAGTAACATGTCACAAAACTTTTTCTCTAATTAGTTTTTTTCTAGAATTTCTAAAATTTTACTTTTACTTCTAGGTCTATCCTTTATTTTGAATTTGTTTTTGGTTACAAGGAGAGGCTAAGGTTGAAATTCTTGTGTTTTCTTAGGAAGGACCAGTTGTTCCAGAATTATTTGCAGAAAAAGTTCTTATTTCTCAATTAAATTACCATGTCCTTTCTTAAAATCATTTTCAGTTTCATGCTCCCTAATGATTAATGATGTGGAATATTTTCACGCCATTTTTACCTCATTTGCCATTTGAATATCTTTTTTGAAAAGTGTCTATTCAAATCTTTCCCCATTTTTAAAATTTAAAATTTTTTTGTCTTCTAATTTTTGAGTTGTAACAGTTCTTAATTCATTCTTGATATAAGCTTTTTCTCAGATGCATATTTTGGAACTATTTTCTCCCAGACTGTGGCTACTAACGGTGCCTTCAAAAGCAATGTTTAACATTTTTATGAATTCCAATTTATTGAAATTTTCTTTTCATGCTTTTTGATTCTTAAATATTTTCTAAACATAAGATCATTAAGATTTCATCCTGATTCTTCTAGAATATTTACATTTTGAGCTCCCACATTTGTTTTCTCATCTATTCTGTGTTTCTTGTTGAGGTAGATAAAGATTGAAATTCTTTTGTAGATGGCTCTCCAATTGTTCCAGCAATGTATCTTGAAGAAGTTGCCTTTACTCTACTGAATTGCCTTGGCAGCTTTGTTGAACATCAATTGACCACATATATGCGTGTCTATTACTTGATTTTCTATCCTGTTTCATTGCTGAATATATCTTGTTTATCCAAACCATGCAGAATCAATTATTCTAGCTTTATAATGAGTATTAACATTTTAAATTGGGTTTTCCTTATTATTTTTAAAGCTGTTTTGGTTATTTTAGAAAGGTGATTTGCTAATGTAATCCCACTACATTTTCATATAACTTACAGAATCTATTTTTTTTAATTTGTAAGGGAAAAAAGTCTGCTGTACATTTTGATTGAGATTGTATTGAACCTATACATTAATTTGGGAGAGAATTTGTTATAGGATCAACAGGTTCATATACCTATCACACAGTAACAGACCAATTACACTGAGAGTAGGGTTTACAGCAAAGAAAAAGTCTAATGATCACAGGGCAATGAGTGAGGACATGGGAAAAGACCCTCAAATCAGCTTCCTGAGGATTTCTGGGCTGGAGTTTTTAAAAGGATCATGGAGGGCAAGGGACTAGAAAATTTGGATCATTGATTGATTGGCATAAGGGAGATGAAATACTCTGAATGTGGAAACTGCATTATTTTGTGAGTCACCTCCTGTGGGGTCTTTCAGACCAGCTGACATCAGTAGTTTCATTGGTATGCAGGACCTGAAAGAATGTCTCATATGGAAAAGATAATGTTTTATAATGTTCAAGATATTATCTATAGAGTAGATAAGGGGAACTATAATCTTATAATAGGATCTCCATGATTTTGAGGCAACAGGCACCAAACAACTCTGAGGAAGCAGGTCAGAGAGCACCTGATTTACTTAGTGATTAATGCTAAATGTGCTGAAACTTGTAATAAATCTTACATATTTCCTGTCATATTTACCCTAAGTCTTTTTTATATGGGCTTGGTATTCTCCAACATGGTATATCAATTTATTTCAATCTAAAGGCACTTATTAGTTCTACTAGCATTTTTGTTGATTCTGTAGGATTTTCTACATAGGTGAATGCTGGCTGAGGATAATGTCAGTCTCTTCATTTTTAATTTGCATAAATTTTGTTTCTTTTTTTCATCTTATTCACTGATTAGAACTTTGGTACAATATTGAAAAATATTGATGAGTATGGATATATTTGTCTTTCTCCTGCCATTGAAAGGAATAATTAAGTCTTTCATAATTATGTGATGTTAGCTATGGCTTTTTTCAGGGATGTCTTATACCAGGTTAGGCAAGTTCTTTTATTTTCCAAGTTTTCCAAGAGCTCTTTTGTTTTTTGTTTTCAGAAATAAATGATGGATTATGTCAAATGGTGCTACGGTTTGAATGCTCCCTCTAAAATGCATGTTGAAATTTAATCCCCAATACAGCAGTATTGAGAGTTATGGCCTTTAAGAGGTGATTCAATTATGAGAGCTCTGCCCTCATGAAGGTATTAATTTATTTGTGGATTAATGGATTAAAGGGTTTGTGAATTAATGGGTTATCGTGAGAGTGAAACTAGTGATTTTCTTTTTTTTTTTTTCTTTCGAGACGGAGTCTCGCTCTGTCGCCCAGGCTGGAGTGCAGGGGCCAGATCTCGGCTCACTGCAAGCTCTGCCTTCCGGGTTTACACCATTCTCCTGCCTCAGCCTCCCGAGTAGCTGGGACTACAGGCGCCCGCCACCTCGCCCGGCTAGTTTTTTTTTGTATTTTTTAGTAGAGACGGGGTTTCACTGTGTTAGCCAGGATGGTCTCGATCTCCTGACCTCGTGATCTGCCCGTCTCGGCCTCCCAAAGTGCTGGGATTATATGCTTGAGCCACCACGCCTGGCCGAAACTAGTGATTTTCTAAGAAGAGAAACAGAAATCTGAGCATAATACATTAGAATGCTCAGCCTCCTTGCCATGTGATGCCCTGCACCAACCTGGGATACTACAGAAAGTTTAACTACAGGAACAAGAAGGCCTTCACCAGATACAGTGCTTTACCTTTGGAAATTTCAACCTGTATACCTGTAAGAAACAAATTTCCTTTTTAAAACAAATTACCCAGTTTTAGGTATTTCTGTTATAAGCAAAGTAAGACAAATGGTCTCTTCAACTGCAGAGATGATCATTTGTTTCTACTTTGTTAATATGGTGAATAATATTAATCGTATTTTAAAAATTCAACAAATATTTCCTAATAAGATAAAAAGGTAGGCCCCGCCTGGCAATAGTTTATTTTTAAAAATATTGTTAGATTCTATTAGCTAAAACTTGTTAATAATTTTCACATTTATCATTATTGTTAACATTGGTCTTTTGTTTTCTTACATTTTCTGATTTTTATGTCAGAGAAGTGTTAGCCTTATTCACTGTGTAGGGATGTTTTATTTTTCTTCAGTTTTCTCAAAGAATTTGTATGGAATTTATATTACTCTTTTCTTGAATGTTTGATAGAATTTACTAGTGAATTTATCTGGGCCTGAAGTTTTCTTGATGGTAAGATTTTTAACTACAAATTCAATGTCTTTAATAAGGAGTCATTTTGTTCACCTAATTTATCTTTAGATAGCATTGTAGTTTGTGTTTTTCAAGTAATTTTTTCATTTTATCTAGGTTGCCAAATTTGTTACCATGAAGTTCTTCTTAATATTTCCCTATTTTCTTCCTAACTGTAGGATCTGTAGTGATGTTCTCTTTCTTCTGGATAATTTGTGTCTTTTTTCCAAATTATTCTGACTAAAGGTTTACCAGTATTTTTGATCTCAAAGTAGTAGTCCTTGGATTTTTTTCTGTTTTTAATTTCATAGATTTCTGTTCTTTATTATTTTCTTTTCTCTGCTTGCTTTTGTTTCATTTTGCTCTGATTTTTTATTTTCTAGAAGTAAGAGCTTAGATTATTAATTTGAGACATTTTCTCCTAAAAGCTAACCGTAAGCACTTAGTGGTATAAATCTTACCCTCAGCACTGCTTTACCAGCATCCTAAAACTTGTTTAAAAATTGCATGTAATGGAAGTTTTGCTACCAACTACTTCTTACAGACTTTTTGGCTAAAAAAAAATTTTTACCTTCACATTTGTAAAATATTTACTCTGGGCAGAGAGTCCTAGGTTGACAAATTTTTCTTTTAGTATTTTAAACCTTCTGTTCACTATTTTCTGGCTTACTTTTTACTGATAGGATATGTTATTTTATCCTTACTATAATTCTTCTGTTCATATGTGTCTTTTTCCAACCTGCTTTTAAGATTTTCTTTTTATTGCTGGTTTTAAGTAATGTGATTGCCTTGTTCCTTGGTGTAGTTCTCGTCATATTTATTGTGCTACATTTTTGTCCAGCTTCTAATGCTGACAGGGATTGAGAGTTGTCAGTTCTTGTTTTCTTAGTTTAAACTAATTTAAATAAGAGACATACTGCAGTAGAGAAATAGTAGAAAGCAGTTTATTGCAAAAGAGAAAGAACACTCTGAAAGCTAAGTGAAAATACACTCCAAAAGATAAGTTAGAGAGGGCTGCTCAAGAGGTAAGTTAGCAAAGACTAGCTCTGAGGAGACTCCCTTTATTGGGGTCTGAAATGGTTATTCACAAGGAGGAGAGAGGAGGTGTTTCTAGTAAGTATGTTTGGGGTGGTCCTCTGGGTGCATATGCTCAATTGCTGTACATGCTTGTTCATACATCACATGTCTTACTAGCATTTTAAATCTGCACCCACTGAGTATGTTTTTTACTATTATAATCAGCAAAGGATCAGTCTGAAGACAAGTCTTATTTGGATGAGCTTAACTACAAAGTGAATGCTGGGGCTCTTTGTGTTGATAATGTGGTTGCCACATTTGCCATGTTCCAAGGAAACGGTTACTTGCTTGACTAACTATCCTGCCTCATTTAGATCTGTGGGTTTATAGTTTTTGTCAAATTTGGAAAAATATTGACCATTGTTTCTTCAAATATTCTTCTGTACATCCCTTACTCCCCTTAGGTGATTCCAGTTACACATAAATAGGCCACTTGAGGTTGTCTCCCAGATCCCTAATGCTCTATTCCCCTTTTCAGGCTTTTTTCTTTGTAATTCATTTTGTATAATTTCTATTGCTACGTCTTCAAGTTTACTAATCTTTTCTTCTGCAATTTCTAACTTGCTATTAATCCCATCCAGTGTATTTTTAATTTCAGACTTTAAAAGAATCATTTGAAACTTGTTTTGTTCCTTCTTACATCTTTCTTGTCTCTCCTAACATGTTTAAATAATTTTATATCTTTTTAAACATATAGGTAGTAGTTATAACTTTTAATGCCTTTGTTTATTGATTTTATCATCCATATCATTTCTCTTTGTTTCTATTGATTGCATTCTCTCCTCATTATGAATCACATTTTCCTATTTCTTTGTATGGCGGGGCTTTTTTAATTGGAATTTTAATTTTAACATTTTACCTTTTGAATATCTTGTTGAATTCTTTTAAATATTCTTAAATTTTTCTCTAGGGTACAGTTAAGTTTCTTATAAACTGATTATTTCAAGACTTATTTATAAGTTTGATAGTTGAGATCACAGAACTCTTTAAGCTTAATTTTGCCCTACTATACAGTAATACCCTTTTGAGTATTCTACTGGAGTCCCACAACTTATAAAGATTTTTTTCCTCTCTGGATAATAAGAGCATAATCTTGTGTTGGCTCTGTGGAAGTTCCAGAGATTGATAGCTTTGCCTCTTTCAGATGATCTCAGCCTGTTTCTCTGGCAAACCTTGACAAATACATTTAGGTAATTTTCTCACATACATGTGCTGATTATTACTTAGCTGAACACTAGAGAGGAAGCCTCTGTAGACCCATTTGGCTCTTTTCATGGTCTCTCTCTCTCTGGTGAAATTACCCATCTTTTAGAGTGTATGTCCATCTTTTCTCCTAGATTCATTAAAATATTTGTTTATGTATATATTAATGTCCCTTTCTGTGATTTCGATATCTAAGTACTCTCTGGGTTTACTTCTATTCTTTGTTTCTCTCTTGACTGGGGAATTTCATTTTCCTGCCTCTCTGTGCATTTTAAAATGGTATGCATGAATTATATGTAAAAGAACAGTAGAGACTGGAGTACATATTGTCTCCCCAGTTGGACATTCTATTTTTCTGATAGATTGCAGTTTGTGATGCTTAAGCTAATTTAATCTCTAGCTGGTCTAAGTTTGGCCTTTGTTGCAACTTAGATTTAGTTTACCACTAACTTCGAATGTTTTGAGAGCAGAATCGGGACTACAATTCTGGCAAACTTAGTATATGACCTCTTAAGAAACTGTATTTCATTGCCAGCTTTCTGAACCTTGAGAAAATTTCCTTTTCGGGAAAGCTGCCAGACTTTTTGCGTGACTAGGGAGTTATCTTTGGTCTCCAGTCTTACCCTCAGATCACTGCAACTTGAAAGATCTATTTCCACTCAGCTATCTTTACACTAGCCTTTGAAGAGAAGCTGTCTTACATACTGTATGGGGCCAGATGCCTTGGAGGCATTTTTATCAGGTCACTTTTTCCACCCACATTGTTCTGAAGGTTGCTACAGTATTCCTGAAGATGGTCTTGCGTGCCTAAAATGAAGGACCACTCTCAGCTTTCCTGCCTTGCCCTAATCTTTTAGAGTATTTCCCCTCATATGCAATGAACGCTCAAGAGAAATTTAAATGTTTGCTAAAAGTTTGACTTGTTTCTTTGTATCTCCATTTCTTGTGGATTCTTCCTCATCCTGCTGCTCTACCAGAAATGAAATCAGTTCCTTCTCTCTTAAAAAAAGAGCTTGCCACCTTCTGAAATTTTGTGGGTTTTTTTTCCCTTTTTTGTATTTTTTGCATTCTTGTTTCTCTAATGGACTGGAGAAAACCCACAAATTTTGTGGCTTATCTGGCTTGTTCTCATTATTAAGATGAGAGGAAGACACTCATGACTATCATTCCACCAGGCATGAGAGCCATTGTGGGACCTTTTTGTCACCACTTTCAGGAGGTTTCTTTGCATTCTCAGCTCTACAATGTGTTTAACCACAACCCACCCACACACAAACACACACAAGCTATGTTTTTGTAGCATATGTAGCTTGTTCTCCTTGTTAAAGTAGGAGTGATAGTCCTTTGTGACTTTTTACATACTAGCCAGAACCAGAACCATTTGCATTGCATATACTCAAATGTATGTTTTCCTTATACCCAAATAAACTATTAGCCCCTTGAGGACAAGCAATGTAATTTTTAATCTTTTAAATTTCCCATAATGCCTAGTAGTTACTTCATACATATTTAAAATGAATACTTCACGTGTTATCAAGTTATTGGTGCCCAAGTAAACCTAGAACTGAAAGACAAATCTCAGAGATTACTAGTAGAACAATAATCAAGGTGTAGATCCCCTGGCTCTAAATAATTTTTCTCTTGTATTGTATTTGATTTGTAATCATAATAATATTCTATGTGGTATGTAGCTCCAAGCTGTTATATCATCATCAACAACATAATTATCCTCATCTTGTTGGTTATACCTTTTCAATAATTGGTCATGTGGTCAAGAACTCCAATAAAAATGTCAGATGGCACTAGAGTCATTGAGAGAATAAAGCATGTAAATGCAGACATACACAAAATTTTAGCTATAGACTTAATATAGAAATATATGTACGTACATCAACTTGTATCAAATAGAGTTAAACGGTTTAAATAGCTTTAATATGCGTAATTTAAATTCTTGCCTTCCTTTTTATAGCAATTTCATTTTTAATGTTTTATATTCCATTTTCCTTCTTTTAATCTTGCTTTTCTGATATGCAATCCTATCTCAAACGAGAAGGCTATAACTGAGCAGGCAAGTAGTTCTTTAATTGAAACACTTATAGGGCACGCTAGAAAACTATAAAGACTTTCAAGAAATAGCAAAACTTTAATAGGTTCTTGTGTATTCGTGTTGTAACCTAATTCAGTGCTCTTTCAGTATGCTGGAGGATGTTGCTAATTTATGGCTGTGATGAGCAATAAAGCAATAATAGTAATCGAAAGGTGCAATATTCCTTGTTTAGGGGGCATTTATGGTTATGTATTAAAACTATAAATACTTCAAGAAGCTGTGAAACTGATCTATAGAAAATGAAAGATAAGATCTCCCTGCCTTCTAAAAGTGCTTTTCTAGCAGAAATCTGAGCTTGACTTTATGGTTTATAAATATAAACAAAGCAGAAGTGAAATGTTCAACATGTCTACCCATCCAAAGGGACTACTTAAATAACCACTAGCACTCAAACCTAATAAGGGCTGGAAAGTTCCTTTGTTTCTTGTTTTATTTTTTAACTTTCTTCCCCTTATACCTTTAAAAAAATTGTTTTTCCTCTCTCTTTCATATCTTTTACATACTTAATCTTCTCTCTCTATTTCTGGCTTCTCTTTTCTCCCATCTTTCCTCACATTACTTTCTATATCCATATTGGATGAAAGAAGCAAAGTGTATTGAGGTGGAAAAAGATCCAGAATGCAGCTCTCCTGCTGAGGGTCCCAGGACAATAGGTAAGTATAGCCATAGGTACGCTGAGTCTTTTCTGAGCCTTCTCCTCTTGGTTGGACCAGCCTCAATTTCCAGTCTACCTGTCAAAGCAATCCTTAATATTAGTGCCTGTTCTGCAAAACTATTCAATACCTTTGCCTCTTTTTTTTTTTTTTTTTTTTTTTTTTGAGATGGAGTCTCACTCTGTTGCCCAGGTTGGAGTGCAGTGGTGAGATCTCGACTCACTGCAAGCTCCGCCTCCTGGGTTCACGCCATTCTCCTGCCTCAGCCTCCCAAGTATCTGGGACTACAGGTGCCCACCACCATGCCTGGCTAAATTTTTTTGTATTTTAGTTGAGACAGGGTTTCACCGTGTTAGCCAGGATGGTCTTGATCTCCTGACCTCGTGATCTGCCCGCCTCGGCCTCCCAAAGTGCTGGGATTACAGGCGTGAGCCACTGTGCCCGGCCTCTTTGCCTCTTTTGTTCTTACCTTCACCACTCTATGTTGTTCTTGTGCCCATCAATCTGGATTTCTGGACTTTTACCTTGTATTTAATATTTGCTTCTGGCACTTACGTTTGGTGGCCCATCATGTGCCTTTTTAAAAATCTTTCTGGATTTCTGTTATCTAAATACATACTTTTGGCTTCCTCAGACCTCTGGTCCCTACCTCACTTGTCTCTGTGCCCCGAATTCCTCAAAGAAGGGGGAAAATGCACATAGGTCAACTGATTTCTAACCTAACCCAGAGCCTACTTATTCTTTAAAGTTGGGGTCAGGTGATTCCTCTGGTTAGAAACCATTCTCTGTAGTCCCACGATTTTCTACATACACCTCGGCATTGCACTTTTCAGATTATATCTGAGCATGTGTCTGTATAGTAGCTCCTCAGATCTGTGGCCCTTTGTCTTTAGTCCTGAGGAGTCCCTGTTTGATGATGATTCCAGAAGGATTATCTTTATGCAAGACAGAGATATGACCAGAGGAGGCTGAGTAAGAAATCTGTCTGTTCCAGCTTTTCCAACACTTCTTTATCATCGGAAGCACCAGGTTATGAGCTCTGTTTTATTTCTCAGGGTGCGACTACCGTGATCAGTCCATAAATGTAAATGGAATGATTAATACAATGATCAGCTTTATTTAACTAACAAATATTTATTGATATATCATTGGTACCAGGCAGTATTTTCAGGTACTGGAAATCTAACAGTAAATAAGACAAGTAAAGTCCCTGCCATTATCAGACTTATATTTCAGTGGGGCATCTATATAATAAATTCACATAAAATAAAATGTTGTAAAGTGATAAGTGCTAAAAAGAAGAAATCAGGATAATGGATTGAGAATGACAGGGTGCTGGATAATCAAATTCTAAGCATGATGAAACCTATTGGCACTCTACCAGTCTGACTCCCTGACAGAAAATAAGGGAGCCATTGTTTTCTAACTTGGGGCTTTTAATTCCATTTTCTACACCCCTGGCTCTTCCAATGATGAAGTATTAGGAAAACTGGAACAGACATATTCCCTACTCAACCTCTTCCAGTCATCTCTCTCTCTTCCATAAGATCCTCATTGTGTCTGCATCAGTCAACAGGCAGGCCCATGAGTATTTCAGAACATACATACTGGGCTGTGTTATGATGAGAAAAACTGGGGGCCAAATTCTGATAATCGAGACGTTTTAACAATTTTTCTCCACCTAGAGTGGAAAAACGAGTCTTCCCCTGGGAAAATGGGGCTTGACTGTATCTCTCTGTAGTGACAGGTTGAGAAAAAAACACCAATGGCTTTATCTCCCACAAAATCATTCTTAGGTGCTTCAACTCTTTTCAAACCATCCAAACTATGAGGGCGTCACCTTACCTATTCAGCATTAACTCTAGACTGCTCAACACACATTCTTTGTATTTCTTGGTGGTTCACTTCATTGTCAAGCAACACAGCATGTTCCTTCTTGTCCCTGGGAAGGCAGCAGGGCTCAGTAAGAAGAACATGAGCCCTAGAGTCAAAGACATTTGTTTTCCTACCATCAGCATTCACCGTGTGACTTTGGTAAACATCTTAACCTCTGTGAAACTATAACAAGGGTAATAATACATCTTCTTCCCGTTCTTCTGAGTACTAAAAGAGGCATTGTATACGTGTAAATCACTGAGTGCCATGTCTAGCACATAGTCTCTTCTTGTCTTAGTGGGACCCGGTGTGCCCCCCTCCTTCATCTTTTAAGACCCAGCTCTAGGCCCAATTCCTATAACCTCCCTAATATAGGTTAATATGTAACCTATATTACATATAGGTAATAGTTATAACTTTTAATGCCTTTGTCTATTGATTTTATCACCCATATAGTTTCTTTCTGTTTCTATTGATTGCATCCTCTCCTCATTATGAATCACATTTTCCTATTTCTTTGTATGGCTGGTATTTTTAAATTGGAATTTTAATTGTAACATTTTACCTTTTGAATGTCTTATTAATTGGGTAAAGACTGATCTGCTGGACTCTAGTTTCTTCCTCCTTTAAATATCTGCAGCACGTGTGGTTTGTACCAACAAACATACACTTAGCAATTTCCTAGCTTGGGTATTTTACAAATTGTTTCTCTAAGAACAGGAACACCTTACTCTTCTATGTCATGGTAGTGTCCCTAGCACAGATCTTGAGCACAAGCTCATTGATTAAAATAGGACACAAATAATGTCCGTTTTTTTTTTCTCAAGGGTGTCTACATTTATTTTGACTCAAGTGAAATGAAGCATTCCTTTGAAACTGTCTAGATAATATAAATCATTGACCCCCAGAGACTTGCTTTCTAAAATAATTAAGGCAAAATGAAACCCCCTGTTTTTTTTCTGGCACATACATTGATTCATCTGATGAACACAACATTACTCTTTCTTAGCTTTACCAAGTGTATCTATTTTCTCATAGAGACTCTGAGGGTAAGTAACCAGGCCAAGATTATACAACGAATTAGGTAAAGAGAGGCCATGTTGTATAAGAAGAGTCAAAGCTAGCAATGATCCCAGACCACAAACCATGCCTTTTCCTTTATGCAGCCCTGCCTCTCTTTCAATTTATTGACTTCTTATAGTTAGACATTATCACTGTTTTCTCCCCATACCCAAATCTCCATACTCCGAACGCCTAACTTGTTAGCATTGAAGATATGGCACATTTAATGCTGCCTATTGCTTCAGAGTCTTTTTAGATTCATTCTTGGCTTTCCCAGTAGAAGCAAGTACAAAACAAAACAGAAAAAGAAAAACAACCCATATTTCCTTACACTAGAGGCCATTTGCATGGTGTTTCTGGACTTCCCGTTCCTGAGAATTCTCCAGATAGTCATTACTTACTCTCTCCTTCTCTCTCTATCAAGAGAAGGGAAACTAGCAGAATGACAATATTTTACTATTTTGAAAGTTCAAATCCACTGGTTTTCTGTTTGCTTTCTCACTCTCTTAGATATATCCCTAGATACTGATGGGAGAAGGATTATCAGAGGTTTAGAGATAAAGAGAAAGAAGAAGAAAGAGAGCAGTGCAAAACAGTGGTTTGAAGGATGACACAAGCTTAGGCCTATTTCAAAAGAGACAGCCACAGTGTGCTAGCACTTATGGTGACAACAGAGCTGACAGGATGAGAACTTTCTTTTATCTTTTTTTGCATTTTCTTCATCTGCAAGGCATGGTGTTCTGGAAATGTCTCCCAAATGCTGGGGAATAAACTGAAGTTGCATCAGTTAGATATTGCCGAGTAACACACAAGTGCACAACTTAGCAGCTTAAAAATTAAGCATTTATTATTTCTCATCGGTCTACATGTCAGCTGGATGGTCCTGTTGATCTACTCTAGTCTTTGCTCAGCTGGGCTTGCTTATATATCTGTGGTCACCTGGTGGGGAAGCTCTGGACTAGCTTCTCACATGTCTGGCTGTCAGCTAGTGTGATGAGTGACTGGGCCATGTGTCTCTCATCATCCATAATTCCAGTCCAGCTTGTTCTCATGGGTTAGGCAGGAGTCCCTAGAGAGAAAGGAATTTATTTGTCAAGGCCTCTTGAGGTCTAGCCTCAGAAATGGCACACCATCACATTTTTGCATTCTATTGACTACAGCAAGTCAAAGACCAGCCAAGATTCAAGGTATGGGAAAATACGCTCCACCTATTGATTGAAATGGATACAAGGTTCAGGGAGGAACGATGACTTGCAGCCAGTTTTGTAGTCTACCATAGTCTTTCTTCCAGCCACAAGTATTTCTCTCAAGTTTCAGTCCCTTTCAGGACCTCCACCAATATCTGGTGATTGACATCATGTCTGGATGCAGCTGCTTATAATCCACAGCCTGTGAATATAAAGACAGGTTACATCCCCAAAACACAAAAGATACAATGGAGAATAGGAATAAAATGACTACAACAAATACTTCCGCTCAAAAAAGGGAAATAACAGAAGGTAAATAGCCAGGAATTGGTTCAGAGCAACTCTGATATCCTCCTGAGTAAATGTTTCTAGGCCTTTCACTCTAGACATGGGGAGAGTTCCTTGATTAGATCTCACTTCTGCTCCCTGGAAGTGGCTCCTCATTTCATTCTTCTCCATGGCTCTTGGCTTTTCCCTTGGTGGCAGGAGGAGAGGTCTTTCCATTTCTGTGGCATTCCTTATGAATTTGAACAACTTTCTCAACTTGCTTACAGGCTACCATAGAAAAGATTGTGATAGACTGATTACAAAAATGCATGCCATTAAAAATTAAGGCCAATTTTTATACCCCTTAAACATGGGCTTGGTCTCGTGATTTGTTTTGGACAATACAAGGCAGCAGAAATGATGGGTGTGTCAATTATGATGCTAAGCTTCAAGAGAGCTTCTCCTGGACACCTGTGAACATCTCCAGGCTAACCTGCTTGTGGAGCATCAGAGACCACATGGAGGAGGGTTCTCTACATCAAGCCATCCTAGACCAGCCAGCCCACAACTAACATGCCAGTTGACTATATACACATGACTAAGGCAAACCAAAATTAGCCAAACCTGGTTCATAACACAAGAACATCCATCAGACCCATACCTTCATGTGTTAAAATAAATGTTGTCATTGTGCACCCAGGGGTTTTGAGGTTATTATTTTTGTTGTTATTGTTATACAATTTTACTATGGCAATAAATACAGGAGGGGGTTTCCTTAAATCAACTACTGGCCTCCAAGTTTAGCTTGTTTCTTGGTCTGAGTAGCTGATGTCTGCCCATGACGGGTGCAACCTGAATCTTGTGTTGTCATCTTTTCTATTTTATCTCTTCCACTTTTTGTATTAAAGATATGAATTTTATTCATAGCTGTTACTTCCATCTTTTCTAATAACAACCAGTCAGGTGAGGAATACAGAACAGGCATCAATTTCACTGATGGAAAAATTTCTGCTCAGAGAGGTTAAGTGATTTGTCTGCTCACACAGTTAGAAGGCAAATAGAGTATACATTATTCTATGCTAATAATGTTTAATTTTTTTTTTTTAAGAAACGGGGTCACACTGTGTTGCCTAGGCTGATCTCAAACTCCTGGACTTAAATGATCCTCTCACCTGAGCCTCCCAAAGTGCTGGGTTTGTAGGCATGAGCCACCATGTCCAGTCAATCTTTAATTTTTTTAAAAAAATTATACTATATCATCTCATCTTATCTTTCCTGCCTCACCTCCTGTTTTTTCTGCTTAAATCAAAAGAGGAAATGTAGTTTGGATAACTGAGCTTCCATCTGGAAATCAGTCCTAAATTCTGACAAGCCTACCTGGGCATGGTGCTTCATGCCTGTAATCCCAGCACTTTCAGAGGCTGAGGTGGGAGGATCACTTGAGCCTAGGAGTTGGAGACCATCATGGGCAACAGAGTGAGACCCCATCTCTCCAAAAAAAAAAAAGTTGCTTTTTATGCAGTTTAATTATGTCTTAGAAATCTGTCATCAACCCTATCTGCTATTCAATGATATTATAAGGTTGATTGGAGAAGAAAAATAGAAACCTCCCTTTAACTGTGATTGTAGAGGGAAGAACCATGGATACAAGTACAAAGAGAAAGATTCCAGGTTAATATAAGATAGAGATTTATAACCTGTCATTGTGAGGGTTCTCATATTTGGTGGGTAGGTAAGCTGGATGACCTTTGAGGACCCTGTCAACTCTAGGAATTAATGACTATGATACTCCAATTTTTTTAAAAAAGACAAAGATATCTATCTATCATCGTATCAGGACAGCTTAGCTACTACTTAAAAGAAAGATTCAGTCAGTAACTATTGAAATGCTCCCTTACTGAAATGTTCTCATAATCTTTTGTGATGCCACTCTGGTTTTCCTGATACTTTCTTGACTATTTCTTCTCATCCTCTCTCTGTGACTTTATTCCCCACTCCCCCCCCATACCCCCACTAAGTACCTTAAATATAGACACTTTCCCAGGACTCTGATTTAGCTTCCTTCTTTTTAATCTCTATGTAGCTTTATGGGATTATCCACTGCCACAGCCTTTCTGCCACCTACATGCTGATCATACCTAGGTCTTTATTTCTGGTCCTGCGATAGTCATTACTGCTATTTGCCAAATATTTCCAGCTCTCCTTCCTTCCAGGAGGAATGCAGTCCTGGCTCCCTGAAACTAGGCGTGGCCTTTGACTAGTTCTTTGCAGAGATGTCATGTGTCACTTTCTGGTCAAACATTTAATCACCAAGACAAGACCTTCCAGATCTCTCTTTTCCCTCTGGCCCAAGAGCCAATGACTTTCAAAATGGTGACTACTATGTCAGCTTGAGTCTGTGAGTGGCTACAGTGAGCAAAACACTCTTGCTGACCTACAGTAGACGGTAGAGTAAGGAAGAAATTAACCTTGGTTATTTTAAGCTGCTGAGATTTTTATTTTTATTACATCATAACCTAGTTCATCCTAACTGATAAAAGCCATGACTTCTGTCTCTTGAGTTCCAAATCTCTATGTGACATCACCTCTTAACATTTCCATTTGGATGTCAAATGTGTACTTCTAACATTGAATCCCAAACCAATATCACCAATGCATGATGAATCAATAATCTTTCCCCAAGCTCTGCTTCTTTACTTTTATCAACTATACAGTGTTGTTACTATTATTTACCCAGAGAATCAAAGGATAAAAAATTATCTTGTAACCAATCAGGTACTGGGTTTGCATTTATCTCTGTAACATTTTTCACACTCAGGCTCCTCTCTGACAACTATTGCTGTTCTAGTTCAGGTCTTCAATACCTCTGGGTGAACAATTGTATCTGTCTCCAAATGTGCTCCAGTCTCACATTCTAGTTCATTCCCTTAAAAAACCAAAGTTTCCTAAATGCAAATATGACCATAACTATTCTGCTTATTCATCCTTAATATTTCCTCAGGGCCTTCAAATAAGGTTCAAATTGTCCAGCATGGTCTAAAAAGCTCTCTACTATTTCAGGAGCACTCGAGGGAGAAGGACAGGAAATCCAGGTAGAAATTACACCATGGGAAAAGAGCAGAAACAAAAAATGATGATGCTTCATAAGGAAACTGCAAGCAGGTGGGCATGACATTAGCAAGGGACCAATGGAGGGTGGAGAGAGAGAGAGGGAACTAGAGAGGTCCTGTTTCTTTGTTCATGCTTCATTCTCTATCTAAATCATACTTTCTCCCCATTCCAGTCCTTACATCCTCACAAGAAATACCCATTGGCTTTTCAAATTTTTATCTTGAATTCCTATCACTGTGAGGCTTTTTCTGCTCACAATAACACTTTATCAAGCTTTTTTTTTTTTTCAGTATTCATCTCCTTCACCAAGCTGGGAGCCTCCTGAGGGTAAAAACAATTCATTTCTGCTATGAATTCATTCCTCAGGAGCCAGCATAATAGCTGCCACATACCAGGTACTCTATCTGGTTGTTGAATGAATAAAGGAATGAGTGAATGGGCGCCCATCTTTAGCCTCTCTTGGCAGCCCCATTCACTATTCAGAATGGGTTGCTTAAAGTTCCAGCTTTACAGATGGATAAGAAAGAGGGGCTATTTTTGCTTTCCAATCTTCCATCTCCATGTTATCAACCCACCCTCCCCACAGTGCCAATCTCTGCCTATAATCCTGTCAGCAGCCAGTTGCTTGGCACCAACAAGGCCAACTCAGCAGTTCTCCCCACACATCCCTGGGGGAAGCCATATACCTTATCACCAAAGACAGAGAGAAAACGCCCATCTGTTACAGCTCTGAGCTAGAAGTCTCCTAATTGTATCAGCACACAGGCTGCATATCAGATTTCCTTGTTTTTAGGGAGCACTTAGAAAGATTTTTCTCTCTTTTTATTGTTGTTTTCTCCCCAGCAAGTGACCATATTTCATCTCCACCGAGACACAATGAAAGAAATTTCCAAGCAAATTTGTTGCCTAATGATTCCAGAGAAGGTGCTTAGAACCATAAATGTCTTCTTGAAAATCTGTAGAGGAGCCCAGCTCTGTAAACTTTTTAAAATTAGCACATAGTAAATGCACAATTCTTGTGCTGGGTCAATACCCGAAATGAAGGTGATAATGGCATCAGAGGGGCTCCCAGAATAAGCATCATTCCAGCACAAAAGGTATCAGCCTTGGAAAATTGACTGGAAGGTTTCCAAAGACATCTGCAAGGGCAAGGTTGAAATTACATGGCCATTTCTCAAACATGAACCCGTGGGACTTCTAAGTGTCTCAGGAAACCACTAAGCTGGGAAAACATGCTTGGACTTTTAATCAAACTCCTCCTGGTGACTTGTACAGTCATTGCTGGGCCTATTTCTCCATTTGTAACATAGAAAAGAAACCATCCTGGTCCCAGACATTTTTTTGTTCTCCCAAGAAAGGAAGATGACTGAATTTCATAAAAGTATTTGAACACTTAGAACTAAACAACTTGTTTGTGCAATTAACATGCAGCTGTTGAGCACCTACTGTTTGTCAGAAGTATGTGATAACTAAACATGACTGACTCCTGCTCTTAAGGCACTAAGTCTAGTATAGAAGACAGTTATTAAATAAATACTTGCACACAAAAGTATTTAATTATAAATTAGTTAAGTGCTCTGAAGGGAGAGTGTAGAATACCATGGGAGGTATGAGAAGCGATCTAATTTGAATTGGAGGACTGGGAAGCAGAAAGTGAGGAGGAGGACTTTGAAGGGAAGGAAATGGCATGTGCAAAGGCCCTGAACTGACAAGCTGAAAAACATGGACATAAAGTGAGCTGAAGTGAGCACGATGTGAGAAAACACTGGATTGACAGGTGGCTCCCAATATGTGGACCTTGGATGTCGTGCCAAGAAGTTTAGCTTCCAACTTAAGTACAATAAGAATGCACTGAAGTGTTTTAAGCAAGGAAGTGGCATATCCTTTTAGAACCTTAGTTAGAAAGGGTTCAGAGTGAAGGAGTAAGAACAGTAACAGAAAATGTTGAAAGGTCACGGTGGTTGAGACCATGGGCTGGCAAATTACAATCATGGGCCAAACTCAGTCTATCACCCATTTTTGTAAATAGAACTCTGTTGGGATGCAGTCATGTCCATTCATTTCTGTATTATTTATGGCTGCTGTTGCTCTACACAGCAGAGTAGAGTAGTTGCTATAGAGACTCTATGGCCCACAGAGATTAAAATATGTACTATCTAACTTTTTAGAGATAGCTTGCTGATCCTTGGTTTAGACTGAAGGGTTATTGATGTCCCTGCAAAAAAAAAAAAAAAAAGGACTGATTCAAGATATATCTTAAATGGACCATAAGACCATCAATTTGAACTCCCACCTTATTCTGAAAGCTCAGAAGATATAGTCTAGAGTTGTAAATGAGTTTCTGAGGCTGTCATTTTGACTGTGGTAGAGATTTGTACGAGTTTATTTACTCATATTTGTTCACTCCAGTCTTACTAAACTGATTTCATATTATTTTCAAATTAGAGGAGAATAACAGTTATTAACTACCATTGTATTTTCATTTAGTCACAAGCACTTACTGTTTGAATTACAAATTGCTCCAATAAAGACAGTGACTGCAGGTTTATCTCTGTTTTTATTTTTGTTTGTTTTCTTTAAGGTGCTGATCAGAAACCCACAAATATCTGCCAGGCTGGCAACAGACCCTAAAGAGAGGTATGGAATGTATCTGTCAGCTGCCTAATGCCCACGGCAGTCTGAAAGCATACCAGACACTCAGGACCTTGGTGGCCGGCTTACTTTCCTTATGTTCTCATTTTTTAATGGGCAAATGGAGGCACAGAATGTTCTGGGTCATTATGCCAGGTCACACTGCTCCAGGGAGGGCCCATTGCAAAGCTTTGTGATTAAACACTCACATTCAGGAGCCAGCGTGCCTGGATTTCATCCTGGTTCTGCTACTGAATAGATGGAAGAAGGATCACTTTGCTAATAATATAGTAAGGCACTCGACACAGCCCATGGCACATGAAAACACTCCAAAAGCCTGAGCTATCTTGTTTTATCCTGTTTTGTAAGAAAATCTTCTTAGAGTTGAACAATTGCCGTGTGTCCAAAACTTTATAAGTATCATTTCCTCTTCTCAAGGAGCCTGGGAGGTAGGCAATATTATCACTATGTTACCGAAGATATCACTGAGGAGTGTCTCAAGCTCCTTATGCTAGCTCTTATTGCCTGTGAGGATCAAGTCAAAAATCAAACGCAAGTTTGCTTGATTCCAGAGCTTGGGTTTACAACAGCTATGCTGCCCATTTTCTTGATGGTCCCTCATTCTGGGGAGCTTGTCCAGGCCTTCCAAAGGGTGAGGGACACGTGGGGACCAAAAGGAGCTGTGGTCAATGTGTCAGTTCCCTGAAGTCAACACAGGAATGTAGGAAGAAGCTGGTCCTCTGCTGAAGGTACCAGTCTTCTTTCAACTTCATGGACAAAGCCAGTTTCCTTGGTTGAAAGTCGTAACCCCTCATTTTGAGGAAGGAAGCAGGGAGAAGACCCATAAAGCCATAATTCTAACCACCTCTATAGTTAATAGGAGCCTAATTGGATTAAAATTTTAAATTTTTATGGAATGGCTCCAACACTTTTAGACACCATGCAAGGGGGCTTAATAAGTTTGGTACTTATTAAGAGGTTTGTCATCTTACCCAGTCAAAGTAGTACAATGATACCAACGTAGAATTGTTCTGAGCCACCTAATTTCTTGTTCTTTAAAAATACAATCTCCCTAATATCAGTATACCTCTAAGTAGCCCTCACTATTTTAGATTTCCTTGGGGACAAAAAGGCTATAATTGCACAAATACTCCTGGAATAACTATAGAAAGAACATAGAATATTTTATATATTTTCTGCTAATACTAGCCAAGAAAATTAAATTCTACTCCCTGTTTACACCCACTAAAACGAAGCACTTAAAGAACAAATGACTATTATCCATACATTTTGTGATTAATCTAATTCTAGTTTCTTAGTGTAGCCACCTTCATTTGATATTCCATTTATAAATAATGCACAATGCACCACTTCAACAATGATATGAAATTAGAGGTGAAAAACATGTGACTCCTAAGGGGAAGAACAAAGGAGGTTGGAACTCAATTTATTTGTTGTTGTTTTTTAAAAAAATAGTTATTTGGGTAAATTTGCGGCAGTCAATAAAGCATTCCTGCAGGGCTCCTTCATCCCTGGGTAGCCTTTAACTTAATTTGCATATTGGAAATTCAGCACTTTCTCCTGCTCTAATCAAGCTTGCCAAAAATACAAGCTAGCTTGCTACAGCAAGGATATTTTAGACACTAGTGGAGTATTGGAAAAAACAAAAGAATGTTGTAGGTACATCCTGTCTCCCCTGTTTGTTGTGGCCTTCTAGAGATGTCAGGTCAGAGGCAGAGATGCTAAGAAGAGGCACAACCGGCATGGGAGTCAGAAGACTGGGGCTCTCCATTTGCTTTGCTACTAACTAGCTACTACTCTTGGACCTGCCCTGGTTACTTTGGGTCTCAGCTTCCCCCCCTGCTTTTTTTTTTCTTTTTTTTTCTCAGATGGGGTCTGGCTCTGTTGCCCAGGCTAGAGTGCAGTGATGCAATCTCGGCTCACTGCAAGCTCCGCCTCCTGGGTTTACGCTATTCTCCTGCTTCAGCCTCCTGAGTAGCTGGGACTACAAGCGCCTGCAACCACTCCCGGCTAATTTTTTGTATTTTTAGTAGATCCCAGCTAATTTTTTGTATTTTTAGTAGAGACGGGGTTTCTCTGTGTTAGCCAGGATGGTCTCGATCTCCTGACCTCATTATCCACCCACCTCGGCCTCCCAAAGTGCTGGGATTACAGGCGTGAGCCACCGCGCCCGGCCAGCTTCCCCCTTTTTAAAGAGGTTGTTGGCATATAGCTCCTCACTTGCCATTCTTTGGTATGGCTCTGTGTGTGTGTGTGTGTGTGTGTGTGTGTGTGTGTGTGTGTGTGTCCCCACATTCTTTCCTCTTGCGGATATGCCTTCCCACTGTTCTTCATGGTACAGTCTTTCTCTTTTTAGGACCCAGCTCAGCTATCACCTTAATGGCTACCAGGAGCTTGATGTACTGTTTATGTTCTGATAGCTCCTTATGTGCATTGCTATCATATTTTAGGAAACTTGTGAAAATCTCAAAAGAGGATATGGGAAGCAAATGGTATGAACACGTTATCTATTTTGGGAGCATTTTCAAAAACATAGGTCCTGTCTCTGTACTGAAAGAGTGAACAATTAATGTCTAGTAAATTCCTGTGTAAATGGTTTTGGTGTGAAATCCTAACAGTTTTGTTCTTCTTTATATGTTTCTATATATACACTGGAATCCTTGTTCTGTATTTCCAATTAATGCAAAAATTAACTGTAATTGAACACACTACCACCAAGAACACTCAGTGCTGCCACAAGGGCCAGAATGCCCGCTCTCCTGCCTAATTCCCTGATTGCAGCAGTCACCCCATTGTCCTTGAAGACACTTGACTGTGGGCTTGAGGGAATCACATGAATCCAGGGATCCACATTTGTTAACACTATTGAAGAGAACCATCAGTAATAGACAGTTTATATGTATTTCTTGCTATTGTATTTGGTGGGCAATACAATAAGAGCTCAGCTGTTTGAATGCTCTTTGTCTCTTTGTAATCAAAATATTAAGAATATAATCTGTTCTTAATCTTTTAAGAAGGGAAACTATGGCCCTAAATTTAAATGTTTTGCCTCCTGAAATGATCGTTTTTTCCTACTTCTCTTAAAGTTCTTCAAAAGCAAGTACTTGTCTTACGCTCATGTGTCTCACAGCCCTTAATCATACCTGGCATATAATATGTGTACAGTGAAATTGGCAAAGTGAAGCAGTGTAGAGCCTCAGAAAGAGCGACTGACTAGTTCTGTAACCTTGGGTAAGTAACAGTTCTTCCCTGGAGTTCTGCTGTCTGCTCCATAAAATAAGGAGATTGGGATAGACAATTTTAAAGTTCCTTTAGCACTCTAAAGTTCTCAATTCATTCAATGGCTTTTACTACACAGAAGCTGAAAAGCTCTTAGCAGTTCCCAAGAAGAGGACACGCAGGGCTGGAAATCTGTTTGCCCTGCCCTTAGTGGAGGAGGCTTCCACAGTACTCTGAAACGATCATTGCTCTGATGAAGTTTTTTTCTAGGGTGTTGCTTTATTCCAGCCTCCGTGACTCTCCTTGCTCTTTGACTCTAACTTGCTGAAGGGAATGGAAATTGACTCTTGTAGAGTCAGGACTGAGGGAACAGGAATTGAGATGTAGCTTCCTGCATCTCAGTAGTCAGATCTTAGAAGAGGCAAAGATCCACATATTATGATCAGAGAATATTAATTAGATTATTATCCTGTGTAGAACCTCCTTTTTTCCTCACATCTCTGTATGTACTCAGCTGACAGGTTATACTAAGATGGATTCACCCGGAATAAGATAAATGTGAGTTTACTGGCCAGAGCTGCAGGGATGCCTCACTCTGTTTCAGAACATTTTCTCCGGAGAGTACTTCAAAGGAAACGTATCAGAGGACCTAAACCCTTGAGAAAATCTTCACACTCTCAAATACAGCCCATTGCCATTCAGCTGAGCTTCGTGGAAAAGGTTGAGTATGGATCACTAGTTAGAAAGATGGGTAGCTCCAGGGCCATGTAAAGCTGCTGCTTTCTGCATGTGCCCTTGGATATCTGGTACAAGATCAGACCTCTAGAAAGCTGAGAAGTTGTAACTAGATACTGACAGCCCTTGGGTGCCACTTCATTTTACTTATTCCTCCTGGATTCTATGCAAGGTGTAATATATGGTCCAGAAGGCAGACTCCTATTATGAATGAAGCACTGTTTTCCCTGAGGCTATGGATGGGTTAAATAATCTCTCAAGCTCACTTCCAAATTTTACTCCAGGCTGACTACAGTTTTGCTAAACTCTAGATTGTGTTTGTGTGTGATAATATTTTTTAAAAAAAATAAGAATGTCCAGATAATATAATCTGACATATTTAATCAAGTATTTGCAGAGGTCTCAACATCCAATAACTTTAGAGGTCAAGTAAATAAAGTATGTGGATAAAGCAGCCAGGCAAAAACAATAGAGTGTAGGAAGAACTGCAGAGTGCACACCCTGCTTAACAAATGCTATTCTGCCCAAACAACATATTGACAGGGCATGTTTATAACGGTGTGCAATTCCTAGTTTAAGGTAATTGTTGAATATCATTTATAGCATATATTCATTAGTTCAACACCTAAATATGTATTGAAGGGTCATGTGCCAAGTGCTGGGCTAGACACCGGATAGACAATAATGAAGTATAGAGGTCTGGAGTTTAAACTATTTATGCATATTTACCAGTTACTTCATTCAAAGCAGTATCAATTTGTTGTTGTTGTTGTTGTTGTTTTTTGAGATAAAGTCTCGCTCTTGTTCCCCAGGCTGGAGTGCAATGGTGCGATCTCGGCTCACTGCAACCTCCGCCTCCCAGGTTCAAGCGATTATCCTGCCTCAGCCTCCCGAGTAGCTGGGATTACGGTCGCCTGCCATCCCGCCCGGCTAATTTTTGTATTTTTAGTAGAGACAGAGTTTCACCATATTGGCCAGGTTGGTCTCGAACTCCTGACCTCAGGTGATCCACCCGCCTTGGCCTCCCAAAGTGCTGGGATTACAGGCGTGAGCCAAAGTGCCCAGCTCAATTTTTTTTTAATGTAAAAGAAATAATGTAATATTTATTGTGTAAGATATTCAAACATTTCCAGTTTAAAGATGCAACACAAATGAGCATTTTCTCCTTTTCTTTTCAGAGATTATCTAAAAACAGCTGGGGAGCAAGCTAAATTCCTACAGGCAATAGTGGGACCAGAGCTCACAGGCTGGCACCAAAAGTACAGTCTGGTCCCAGGGAGAAGCAACAAGGCCATGCAGGGAATCATATAAACAGGCCAGATTTGTTTGAAGCAGTTTGACAGAGGAACAGACTATAAATTGTGGAAAACTGCCCACCTTTGTTTATTCTTTGACTGTGGAGAAATCAAGGATAAATAATTTGCATACCAGCTCCTGGGAATAAGGAAAATTCTGGCTAGCCTGAGACATGGTCCTGACTTCTCCCAGCAGAAACCTCCAGCAATTGCTGGTTTAGGTAAAAAACAAAAACAAACAAGCAAAAACAAACAAAATCCTCCTTTAAAGATGAGTGTCTCAAAAGGAACTGATAGAGGACCTAAAAATGATGATGAAGTATTTTGCCCAAGTAATAAAAAAAGAAAAAAAACTTAAAGCAATCATCTTGGTGAAATAGCACAAAAAATTTATACAAGAACTCAAGGCAAAAGGAGGATCTGAGACATGATCTATAGAACACAACAAAAAACTAAATGGCAGAAAAAATCCATCACAGCAAGGAAGCTGAAACTGAAAGGAAGGCAGATACATTCAAAAGCTGATTTTAAAATAAAATAAAATATATAAACAGTTTTAAAAGGAAGCACAAACACACAAAGTAAGAATTGATTGATAAGAAGTAGCACCAAAGGCACAGAGGAAATTTAAATAAATTACCTAGCTCAGTTTTATACAAACTTGGAAACATAGATGAAATGGAAAGTATACTAGACAATATACTAGAAATATTAAACAGACCAGTTCCCATAAATGAAATAAGAAAGCTATTAATATCTTCCCTCTCCCACACACCAAAGGCATAAAATCCAGTTTCAGAAATTCTACTACACCTTTACAGAACAGAATTAAACTCATTTAAACTCTTTCAGAGCGTGGGCAGAGTAGTGACGGTGGAAGGAAAGAAAACTACCAAACTCTTGGGATAATCTTCATATAAAACTGTACATCAAAACCTGATAAAGATTGCACAGAAACATAAAACTACAGATGAATTCCATATGCTAATATGATGCAAAAGTCCTAAATAAATTAAAACTATAAACCATTCTGACAAAATGGGGTTTATTCTGGAAATAAAAAGATGATCCTTAGGAAACGTACTACCATATTTCACCATATTTAAGGAGGAAAGGAGACTATCAGATAGGTTTCTCCATAGGTACTGAAGACAGGCACTTTATATTTTAGATTTGCTTTTTTAAAAAAGAAAAAAAAAGAGAAGAGTCCATAAAATAGAAATAAATTAAATTTCTTTAATATAATGTATTGCAACTGCGAAGTCAGCGTTATGCTTATTAAGAAAACACTAGAAGCATTAATAGTCAGAAAGTGTTAAAATTAGGAATAGAGCAAGAATGGCCTACATCACCAGTGCTATTCAACATCATCTGGAAGTTACTAGCAAATGAGATCATACGAAAGGTAGGAATTAGAGGCATGTAACTTAGAAGTTGTAGTTACCTATTTGCATATCATGTAACTAAAAAACTGTTACAAACTAAATTCAATGAGGTGAAAGGGAAAGGAAAAATAGCTTTCTTATGTAAAAACAATAAACAGCTAAAGCTGTACTAGAAGGAAACACACCATTTACAGTTGATTTTCAAAATATAAAATATCGTCGCTTCTCAGCCTTTTGGCTAAGATCAAGTGTAAAATATAAAATATCTGGTAATAAACTTAATAAGAAGTTGTGCATGTGTGCACATGCTCATAAAATACTCTACTGAGGAAATGTTACAACCTACACAAATCGCTAGACATACCATATGGTGAGATAAAAGGACTCAACAACATAAGACTATATCAATTATTCCTGAGTTGAACTTTTATATTTAACATGATTCCAATACAAATGTCAATAAGATTTGTTTCTGGAAGCATACAAGCTTATTCTGAAATTCAAATGGAAAAACAAAGAAAGTGAACAAAATTTAAAAATATGTAAAATGGAGTGAGAAATACATTATCAGATATTAAAATATCGTTCTGCAATAATAAAATTTTGGTTCTGGTACATGAATAAACTGGCAGCCAATGGGACAGAATTGAAAGTCTAGAAATAGGCCAGAAGACTTATGTGACTTTAGTATATGATAAATTTTCATTTCATATTAGTGAGAAAAGATGGATTATTCAATAAATTTTGTTGGAAAACTGGGTCACCATCTGGAAAAAAATTTAAGTTGAATTCATACTTTAAGTATCATATCAGAATAAATTAAAACTGGATCAAAAGAATTAGGGGTAAAAAGTGAAACCATAGAGTTACCAGAAGAAACCAAGAGAACAAATTATAATCTCATAGTATAGAAAGAAGGCCTTTTTAACCATTTCACAAATCTCGGAGTTAAAAAAAAAATTAATACGCCAAACTACAGTAAATTAGAAAACACACATTTAAAGCAAAATAATCATAATCAATCAAAAGCTTGTGATAAACTCTGAAAAAATACTTTAAAATCTTATGGACAGAAGACCAATTTCTGTAATATAAAAAGAATTCACATAAGCCTTTAACAAAAAGACAAACATCCCAAAAGAAACAAAAAAAAGGGATGAAAGACGTGAACATACAGTTCACAAAAAAAGAGATACAATTGGCTATTAGTCATGTAAAAAGGTCCTTGACTTCATTCACATTAAGAAAACAAAAATCAAACTACAAGGAGAGACACTATTTTTCACCTCTCTTTGTCAAAGATACAAAAGTTTATTATAAAAAAGACATGGGGAAATAGGATCTCCTAGGGAGAATATAAATTGGAGCTACATCAAAGGAGGGCATTTTGTCAGTATTGAACATACCTTTACACTGATCAAGTTCACTGCTGGAAATGTCTTCTAAAGATATATTGCACATGAATAAGATGGTGAATACACAAGATCCTTTAGCAAAGATGGTTTGCAGTAGCAAATGAGTGGTAACACCCTAAATGTCTGTCAGCAGGAATCTATCCAAATGTCTATCAGCAGGTATGTAAGCAGAGCATCCATACTGTAGAATACCATGCTGCCATGAATAAGACCAGGAAATTCTCTACAAGCTGATATGGAGAAATCTCAAAATGTATTAAGTGAAGAAAGCAAAGTGAATAAAAATTTGTATGGCTTGCTATCATTTGTATAGTAAAGACTAACACACACCTACACAAAAGTACACACAAACACGTAAAGATTTGTGTGTGCATAGAAGTTCTAGAAGTATACACAAAAAAACTGATAAACAATTGCCTGTGAGAAAGGGAGCTGAGCAGATGAGTGACCAAAATGGGAAAACTTTGGACAGAACCTTCTTTTGTACCTTTTAAGTGTTAGAACCACATTGAATATATCATTTATTAAAAATATCAATTAAAACAAAGTTATTAATCAAAAGAAGGAATTTTCCATGAATTTAATCTTCATTTATTTCAAAGTTTCTTGCTTTTATAATATGACGGTGATAGTTAATAGTAGATATTGTTTTTCATTTTTGTTTAATGTATTTAGTTTTCAAAATGGAAAGAAAAAAATCCATTAAAAAGATAGTACATTCTGATTTATGAGTCTGGGACACCTACCTACACATGATCTTGATATTTTAAAGCACTGGAATAAATAATCAAAGCATACACATTACAAATAGAAAAATTTGAATAAGGAACAAAAGTGACTTCTCCCATCTTCATATCATAGATAGTATTTAAAAGCATCAATATATTCCTTGGTGATGAAGATGGGGACATCCAATTATTGCAAAAAAAGCATAAAATATGAGGAAAACTCAAATACCTCAGAAGAACTATGGAAACAGCTGTTGCTGAATAGTCAAGGAATGTAAAATCCTGAAAGTTAATTATATGCTTTTTATAGCAATTTGAAATGGACCCAGTGATCTGATTCCACCGTTTTAAAAACATTGGCATACTCTTTTTTTCCAGCTCTGCAGGGTTGGGCCGTTAGCATTTGACAGGGGCTGTGGTAAAATTAGCTTGTAACTCTCTCACACGTTTCACTTTACAGTTTACAAATCACTTTCATTTACATGATTTTATTTGATGCTTCATTCCAATATAAAAGTTATTCAAAGCAACTATTTTTATTTCATTTTTACAGATCAGAAACTGAAGTTTGGCTTGCTTACATGACTTGCTCAAGGTCACATAGCTACGAATTGTAGACTTAGAACTAAAAACATCCTGGTTCCTTGTCTAGTTTTTATTGCTCTATCCCAGGTTGTCTAGCTTAACTCTCTCTTGCTTCATGGAGCTTGTAGGAAAGGCTGCCCTGCAAGTGCAGGACGTCAGCATCTGGGGAACACATCCAATAATTCTTACACTAAACCCCGATAGATTTCTCAAACACAATCTTCTTCTAATCGTGTCATCTATGTGAGCAGTCATTTCTTTGGTGTGCGAGTGTGTGTGTGTGTGTGTAATGATGTTATCTATATGCCATCGGGGCACCTGCACATTTGCATGTGGGGAAATAACTGAATAAAACATGAAGTGTTTTATTCCAATGGGAGGCAAGATCCTCAAAGGGTATTTACAAATGTACTCAAGTGCCTCAGAATCAATCAATCTCTGAATCAACAAATGTTCTTTGATTCCTTGGTATGTGCCTAGCACTATGATAAATGCTGTAGGGGAAACAATGAAGCAAAGAAAGAGGCACCCCCACCACCACCACCTTGGAAGCCTCAATTTAGATAAGAGAAAATAATTAGATACGTGGTTGTCTCTAGCCGGTGCCTACAGAGCACAACATTCCCTGAGTCTCCTCCAAAGGGCTCCAGTTGGACAGAGAAGGGGGCAGGAAAAGCTGCCGAAGTTCAGTGAACTACATCCTAGTGACCATTCGTCGGGAGGTTATTTGAAGGGGAGTTTTGGACTTCCCTGATATTGGCTGAAATCTGGAACACTACCACCAGGGAGAGCCACTCATAGGACTTTTTCTACGCAGAACCCTTAATGCTATTGCCTGTTCTGCTCCTGCCTCTTTGTGTACTATTCTCTACCCAGCAGATAGGATGTTTTTAAAAGTGAATGATTGTGTCTTTCTTTTGCTTATAATCCTATGTGATTCCTCTTGCTCGTAGAATAAAATTCAAACGCCACCATGAAAGACCTTTATCGGGCCCCTGCTTCTTTCAGACCTCTGCGCCACCCTCTCTTTTCACTCATGATGCTTCCAAACATCCTTCTGATTTTCCTCCTGTCCTTAGCTGCTGTTTATACAGTCCTTTGTGTTTGCTGTGCCTTCTCCATAGAGCATCTGATCCCCAGATCTTTCCATTTCTAGTTCCTTCTCACTATTCAGTTTCACTTCAGATATTAACATTAATAAAGACCTTCCTTACCTGACCAGTCTAAAGTAGCTGCCCCACCTCTTCACTACACTCTTAGATCCTCAATGTGTTCTTTTCTTAGTTAGCACTATATGTAATTCATTACCTTAAACATTTGTTTTCTTGTTCATTGTTTGTCTCTCCCAACTAGAGTATAAAAGCTTTATGAAAGCAGCAGCCTTGTCTGCCTTGTTTATTGCTGTTTATGCAGCTCCTAAGACAGCATGTAGTCAGTGTTTAACAAATATTTATTGAATGAATGAATGAGAAGCCTCAGAAATTGAGCGTTTATGGCTTTCACTATCAACTGCATCCCTTTATTGCTTGATGACTATTCTGAGATATTACCCAAGAATCTCCCCACCTCCTGTGCCTTCCTCACCTCCACAAGTTATCCTGCCATCCTTCTCCTATTAAATCAGAGGCACCCTGTGCCCCAGGGGAGATTAAGATTATTAGAGTAGTAATGAAAAGGGAGAGAAAACCCAGTAAGTTCTGGGCTTTTTGAGTTTCTAAATAGATCTTTTAAAATTATTGCTTCTGATTTGTAAGAGCCAGGCCCTTTTCAGTATCAGAGGTAAAGCCCTGAAGGAATCATGGCATAAAGTGCATGACATAAGCAAGTGACTTAAAAAAGAATAGAAGAGCCATTTTATTTAGCCCTGGAGACAAGATAAAAATGGAGCCCATAGCAGGGGGAAGGAGAGGAGAAGCATGTAGGCAAGGATCAGAGGGGACGTGACGAGACACCAGATGATAGCTGACAAGGGGCCCAGTGTCCTGCCAGCTACCCAGTGGGGCAGGTCCTGAAGGAACAAGGGGTCTCAGATTAGAGATGATATAGGCTTCACTATGCTGGCAAAACCTGAAGAGTCAGGAGAGAATTCCCACATGCCAGCATGGGGCAGCAGTACTGAAATAGTAAAGTGGCATTGTGTGTCTAGCAAAGTTGAATTGAAACAGCCTCCTAGATTTCTTTAGGAGTAGCAAAGGGAAGCATACAGAATTTTCAGAGCTTCCAAGAGAGAAGTGGAAATGGTTGAGGGATACCTTATATATTTAAAGGGGCCTGATAGCATTAGGACACAGAGATAGCCATGAGTTCTGGTACTGAGAGGTAACTGCAGGACTATGGACAAGGGCAGTACATGCCCTAGGGATCAAAGCTAATGGTCAAAGAGTAAACGGCATCCTAGACCAACAAAGGGCGAGAGCAGGGAATGGCAAATGCAATGTCTCTAGCCACTTTTCCCTCATCACCCCTTGGTTGCTGGTAAGACCCTCCTTCAAACATTAGATGGGACCTGGCCAGAAAGGAGGCAGGAATGAACTCTTTTTTTTTTTTTTTTTTTTTTTTTTGAGACGGAGTCTCGCTCTGTCACCCAGGCTGGAGTGCAGTGGCCGGATCTCAGCTCACTGCAAGCTCCGCCTCCCGGGTTTACGCCATTCTCCGGCCTCAACCTCCCGAGTAGCTGGGACTACAGGCGCCCGCCACCTCGCCCGGCTAGTTTTTTGTATTTCTTAATAGAGACGGGTTTCACCGTGTTAGCCAAGATGGTCTCGATCTCCTGACCTCGTGATCCGCCCGTCTCGGCCTCCCAAAGTGCTGGGATTACAGGCTTGAGCCACCGCGCCCGGCCAGGAATGAGCTCTTAATACGGCTGAGTTAATGCCAAAAATGTTTCATTTCAATTTTGTAAGACTATACGAAAATATGCAGATTTTTTTGTCATCAGGTGGAAATGGTATTTTTTTCACACTTGAGTTCTCGATATGAAATTATTACACATTACGCATATTTGAAAGATGTCCAGAAACGTCAGAGATAATATACAGTCTGTGGTTGTATGGTGTAGCAATGAAAGGTATAGTTACCTCACAGGGCACCTGTCTTGTACCTAACTTGGGCTGAGAGCTCAGAGGCAAGTAGCAACCCTATCTGAAGCACAAGCTTCAGGTCTGGAGTCAGATAGACCCGGGTTCAAATATCTGCTTCTAGTTTTTGCAAGGTGGTTATTTGAGAAAGGGCATTTAAACTTTTAGGGTTTCAGGTACCTCATCTAGAAAAATAAAACAATCTTCAAAAAACTATTTTGGAAATTAAATGAGGTAATATATGTAATGGTTTAGAACATTTATTAATTGTTAACAGGAGGTCAAAGTGGAAATTACCATTGTTCTCATAAGTGGGAATAATTTTTATTTTGACCAAATTTGAAGTGTGCTTTTAACCACAATCATTTTATATTTTGTTTATGAATTTCCTATTGCATAAAGCAATATTTCTATTAAGTATAGCAATTCACTGAGGAGGAAATTAACAACCAATGTGGTAAATACATTGGTTTTATACTTTGAATTAGCAAAATACACACCAATTATCATAAGCTATAAATTATAACATTTGTATCCTCACATTTAATTTAATCTTATCTGTGAGGAAGAGAAAACAATAATAACAAGCAAAAATTCACTGTTTAGTTCAGTACTCCTTAGTAACCAGCGGCATCCATTTACAAGAGGTTTTCCTAGAAATTTATGCCATACATTGCAGACACTAATTTATAGAATTTGAAGAGATTTTGAAGAGGATTTAGAAATTACCTGGTTTAACTCTTGCCTTTTACAGAGGAGAAAACGGAGGCCTTGAGCAGAAATGACTTGATTAGTGTTAACTAGTTATTGACAGCGTTTAGATAAAGCCTATATTAGTCAGTCTTTGCTGTGTAACAAACCACCCCAAAAGTTAGTAGCTTCTAACCAGTATTTATTTTTTGCTCACAGACCTGCATGTCAATTGTGGTGGCTGGGCTCTGCTGGTCTTGGCTCCAGGCTTCTCCTTGGATCTAGGTCTGCTCCACGAGTCTCTTACCCTTTTGGATCAGCCATTGCCAGAGGCATGTTTGTGTTATAGTGGAGCTTACGTGTGAAGGAGGACAGGCAGAAAAATAAGATGCCTGAGACCTCAGCTCAGAACTGAAACATTCTCTCTTCCATCTACATTCCATTGGCTAAATAAAGTTAGATGAGCTAAATCAAAGAAGCAGTGGGACAGGAAAACAAATTTCATTCATTCTCGTGGAAGTACTTCTAAGTCACTTAGGCCAAAGATAAAGATATATAATTCTAATGAAGCAACTGTGGTGACTCAATTTACCGTAAGATCTCATTCTTCAGATTCCCAGGTAAGCTTTTTATCCCTCTCCACCATGTTCTAAGCAGGCCTCTAACCTAGCAAGCTAACTAATCAGTTAAAACTCTTTGGCGCTGAGTCACATAGGATTAACCTAGGCAGTAAGTTATCAACATTGCATTTAGAGAAAACAACTGGAAAATCTGGGATCAGTTACACAGAGATGAAGAATAAAAGAATAATAATAATAATCAGCCAAGAATGTTTTCTACCTCCCTTCTGCAAAACTGAAACTCTTAGAAAGTTTTCTCTTTAGCAAAAGGGGATTTACAGTTTCAGTCCTATCAATTGTTTTTTAATTAAAAATGTATTGAGGTCCTCACGATGGTAGCATATAAACCAGACATGTCAATGCTTGGCACAGGCAGCCCAGTATGTGTGTATAAATTATATCCACGGTGACTTGGATCTGGCTGAGACATACTGCAGTAACTCTGAGTTATATTTTCTCTTAGTTAGAACTACTAAAACAGACATTCTTAGAATATTTAAAACACTGATCATAGGCCTGCAAATGGATGACTTCTCCACCTCGTCAGGGCTTCTTCTGCCTTCAGCAATTTCAGCTGATGATCTTACCCACGTAAATTGTGTTTGCTTCCATCAGCCCAGCAGACCCCAAGCTGGTCCAAGAAGAGATGACCCAGATGCCCTTCAGTGGCTTGTACTAAAACCCAAATTAGCAGTCAAGCTCTGGCTATAAATGCCTTCATTACCTTTGGTGATGTTAAAGACATCAAGGATAAGACCTGATTAATGGTCTTCTAAGACACACAGGTGCAGCCCAGCGACTTGTAATTCTCCATTTATCTATTCATTGACATCAACATGGACTGGGAGCTTGTGATGGACAGCAATTGTGAAGGAGCTGAAACTTGAGCCCAGCTATGAGGTTCATCTCCTAGCAAGAAGGGGAGAGTGGGCAGCCAAGGAAGACAGCTGAGAGTGAATCTGAGGAGTATGGCAGTCTATCTTCAAATACCATGAAGAAATATGTCAAATTTTTTTTGTTCCTATTTGCAAAGCCTGATGAGAAAGGAGTAAATATTTACAATTTGCCTGTGCCTAGGATTGATACTGATGAATCTTGGTATACAAACTTTGTGGTCCATTGTCTAAATGTTAACAATTGTCAGTAGGTAAAGAGGGATTGCCTTTCTGGCTTCTCCAAAAGAGTGCTGGAGGTTGTTGGCTCCAATAAAGAACAGGTTATAAGACAATCTTGAATGTGAGAAAGAAGAAGCTGCAGGATCACAGAACAAGAAATGAGCTCATATAGTGAAAAATATCCTATACTGGAAGTCACAGCTCTGTGACCTTAGGCAACTTTCTTCCCTTCTCTGGGCATCTGTTTCCCAATATGCAAAATGAGGGGGCTGGATCTGATGAACTCTAAGTTGTCTTCCAAATGTAATAATCTCTGGATCTAAATTTTTTCTTGACAGCCTCCCTACAGAATGGTCCTTACATCGACTTATGCCATGCTATGTAGTATGCAGAAATAGCACATAATTTGGAGATATAGCCTTCAAATTTGGAACAAAGTTTATGGCAAATTTGAAGCAAACTTGGGCAAATCAAATCAAAGCAACTCTGAAGTCCACTTGGAGTCAGAGGTCATAAATTTAAAAGAAGGGAGCTGAAGATAACTTCTATTGGATCAACTCATGAGTACTCAAGAACTGATTAAATAAGAGCTAACCAGCTCAAAATTGCCATGCAATTTTGGACACTTCATTTCATGGTTATCTTTTAGGATAGCATGGTTAATCACTTGAAGCAGGAAAATGAACCAAATGCCTTTTGGACATGGTACTTGGCCCTGTTTGGGATCTTAAGTGTCCCTTCCTTCACCCCCAGCAAGAGTTTCAGGCAATAAGGAATAGATACTAGGAGCTGTAATAAGGAATAGATACAGGGAGCTGCAATGGCAACAGCTTGGATTTGGCTGTCAAATCCACATGGTTTCAAATCTCAGCTTCACCATTACCAAGGAGTGTGATTCGGCTAAGTCCTTTTCTTCTTTTCTTCCTTCCTTTCTTTCTTTCTCTTTCTGTCTTTCCCTCTTTTTCTTCCTTTCTCTCTCTCTCTTTTTTTCTTTCTTTCCACAATTATTTACTGAGTGGCTGCTGTGCTCCAGATGCTGCTAACCAGACACTGGAGTGGCAGTGGCAAATAAAAATAGAGTTTCTGTCTTCCGGCGATTACCATTGAATAGGAGAGGCAGGGGGCTTTATGCTTATATTACAATGTGATCGGTGCCAATTTTGAAGTCAGCACAAGATGCTGTGGCCTAATAGAGTGGTGTCTCTTTCTTTCAAAATAAAGAAAAAAACACCTAAAAATGAAAACAACAAAAAGAAAACCCCCAAGAATCCCTTTATTATAATGTTAGAAAGCCACTCAGCAAATAACATTTTGTGAATGCCTATTGTGCCTAGTAAGTTACACACAATGTCACTAATCCTCACAAGTTTTTAAAAAATCATTGCCCCATTTTATGCATGCAGTAACTGAGGTACAGATAGATTATATAGTTTTCTACAGGTTACACAGCCATAGTGGAAGAACTGGGGTATGAAGCCAGTTCTATGTGACTATAACACCCATACTTGCTCTTCATAAAATGTCACAATGCCTTCCCTTCTAAGTATGGGCCCTCCTCTTTGTTACCCAGCATACATGACACAGAGGTCACCAAAAGACAGTTGAGATAATGTGGTCAAACCATGTGAAAAGCCAGTCTCTTGGGTTGCCTTCTTTTCCCTGAGAGTTCACTCAGATTAGGGGTGAGAGGCATCTGTAGGGAAAGAAGGTGAGGAGACTTGGCTGCAATTTAATGTAGGTTTTGATGGCTGGGCTTCCCACTCCAGGAGGCCCCCGTTCACATTTCTCAGTGTTCTCTAGTTTGCAAGAAGTGCTTCTCCATGTTGTGTGTCCAGTGCACTCACAGTGACTGAGCTGCTGTGTTTTATCCCTTTCCTGATGCAGAAACTCTAACAAAATGAAAGAGTATGTAGAGAAAGCCAAGTACAAAACATAACTCAGAAATGGTAATGTAACAGGGCCCACCACGGCTGCTGACTAGTCGCATTCGTAATGATTTTCTCCAAATAATGCAAACACTATTTTTTCCTGAGAAAATGAAATATGCGAGCACCACATTCCACATATGATGGGGGAGAACTCATAAAAGATTTTAATCTTTCCTTGTCAAGCTTCAGAAATGCGTACGGCCTCGTCCTCATTTTCTTTATGCCCCGGACTTCTAATTGAGGAAGCTGGCATCAATTATGCATGTGGGCATGGCTGGGGAGGGAACCAGAATAAATATTTGGGGGGTATCGTTAGGCAGAACATCACTTCATCTTTGTGTCACCATAATTTCCCATATTGTAGTAGTTTAGATTAGAACATATGGCAATAAGGTAGGTAATGAGAACAACAATTTTCTGAAACAACATTATAACTTTTCCCTCTTTATGGTCACATTTAGTTACAGTACATGTTGCCATTTAGGTATAGAGCTTTATAAAAGCAAATCTCAGAGAGAAGGGAATTCAGGAACTAGGGCCTAGGAAGTCTCAACCCCTGGGACCAGAGCAGACACTGCAGATGGGAATTCAAGGTTGTGGACTAGTGAACTTTTGCTGCAGTAACAATCCCAATTTCGAAGGGGCTTATACCAACAATATTTCTTGCATTTTCATGTTCTATGAGGATGGTGAGTAACATGAGCTGGCTGAGCTCTTATTCAGAAACTAAGTCTGAATTCAGTGTCCACAGTCTGAGATATACTTGTCATCTATGAAAGAGTTTGAGACCAATCACCCAAGTGCTTTTACTACTTCTGTTTGAAAGTGCACATTTCATATTCACCCCCGATCCACTATCCAAAGCAAGTTACAGGAAAAGCCTGTAAAAAAAACAGGAAGGCTTTGCAAAGATGGAGATGTATATTACACACTTATGGGAGGAAGCTGACAGTGTGAACAATATAATCAACCACCGGGTGATTCCATAGCTTCAACCCATCATCACTGGGGAAACTGCATTGGGGCAATTCAGTAAATCAGCAAGTGAGCAAAGAAAATCATCACCAGTGGTGCTAATGTGGATTTTGAGTTCATATAAATACAAACTTACAAGTATCTTTAAAATACCACTCTAACTGCCAGGCACTGTACAATGCATTTAGGGGAAATAATGCTAAATACGATGACCTCTGCCATTCAGGAACTCTCCATTTTGAAGGGATAATAGCCAGGCCAAGAGGTAAGCAAATGAGTGTGCAGAGTTAAAAAGTACTATAGAGGAATAAAAAAGAGGGAGGATGGAGAGCAAAACTGCACTGATAGGTGTGTTGGACATATTATCTCATTTCATCAGCATAGTAACTTGAATGAGACAAGAATTGTGCAAAGGACCTAACCTGAGTATCAGACAAGTTTAATGATGTGCCCACCTACAAGCTAGTAAGAAGAGAAGCTGGGTGTCAAATAAAACAGCACGAGTGGGAATGGAATGGTAAAGACAATCCATTCTGCCTGAGAGAGATCAGGAAAGGAACAATGCCACAAAGGTGGCATTTCAGATGGGCTTGATGAGCAAACAGCATTTCAGTAGACAGGAGAAGACAGGCAGACAGAACATGCAGCCTTAGGGAACAGCATGAGCAAAGCCCAGGAAGCATGAAAGAGCCAAGATTCTGGGGAATGGACAGAACACTGATCTTATGTGGTTGCTGCATGAGGTAAAATGAAGAATCAGATTGTGCAGGGGTGTGCAGTGTATGTCATGTTAAAGTATTTTGAACTTTACTGTGCAGATAGTGGAACCATTAAAAACGTCTAGGCAAGGATATGATCTCACCTGGATCTTTTAAACGTTCATTCAGCACTTTTAGAGACCGAGGTGGGTGGATTGCTTGAGCCCAGCAGTTTGAGACTGCAGTGAGCTATGATCGCACCACTGCACTCCAGCTTAGACAACAGAGTGAGAACCTGCTTTAAAAAAATCATTCAGTAAAAAGTTCTCAGGGCACACGCCTAGGACAGGCTGCCTGACCCCCCATAGGATGTTAGATAACCCTTAAAGCTGCCAGCCTCTCGGTGAAGTCTTTACCCCTTCAAGGCTTCAAGGAAGAGGGAGACTTATTGCATGTGTGTTTGCTGGGGGCGGGGGGAGGCGGTGTACACACACTTCTGAATTTATGGCTATATTTGATATGATTTTAATCAGATATTTAAATTGTTAATATCTGAGGTGATACTGCCCACATAGTTTAAGCTCCACTGCCCAAATTTCTTAAAGTTGCATTGTCTGGGTTTTCATTCTTGTTTTATTAGATTTTCACTTTCCAGACCCAGATTAGCTGCTAAGAAGCAGGGCCCACTGTGAAAATAAAGCACAAACATGGGCATTTCCCCAACCACCCTGCAAAATGCACATGTGCATGTGCATGCACACACGCACGCACGCACACACACACGCATGCACACGCGCACACACACGAACACATGAGTGCACACACACACGCACACACGCGCACACACAGGCACATACACACACACGCACACACACGTCCACACACACACGCACCCACACACATGCACGTGCACACACACACGCACGTACACACACCCGCACGTACACACACCTGCACGCATGCATACACACCCACCTGCATGCATGTATGCACACACACATGCACGCACGCACACACGCACGTGCACACACACACGCATTCATCACAGGAATACAATATGAAGAGAGAAAAACTAGTGGAAAGAAGCTCCATGTGAAAAGAGGCAGGATTCTAGGGATTCCTCATTCTGGTTCAGGCAACTGTCTTTATGCCAGGCACTCAGGGATCTTGCATTTATAATCAACACCCAGTCCAAAGGTAGGCAAAGCCTTTTCACTTAACTCCCTTTACTGGAAAGATAAAGCTGGCATTTGAAAGGTAACTTTATTTTACACTAAGGAAGAAAAGACTTGGGGGACAGGAGGGAAGCAAAACCGCTTTTCTGATTCTGAGAATCCCATAGGATTCTGACCAGCTTTCCTCTGTCCAATGCCTCTTATGCTAAGAAAACCACTAAAGCTCTTGATGATTGAATGTAATCTTCTCTAGTTCCTCCTCTCTTGAGTTTTCTGCTCATGAGGGTGGGAGCCACCATTCTTCACACCGTGGTCAACCTCAACATTTTTCCTCTGCCAGGACAAATCTCAGGAACTCCAGTTCAAATTTCTAAATGAGTTACAGTCTGCCCGCCTAGTTCCAATTTTCAGAGAGGAAGTTTTCTACTTCTCTCTTTTTATGCAAAGAATGATGATTCATTGAGCTTCAAAGAGTGAATAAGCCAATGGTTTTCAAACAGCCTGCCTAGAGGACTTAATAAATCTGGATCTCTGATCCCCACCAGCTGGAGTTTCCGCTTTGGATGTTCTGAGAAGGGACTCAATAATTTGCATTTCTAGCAAGTTCCCAGGTGATGCTGATGGCTGCTTCCGCACATTTTGAGAACTACAAATGTGGCCACTTGGGCCTATGACACCAGCCCCACCCTCTTCTGGAGTGTGTGGGTGAACGAGGGGTGCACCGGTGGGGGAAGTTCAGAGCTTTTTAGGCCTGGCTTTTTAAATTTGACCTAGTGATCTTGTTATCATTATTATTATTCCAACAGGTTTTTAGGGAATAACCCAGTGATCTTGGACAAACTGCTCGCCTCACTGGGTGTCAGTTTTCAAATTAAAAAAAAAAAAATTAGCAACAATAATCTCTCTCAAGTGCTTTGTAAGGAATAAAGAAGATAACAAATATAAAGTCCTTAGCACAGGATCTGATATGTCAATAAAACTTATCTCATTCCCCACCTACTGCTGGACCTGATTCAAGTTAGTCTTCCACGCTCTCATATAGGAACATGGTCCTGCACTAGTTCTTCCATTAAGATGGTCAATGGGGCAGTCTAGTGACCAAGTGACCATAACATGGAATCGAAAATGGTTTACATGCAATGTTGACATGTTCTATTTGAATATAGCATCTGCCAGTCACCATTTTCTTGCTCAGTCCAAAGAAATTATACTTCCATATGGAAGATGCAAAAAAGAAAGCCATAAATCATGCTAATAGAAGTCTAAATTCTGGTTTAATGACTGCTATAACTGCAACATTAAGTACAGAATGGCAAGGAAGGGTGGCTCTGTTTTAGAGAGCAGGAATTGGAGTTTGTTTACTATTGAGTAAATCCTAGATGAGCTCTACACATTGAGGACTTGTGAGTTGGGGTTCAGCAGTGAGAAGGGTCGTCAATGGCTGCAACACCAAAGGCAGCCTGGGAAAGCTGTGCAGAGGTATGACGTAAAGAGTTGTGGGTGGTTCGGAGGCTGAAGTTTCTCGACCTTAGCTTTGGAGATGGAAGAGACTAAGGTAGATATGTTAACATTAAAATTCAAGCACATACAAAAAAATATATAAAATATCCAAGTGATTGCAAGTGCAGCATATGACTGAGAGGAAAAGTTTTAACTACTTCTCATCTTCTCATTTAGTATAGAATTTCTGGAGAAAAGACTTTAAAGAAAGATTAAACCTAATTCATAGCATTTTGTAAAGGTTAATAAGATAATGTATTAAAGATGCTCACCAAAATTCCAGATGCATAGTAGCCTCTCAATACATGTAATTATTGGTTACTATCATCCTGAAAAGCATTTCTATTATAATTAATCAATGGTCAGCTGGGCACAGTGGCTCACGCCTGTAATCCCAGCACTTTGGGAGGCTGAGGTGGGCAGATCACGAGGTCAAGAGATCGAGACCATTCTGGCCAATATGGTGAAACTCTGCCTCTACTAAAAATACACACAAAAAAATAGCTGGGCCTGGTGGCACGCACCCGTAGTCCCAGCTACTCAGGAGGCTGAGGCAGGAGAATCACTTGAACCCGGGAGGTGGAGGTTGCAGTGAGCTGAGATTGTGCCACTGCACTCCAGCCTGGTGACAGAGCGAGACTCTGTCTCAAAAGACAAAAACAAAAACAAAAACTAATCAGTGGTCATACACCCACACTCACTAGATTGCAAATTTCACAAAGTCAGGGACCAGATCTATATTACTACAGTGCCCTGTGCATAGCAGAAGTGTGATAAATATTTGTTGAAGGTAGATAGGGAAGGCTAAATAGGAAATAAGAGATTTGAGTAAGGCCTCTACCATGGAGAACAAAAGGGAAAGAATTGGGAAATATGGGGAACTAAGAATACAAATGGGACAGAATATCTCCTTTGACTTTGGGCCTTAATTAGCATCCTTTTTGACTATTCCCTATCGCTGCATGCTTCTGTTTCCCCCTCCATCACCCATCCTGAAATGCCAAGTTGAGACCTTGTGTCCTCCAGTCACTGGCAATGGGTTTACCGAGGCCTCCTGAAGCTCTACCTAGGCCACTATTTGCCCAAATAGCACCTTTGTACAAATTAGAAAAAGATGCCCATTTTTCCAGGTGGATGTAACCACAAGCTAAGAGGCTCGGTCTGGTCCATGGAGTGGGGGCTGGATTTCAGCTTCCCCCAACCCCTTCCTCCTGTTGGTCCTCAGCCAGGTGCAAGGCATAACCTGTACAACTATAGCTGCTGGGTCGGGGCCCCTTGAGCTTCAGCTACATCCGCACACCTTATGAAGAGTGTGTTTACAATGTGTGGGTCCTGGGGCTATAGTGGTATGTAAAATGAATCTCCCATCTTCATGGAAATTATTCTCCAACAAAGGAAGAGATAGTAGCTTCTTCAGGTGGTTTAATCAGTCAAATATTTGGTTAAAAGGCCTAGAAGTGAGACATACCTGGTTTGAACAAGGTAGCATACTTGCCAGCTATGCTACCTTGAGTAAGTCATTTTACCTTTCAAAGCCTCCATTTTCTCATCTTGAAAATGAGTGTAACGACGTTACCTTCCTGAGAGGCCTGTTGTGAGCCTTAAATGAGACACAGGTATAGGTTTCATACATTTTGCTATAATTATTGTCATTCTATAACCAACCTAATGTAATCATGAAGAAAATGGAGACATCATTCTAGACTAGCACATTCAGAAAAAAAAAAAATCACCACCCAAGCGTGGTGGCATATGCCTGCAGTCCCAGCTACCCCGGGGGCTGAGGAGGAGGACCACTTGAGCCCAGGAGTTCAGGAGCACCCTGAGCAACATAGTGAGGCCCTGTCTTTAAGAGAAAAGTAAAAAGATCACCAAAGCAGAGTAACTTCAGCAGGAGTGGCAACATGAATTAACTTGGGGATAAGGCAAAAGCAAAGGTTACTAAAACAGGCCAATTGTGATGTAACAAGGGATAGTGTGGAATGTGGCAAAACAGAGCATGTGTACCCCATCTATCTAAAAGCATTCAGCTTCTAGCGTTTGAGATCAACCAATACAGCCTGCAATCAAAATTTTGCCTTTGCACGGTGGGCAAAAGCAGGCAAAACACTGGATAAGAAAATTCTCAGTTTTCTTGGAAGGCTTGTCCTTCCTAATAACTGCTGTCACTGTTTCTTCCTATTTCTCTAGGGGTCTTTGGGAGAGATCCTGGGCCCCTGAAAACCCTTCTATCACTCTTCCCTGATGATAGCATAGACCTAAAGCCACAGAAAACAAAGCCACTCTATTTTCAGACTCTTGAATGGTACCCCACGACAAATTCTTAGAAATCCCAGGCCTTTCCTCTTTCTTCTCCCTTCCCTCCCACCAACTAAATCTGAGATGAACTGAGTGCAGAGACTTCTCGCTCAGAGTACATTGCTTGAAAGTTTGTGTCATAAACGCATCGATCCTGCCTCACGCTCCCAAACAGAATCTCGATGTTGAAGCACTCCTTTAATCAAAAGTAAATTATGTACAGGCCACGTAGGCCAGCTCAGCTAGCCTCACAAAAAAGGCAATCCATCATTTATTCGTAAATGTCAGTGAAATCTGGGGATCAATATGTGCACCAATGTGGATTATGTTTATTATTTTTCTGTAAATATCAGTGCCGAGATATAGTTGAAGGGAGCATGCAGGTGCCATGGGAAATCAGAACCTAACCTAGGGTATATGGTTGCATGGTAGAATCTTTCCAAGTATATTTGATCTGTCTTTTTGGCACTTCTTTGCATGTGAGAGTTGGGTCATCTCGAGTCTCATGAGAAACAGAAAAGAACAATTTTTAGAGCAACCAAGGAGTCTGAGAAAATTCCAGAGTTGATCTACCCTACAATGAGGTGGAGATGACTTCTCTTTATATGTTCTGAAGAGTGAGTATGGGCATAGAAAATAAGATAACTACAAAAGATCTGTTTCATCCACAGGATCCCTGGAGCCAGAGGCAAGGAAATCTACAGCACTGTCCCATCCCTTCTTTCAGCTCATCCTGATTGATGCAACCTCACAGGTGATGTCAGAGTCCAGGCAGTCAGGGGAGCAGCAAGCAGATGTTTTAGAAAGGAAGGATCTTGTTTCGGGCTTCCTATTACTTTCTTCCTTTAATTATATAAGCAAAAGAAAGCCTTGGAAGTTTCTGTGTGAGTGAAAAACATGATCAAGGTGGTACTTAGAAAAGACAACAATAAGTATTTGAATATACAATATTGGAAGCATAAGAGATTAAAGGCAGAAGGGCCAATTGCGAGTCCCAGCCTAGATGGGTAGACACCTCTTTGTGGTCCGTAGATCACAAGCTGTGAAATCAGGCATGCCAGGGCTCCAAGTTAAAACCTCATTCTGTTAATTGCTAGATGCATAAATGGAGCAACGTATAAGACCTTTCTGAGCCTCAGTGTCCTGCTTTGTAAAATGGGGTTAATAAGAACAGTTGAATTAGTCAGGATAGGCTGGAATAGATCATGCTGCAGGAACAATCCCCTAGATCTCTGTGGCTTATAAAAGGTTACTTTTCCTCTCCTGTTTCAAGCCTATCCTTGTCAAAAGGGTAGGATGCTCTGTGAACCATGTGCTTGGTCTTCTCTAATCAGTCGTGCTTTACTTCAAGGGATTCAGGGAAGTACAGTCTTGTATTTGTTCAGAAGGAGAAGAGCTGGATATACTTGGCAAACAGCACTCAACAGCTCACACTGAACAGCTCACACTGAACTCATAGGGCTTGGGGGCAAATGAGAGGCAACTTGCTGACATGAAGCCTGGTGTCTAGTACCTGATGGGAAGGTATTTGACGATGGCTGCTTACTCTGAACCAGCCCTTTGATGTCAGACTCTGAAGGCTGTATTTGATTTGAGAGACAACATAGTATCATTGTGGGTGTGGGAATGGCTAGCTGGTGGGCTTTGAAAACTAACTTCGTCCAAGTATGGAGAGAGAGGTTGGAAGCTTTGAGACACTCCTGGAGGTGGTGCTAATGACCTAGGCTTGTGATGATGAGGACAGTGAATACCTACTGACACATTTGAGGTCTTGTGGTCCTGCTGGGTGGAAGTGGAGAGCCCTGGGAACAGATGTCATGAGCATACTCACTGCCTATTTTAATGGAAGAATCAATTTAAGCTGTGGCAAATCATACAGTTAATATCCAGCATGCTTGAGGACATCCACACTGCTTTCTCTCACTAAAGTTTCTTCCTGTTTTTGTGCCTCCCCTGGGAGCCTTGCAATCGTGTCATTCTGGGTTAGGCAACATGAGACTTGAGATCTAGACCTATTACTCAAACTGTCTCTGTGACCTTCATAAGGTAGTCGTGTTCCCTCTCGAGGCTTCAGTAGAGTAAAATAGAAGAGTTTTGTAAAATAGAAGAATTAAAATCCATCATCTCTAAGGTCTCTCTCAACACCAGGTTTACAGTTTCTTGAAGAGCATCGGCAGCGAGCACAGGATTACTCTCCTCGTGCCAGTTAACATTGATAAAATAGTCTTAGAATATCTGATTTGGTTTCCACATTCTTGTGCTTCACAGGGTCCAATTTCCCCAGCCTTGAGAAGACTAGAAAAGAAAAAGGTAGAATAAAATCAGGAGGTATATAATTTATGGGAGTTATGGGGAAAGAGGTGGAATGAAATCAGGATGTATGTATTTATGGAAGTTTAATATATTGGAAATAATTAAGAAAAAATAACTCAACTCTTATGTTTTTCATTTTCAGATTTGGGATCTCTGCAAAGCCTTCACTAGGTTCCCCTGAACCTTGGTTAGCAGGACTAAGGAAGAAATATGAGTTTGCTTAGGATCCATGGTGTGCCAGGAGCACATGAGCTCCATAATATGGAGAGGGATGTTTGTCTTGTTCACTCTTGTATCCCCAGCACTGAGAATAATAATGACATAAATAGGTGTTCAACACATATCTATAGAACAAGCACATGAATTATAGAGAGAAAATGAATCACGCCTGGGTTCTTCCATCATGGCCATTTCCAATCCTCTTCTTATAAGCCAAAGTTCTTTTTCGTATGAATACCTCCAGGGTTTCCCTCTTCATCCTTCCACCAACACACACAAAGCACTTAATCCATGCTTAATCCTAGTACAGGTCCTTAGTGACACATACACTAATCTGCTTTTCGCCACCTAGTGCCAGATTTGTAAACTGACTCCTGCTTAGCCTTCCTTTCCAGAGACATGGAAGGTTACCCCTCTTCACTCTGTGGAGTTAGGGGACCTGGGAAAACATCTTTCCCTATCCTCCTCTTTTGAGGGAAAACAATTATTAATGCGTCACAAAAGAAAAGTATATATTCTCACCTCAGATGTGTTATCAAAGGAAATGATAAGTTATTTTCATAGTGTTGAGCTTTGTATATAAGGTAGATTTGGGGACCAGACAAGCTGGTATGAATCCCACCGCTGCCCATGGTAGGTGTGAGAACTGGCAGGTTACTTTTATATTCTTAGTTTCAGTTCTTTCCCCCCTAACATGGATGAAAATAATAGCAATGCCTCTCAAGGCAATGCGTAAAACAAATCCATGCTAAATATTCATTCGTTTATTTATTTCACAAATATTTAGCAAGCTCCTTAGATGTCCCAAGCATTATTCCATTATAGCCTCTTGGATACAGCAATTGACAAGGCAGATGGCAAATCTCTGTCCTTATTTTGCTTATCAGTTAGTGTTAAATAAATATTAGCCATCATTATTATTGATATGCTATACTAAACATGAACACTCTAGAACTTTTTATCTAGACTAAATCTTTTCTTCCCCTGTAATTGATGTCAGTGAGTCATTTGTAGTTACTGCACAACTACAGAGTACAGAGCCCTGGCTTGGGTCTATATGGAGGAGGAGGGAGGAGGATAGACTGAAGACATGGCCTCTGCCTTCAGGAGTTTACAGTGCACACGGAAAGACTAGCAAGGATGAAAGGACTTTTGAATTTAAGAAACATGCATGAATTAAACATACCACTCTTTTTTGCTTGTCCTTAGTTACCTCTGAGTAATAAGAACATGAGTGGATTTTCATCACTGTCTGTTGTAATCTTTCCAGAAAAGCCATTGAACCGTTCTGAAGGGTTCAGGAAAAGAAAACTGATGACTTTATCCGAACTCCTTGGGAAAGAATGGAGTTTAATAAGTAAATGGATGCATGTTTCTTAAACTGGCAAGAATCCTCATCAAGTGTCCTGACAAGGCAACAAGCAGATGAATGTCAATGTTATGTATCTGATACATTACCCACCCATGTAACTCTGTGATTTTATAGATTTTTAGCCTCTGAAGGAGATTTCAATTACCCTCTTACTCAAATCTTTACCTTTACAGAGAAGGAAATACATGCAGAGGGGAAAAGTGATTTCACCCGAGGTTGTGCAGCTAGCGTGTGGACTGCCTGGACCAAAGCCTCAGTGTCCCCATTGCCAGCACAGTGTTTTTTCTAGAACCTCTTGAAGCCTAAAGCCTCAGTGACCCCATTCTCAGTCGAGTGTTCTTTCTAGAACCTCTTGAGGCCTCCTTCTGTCTGACTTTGAGTGAAAACCCTTAGAGCTCAATGGCCTTTTTACCAAATTGCTTGCTCTGAGCTCAGGCTAGCGGCATGTTGTGGAGGAATCTGAGTAGGAGCTTCTTGATAAAGAGGTCCTGGCAGTGAGATTAGACACATTTCTAGTTATGGAAAAAAAAAAGGGGGCTTTGCAGGTGCTTTTCCTCATGCTGTTCTCTTCTCAAGGGGTTCAGATAAACCTGCCGGTTTGCTTCTCCCAGACCCCTCAAACTGGTTCCACAGTTGTTTTTCGGACAGACTAGAATGAACAGTGTAATCTCGTATTCTTACTCCTGAGAGAGAGTTGAGAACAAGCAAGAAAGGGTGGTGTGTTGAATATTTCCATGTTTCTTAAATTCAAGAGTCCTTTTGGTTCTTGCAAAAGACCTCTGTCACTGTGGAGGAGACAGTACTCCAAGTCCCCCCAGTATAGACTAAATTCCGGTCTTCGATGCCTTTTCCTTCTGAAAGGATCCAGATTCGCTTGGGAAAGCTGGAGAGAGTTTAAAAGGAGGTGACACCTAGTGGTCACTGTGACAAACAGCAGCCTACAGCAAAGAAGGCTGGTTGCTAAGGGTAGCAGCTGCAGCCATTTATCTCCACTCTGACTAAATGGCCGGAAGAATCATAGAATGTTTATATTGGGAGCAACCTCCAGAGATTTTCTGTCAAGACATCTGCCTCCAGCTAGCACGAATAATATGTCTTACGCTTATAGTGTTGTATCAAACACTTTTACAAATATTATCACGTTTAATTCTCACATCAGCCCTGTGAATTTTGTAACATCATTATCTCTTTTTTAAAGATGAGGAGATGATCAGTCATAATTTAGGCTTCTTGAGCAAAATCACTCAGCTAGTGAGCCATGAAGTAGGAGCTAGGAGCCAGGCCCTCAGCCCTCACCTTCCCACTTGCGATCAACTGTTTACTGACTCTAGGAAAAGACATGGAAATGTTGAGACTTAAAAGAGATTGGTTTGTCACCAGGCTTGACCCCAACCCTTGTACAAAGATTGGCTTAGTGTTTGCAGCCAATTTTACATGAATATTTTGAGTCAGGAGAGAGTTTCTTCCACCTGCAAATTCATCTCTAAATTCCATCTCTGTAAATGAGAATAACAAACCTTCTCGGTGGGAAGAAATGAAGTCGGCTTGATATGGACTGGCTGCAGGGAGGAGGGGCTTGCTGGGTCCCTGTGGCAGTGAACGATGGGGTCATCCAGGAATACGGAAGAGGCTGCTGGTTGTGTCAGAAGAGTCCTTGTAAGAGGAAATTAAGCCGGATATAACCCTGATATGAAATCGCTGGGCACATCTCAGGACCCTGGCTTAAATATTCAATAGTCTTCAGGGAGAAAATGAATTAATGAGTAGGGTCATCTGACAGTAGAATTTTTTAAAAAGTGTTTGAAAAGTAAAAATGTGTTCTACCTTCTACCTCATCCACTCACTCAGCCACTCCCTCTCTACAGAGCCTTTAATTTCTTACAGAATTTCTCAGGTATTATTGCCTCACCTACTCCTACCCTAACCCAAGCTGCCTGTCATCCCTCCCTGCTACATCTCTTGGTACTTGGACATTCAAGTACGGCAGCCTTTAGCCGCTTGCACAATCACAGGACAGCCTCCGAAAGAGAAGCAATCTTCTGTGGTTTGGTTGTTTTAGAAAGAAGGCATTGTTGATGGAGGTCTTGACTTGTGGGCTGACATAGCAAACGGAGGATGGGTTTGCCTTTTCTGGATGTTACTTGTTTAAAAAAATATATTTATAAGAGAAAGCCCTCTCTATGTTCCTAAGGGATAAGGCTGGACAGGAAGTTTTGAGAGATTCAAGCCAGATGGGGGTGCAAACCTCTCAGGACCAACACATCATCTTTTCTGAGCTCTCTGCCGTGGATGTGCTGAGGTCCTCCACATGAAGGTCAGGAAGGGATATTTCTCCTTTCAGCAAGAGGCTGCTGGTTGTGCCAGATGAGTCCTTAGGAGGAAATCAAGCCAGATGTAACCTCCGCAAGGTATTTTCTCTTATCATTCCCTAACAAGAAAAAAGAAATCCAAGAGACAGAACTAGACTGTATGGTAGTTTCTGTCAGTATTGAGGTTACGAGGTACACCAACTACAATATGCAGTATATTCTCAACCTCATTTTCCTATGCCCCAGCCTGCTTATAACACCATGGGAGCCGGTGGACAACCCAACCACTGTGACTCCCAACCCTAACCCACAGCCTAGGTGCAAAGGCTTACGTAGGATGCCTAGTGCCTTTCTCATGGGGGAATTTCAATCAATTCCCTGCACTTCCTAATTCCCAGTTACTTCCTTTTCTTCTTAGAGTTCAGGAAGTGTAAGTCTCCACGGGCACAAGTCTCCACTGTCTAAGCAGACAGACTGATGTGAGAGATAGAATGGGTTAATGGAAGGCCAACATGTATCTTAATATCTTTATTTGTGCTGGCCTTACCTGTTCATTAGTCTTAAGTACCCCAGAGTAATTACAGAGTCCCCTCATCTGCGAAATCTCTCTATTGCACTTAGGCTAGAGGTGTTCAGAGCTGGTTCACAGACAGCGATGTTGGTAGGCTGACTAGTCCCTTAGATTTTGAGACTCCCAGCTCAGGTGTCTGACGCTTTACTAATAATAACATCAAGGGAACCTCCAAGGGTACTGACAATAATAATAATGTCACATACTCATTCAGCTGAAGACTTTTTGAAAGAATTTACCCTGACATCATTCTAGGTACTTGGGATTCATCAGTGAACAAAAAGGTTAACATTTAGCTCACAAAAGCTTTTGCCTAAACTTACCTTATTGAAGTCTTGCAAGAATCCTAAGAGTGCTGAGGTCTAAACTTTCTTTTACAGAAGGATAAACTTATTTGTCCTGCTCCTCATATCATAAAGCACTCCTCCCCATCTCCAAGTCAAACTTCTGACAAACCTAATCATAATGTTTTTCTTGATTTTCTCTGCCAACTATTTATGTTTACACTTTGAGTTTTTTTCTACTGTTGGCAGCTTGGTGTCATGGAAAGAAAAAAGAATCTCGAATGAACCTGAGCTCAACTTCATTCTCCCCCACTGATTAGACAGTAAACTTTAGTCAAGTCTCTCTATTCCAATTTTCTCATAAGTAAAATGTTATAATAAGGGTAAAATAAGAACTCTGTGAGACCACACTTAGGGAGATGCTGTGTTACTGGTTTTGTGTGTTACACAGATGTGACATAGAGATCCCATGAGCTTAGCAGCAAAATCTATCCAGTGGAATTCTTTCTGGGGTACAAACATATAAGAATAATACATTCTAAGCTCAGTTATTGAATAAAGTATCATATTAGTCTGTTCTCATGCTGCTGAGACTGGGTAATTTATTTTAAAAAAAAAAAAAGAGGCTTAATGGACTCATAGTTCCATGTAGCTGGGAAGGCCTCACAATCGTGGCGGAAGGTGAAAGGCACGTCTTACGTGACAGCAGACAAGAGGGAATGAGAGCCAAGTGAAAGGAGAAACTTCTTATAAAACCATCAGATCTCGTGAGACTTCATCACTACCACGAGAACAATATTGGGAAAACCGCCCCCATGATTCAATTATCTCCCACTGGGTTCCTCCTTCAACATGTGGGAATTATGAGAGCTACAATTCAAGATGAGATTTGGGTGGGGACACAGTGAAACCACATCAAGTATGTTTTCTCCTCTGACTAGAAAGAAGATGGGAATGGAGGCCAATTCTCTAACAGACAAGTGAAAATAGAAAGGTCAGTTTGATAAATAGGAATAGCTATTCCTTGTCACAGTAGGGAAAGTCTTAGTAGGGAAGAAAAAAGTTCAGTGTCAAAGAAGTGATATCAGAATTTCCCTACAGCCCCAAGAAGCCTGCATCTGGGAGGGAATTTGCATGGCCATTTAATTCATTCCTCCTCCTCAAGGCAGGATTACCATGTGGATATTGGATGGTGCCTGGGAAGTCACACCTGTGATAATTGGCATCGCTGTTGCATTCTTCAGAGCAAAAGGCAAAGAACATACTAGAAGCTTGGGTTTGATTTCTTCATTTCTTCAGTCAATGCCCTAGGATAAATGAAGATCAAATACAACAGATAATAGGCAACCTGCTCTTGGGCAGGATATACCTAATCCAGACCCTGGGGTTCCCTCATCGTAGAAATACCCTGAGCCTGGGATTCCTTCTCAAGGAAGCCTGTTACACACAACCAGCGTCTGCCTTCCCACAAAGCTGTGCCTGTCTAGGCAGAAGGGTAGAGTGCAGACATCTCTTCCATAGAAGAGAGAAAAATGATACGAGAGCAGCTTGGATGGGAACAATATTTCAGGCATGGCTAGCTGTTAAAAATGAGCTAATTCAGAAGAGGCACATTTAAATAAATATAATGCAAAGGCATAATGGCACAAGATAATAGTTTTGAATGGGAAATTCTAATGACTTCAAGTGCATTTCACAGGGCAATTAATACACATGGCAATGCTGCAGCATTCAGCAAAAGGGAGGGAGAAACAGGGTCGGGAGCAAAAAAAGGGGAGATGGAGGCAACTGATAAAAATAGGACTTGATTTTCTTTGCAGAAGGAGTAGTGCTTACAAATATAATAAAAGAGGAAAATATGTGTGTCAGGTTTTATAATTCAGCTTGTAAAATTCAGAATGATTAGTTTTTGAAGAGGGCAATTACTCCTCTTTTGCATATTCATGAAGACTTAATGAAATCGGGTTGGGCTCTTTCTATTATTTTCTGGTTACCCCCTTCAGTCCCCTTCCCCCACCACAAACTAAAAATATATCTGATTCCCATCAAACTGAGGCCTCATTCCATTCAATTCATGGAGGAGCTGCTGATTGGTTGGTACAAATGCCCAGGATCCTCTAAGAAATTACATGTCTTTATTGACATTGCCTATAAGTTAACAGATGAGATGTGTGGATCTTCAGGGGCTGAGGAAGAGGTTTTTGATGACAGCAAAGGGAAAATTACACAGGGAAAGAGGTTGGCTCCCTGGGACAGATGGAGGCTGTCTTGTTTGCCTTGTTTCTTTTTTTTACTGTGGCTGGGTGTGTGTGTGTGTGTGTGTGTGTGTGTGTGTGTGTGTGTGTGTGTAGGGAGAGGGAGACAGAGAAAAGAAAGAAAGAAAAAAGGAAGAAAGAAGGAAAGAAGAAGAAAGAACCAAGAAAGGGAGGCTGGCAGGCAGGTAGACCAGAGGAAAGAAAGAGAAGAAAAAGAAAAGAAAAGAAAAGAAAAGGAAAGGAAAGAAAAGAAAAAAGAAAGAAAGAAAGAAAAAGAAAGAAAGAAAGAAAGAAAGAAAGAAAGAAAGAAAGAAAGAAAGAAAGAAAGAAAGAAAGAAAGAGAGAGAGAGGGAGGGAGGGAGGGGGAGGGAGGGAAGGGGGAAGAAAAGAAGGAAGGAAAGGAAAGGAAGAAGGAAGGAAGGAAAGGAAGGGAAAAAGGGAAGGAAGGAAGGAAGGAAAGAATGAAGGAAGGAAGGAAAAGAAAGAAAGGAAGGAGGGAGAAAGGGAGGGGGACGGAGAACGGAGGGGGAGGGAGGGAAGGAAGGAAAAAAGGAAAGAGAGAGAGAAAGAAAAGAAAAGAAAAGAAAAGAAAAGAAAAGAAAAAAGAGGCAGATCAGGTGCATTGGCTCACACTTGCAATCCCAGCACTTTGGGAGGCTGAAGTGGGTGGATCACATGAGGCCAGGAGTTTGAGACCAGTCTGGCCAACATGGTGAAAACCCACCTCTACTAAAAATACAAAAATTAGCCAGGTATGGTGGCATGCACCTATAATCTCAGCTACTTGGGAGGCTGAGGCACAAGAATTACTTGAACCTGGGAGGCAGACGTTGCAGTGAGCCGAGATCGTGTGACTGCACTGCAGCCTGGGACTCTGTCTCAAAAGAAAGAGAGAGAGGGAGAGGCAGAGGGGGGGGGAGAGAGAGAGAGAGAGAGAGAGAGAGAGAGGAAGGAAGGAAGGAAGGAAGGAAGGAAGGAAGGAAGGAAGGAAGGAAGGAAGGAAAAGAGAAAGAAAGAAAGAAAGAAAGAAAGAAAGAAAGAAAGAAAGAAAGAAAGAAAGAAAGAAAGAAAGAAAGAAAGAGGGAGAGACAATGGGAGGGGAGGAGAGAAAATAAAGAAAGACATAAAGAAGGGGAAGAAGAAAGGAAGGGGGGAGAGAAAGAAAGAGAGAGAAAGAAGGAAAGAAAGAAAGAAAGAAAGAAAGAAAGAAAGAAAGAAAGAAAGAGGGAGAGACGATGGGAGGGGAGGAGAGAAAATAAAGAAAGACATAAAGAAGGGGAAGAAGAAAGGAAGGGGGAAGAGAAAGAAAGAAAGAGAGAGAGAAAGAAAGAAAGAAAGAAAGAAAGAAAGAAAGAAAGAAAGAAAGAAAGAAAGAAAGAAAGAAAGAAAGAAAGAAAGAAAGAGAAAGAAAGAAAAAAAGACAGACAGGGAGGGAGGAGGGAGGGAGGGAGGGACTGGCGAGAAGAATAAGGGAGGGGGAAAAGAAAGAAAGTAAAGAAAGAGTCTGAAGAATCCTGTGCTGTCCAGTTTCATGGGGTCCTGTAGGATTATTATTTTTTTTTTCCTTTTTGTGGAGAACGGGGTCTCGCTATATTACCCAGGCAGGTCTCGAACTCCTGGGCTCAAGCTATCCTCCCGCCTCTGCCTCCCTGAGAGCTGGGATTACAGGCGTGAGCCACCGCGCCCGGCAAGGATCATTTTTAAGGTAGCCAGAAAGTATAGAAATTTTTTCTCTTTTTGTTTATATGCTTTGCAAGTGTTGCCTAGAGCGAAGAAAACTACAAACCAATGAACAAACAACTCCAAAACACACGCATGGTCAAAATCCACCTCAGCACTAAAGGGAGAGATCCCAATGCCCTGTCTAGGTTGTTACCATCTTCTTGGTGCACTGATTTCAGTCATGTTTTGTTTTTGTTTTTGGTGTGTGTGTGTGTGTGTGTGTGTGTGTGTGTGTGTGTGTGTGTACTCAACTCATTTTCCTAAACTTTTGTTCTAAGAATCTCTTTGGTCACATCCCAAAGCCCTAGATCTAGGCTTCTCCTCATGCCCAGATCCTGTTAAAGGTTTCAGTTTTTCCTGACACTGAATTGACTATTAACACCAGTCTTTCCCCTCTATGAGGATAAGTCTATTTAATTCTAGGGTTCAGTCTTGGAAAGTCTAAGTCATACTTTCCAATAAATATATTAACAAATAATAAAGCTGGCATTGTGGTCTCCATTTACATGCCTCTAATCTGTCCTTGAATTGCTTTAAAATCAGGTGAAAACAAAGAAGTATTATCTATAAGACCCCTTGAAATGTCAATGCCAATCTTTACTGAAATCTTCTTTTGATCCAATCATGGTGCTAGACTTTCATATTTGCTAATTCATTTTGGAATAGTTCATCTAGTGACTATGGGGGAAAAAAAGTACACACCTTGTCATTTAGTTACCTGTGGATATTTAAAACACTCATGGGGGTGACCCAGGATCTGAACCTGGAATTTTCAAATCCTGAGATTGGGGTGTAGGCAATTGGGTATGGGCCCCAATATTGCAATTATATTTTGTGTGAATATGAATATATTTATTTTACTAGGAAAAGCCCATAGCTTGAATCAGATATTCAAAGAGTTTCTGATCCCCTAAAAGTAAACCCTCAGATTGGAGAGTCATAGTGACTGGCATCAGTTGGAAATAAAAACTTTTTTGCCATATATTCAGTATCTGACAATCACAGCTAGAATGGGAAATTTACTTAAATTTAGGAAGAACAAATTCTCCTTAGCTGTAAATTGCTGTTGAGAGTCCTTTACATCTTTAGGGGCGGAAGATAGGGAGGGTCAGTTTCTAGGCCTTGGCATCCTGCTCTGTCCTCTCCTCTCTGGGTTTCCTACCCATTGCCTATGACTCTGCTGTTTTCCTCTCAACATGAATATACACCTGCCCTGGAATGAAGCATCATTTACCTTCTCTTGACTTTTTGGAGACCCATTAAGCAAACCCCTGCAGAGAACTTGCATTCTCCCAAGATGGCCCCCATGCTGTCCTTGAGAGGAAACTAGACTTCATAGTGCCTGGCTGTTTAATTCATAAATAAATATTACATGTGCTACCAGATGGTTCATTAGCCAGTTGTTATGGCAATCAGCATTTCAGCCAATTAAAAACCTTTCCCAAGACTTTAAAATATGTTGATTGTAGAAACATGAAGTGCCTGAAGACCATGTAATACACTTGAATGCAAGAGGCATCTCTGCTTTGGAATAAGAGGGAGCTGTTAGGGGAGGGAGGGGGGAAAAGAGGCAAGAGTGAGTCAATGAGATTCAGACACCAGAATGAAAAAAAAAAAAAAAAGATGTTAGAGAAGGAAAACATTTTAATGAATATCTACCCTGTATGTAAAGGACTCTTCTTTTGCAGTCAGAAACCAAAGGGGCTATTTGGCCCATTTTTTAATAGATTCCTTAAAGGCAGTGATTGTACCTTGTTGACTTTTGTGTTTCATTGCCTTGCATACAGCCTGGCAAATAGTAAGTGACAATTTATAGTAAGAAAAAATAGTTTAACCAGTATTATCATAATTTATATGTCATAATAAATAGTAGAAAAAATAAAGAACTCTTCTTCTGTTATGCAAACCAAGGGTAAATCCTATTACTGGTTTAAACAGAAGCCAAATGAAGGAGACTGCTGCTATGGTCCTGGGAAATCTGGCTGGGGCAGGAGACCCTGGGGAATTCTGCTGTCATTTGTGACTCGAAGAGAGTGGCCAGGAACAAACCTGTGACTGTGAGTGAAGAAGTACAGGAATGAGCCCTGCATTAGACTTCTGGTGTGTGCTGTCCAGCCAGGTTCAATGATCTGTGCAAACATGGGCATTCTGTCCCCCCAGCTGAATGTAATACTCTCTAGGGCTGCTACTCAAGGGCCACCCTCAATAGGACTGGGGCTGAGGCTGGGCCTGGTTGGGCTCAAGCCAAGAGCAGGTGTCAGAGGTTGGATTTGGAACAGTAAAATATAAACCAAAGCATTTCTACCCAAGGGCAAGAAAATGATGAGGGCCAGAGCTATGAGTCAAGACAAAGCCCGCAGGAAATTACTTGGATCCACAAAAAGAGTGTGAAGTTGTCTATGCGGGCCTGTTTGCAGAGACAAGTATTCTGAATTAATGGAGACAGATGAGCAAGAATATAGTCCGAGATAGAAAAGGAGATAGGCCCTGTGTTCCACTCATCTCTGTGTCCCCATTATCTTGGACACTGCCTGTCTCATAACAAGTGCTCAGCAAGAGTTGAGTAAATGGACAGTCATTCCTTTTTCCATCTCAGCTTGTGCTAAACTATATCATGTATGGGTGACTGAGAGAATGGAAGCTCTGAATTCTATTTTGGGATGCTGCATTTCCTCCCTGGAGAACCCTTTTCCGATTATGCTAACCAGAACCAAGATTTCCCTTTATTTTTACCCTCTGATCAAAAGAATTTCCCAGGGAGGTGGAATCCCTCAATACCAGGAATCCAGTGCTTTTCAGGGATCCAGTCCAGGGGACAGTGGAGGGTCTGGGATTCCCACCTCACTGGCTGCCAAGAGGTCTGGCTGTGCTCCCAGCAATTCCTGAGCCCCTCCTTTCCTCCCCCATCTCTCCTCAGAGCTGACTGGACCCCTCCACACAGAAATCTGCTGCCTGTGAAATTGTACAGTGAAGGGAAAGGAAGTGCAAAAAATAACTTCCCTAGACAATCAGAGCAGATTATTTTAATGAGGGCTTGGAAATGGGAAACAAATGACACCAAATTAGCCTCACTCCCATTCATCAACTATGTTGGTGCAAGCGCTAAGCCTTCGCCTGAGTCAGCAGTGGAGAAGCTGAGGTGGTTGCCTCTGGTTTCGGGGAGCTCCTCGCAGGAGCCTGACACATCTTTCACAGAGCTCAGTAGTCTCCATTCAATTGCTTCAAGGCTGCTGGGGCTCAGTGCTGCTAGCCCTTGTCTGCTTTAAATTTCCTCTGGATAGAAGTACAGAGCACTGAAGGAAAAGAGGGTCCCAGAGCCTACCTGGGGCTCAGGGAAAGGCAAACGACAGAACCAAGCTACTCACATTTCCCAGACTCTGTCCCTAGACCAGGGAACTTAACTGTGGGTGAACCACGTCACAACATAGAACATAAGCAGTTTGTCTGTATTTTCCTCTCGGGCACACACCTCTCCTTCATACTGACCAGTTTTGTGTCCTGGTCAGCCCTGGTTATTGTCAATGAGAGGTCATCAGCTAGGCTGAGGTGGACTTTTGCCCCACAATTCACAATGTAGACTTACAGTAATAATAATGTTCCCACGTGCAGCTGGAAAGGAGAGGCTGAGCTCCTCTGAAACTGGGCCTCCTCGGGTCAGAGTGGCGAACAGAAAAATACTACAATAGATTATTACATTAAGCAAAATGAAATTGTTTCCCCGCTGGAAGGAAGAAAAGTCATTAACTCAGAGGGTCCAGTTATCAGGGAAAATGATATCACATCTGCAGTGTGTTTTGAATTGCAATTTAACAGGAGAAATTGGAAGAGAATTTGATGTAGGGTGAAAGGTGTTGGATTGACAGTTCAGGGAATTGGAGTATGCTGTTCTCAGTCCACCTCTTGTTCTCTGTCTATCTCTTGGTCTCTGGGTCTCATCTTACCTATTCTGACATTCATTTCTCCCTCTCCACAAGAGACAGTTTGGGACAGATACTGATGCGAATTCAATCCTTTTCTATTTCTAAAGCCTTGGAGGTTCTTGGTTTTCAAATTCATACCAATAACCTAGTTTGGCTTTTAGCTTGCCAGGAAATCCCAGGATTTCCTGAACTACTGGGTGCCTGCTTCTGCTACTTTTAGGGTTATGTCAGAATAGTTTGGCTAGTCTTGAGAGGGGCGAGGTTAGCACAGGAAACAAGGAAGTGTTCATGACAGACGAAAATAACTTTCAGTTAATCATTCAGTCAGAAATTTTCTGCTGAGCACTTACCATGTGCAGAACATTGGGTTTCATGTCATGGAGGACATAAATATGACCTAAACATCCTCTCAGGAAACTTATAACCTAGATGAGCAGATAGAATGCACACATAGAGCAATCTACAAATGCCAGGCAGACACTCGTCACAATCACTGAAGAAACTGTTTGCTTTTTGCTATCTTTTCACATCCTTAGCCCAATCCTAGTCCTTCTATATTCATCCAGGGAATGAGTCATCAGTAAGATTAATCCATTTTCACCAGAGGTTTAGTGTTAAAAGAACTTACTGTGGAGAGATCTACTAATCTAAAGATCTATCAATCACACCCATTTAGAATAACTATGTTGTCCACTTTGACAGATAAATTGGAACTGAGTTTATTGACTTAGTACCACATTCTCAGTCCTTTGTGACCCAGGGATCTTTGTTACCTGGCTCCTGACAAGGGCACTTTTTTTTTTTTCTAGTTTTACCACACTGCTTTAGCTATGTAATATGCTAACCTGCTCTAACCTTAAATACAGGAGATTAAATAAGGCAGAAATTTAGTGGGAGGCACACAGTGGACAGGCAGCTCTGCTCCGCAAAGTCACACAGGGACCAAGGCTGGTTGCTCAGTACTTCCATCGTCAACATGAGGTTTCTATGTTAGGGTCAAGGTGGCTACTCCAGATGTCACCACACTAAGTAGTGGAACAGAGAGAAGGAAAGGCAGAATAGAAGGAAACTTGTTACATTGTAAAGATTCAGATGATGCATGCTTCACTTCCACTCATATATATTGGCCAAAACTTAGGAACATAGGCATATCTAACTGTAAAGGAGACTGGAAAATATGGGATCTCGCAAAAATTTGTGTTCTCAAGTAAGGGTTTGAGATTCTATTACTAAAAAGAAGAAAGAAAGGAATACTGGGAGATAATTAGCTCTCTCTTTCATTCCTTTCTCTACCATACTTCCACTAACCAAATCTTCTATCTCTATTACCCTAAGGAATCAATCATATTCTTTTTTCTAATTTACCATTCTCTTTAGTACTTAACCAAGTAGAATGTCCCCTGATGCCTAATGTGTTTGTCTTTGAACCTTAAAACTGTAGGGAACCCCCAAAACCCTCTCTAAGCTTCCATCCTTTAATCAAGTACCTCTTCTTTTCATTTTCTGAGTTTACACTGGGATTTATGGAGTGTCCTGTCATGTGCTGGCACAAAAAGAAACAAAGAAATCTGATTTCTGCCTTCAAGGGTCTTCTGTCTGTCATTGATTTAGTTTAGGCTGCTATAACAGAGTGCCATAGACTGGGTGGCTTAAATAACACACTTTTTTCTCATAGTTCTGGAGGTTGGAAGTTCAACACTAGGGTTCCAGCATGGTTGGGTTCTTGCTGAAGTCCTTTTTTCTTGTTTTTACAGATGGCTGTCTTCTTGTATCCTTACATGGTGGTAGGGGAGGGGGACGGGGGAGAGAGAGAGACAGGAGGAAGCTCTCTAGTGTTTCTTCTTATAAGGCACAGATATCATTCAGGAGAGCTCAATCCTCACACCCTAACCACCTCCCAGTGGCCCCACCTCCTGATGCCGTCATATTGAGGTGTGAGATTTTAACACATGAATTTTGGGGAGACACATTCAGTCCATAGCATGTTGCCAACACTTGCTGCCTGCTAACTCCTTCGTTCTTACTCAGCCCCTATCTCAGTCTTTACTTGGCTTTTCCTGTTGACTCATTCATTTTCCACAAAACAGTCTGCAACTGATCTGATGTTGACTTTGTACCCTGTTTTGTTTCTACCCAAAGAATCCCTTTCCTGTCACACATAATCACCTAATTTACACATTTGCCCAATTGTTCATTTATCAAAAATCAAGACCCTGAGCCTACCTTGTGACAACACTGCTCTGGACACCGAGTCCATGGTGGCAAACTGCATAGCCTCTGCTGTCATAGAGCTTACTGCATTGGTATAGAGAGGTGGCCAACAAACAAAGGTATACTTATAATTATAAATTACACAAAGTGCTTAAAACAAACAAACAAACAAACAAACAAAAAAACAAAAACAAAAACAAAAAAAAACAAGCTGCCATACGAGAGAATAACAAAGAAGACAGAATTCAGTTTGGAGCCAGTCTAGGACATGACACCAATTCTAGAACTTAAAACAGGAGCAGGACCATCCAGGCAAAGGAGGGAGAGGGGTCTTTCAGGCAGAGCCCCACCTATGGAAAACCCAGAGATAGGAAAGAAGTTGGAGTGTTTTAGGGACTGAAAGAAAGGCATTGTGACAGAGACACCAAGAGAACAGCAATAAGAGATGAAGCTAGGGACTGGGAGGGGAGAAGAGGCAATGGCATAATATCCAAAGCTTTCTGAAAAGGAAACCTACTGAAGTGTTTTGACACAGGAGGGACATGTTCTAACTTATGTTTTAAAGTTCGTTTTACTGTGGGAAGAAAGGATTAGAGGCTGATAAGAATGGAAGCAGAAGGAGACTAATTAGAAAACTATTGTTACGTTACTACGGAATAAAGGTAGCTTGGACCAGGGTGAAGATGTGTGATGGAGAAGATCATAAAGTCTCTCTAGAGCAGGGCTCAGGTAAAATGCACCCTTTGCCTGTTTTTGTGAAGTTTTATTGCTACACAACTACTCTCGGTCATGTCCATATTGTCTATGGCCACTTTCTCTCTTGAATGGGAGAGATAAATAGCTACCACAGAGATCATATGGCCCGCTAAGCGAATTATTTACTTTCTGACCCCTTATAGGAAATGTTCTGCAGAGTTATGAGCTAAACAATAGCCTCAAAGGATATGCAATGTATTGTGGAAGCTAGTCAGCCTCTCTGCTCTGTGATTTGCTTAGTTGTTTTTTAAACTCTTCTTTGATGTACAATGGAAATCTCTCTTTTGACCAGCTTAAGGCCAAATAAGGAGGACTTAAGAAGAACCACAGAAGAATTGAATGAGTAGGGAAAAAAGCCAAGGTGAATTGCTACTGGAGTTAAAAGGAGCTACTGACGGTGGAAAGGAGTCAGGCCCACTGGTGTTTTCCATAACAAATATCCAAAGTAATCTGCATACCTTCAGATTTCCTTGTGGCTGCAATAGCTCTGCACATGGAACTAGCCATCTACCAAATTATTTCCTTTCTCAACAAACATCATGCACAGCCCTATTATGACTGGAAGGCTTTTTAACAAAACTGTCTGTGAAGATTGCAAAATAAACCTATGGAGCAGCCTCCTCACTACTTCCTTCTGTTTTTCCACAAATTTCTCTCTCTTTTCCACAGAGCAGGTTTGTATTTCCAAGAAGGTGCATCTTCAGGAATTCTAATAAAGAACAGCTGAATGCAGCAATCTTTGCCCTCAATACAGCCAAGTTTCAAGGAATCACTTCTCACAAATGATCTGATGTGGAGGTACTCCTTTCTCAGAATGCATCTTTCCAGTCAGGGCACTAGGTATTTTTTAATTCAAGTTAAAAGTCAGGACTCATCTTACACTTTCTACTTGAGTCTTTCCTGCAGGCTGTATCCTGTATATTAAGAGTATGTGTAGTTTATCTGTCTTTTAGGCAATAACCATCTTGTTCCCACCCAAGGTGAGAGTCCATTTTAGTTCAGGAAGAAAAATCACTTTAAATTGATCAAGAGGGAGATTGATGTGAGAAGAGAGACAGAATTCCTTAGCTAGAGGAGAGACTGACAATCCAATGAATTGAATATACACAGAAGGCCTGTTCCTGGCTAAATGGAATGCTGGGAGCTCATGCCAGGGAGAGGTGGTGAGCAGAGGGACTGGGTTGGAATCCAGGTGGCTGAATTCATGGGAGTGCGTGGCAAAATCAGGTCCTGTTCCTCTCGGGCTCAATTTCAACCTACATGACTCCTAGGGGGTCTTCTCAAAATATGGATTCTGATTCAACAGATCTGGGGTGGGTCCTGAGCTTCTGCACTTCTCACAGGCTCCCAGATGATATCCATGTTGCTAGTCCATGGACCACACTTTGAGTAGCAAGGGCATAAGGAATCTAACTGTAGAGTTCAAATGTATGTGGGGTGAAGGTTTTGAGTACAATATATGCTATGTTTATTCATTTGGAGTCTAAATCATTCATTGGTGCTCATAGGGGTTGATGATGTATGGGATTTCTAGAGTCCAGACTCAGCAAAGGAGCTACAAAGGCTTGGGAAAAATGTCAAGTTCCCTAGTGGACATGCCGGGGTCAGCTGAGAGAAACTAGATAGAGGACATTGGCTCCACCTACCCAGGAAGAAGAGTGGGTTAGCCAGCCCTGAGTCAGGGGAAGAGGAGCACCACAGAACTAAGCCTCAGACAGTGGAGGGGCTGAGAGCATGGACTTGGCTGCCAGGGAAACTGGACAGGAAACTTGGCTCCACCATTCTGAGCCTCTGTTTTTTCTTTCTGTAAAAACTTACATTATGGGCTTGTTGGGAGTACTAAGTAAGATAGTCCATGTGTTTTGGGTTCTGGTCCCTGAAAAACAGACTCTGAGATGATGATCTTTATGGAGGTGGTTTATTACACAGTGTCCCCTGGCAAAATCCATAGGGGAGAAGAGAAGTGGGACATAGAAAGGGAAGGAAGTCAAGCAAGGATGCAATATGAAGCAAAGTTCTGTGAATGTAACTTTAGCTCAGTTGTGCAAGGAAATACTGGAGAGTAAATCACAAAACTAGGGTTATCCCAAACTAGAAGCAGGGTAGCTGGAGTATTTATACTCTCACACTCATCAGTCATTAAGGGATACCCCCTGAGGGATGTAAATTCCTAAGCTCTTGCAGCTGTCTGCATATACAAGAAAAGCTAAAGTTCTGTATCCCAAGGGAAGTCCTCAGACAGAGTTGGGGACTGACTGTCCCGAAAAGAAACACATCTGAAACTGTATGCACAAATGGTAACCGGCAAAGGATTGAGGGCATCTGAGAGGTTCTCTGAGAGTATCTGCTAAATCATGGAAAGAGTTTCAGCATGGTCTGTGGCAATCTTAAACCACTGGTAAAATTTCCCTTTATTATATACAGTGTATACAAAAACATTATCTAAGAAGACAAAGAAGGACAAGAAGAGCAGGTATCTATCCCATGGCACACTGGACAGTGGGACTAGAAGAAGCAGATTATTCTGGGGTCGACTTTGCAAATGCAACACATTATTAGGGAAACTGGGATCCAGTTCCTGAGTGGCCTAAATGATCAGAAATCCCAAAGACCACTTATTACTGTTGACAGAGAAGAAAAGTCATGAAAGTTCCTTTCAGTCCTGTGATTGCTGGGCACTGATTCTGCATTGAAGATGTGTTTCTAGATGTGAGTGGCCACGCTTTATTGCTTGTGGCTTATGGAATGGATAACCTCCATGGGCTCCATTTCCTCATCTTTAAGGTAAGAGGTCCTCTAGCTCTAAAATTTTATGAACTGACAAACCACTAACTACAAGACTAACACTCCATAAATACTAAGCCGCATTCTCCACAGTCACACATCCCCAAAGTAAGGTAAATTTATTTTTCCATAAAAAGGTCCCAGAGATAGTGTATCTTTGTTTCCTGCATCTGTCCTGTGCAGGTGTACATGGTTGTCACCCAACTGGCTTCTAGTAATCCTTGTAGTTGCCTTTTGTATCCATGTGTCATATGCCTCCTGTGACTGATTATTTAACCTCTCTCTCTCTTTCTCTGTCTCACACACTCTATAAATACACACAAAGACATATATATGTACACATATGTATATATATACAAGTTTTTGGGCATAAAAAGCAGCCAAAGTATCTTCTTACTTTAATTTTAGAGATTATAGCTTTTAGGCTGACTGGGGTGGGATGGGAGGCCAAAAAAAAAAATTGCTCAGGCAGGATTCCGATGCTACTAATTACTCACCAAAATATGGATAAGACCATTTTTGTAAGCAATGAATTGGCTCATTTAAAATTCCTTTGTTTTCATTTTTAGAAGAATGAAAGAGGAAGAAGGAAGAAAGTCAAAAGGATGAAAGAACAAAAGGAGCTCCCCATAGAAAGACAGACTCTTTTGCCAGCACATTTAAGAATCTAAACGAGGCCAAGTGCCAGGCAGATAGAGGGACTCTACTTGCTGCATAGTAAATAAAACGGAGGCTGGGGGAAGCCTGCAGCAAGCAATACTTTCTGAGGGGACGACAACAGGACTTAAGAGAATTCAGACCCTGACTTTCCTGCCTCACCAGGTAACCTAGCACAGAAGGATATCTAAGAGGGTAAAATAGACTGGAATCAGACCTAGAACAGACTATCCCCTCCCAACACAGTGGGGATGGAGTAGGCATTGTGGAGACAGACCCTGCTGCAGCCAGGTGGATGGCTCCTCGTGGTCAGAGGGCTAACATCAGGCAGCAGGTGGGAGTCCAGGCCATCCGATGGTGCCAGTGAAGGTAGCAAGAAGGCTGTGACTGCTTGTTCCAGACCACAACAGGGAAAGACTCAGGGCAGGCACTAGAAGAGACCCAGACAGACAGCTGCTTGTCAGCAGGGAAGGCAGATGGGGAGGGTAAGAGTAGGAGGGCCTTCATTACATTGCTGGAGCAACGTGACATTAGGTGGGCCTGGGAACCAGCACCTCAGTCCTGGATGGCAACAGAGGGTAGAGAGGAACTGACTGGAGGCAGGTTGTTGAGTAGGAAACTGTAGCAATTTCTTACTGCCATAACGAAGTACCACAAACTTGTCACTTACAATTACAGAAATGTATCCTCTCACTGTTCTGAAGATTAGAAGTCTGAAATCAAGATACCAGCAAAGTTGGTTCCTTCTGGCGACTCTGAGTGAGAATCTGCTCCATGCTTCTCTGCTGGCTGCTGGTGGTTGCTGACAATCCTTGGTGTCTCTGGGCATGCAGGTGCATCACCCTAATCTCTGCCTCTGTCATCATGTGATGTTCTCTCTAAGAGCCTCTGCCTCTGTTTTCTCTTCTTATAAAGACATCAGTCATGGGAACAGGGCCCACCCTAATGCAGTATGATCTTATCTTAGATTAATAAGTTACATCTTCGAAGGCCCTGTATTAGCCGGGGTTCTGTAGAGAAATGGAGCCAATAGGAGATTGTGCACGCACGCACACACACACAAGCACACACACACAATTTATTATAAGGAACTGGCTCACACAATTATGAAGGCTGAGAGGTCCCAAGATCTGCAGTTGGCAAGCTAGAAACCCGGGGGTGCTGATGTGCTATTCAATCTGAGTCTGAAGTCCTGAAATCCAAGAAAGCCAGTGCTATAAGTTTCAATCCAAAAGCCAGGAGCCTTGACACGCAAAAAGAGCAGATGTTTCAGTTTGAGTCCATATGCCAGGAAAGATCAATGTCCCAGTTCAAAGCAGCCAGGCAGGAGGAGTTCCCTCTTATTGCAGTAGGGTTTGCCTTTTTGTTCTATCCAGGCCTTCAACTGATTAGATTAAGGTCACCCACATTACAGAGGGCAATCTGCTTTAGTTATAAATATATATACAAAGAGATTTATCATAAGAATTAGCTCATGTGATTTTGGAAGCTGAGAAGCCCCACAGTCTGCCATCTGTGAGCTAGAGATCCAGGAAAGCCAGTGATAGAATTCTTTTAGAGTTTGATGGCCTGAGAACCAGAGAGAATGATGGTGTAAGTCCCATTCTGGGTCTGAAGGCCCAAGAACCAGAAGCACAGATGTCTGAGGGCAGGAGAAGAAAGACGTTTCAGCTCTAGAAGACAGAGCAAATTTATCCTTCCTCTGCCTTTGTGTTCTATCTGGGCCTTCAATATATTAGATGCTGCCCACCTGCATTAGTGAGAGTGTTCTTTTTCACTCAGTCTACCAATTCAAATACTAATCTCTTCCATAAACACATTCACAAACACACGCTGAAATAATGTTTGACCAGATATCTGGTCTATCCTTTAACCCAGTTGAGTTGACACATAAAATTCATCATCACTGTCTCTATTTCCAAATAAAGTCTGAGGTTCTGGGTGAACACTAATATGAGGGAGGCACACTATGTAACCTAGTACGGTTCCCAAAAGAGACTGAGGCTCCAGGGAACAATATCAAAACATCTGAATAGAACTAGGGCATGAGTTTGTGCTCTGGTCATGGGAGGAGCCTGAACAAGTCAAATTATAATAATATGATACATATGGAAAAATTGTGGTTCTAGAGCTGATGATGAAAGCCAAGCCATGTTTCAAGAAGTAACCTCAATAGTCAGTTCATGTGTTTAGCTTTAACCACATTCCAGCTCCTACTGGAGAGTCCTATTTAAACTAGCACACCTCCTCTTCCTCTCCAAGCTTCTGGTTCAACTAAGGAAAGGTATTTCCCCTTACCACCCCTCCTGTCCTCACAAGAATCACTTCTGTACTGAGCTATCTCTTCTAATCTGAGAATGTCAGGTTGTAGGAGAATGTGAGAGTCACTGTTTTAATGTAATCTCACCTATTGTATGTGAAGAGACTGGGGTTGGGCATTAGGGTACCATTGGAAATGCTGATATATGCTTTCATACCAGACTTGGTTGGAATTTTGTATTATTTTATAAATTATACGACATGCCTGAGATTCTGAGAAAGTTTGTACCTTAGGAAAGACATAGATGAAGACTTTGAATCTGTCAAGGAAAGGAATACAAAACTTACCTACTCAACAACTTTGACAAGCTAGCGGTGTCAACATCAATCAATAAAGTCGGGAACAATTGGGGAGAAGGATTGACTTATTAGTCTAGGCGTGTGGATGTGGAGATGAAAAGCTGAGATGATGTTCTGGGGAGAAGCAGATATAGGCACCAGGAGCAAAGACCTCTGAGAGACCAAACTCAAATAGTTCAGACAAATTCAGAAACTCAGATGTCTAAGTTCATTTGTCAAGTGAACACCAATAAATCCAGAAGTCATAGGAGGGACTCAAGAGTCTCTGAGAGGCAGGCCACCTCCCATGTGGGAACAAGCAGATCATTGGCCAGGAAACTACCCAGGCTTCATCCAGGGAGTCTTCTTTTTGCCTACTAGATGTGGACTTTCTGGTTAATTCATGTCCATCCTGAGCAGCTACTACTGTACAAAAATCACAATTAAATGATTATTCCTTTGTGATTTAATTTTCCTCTAGCCAGCTGGGTGGGCTAATGGTAGATAAAACAAAATAGAATGAGGAGACAAGAAAAAACAAGAGCTCATTTTTAAGATGGCATGTGTAATCTAATGTTAAAAATAAAAATATATAGCCGGGCATGGTGGCTCATGCCTGTAATCCCAGCACTTTGGGAGGCCGAGGCGGGCAGATTACCTGAGGTTGGGAATTCGAGACCAGCCTGACCAACATGGTGAAACCTCATCTCTTAAAAATACAAAATTAGCCTGGTATGGTGGCTCATGTCTTTAATCCCAGCCACTCAGGAGGCTGAGGCAGGAGGGTCGCTTGAATCTGAGAGGCAGAGGTTGCAGTGAGCCAAGATCGCACCATTGCACTCCAGCCTGAGCAATAAGAGTGAAACTCTATCTCAAAAAATTAAATAAATAAAAATAACATATATATATATATATATATATGTCTGTATATTTAAAGACTTCACAAAAATATTATCAATTGGCTGGACGCGGTGGTGCACACCTGTAATCCCAGCATTTTGGGAGGCTCAGGCAGGCAGATCACTTGAGACCAGGAGTTTGAGACCAGCCTGGCCAACATGGCAAAAACCTATCTCTACTAAAAATACAGAAATTAGCCGGGGATGGTGGCGCACACCTATAGTCCCAGAATTGCTTGAACCCAGGAGGTGGAGGTTGTGGTGAGATGAGATCACATCACTGCACTGCAGCCTGGGTGACAGAGTAAGACTCTGTCTCAAAAAAAAAAAAAAAAAAAAAAAAAAGAAAGAAAGAAAGAAATATGTATCAATTCACTCCCTTCCATTTGGACCTCTTTCATTTTCTCATCAGCTCTAGTCTGCCTTTCTTTGAATGTTTTCAGTCCGTTAGGAGTAGTTACAATGTTAATGTCACGATAATACCTATTAGTTTATAAAACACCTATTTATGTTACTTGATCCTTTCAATGGCCCTGTGATGTAAGAATTAGTGTTAACTCACTTTACAGAGGAGAAATCAAGTTGTAGCAAGAAGGAAGTTCAGCCAGGACTGGTATCTGAGACTACTGGATTGCAAATTCAATGCTATTTCCACACACCACACGCCACCGCAGTGGAGGAGAAGAACCTTGAAAAAGAACTTTTGTCAGTTTTAGAGTTGGTGGTGATTATTTTTCACTCTGCCTCAAGGCAGAGCTCAGATAAACCCCTGATGGCAAAGTTGTTAGGACCAGAAGGGCTCGAACTCAGACTTGCCTCTGCTTCTGAAGGCACCAGGACAACCGAACTCAGAAAGAGCTCTGTTGCCTTCATCACTTAATTAACTGAGCGTCACACTCCATTTACTGTTGTCTCCAAGACACTGGCAATTGTGTGGCTTTCTTGGCTTTTCATTCCATGAAAGGCTCTTTCATCCCAGCTCCTCCGGCCCCTGGGGAGCTGGATGGGAAGGGAAGAAAGAGGTGTAACAGGACTCTGTGAACACGGCTCTGTATTGTGCTCCACTGTGATATCCTGCTTTCTATCGCTTTCTATTTCTGGCTAAGTCCCTGGACAGCTACCTGAATGAAACATATGGAATGTTTTTTAATCCTATCATTACTCACCGAGGTATGGAAGTCACAACTCTGGCACCTCACTGCCTCACTCATTTAAAATGCCTTTTGCTATTTTTTTAAGTGAGAGAAGAAAAGAAAAGAGTAGAAAGAGAGAGAACAAACTCAGTCAATGAAGAAACAAAAGTGAGTCCCTGGGGCTAGCAAGAGACATTGCCAAATCTTCGGAGACTTCCACACACTGACAAAAATGTGGAAGCAACACAACATGCGTCACATACAGGCGCCGAGGAGCACACAGGAGCCAAAGCTATAAAAAACTTGCTCTAAAATTTCAGAGAAGTGAAATTCTCTTCTCAAAGGTGTTGAGAACTGGCCCCGGCAGCCTCCCAAGCTTTAGTAAAAGAAGCATGAAATGGCTGTCAGAGATGAAATGCCTATAAAAATTTGTTAAACTGCAAAGACAGGAACTATATCTTTTTAGCTTTTACTCCATAGCATTGAACACAAAAATACTTCTGGGCTGGGACCTTGAGCAGGGTAGCACGGGAGTGAATTTGATCCAGGCTACAGAAGGATTTTGCTGGCTTTCTAAACTATTGGGTAAAGAAAGCAGGTGAGTCTCGGCATCCTGCGGCACAAACCTGTGTGGAACCATGATGACAATGCACCCCATTCTTGGGTAGAAGTTCCCATGACACCAAGCTTGCGTGCCCACACTTCTTCCCTGACTCCCCCTCCCATCTGCTCTTCTCTCTTCACTCACTCTGGCTGCATGGAAAACACAAGAGCAGAAGTAGTACTCTCAGCCCTTATTTCAAATACCCGTTATGATTCATCTCAAGATTGCAGACACTTGGACCATCTTCTGATGTGGATGAGAAGACAGGGGAAATGGGGCTGAGAGGAAGGAATAGAATTGGAACCTAGTTATGTTGGGCCCCTGGCTTATTTTTAATTCAATTCCAACTGCCATAAAGAAGAAAATGAGTAGACTTTACTCCTGTCCATTTCACCCTGTAGACCTCCTGTCCCTCAGTCCTCCATATTCCAGGAGTGACACTTGTATTTACCTCTGCCGACAGTGGAGTCTTGATACAAAAGGTCCTTTTGAAAGTGGATATGCAACAGCTTAGCAAGAGTTCAAAACTAAGGACTTTGAAGGAACTGATGACTGTTTTTTAAGGGTCTGAGAATATTTATGTGTCCTTGATGCTGGTAGAGGGAGTCATCTCCTTTCAGTTGGCCAAGAGTAATAACCAGTCTGCTTAAAGGTTCATGAATAAGAAATTGTATGTAATCTCTGTGCTATGAATTATGCACAGACTGTGGACAGAAAAGAGGTCAGCTACTTCCCACTTGACTCACCTCTACTGAGTTCACCTTTGCTTCCAACATCCCTGGGTGGCAGCACCCATCATGTCCGCTTCAGTCTATTGACAAGAAATTGATCAGGAAAAGAAGTCTGCTAAGATCAAACATCCTTGACTTTGGTGAACTCATATAATTCGTGTTTTTTTTTTTTTTTTTTTTTTTTTTGGACAGAGTCTCACTCTGTTACCCAGGCTGTAGTGCAAAGCCACAATCACAGCTCACTGCAGCCTCAACCTCCTAGGCTCAAGCAATCCTCCTACCTCAGCTTCCCTAGTAGCTGGGACTACAGGCACACACTGCCAATCTTGGCTAATGTTTGTATTTTTGTAGAGACAGGGCTTTGCCATGTTGCTCAAACTGGTCTTGAACTCATGAGCTCAAGTGATCTGCCTGCCCTGGCCTCTCAAAGTTCTGGGATTATAGGCACGAGCCACCTCATCTGGCCTCATATAACTCTTAAAATTTCTTTCCTTCGATAACAATTTCTAATCACCTTAATGAATTGCTACTTCACAACTCCTGACAGAGATTTCAAATGGCAACTCTCAGTTGTTAGTCAAGGGAAAAATAAGGAAAATGGAAAAGAAGCCAATTAAGAATGAAATAGACAGAGAAAAAGAGAGAAATGAAAATATCTTATATAATGACCAGTAAATATATCTTTTATAAGCATCTGGAATTGGAGTAACATTCAACTGCCACCTCAGAAAGTAGTGTTTCTAAATCCTTTGAATAAATGTGAGTGGCTATATCTTACTCCTCAGTGAGCCACATTGTCCACAAAAATATTATAGTCTGACCCCCTCCCATTTCAGCTCTGATAATAAGCTGAGTGTCTCAGCCACAGTGGGAAGCTGTATACATTGTTCTCCGATGCCCAAGACTGATCAGCTGGTTTAGGCTATGTCACTAGCACAAGCACTCCAAGCAACACTCATTCATAGTCTCAGGACCCTCAGGAAACCAGGGCCATAGGCCATCACCTATTGGATCAAGTTTGTCATACATTCTCCAGCAGATATAACTCTTTCTTCTACTACTGCTTTTCTCTCTAGACAACATTAGAGTGGAGAGAGACAAATGACGCCTGTTAAATTATCATATCCTTGGAATATTTTAGCACTATATATAATTCCAGGAATCATTTTATCCTCCCTTGCCTCTAGGTAGAACTTTTCCTATATGGTCTCAAAACAACAAGACCTGTTTATATTTTTAAACATAAGATAAAGGAGGGAAGGATTACTACTTGGGGGTATCTAATATGTGCCAAATACTATATTGAACTTTCTCTCTGGTCGTTGAGACAGGAATGAGTTTAGAATTGTGGAAACTAAATTCTGAGTGCCAAATTATTTGCCCTGATCCCACAGCTAAAACATCTTAGTGTTTGGAACTTCACTGGTATTGTGTCAAAGTTCATGTACATTACAAAATGCTATGGCCTTTCCCCCTAGGGAGTTCTCAACCTTGCTTGGAAGTCTATGCTGGTGTGTGTTTTACCATCTAAAAAAAAAAAAAGTATCTCACCTATATCCTCTCTGTTAGCAAGTTAATGCTTCTCACTTCTCGCTCTCCTCTGATTTATCTCCAATACATCTTTTAAAATTAAATGACATTTCAACCTTTAGGGGAAATGCCATCTAATCCCTTTAGGACGATTGCTCCTATTAGCTCATCATTCCAGGCATTGATGAGGATAGCATTAGGGTTAGGACACTGAAGCATAATGACAAGGGTAAAAGGAGGAAGAGTTCTGCCTCATTGCCAAAAGCAGAATGTTCCCTCTTGAAAATATCTTTTTATAAATTCAGGTCCAATAAGCTATATTATCTATACCCCACACTGTAATCCACTCCTGTCTCCCAAGAGCTCCCCATTACATATTGAATATTTGAATGGGGGTTGCTTTAAAGCCTTTCATTATCAAATAGTGTTAGGGGAGCAGTGTGTAATGAGGAAATTGGCATGCATCCCAGAGTGATCTGAGGGGCTGGGATTCAGAATGCTAAGCCACCATTCAAAATGTAAGTAATTAAAATTAATTAAAAATCATTAAACAAACCTTCACTTTTGCAATTTCAAGGTACAACCCAAGTCACCAGAGCTCATAAAAGACGTGTGCACTGTCGCATCTATGTGAAGTATTTCCATGACCCGAGCATTGACTACAGGACTGTGCTGGAGGAAGCTGGATCAAGGTACCAAGGTGAGTCAAAAGCCAGTTATATAAAACATGAATAGAAATATAAGTACATGCCCATGCATATGAGTCCCAGACTTACATGACAACAATTGACCCACTCACTCTCTAATCATCAATCAACAGTATTTACTCTGTTACTCTCCAGCGCCCAGCATTCCCTAAGGGTTCTGTCATTTCAGCAGCATATAGAGCATCAGACCTCACCTCAAGTTGCTTATCATCCAATTTAGATTGGCAGGGAGAGGGAAGATAGACAAGAAGCCAAGAATAACAGCATAGAAAGATGCATCATTCAGTCATTCAACACACATTATAGAACATCTAGTAAAAGGCAAGCATTGTACATGTGAATACAGAGTCCTTGCCTTCAATGACTGCAACCTGCTAAATACAATCAGTACTAGTTGAGGGATAAAGTGTACCACACTCATGGATTTAAGAATGAGCATAGTGTGTGTTTAGAGTAGGCTGACTACTCCCCAGCAATTCTGTGACAGTAAAATGACATACAAAGATCAAATAAAGGAAAACTTTCAGAATCAGGAAATCCTTCTTCATGATCGCTTCTGAGAGGATTGGAATTCAGCATCATAAATTTTTTGGCTGGTCAGTGTGGCTCACGCCTATAATCCCAGCACTTTGAGAGGCCAAGGTGGGCAGATTGCCAGAGCTCAGGAGTTACCAGCCTGGCCAAGATGATGAAACCCCATCTCTACTAAAAATACAAAAATGAACTAGGCGTGATGGCGTGCACCTGTAATTCCAGCTACTTGGGAGGCTGAGGCATGAAAATTGCTTAAGCCTAGAAGGTGGAAGTTGCAGTGAGCCAAGATCATGCCACTGCACTCCAGCCCATGTGGCAGAGTAAGACCGCCTCCAAGAAAAAAAAATTAAATTAAAATCTATGTATATTTTATAGGCATATATATATATAGGCAAGACTTGACTTCTGCAGGTTATGCCCTCCGTCTCAGGACCACAAGTAAATGAGAAAATTAATTATATGATTTCTGCACTGTCTTCACGTTCAAGTGTTATCACTGTCTCTTCCTCATTCCATCGTAGACAGATACAGGAGGGTCTCCAGAAACCCTAGAGCTGAATGGAACCCTGTCTGGAAGACATACACTAGAAACTAGGCCTAGAATTATCCAAAGGGTGGTTGAAATCAAGGGTTAAAGTTTGGCTCAAGATAAGGAAGAATCTTCTAATAATTAAAACTGACCATCCAAAAGGAAATGGGATGCTCTATGGTATAGTTAGTGATTTCTGTGTCTTTGAAATAATCAGGTGGTAGCTAGAAGACCACTGTCAGGAATGCAATAAAAGCATTTTCTGCACAAAGAAAGAAAAAATGATGACATTATCTCAAGTTGCTTTACAACTCTCAGGTTCTTTGAGTCTTTGACATGCTCAAAATTATATTTTGAGAGAGCTTGGCCTATCTCCTGGAACATTCTGCTTCAATTTCAGCATCTTTCTCTCTCCTTTTTCCTGTTCAATTTCTTTATACTTCTGTGTTAATATTTTTTGTTTGCTAGGGGTTTCTATCAAAAAGAAAAAATAACATATAAGAACCATTTGTCTCCTTAAGTAATAGCTCTTCAATTGTTTGAAAGTAGTCATTATTTCCATTCCCCAATCCTTTATTCTCTTCTTCAGAATAAATCTGCCTGGCTTTTTTTTTTAACAGAGACTGTAGTTTGATTTCTAGATTTTCCAGATTCTCCAACCTGTATAAAGAATATACTCATCTGGACCACATGTCCTCAGTATAATGAATGTGATAACACTTGAACATGAGGCAAATTCAAGAACTGAACCTTAGTTTTGGCCTCTAGATTGTGGAAAATTTGAGGACAAGACTGAATTAAGTGTTAAGAAAAGTTTTGAATGCAGGACTCTTCCCAGAAGCAAAGAGACAAACGCCTGTGCCTCTCACTTTATAATACGTGTTGGGGAGATCTTGCTGTTGTCAGGGTCTTCCTACAAGGCCCTGCAGGGGAGCTGGTGCCTGTGAGCCTCTCCTGCCTTGTGAGGAGGGGACCTAGAAGATAGGATACCTGCTTCTTGATGCAAACCTCAAAAGTATATATATATATATTTTTGTTGTTGTTGTTGAGATAGGGTTGTGCTATATCACTCAGGCTGGAGTGCAGTGGCATGATTTCAGCTCACCACAACCTCCACCTCCCAGGTTCAAGCCATTCTCCTGCCTCAGCCTCCCAAGTAGCTGGGATTACAGGTGCATACCACCACACCCAGCTAATTTTTGTATTTTGAGTAGAGACGGGGTTTCACCATGTTGGCCAGGCTGATCTTGAACTCCTGACCTCGTGATCCACCTGCCTCAGCCTCCCAAAGTGCTGGGATTGCAGGCGTGAGCCACCGTGCCTGGCCCTCAAAAGCATTTTTAAGGTGCATTTGCCTTTTCATGCTCTGTAATCCCCATGCCCTTGGACCACTTCTTCTCTAAAAGGGAATTCAACTTATTTTAATACCTTTATGAGCTGAATTTATGATAGTCACTTTATGAGTGAACTTTATGTGTCACTGAAAAAAGGATATGTTGAGGTCCTAAGCCCCAGTAACTCAAAATGTGACCTCATTTGGAAATAGGGTTGTTGCAGATATGACTAGTTAAATTAAGATCATAGTGGAGTTGGGTGAGCCCCTAATTCAATATGACTGTTATCCTCTATGAAGAGAGCCAGGTAAAGACAGAGACACTTGGAGAATGCCACGTGAAGGTGGAGCATCAGAATAATACATCTACAAGCTGAGGAATGCCAAACACTGCAGGCAACACCAGCAGCTAGAAAGCAGGAAGAAAAAAGTCCCCTACTTTTTCTTGTAGGTGTATGAGGGAACATTACCCTTTGAACACCTTGATTTGGAACTACCAGCCTCCAGAACTGTAAAACAACAAATTTTTTTTTTAAAGCCACCTAATTTGTGATATTTTGTTATGGTAGTACTGGGAAACTAATACAGTAAACCTTCCCATGATGGTCTTCTTTACATAGAAACAGGATTTCCACTTTCTTCCAAGGTCCTGTCAGAGGGCTGAGGGTGAACAAGACATTGGCAGGTGGTGTATCCTGCTTTGGGTCTCATCTTCTGTGTTACTGCAACAGGATTCTCCCAAATCTTGAGAATATTGGCAGAGAAGAGAGCAGGAATGAGTGTCAGGGGAAGCTGGTACTATATTAAGCTGATCTTAATTTGATGAACATAGCCACCTTAATGTTTTGGATTTGAGTCTAGCTTTCTGTAAAATGGAAACAATACTCTTGTTCTACTTTCTACCCTTCTTGCAATTACTTCTTATTGGTAACGTGAGGGAATAAAAAAATGACAAAAACTCTGAGCTGCTCAGACAAGAGTACAAGCGAATCTAACCCAGTCTGGCAGAAGTAGTAGCAGCAGCAGCAAAGTAGGACTTCTCTCAGAAAAGGCCAGGAACCAGAGCCAGGCCAGAAGAATGGCCCTGGAACACCAGGGAAAGCAGAAAGTGCCCATTGGTACCATGAATCCAGGGAAGGAAGCCAGTTCAGACTTCAGCATGTGAGCCCAGCCATGAGAGAGCAGGCATGGTGTGCACTCCAGGTCAGTAAGTCCAGGTTAGCAGATAGCTATACAGCTAGGCATGGGCCTGATCAAAAGCAATGACAGGCTACACAAGCAGAACAAATGGAACAAAGTGGAGGGTTTGGAGACAAGCCAACTCCAAGACAGCAACTGGGGTTCTATGAGAGAAAACTGGGTTGAACCACTGCTCCTCAGGCAGAATTGTTTGCCTTCTGCTCACGTTTGTTTTTTAATTTCAATTTTTGTAGGTACACAGTATGTGTATTTATTTATGGGGTATAGGAGATGTTTTGAAACAGGCATGCAATGTGAAATAAGCATATCATGGAGAATGGGGTATCTCTCCCCTCAAGCATATATCCTTCAAGTTGCAAACAATTCAATTACACTCTAAGTTATTTTAAAAGGCACAATTAAGTGATTATTGACTATTGTCTGTTGTGCTATCAAATAGTAGGTCTTATTCATTCTTTCCATCTATTATTTTGTACCCATTAGCCATCCTTACCTCCCTCTGCCACCCTCCCACTCCCCTTCCCAGCCTCTGTGACCATGCTTCTACTCTCTATGTCCATGAGTTCAATTGTTTTGATTTTTAGATACCACAAATAGGTGAGAACATGCAGTTTTGTCTTTATGTGCTTGGCTTATTTCTCTTAACGTAATGATCTCCAGTTCCATCCATATTGTTGCAAATGACTGGTTCTCATTTTTTTATGACTGAATAGTACTCCATTGTGTATATGTACCACATTTTATTTACCCATTCTTCCATTGATGGTCACTTATGCTATTTCCAAATCTTAGCTAGTGTAAATAGTGTTGCAGCAAACACAAGTGCAGATATCTCTTTCATATGCTGATTTCCTTTCTTAGGGTTATATACCAAGAAGTGAGATTGCTGGATCATATGGTAGCTCAATTTTTAGTTTTAGTTTTTTGAGGAATGTTCAGACTGTTATTCATAGTGGTTGTAAAAATCTACATTCCCACCAATAGTATACAAGAGTTGCCTTTTCTCCACACCTTTACCAGCATTCATTATTGCCTGTCTTTTGGTATGAGCCATTTTAACTGGGATGAGATAATGTCTCATTGTACTTTTGATTTGCATTTCTCTGATGATCAATGATATTGACCATCTTTTCATATGCCTGTTTGCCATTTGTGCATCTTCTTTTCAGAAATGTTTGTTCAAATCTTCTGCTCATTTTTTGGTCAAATTTTTAGATTTTTTCCTATAGAGTTGTTTAAGCTCCTTATATATTCTGGTCATTAATATACTTTCTCTCATTTCTGTGGGTTGTCTCTTCACTTTATTGATTGTATCTTTTGCCGTGCAAAAGCTTTTTAACTTGATATGACCCCTTTTGTCTATTTTTGCTTTGGTTGCTTGTGCTTGTGGGGTATTGGTCAAGAAATTTTTGCCCAGATCAATGTCCCAGAGATTTTCTCCAATGTTTTCTTATAGTAGTTTCATAGTTTAAGGCCTCAGATTTTAGTCTGTAATCCATTTTTGTTTGATTTTTGTATGTGGTGAGAGATGGGGGTCTAGTTTCATTCTTCTGCATATGAATATCCAGTTTTCCCAGCACCATTTATTGAAGGGACTCTTTTACCCAGTTTATATTATTGGCATCTTTGTCAAAAATGAGTTCGGTGTAGCTGTGTGGATTTGTTTCTGGGTTCTCTATTCTGTTCCATTTGTCTATGAGTCTGTTTTTATACCAGTACCATGCTATCGTGGTTACTATAGTTCTGTAGCATAATTAGAAGTCATATAATGTGATTCCTTCTGTTTTATTCTTTTTGCTTAAGATAGCTTTGGAAATTCTGGGTCTTTTTTGGTTCCATATAAATTTTAGAATTTTTTTTATTTCTGTGAAGAATGTTATTGGTATTTTCATAGGGATTGCATTGTTAACATATAAATATGCTACTGATTTTTGTATGTTGATTTTGTATTCTGCAACTTTACTGATTTTTTTTTCAGTTCAATAGTTTTTTTGAGGAATCTAAGTTTTTCAAAATATAAAATCATATCATCTGCAAACAAGGATAATTTGACTTCTTTCTCTTTAATTTGGATGCACTTTATATCTTTCTCTTGCCTGATTGCCTTAGCTAGAACTTCCAGTACTATTTTGAATAACAGTGGTGACAGTGAGAACCCATGCTGTGTTCCAGATCTTAGAGAAAAGGCTTTCATTTTTTTCCTATTCAGTGTGATACTAACTGTGGGTCTGTCATATATGGCTGTTAATATGTTTGGGTATGCTCCTTCTACACCCAGTTTTTAGAGGGTTTTTATTATGAAGGGATGTTAAATTTTATCAAATGCTTTTTCAGCATCAGTTGAAATGATCATACAGTTTTTATCCTTCATGTTGTTAATATGATGTAGCACACTGATTGATTCGCGTATGTTGAACCATCCTTGTATTCCAGAGAAAATCCCAATTGGTCATAATGAATGATCTTTCTAATGTATTGTTGAATTGAGTTTGCTAGTTTTTTCTGTTTGTTTGTTTGTTTTTTGTTTTCCTTAGATGGAGTCTTGCCCTGTTGCCCAGGCTGGAGTGCAGTGGCATGATCTTGGCTCACTGCAAGCTCCACCTCCCAGGTTCATGCTGTTCTCCTGACTCAGCCTCCCAAGTAGCTGGGACTACAGGCACCCACCACCATGCCCGGCTACTTTTTTGTATTTTTAGTAGAGATGGGGTTTCACAGTGTTAGCCAGGATGGTCTCGATCTCCTGACCTTGTGATCCGCCCGCCTCGGCCTCCCAAAGCAAGTTTGCTAGTATTTTGTTGAGATTTTTGCATTGATATTCATCAGAGATATTGGTCTGTAGTTTTCTTCTTCTTCTTCTTCTTCTTTTTTTTTTTTTTTTTTTTTTGATGTGTGTTTGATTTTGGTATTAGGATAATACTGGCTTTGCAGAATGAGTTTAAAAGTAGTGTCTCCCTACTCTATTTTTCAGAATAGTTTGAGTAGGATTGGTATTAGTTCTTTAAATGTTTGTTAGAATTCAGCATTGAAGCTATCAGGTCCTGGTTATTCTCTATTGGGAGATTTTATTACAGCTTCAGTCTTGTTACGTTTTATTGATCTGTTCAAGTTTTGGATTTTTTTCCTGGTTTAATCTTGGTAGGTTGTATATATCTATGAATTTGCCTATTTCTTCTAGATTTTCCAACTTATTGGCATATAGTTGCTCATAGTAACCATTAATGATCCTTTGAATTCCTGCAGCATCAATTGTAATGCCTCCTTTTTCATTTCTGATTTTATTTATTTGGATCTTCTTTCTTTTTTTTCTTAGTCAGGCTAAAGATTTGTCAATTTTGTTTAAATTTTCAAAAAACAACTTTTTGTTTCATTGATCTTTTGTATTTTTTCTCATTTCAATGTAATTTATTTCTGCCCTGATCTTTATTATTTATTTTATTCTACTACTTTTGGGTTAGATTTGCTTTTGCTTTTCTAGTTCTTTAAGATGCATTGTTATATTGTTCATTTGAAGCTTTTCCTTTTTGTTGATATAGGTACTTATAGCTATAAACTTCCCTCTTAGTTTGCTGTATCCCATTGGTTTTGGTATGTTGTGTTTCCATTATAATTTGTTTCAAGAAATTTTTCAATTTTCTTCCTAACTTCTCCATTGACTCACTTGTTATTTAGGAACATATTGTTTAATTTTCATGCATTTTTAGAGTTTCCAAAACTCCTCTCGTTATTAATTTCTAGTTTTATTCCATGTGGTCAGAGAAGATACCCTAATCATCTTAATGTTTTAAAACTTGTTTTGTGACCTAATGTATGGCTTATCTTTGATAATGATCCATATGCTGAGGAAAAGTGTATGTATTCTGCAGCTGTTGGATGAAATGTTCTCTAAGTATCTATTAGATACATTTGGTCTATAGTACAGAATAAGTCTGATATTTCTTGTTGATTTTCTGTCTTGAAGATCTGTCCAGTGCAGAAAATGGAGTGTTGAAATCTTCAGCTATTTGGGCCTAGCTCTCTCTTTAGCTCTAATAATATTTCTTTTATGTATCTGGGTGATCCACAGTTGGAAGCACATATATTTAAAATTGTTATATCTTCTTGCTGAATTTACCCCTTTATCATTATATAGTGACTTTTTTGTCTCTTCTTATAGGTTTTTCTTGAAATCTATTTTGTCTGATATAATATAGTGACTTCTGCTGTTTTTCGGTTTCCATTGGCATGGGGTTTCTTTTTCTATCTCTTTATTCTAAGTTTTTGTGTGTGTTTGTAGGCTAAGTGTGTTTCTTGTAGGCAACAGATCAATGGGTCTTGTTTTTTTTAAATCTATTCAACTAGTCTATGTCTTCTGATGGGAGAGTTTAGTCTATTTACATTCAGTGTTATTATTGGTAAGTAAGGACTTACTCCTGTCATTTTGTTATTTGATTTCTGGTTGTTTTGTGGTCTTCTCTTTCTTCTTTCTTTCCTTTCTATCTTCCTCTAGTGGAGGGGATTCTCTCTGGCCATATAATGTAGTTTCCTACTTTTATTTTTTGTGTGTCCATTGCATGTTTTTTGGTCTGAAGTTACCATGAGGCTTGCAAATATTATCTAATAAATAACCTATGTAGTTTCCTACTTTTATTTTTTGTGTGTCCATTGCATGTTTTTTGGTCTGAAGTTACCATGAGGCTTGCAAATATTATCTAATAAATAACCTATTATTTTACCAAATAACAACTTAGCATTATTTGCATAAACAAGCAAACACGCAAAAAGAAAACTAATAAAAACTCTATGCTTTAACTCATCTCCTCACTTTTTAACTTTTGGTTGTTTCCATTTATATTTTATTGTACTCATTATGTCTTGAAAATTCTTGTAGTTATTATTTTTTATTGGTTTATTTTTAAGTCTTTTTACTTAGGATAAGAGTAGTTTACACACCACAGTTACAGTGTTATAATATTCTTTGTTTTTTAGTTTACTTACTATTACCAATGAGTTTTGTACCTTCAGGTGATTATTTATCGCTCATTAACGCCTTCTTTTTCTTTCTGATGGAAGTACTCCCTTTAGCACATCTGGTAGGAAAGGTCTGGTGTTGATGAAATCCCTCAGCTCTTGTTTGTCTGAGAAAATACTTATTTATCCTTCATGTTTGAAGGCTGTTTCTGCCTGATATACTATTCTAGGGTAAAATATTTTTGTTTTTGTTTTTGTTTTCCTTCAGCACTTTAAATATGTCATGTCACTCTCTCCTGGTTTGTAAAGTTTCCCCTGAAGTTTGCTACCAGACATATTGGAGTTCCATTTTATGTTATTTGTTTCTTTTCTCTTGCTGCTTTTAGGATCCTTTATTTATCCTTGACTTTTGGGAGTTTGATTATTAAATGCCTTGAGGTAGTCTTTTTTGGGTTAAATCTGCTTGGTGTTCTATAACCTTCTTGTACTTGGATATTGATATCTTTCTCTAGGTTTGGGAAGTTCTCTGGTATTGTTCCTTTGAAAAAAACATTCTGCCAATATATCTTTCTCAACCTCTTCTTTAAGACCAATAAGTCTTAGATTTGCCCTTGAGATTATTTTCTAGATCCTGTAGGCATGCTTCATTGTTTTTTATTTTTTAAATTTTGTGTCCTCTTACTGTGTATTTTCAAATAGCCTGTTTTCAAGCTCTCTAACTCTTTCTTCTGCTTGATAAGTTCTGCTATTAAAGGAAAATATGATGCATTCTTCAGCATGCCAACTGAATTTTTCAGTTCCAGAATTTCTGCTTGATTCTTTTTAATTATTTCAATCTCTGTTAAATTTATGTGATAGAATTCTGAATTCCTTCTCTGTGTTATCTTGAGTTTGTTTGAGTTACCTCAATGCAGTTATTCTGAATTCTCCGTCTGAAAGGTCACATATCTCTGTTTCTCCAGGATTGGTCCCTGGTCCCTTATTTAGTTCATTTGGTAAGGTCATGTTTTCCTGGATGGTGTTGATGCTAGTAGATGTTCTTTGGTATCTAGGCATTGAAGAGTTAGTTATTTATTATAGTCTTCACTGTCTGGGATTATTTGTAGCCATCCTTATTGGGAAGGCTTTCTAGATATTTGAAAATAATTGGGTGTATCTAAGCTGTATCTGCTTTAGGAGGCACCCCAGGCCCAGTAATGCTGTGATTCTTGCAGACTTATAGAGGTACCAACTTGATCGTCTTGGACAAGATCTGGGAGAATTCTCTGGATTACCAGGCAGAGACTCTTGTTCTCTTCCTTTACTTTCTCCCAAACAAATGAAATCTCTCTCTCTGTTCTGAGCCACATAAAGCTGGGGGTAGAATGACACAAACACCACCAGCAATATGACTGGGCTGGGTCAGACCTGAATCTAACACAGCTCTGGGTCTCGCCCAAGGCCTGCTGTAACCATTCCCTGGCTACTGCCTGTGTTCTCTAAAGTCCCTGGGGCTTTACAATCATCAGGTGGCAAAGCCAACCAGGCTTGTATTCTTCTTTTCGGGACAGTGAGGTCCCCCAGGCCCCACATGGGTCCAGAGGTGCTATCCAAGAGTCAGGAACTAGAGTCAAAGACCTTAGAAGTCTATCTGGTGTTACTGTATTATGGCTGAGCTGGCACTCAAACCATGAGACACAGTCCTTCGCACTCTTCCCTCCCCTTTCCAAGGACAAAGGAGCCTCTCCCTGTAGCCACTGCCACCCCAGGCCACAAGGAGTACTGCTGGACTACCTCCCATGTTTCCTTAAGGTCCAAGGGCACTTCAGTCAGCTCATGGTGAATGCTGCCTGGCCTGGAACTCACCCTCTAGGACAGTGGGATCCCTGCTGGCTTCAGTCAGGTCCAGAAATGCTGTCCAAGAGTCAAGTCTTGGAATCAGGAATCTCAAGTGCCTGTCTGATGCTCTGCCCCTCTGTGACTATGCTGGTATCTAAGGTTCAGGACAAATTCCCCTTTACTTCTGCCTCTGCTTTTCTCAAGCAGGAGGAGTTTTGCCCCATAGTCATTATAGCTGGGAATGGCTGAGTCTCACTTGAAGCCAGCAAGTCCCAGAGGCTGACCCAAGGCCCTTGATGTAGTACCTGGGTATTGCTGCTCGTTATTTAGAGTCCAAGGGCTCTTCAGTTAGCAGGTGATGAATGCTCCCAGGACTTGGTCCTTTCTTTTAAGGCAGTGGGTTCCCTTCTGGCCCAGGATGTGTTTAGAAATGTTGTCCAGAAGCTAGGGCCTGGAATAGTGGCCTCACAACTCTGACTGCTGTCCAATCCTGTGTGGCTGAGCTGGTATCCAAGATGCAAGACAAAGTCCTATCCACTTTTCCCTCTCCTCTCCTCAAGTGGAAGAAGGGGGTCTCTTTTGGAGCCACGACCTGTGGAGCCTGGGGTTAGGGGAGGGGTGATGCCAGCACTCCCTTGGCTGCCCCAGTTGATGTCTTAGTAGGTTGCATCCACCTGCCCTCCACCCCAGTCCACTGCTTCTGGGCCTAATTCAACACAGGACTAGTCTGAGAATTGCAGTCCTTATGGCTTAGACTGCCTTTCAAGTTTACTTGGAGTCACAGAGCACTGTAGCCCTCTGTGGTAAGATTTGCAGGCACAAGTTCTGACTGCTGGGATCCATGATTGGCTTCTGTTTAGCGCTGGTTTAAATGCTCCCTGTGTAGGCAGACATCAGCTGAGTTTGACCCAGTTCACCTTTCTGCTCTAACAAGGCAGCACTGAGTTCAATGTCTCAGAATTGCTGTGTTCTCCCTGACCCAGCCCCCAAAGAGGCTCTCTGCACGAGGTCACTGCTGCCAGGGGTCGGAGAAGGGTGGCATCAGTGACTCAAGACTGTTTCTTTCTATCTCTTCAGTGCCTTTTTCAGCACTAAGAAGTTAAAACCAGGTACTATGAGTGCTAACCTGTTTATTGATTCTTATGAAGGTGTTTTCTTCTTTGTAGATAGCTGTTAACTTGGTCCTTGTCTGGGGGGATGATCAGGAACACTTCTCTAACACCGTCTTGCTTCACCTCATATTCTGCCCAGGTTTTAACAAGCCTTCTTACTATGGGTTGATGAGGGCCAGAATATCATGCAGATTTTAATTCTAAGAGATTAAGATGTTAAACCCTTATATTCAGCTAGAGCACAATAAAGAGTAGTTTTTGCAATTGTAATTAGTCTTCCAAGTAAGGCAGGTACTATGGGTCTGGTGGTTGGTACCTGCTTTCCAACTCCTATAAGAAACTGTATTGTTTCTTAGAATAAGAAACTGTAATAAACACAAACTGCTTTCACAACTTGAAAAAAAAAAAAAAACAAAAACTCAACAAAATCCAGTGCAGCTTGAAAACAGCCTGAAATTCATTGTCTTTCTATGTTATTTTCCTCATTAGAGCTTTGGCCTACTCATTTCTAACCCATGAGCGTCAGGTTTTTAAATCTACAAAATAGAACCATTGTGGTAAATACCAGTCCAACAAGACCTGAGGTTAACACATCTCAGAAGAAGTAAACACCTGCCATGAACTGCTTCTGTGTGCCATTGGTATTGATGAGGGAAGGACTTAATGACCCAGAGTGAGCACAACATATCTGAAAGTGGGGCACGATATTCCCCCGGAGAGTTCAATAGGAAGCAATAAGCAAGCCAGAGAGAAACTGTAGCATTATACAGTCAGTTGGTAGGAATTTTGTTCATTTCATCAAAAGAGGCAATGAAAGAGATTTTCAGGAATGGAGACAAACCTCTGTAGGAGCACAGAGAAACTGAATGCCCTCCCTCTCTAGGGTGCACACATCTTCTTTCATTTATAGCTCACTTGTCAACATTTTAGATGAAGCAAATTATTTTTCCTCTTTGTTAGTAAAAATCCCATAAATGCTAGCCAAGGTAATTGTTTTAGCAGTCACTCCTGCAAGCCAGCTGTGCTTAGGGAAATCTACCAATGATACCATTTATTGAGTACCACTGTATGATAAGCCCTCTCCATGTGTTATCTCATATGATCATCCTAATAACCCTCTGGTATAGGGGTTAACATCTCTATTTTATATATCAGGTATTTAGCCCCTGTGTGGTTAAGTCACATACACAAGACCATATGCTTAATAAACAGCACAACGGGCATTGGAAACCAGGATTGTCCTAATTAAAAGAGAATCAGGGGCCAGGGGCAGTGGCTCATGCCTATAGTCCCAGCTATTTGGTAGGCTGAGGTGGGAGGATCACTTGAGGCCAGGAGTTCGAGACCAGCCTGGGCAACAAAGTAAGCAACCATCTCTACAAAATAAATAAATAAAATAAGAATTTAAAAAATTAGCTCAGCCTAGTGGGCATGTACCTTTAGTCCCAGATACTTGAGAGGCTGAGTTGAGAGGATCACTTGAACCCAAGAGTTCAAGGCTAGGATTGTGCCACTACATTCCAACCTGGGAGACAGAATAAGGCCCTATCTCTTAAGAGAGAGAAAAAATCAATAGTGGTGGATTTGAACCTAGTTATGAAAGAATTGTGAAGTAATTTCAGACAAAAAGTATTCCCTATTGAGAACAAATTAGTGAAGTGAAAGATGGAAGCAAGAAAAATGAACCAACATGTATTGAGTGTTCCCTCTTCACCTGCCTTTCATTCCCACAACATATCAGGCTCGTCTAGCACTCAACATTAGCACTTTCTCTGCTACGTTACATTGCCTCTCAGCAAGAAATGTGTTCTCACTTGTATTATTTTTATTCCTACCATTTCATCTCCCTCTCCCTCCCTCCATGTCCAGTGGACTTCCCAGAAAGTTGGGTCTAACAGTTATAGCAGATAATAATTCTATGTAACATTTATTGATCACTTTCCAGGTACCAGTTTCTGTGTTGAGCTCTTTATGTGGATCTTACAATTTAATCATCAAAATACCCATAAAGAAGATGATATTTTATCCCCATCTTCTGGATGAGAATATTGCACCATATTTTTTCTTCTCTCCCCCTTACTTCCCAATTGCATTAAAATATTTTTCCTCAGATTCAGGGATCATGGCCTGGGGAGAAACACAGCATTTTGCAGAAGTAAAAATGTGAACACAGATACAATGCTTCATTTTCCCTAACACACCATGCAATACAAAGATGCTACCTTTCGTCTGCAATGAATCTACCTATTGTTAGCTCACTGCATCCTCAGAGTCAGTGCACAGGCAGGAGAGGCTGAGATTATTTAGATTCTCATAATACAGTAGATAATGAGGAAGACAGGCTAGGATACCATGGGTGCCACATTAGTGCCTTCTTTAAGGTTCTGATACACAAGCAGCCCTGCCCCAGTTGGTTTGTGTTTAAAAGAAGATCATTTATTAAGGTGCTGATATACAAACTCTGTCCTACCCAAGTTGGCTTGTGTTTAAAAGAGGATCCTGACAAGTCTACCTAAAGAAGATGAAAGAGGTATTGGGGGCAGGGGACAATGGACTGGCTAATGTGCAGAAATAAACTTTACAGCTCTAGGCCAGGGCCACCATAAACCTCTTCCACACTGTGCAGCACACATTATGATGGAAACAACACGCCTTGGCTGGTGGCTTTGCTCCGTGTTCCTCAAGGGAGCTTTGGGTTGCAAACCTGCCTGCTCCCTGGCTGTCTCATCTTTTCCATGTGAGGACCACAATTCCTGACCTTTGCAGTGGCTGTAAACTTTGAGACAGGGAGGCAGGATCTGCAGCTTCCCAGGGGCCTCGGAGGACTCTAGTGGCCCATGCAGCTCTGTGGACTTGGAATTTGAGCTCACTGAGGATGTCACATACAAATAAACAAGTGACACATTGCATCTTGAACACATTGCAAGCAACTTTTAGAGGTCGTCTCATCCATGCCTCTGTCTCTTCTTTGGAAGAGTTCAAAATTATTTCAGACTGAAAATGTCTCCTGTTTTCAAAAATTACCAAACACAAATTACATGAATGAGTTTGTTTAAACAACTTAGAGGACCCAAATCAAAATTTTTCTTAAGTCCAATTACTCGTGCTTCAGGAACATAGGATGTTTCCTCTTGTTCTGCCTTTTGGAATGGTGAAGGGTATTTCACTGACATCTTGAATCATTTAGAGGGACTTAGGATTCAATTTAATACAATAAATATTTACTGAGCTTCTATGTATCTGATACTGAAATGGGGCCAAGAGGGTTACAAAGTTGATGATCTGGGCTTCTTTCTCATCTCAAGAAGCATAATTCCCACATCACTCATGATGTAGTGTGGTAAATGCCACCTAGTAAGGTCACAAGGAGAGGGTTTGGAGCCACTGATATTACCTGGAATCAAACAATTCTATGGTGGAGACAAAGATACTCAGAAAAGCACCTGCATCCCATCTGGATCAAAAGGGATGAACACAACTGTCTGGATGAGCTGTGGCACAGGTGTTCTGCCAAGAAGAGGAAGCTGGCAGAAGAGGCCTTGGTAAATCTGAATTCTTGCCTCACTTTTGGTACTGAGTTCTCCCTGCACGTCACATTCTTACTATGTACCATTCACTCCTCCCTTCTTTCCTTAATTTATCTAATTGATATCTATTAAACAAATGCCTACCATGTTCTTGACCCTCAGCCACAAGTGAGAGATTCATCAGGGAACAAGACAGATGAGAGGAGCCCCATTGCTATGGTCAAATGTTTATGTCTTCCCAAAACTCATATGTTGAAACCTAACTCCCAAAATGATGGTCTTAGAAAGTGGGACCATTGGGAGGTGATTAGGTCATGAGGGATTCACGTCCTTATGAAAGAGACCCCAGAATGTTACCTGGCCCTTTACCATGTGAAGACACAGCTAGAAGGCACCACCTATTAACCAGAAAGTGGGCGTCAGCAGACACCAAATCTGTTGGCACTTTGATCTTGGACTCTCCAGTCTCCAGTACTGTGAGAAATAAATGTCTGTTGTTTATAAGCCACCAAGTTTATGGTATTGCGTCATAGCAGGCCAAATGGACCAAGACACCCCACCCTTGTGAAGGGGACAGAGGACTCAGAATAATTAACAAATCTGCACTGAGCATAATCCATGGTGCATAGTACCACAGAGCAGTACTGTACAGTGCTCTTGAGGGCCTCCCAGGAAGTGCAGGTAATAAATGTGACAGTCTAAAATCATCTTAAAATGTTGCTTCATTTCTGCTTCATCCCTTCACTATCTGTCATCGTGTACTATTCAAGGTTTTTTCATAATAATTATGTATATCTAACATTTTATTACATTGTTTATTGCCTGTCTCTGTCATGTGAATAGAAATCCCGTAAGGGCAGAATTTTTGTCTCATTCAGCAATCTATTCTTATTGCCTAAAATCATGTCTAGCACACGATAGGAACTCAAATTTCTATCTATCTGTCTGTCTATCTATCTATCTATCTATCTATCTATCTATCTATCTATCTATCTCTCTGTCTCTCTATCTATCAATATATTTATCCATCCATCCACCTACCTACCTACCTTCCTGCCTACTTATAACCTATTTAATTCTTTATTTACTTATGATAGCCTAGAGAAGTTAATGAATTCCTAGAGGCAATTAATTATCTAAACAGTTCAGAGAAGAAAGAAGTAAGCATATGAAAAGATGCTTAATTAACATCATTAGTCATTACAAAACTGCAAATTAAAAGCACAATGAGAAATCACTATACACCTATCAGAATGGCTAAAATTAAAAAGACTGGCCATACAAAATACTGGAACAAGTGGAACTCTCAAACATTGCTAGTGGAAGTGTAAAATGATAAAACCACTTTAATGACAAAACCACTTTGGAAAATGTAGTTGTATCATTTTGGTAGTAACTTAAAAAGTTAATCATATACTTACCATAAGATCCAGCCATTTAACTTCTAGGTATTTACCCAAGAGAAATGAAAGCATATATCCACATGCTGTGGTCTAAATGTATTCCCCTAAATTCACATGTTAGAGATGGAGGTGGGAGGATCACTTGAGGCCAGGAGTTCAAGACCAGCCTGGGCAGCATGGCAGGACATTATTTCCACCAAAAAAAAAAAAAAAAAAAATTTAAAAGTAGTTGGGCATGATGACACATGCTTGTGGTCCCAGCTACTCAGGAGGTTAAGGTGTAAAGATGACTTGAGCACCAGAGTTGGAGGCTGCAGTGAGCTATGAATGTGCCACTGCCCCTAAGCCTGGGTGACAGAATGAGACATTCTCTCTAAAAAGAAGAAACACAGAAACTTAATTTACAATGGAACAGCGTTGGGAGGTGGAGTCTTTTGGGAGTTTAGCTCATGACTGCTCTGCCTCATGAATAGATTAATGCCCTTATGAAAGGACTTGACAGACAGAGGTTAGCCTCTTTTTACTCTTCCTCCTTCTTCCACATGAGGACGCAGCGTTCCTCCCTTCCTGAAGACACAGCATTCAAGGTTCCATCTTGGAAACAGAGAGCAGCCTTCACCAGATGCTGGTGTCTTTATCTTGGACTTCTCAGCCTCCAGAACTGTGAGAAACAAATTTCTGTTGTTTATAAATTACCCATTCTCAGGTGTTCTGTTACAGCAGCATAGAATAAGACATGACATTCAGATTTATACATGGATGTTCATAGCAGCTTTGTTTGTAATAAGAAAAATCTAGAAACAATCCAAATGTCCATCAGCAGTTATAAACAAACTGTAGTGCATCTATGCAACAGAACACTGCTCAGCAATTAAAAGGAATGCACGACTGTGTGAATGAAGCCAGAACAACAACAAAAACTGCAAACTGTATGATTTCATTTACATAAAATTCTAGGACATGGAAACCAATCTAGAGTGACAGAAAGAGATCATTGGTTGCCTAGGGGCTAGTGCGGGGGCTGCAGAGAGGGACAAAGAGGTGCCACAAAAGAACATGAGGAAACTTTTGGAGACAGTGAACGTGTTCATCATCTCAATCATGGTGATGGTTTCACAGTTATATACTTATACAAAAAAAATTGAATTGCGAATTTTGAATATATGCAGTTTATATGTGTTATTTGTACATCAATTAAAAATGAAAAAAATAAAAGCTACACTTCTGGCAATTTGAAAATTTCAAGGTTGCTCTATGAATATGCAAGTCTGACCAGACATTTACGTGTCTTATAGATTAGACTATAATGATAAGGCATCTACTTCCACTTAGAAGAAGTTTTAAGAAGATTACTAGTTAATGTGTATTGAGTATTTGTTACGTGTCTACAAGTGGGCTATGTACATACACCATATGAGTTAGGCCCCACAACAATTGTGAGGTGGCTCCTATTATTATCTCCATTTTCAGTTAATAAAATTGAGACTCAGGAAATTTAATACTTTGCCAAAGACCTCAGGACTGCTAATTGGTATAATAAAAATTTGAAAACAGGCTCATTCGATAGTTGAATTGAGCCTCTTAATTTGTATTCTATTGGCAATAGGTACTTAGATTTTAGAGAAATTTAGAATGGGTTGGAGCGGTGTTGGAAGGAGACAGTTGAGTCTAGTGCTAAGTATTTAGTAAGTATTAGTAAAATACTTAGTTCAAATATTAATTTTGCAAATCTAAAGCATAAAGCAATGTGTTGTGATCCTATACTTAGAAATCCTTAAAACCGTCCTCTTATCTCTTTCAAATTTGACCTCTTTCTTCCATCTCTACCTCTATAAAAAAATAAATGCCACCATAACCAGTGCCACCATAACTTCTCGCCTGGACAATTGCTCAGCCTCTGGCTAAGCTTCCTTGCTTATATGTTCCACATAGCAGCCAGGATGATCATCTGAAACCTGAAATAATATCTGTCACTTTCCTTCTGAAAGCCATCTAGTGTTGTTTTTAGGACATTTAAAATAAAATCCAAACTTCTAATCCTAATTTTGCCCCTATGTACATCTTTTAAAAACCCCAAATGACAGAGTCTTGCTATATTGCTCAGGTTGGAGTGCAGTGGCTATTCACAGGTGCAGTTAGAGTGCACTGCAACCTTGAACTCCTGGCCTCAAGGGACCCTCCCACCTCAGCCTCCCATGTACTGGCACACAATACCATGGTGGGTTTCCTACATACTTCTCTGATCTTGTCTTCTGCAATGCTCTCCCAGACTCTCTACTCTTAGTCTTACTAACCTTCTTTCTGTTTCCCAAACACATAAAATGAGTTCTGCTGTGGTTTGAATGTGTCCTCTCCAAAATCTGGTGTTGTCAATGTAATAGTATTAAGAAATGTAACCTTGAAGAAGTGATTAGGCAATAAGGGCTCCTTCCTCAGGAATGGGAATAGGTGCTCTTATAAAAAGGCTTGAAAGAGGGAGTGCAGTTTGTACCCTTTTCCTTTCTTCCTTCAGCCATGTAAGGACACAGCATTCCTCCCCCGCCCCCCAACACAGAGACTGCAACATTCAAGGTGCCATCTTGGAAACAGAGGCCAGATCCTCACCAACAAACCTGCTGCTGTCTGACCTTAGGCTTCCCAGCCTCCAGAACTGGGAGAAACAAATTTCTACTCATTATATATTAACCAGTCTGTAGTATTCTGTTACAGCATCACATAATGGACTAAGACAGGTTCCCATCTCAGGCCCCTTGTACCTGACGTCTTCTCTTCCTGAAATGTTGATCATGTAGGTTTCTGTATGGTTCACTCTTTCTCATTCTGGGTTCATCCCAATGTCAGATCTTACATAACTACCCCAAGTAAAGCAGTCCCACCATTGGCCCTCTAGCTCTGTTTTTTATTACATTACTAAATTTTGTTAATTTTCATAGCACTTACTACTATCTGAAATAGTCTTATATATTAATTTGATTATATCTGTCTGTCTCACCTCAATATGTTTTCTGTTCATAGGACAAAAATGTGTCAGTCTTTCTTTACCATTGTAACCCCAGAGCTTAGAAGAATGCTGGGCACACAATAAGTACTTGATAACTATTGAGGGACTATACTGACTGCATGAATAATAAGTGGTCTGTGATAAGATGTAATCCCAAACTTTGCCAGTAGGTGTTATAGTCCAGCATCCAACTGTTGCAGACATTAATATGCCAACTTGGATGGTTGCTACCACCCATGTGTCAGATTCTATGTTAATAATTTATTTCTTAATTTTTTTAATGTAAAATTCCATATAGTGAATGGCACCACAGGGACAAGCCTTGTAAATATGATGTGACATCCAAATCACAGAATTCCCTCTGATTCAGTAGGCCCAAACTCACCATCTGAACTGCTTTATTTTTAGGGTTGCATGAACTCAGTCTGGCCTCAGGGCTGGGGTAAATATTGTCTAGCAACACCTTTCCTTATTTCCTTACGCTTTCTCTCTTTAAACATTTCCTCTGTAATGATTTGTTTGGGAAATCACCTCAGCTTAAACTCTAGTTGAATATTCACAATCGCTTCTGAGCATCACAAATCATTTGCTTCCTTGGTGTTATTCTGAGGATGGAACTTCATAGCGCCACTCTTTGGATTACTGAACCTGCCAACTCTCCCTTCTGGTTGCCAAGAATTAGCAGTATCAATAAACACTCAGAAAAGTCTGCCATAAATAAGCCAAGTTCCTAGCCATTAAACTCAATAAATAAATTATGGTGGTGCCAGGCAGTAGCCCATCTTGTTAGGAGGTCTGCCTACAGCTTTTTTTTTTTTTTTATTTTAGAGCCCAGGTTTTAGGTGGCTCTCCTTGGTGGTGGGCAAGAAGCAGTGGGAAGAAACCTAGATCAGGGGTCTAGGACATTGATGGGGTCAGAAATAAATGGACTGACATGTCTCTGAATTATGAAGCATTTCTTTGAAAATCCTGCTTTGTGAGGGCTGTTTCCAAGCTGCACAGAAACTGGAAACAAAAGAATTTTCCTTTTTATTTTCTTAACAAACAAACTATTCCTTGGCTGTCTCCTTGTAGATGGGCGCCGTTGACAACACAGAGAGAAGAGAGAACCTAAACAATGAAACAAGCCCCCTGCCCACGTGCTGTCAGACATAGGAGAAAAGAACAAAACCAAAGAAAAGCCATTGAGCAAACACAATGGCCTTGTCTTCTACCTTTCTTGTGGCACAATGCAGGACCGGACAGCGCTGTCCTCCCCGCCCCCACCACCCTCCCTCCCTCCCTCCACTCCCACCCCCCTCTACCAGCCTTCCTGCTCCCAAGGCACGTTACTGACTAGCAGCTTGCCAGTCCAGATTGTAGTTTTAATCCACCAACTAGTATTGCAGCTCATAGAACTGCTTTGGATTTATGAAACAGGCTGAGGAGAAATAAAGCACCCTTGTTTGTAGATAATAAAAGCTAAGAGTGGAGCTTCAAGGGAGCGAGGTGGGGTGCCAGGGGTCCTTAGGAAGGTGTTGGTACCACCTACTGCCAGAGTCTCTTTTGAATTGGCTTTACTCAGGAGTCCTGAAAGCCCTTTAAGCTATTTCATGGTAGCCTTTGACAGAGAGCTCTTTGGCAGTGACTTGGAGAGAGCTTATGAAGACCAGTGCTCAGGCTTCGGTCATGACACAGGCAGATTGGGGATGGAGTGGTACATGTTTGATTGCGGTGTGTGTTGAGGGGCAAGAGGGCAGGTTTTGGTACAATGACAACTAGCACGAGACCTTGAACTCAACATGGATTTCAAAAGTGTTTGTTTAATGCATGAATGAAAGAATATTTATGGTATTTTGTGGTCTATAGTGACCAATCATAGCATACATCTTAGAATCAACAAGTTCTAAGGAATACTAATACCCAGTCTAATAAATTCGGTAAAACCAAGAGTGGACTCTAATGTAAACTATGGACTTTTGGATGTACCTCCCTGGTGGGGAATGTTGATAATGGAGGAGACTAGGCTTGTGTGGGGTGGTGAACATGGAAAATCACTGTATCTTTTGCTTATTTTTCTGTGAACCTAAAACTGATCTAAAAAAAAGTCTATAAAAAATTCATAGCCACATAAATTAGCAGTCAGATCTGGTGATTCAGCTGAACCTTTATCTAAGTATATAGAAAAGAACACATATTTTCCAATGTTTGAAAAAATTGCTGTTTTACCTTGAAACTAATAAAACAAAAGTGGCAGAACTCATTTTTAAAATGCGGTAAAAATACTTAGTCTGTCTTACAGCCTATATTCGTCTACTGTGGACATCGTTTCCGTGCCATGAAATTTCCCTGGAATCTGTAGGAGGCAAACCTGGGGTTAAAGCCTGAATTTGCCATTTAATAATGAGAAAATCTTGGAAAAGTAAGTTAAACTTTTGTGGCCTGTTTTCTCACCCACACAATGGAGATAGTCTACATATTCTCAAAGGCGGGGGGGTAATGCCTCCAAGAGACAGCCTGTGGGAAAGTGGTTTGCAAATTATACAGTGATACGCAGACACTAGTTGTTGTTTTGTTCCATTTGCTCTTTTTGACTTTTGGACAAATGTTGCCTTTGAGTATAATGAATTTAGTGTTCAGATAAGCTTTCTCCCCTCCCGCGGCATGGTGGCAGGGGTTAGATGTGGGTTCTGGGCTCAGTGGAACATTGGAGGGACAGGAGATGGCTGTCCCAGGGCCCCTTCCAGAGCACATCGTAGAGCTGGGTCAGTAGGCATGGTTCAGGAGAAGGGCAAGTTTAGGTTTTAGTTGTGACTTTACATTGGTACTTAAAACAAGCATAATATCAATTGCTTGATGTTCGTGTCTGTGTGTGTGCTTCCTAGAAAACTCAAACAAAATACAGTCATAAAACGGCACTGGCTCACAAACCCAGAACATTATGAAATTAGACAGCAGGTCTAATGAGAACTAGAGTGAATAAAATGAGCAGCATTCCTTTAAGATTGATTTCCATAGAACTTGGGAGGACAAGCGTTTCAGGAAAAGAGAGGCAGGGTAAGCTGGGAGTGGGAAGGAAAAGGAGTTTGGTGGGACCATTGCAGTGACAATAGCATGTCCAGAGGCATCCTCCAGACGTAGTTATAATGGGCAAAGACAGTAGATTGGAAGAGGCATTTAGAGGAGAAAGGGCCAGTTTTCTAAACATGGCAAAAAATAAAAATAAAAAATAAAATGAAAATAAAACAAAACACCTTGCAACTTAAGAATCATGAAATATGTTGATGTATGACTCACACTTGACTGGTGTTTTCCATGTGGCTACAGGGAATCAGCACACAGTCAGCTTCACTCAGCAACCCTGAGTTTTGTGTATGCTTATCAAACAAAATTCTCTCTTTATAAAAAATCCATCCTACCCCTAACCTCAGCCTGGGCCCAGGGTCAGCTGAGCCCATCTTTGTGGCCCAGAATATCCAGGGCCTGTGAGCTCTCCAGGCATCATCTGCAGGACTGAGGCTTCCTGGATGAAACATGCCCAGCTCTGAGGGTTCTAGTGCTGCGTGTTCTCTTTCTTGCTTCACAAGCCTAGAAATGCACAGTAAAGAAGCATAGAAAAACAGAGTGAAATGTCTGGAAGGGATTTTAGGGATTATTCCATCCATTGCCTTTACAGATGGGAAAAAAAAAAAAAAAGAAGGCTAGAAAGGAGAAGCAGCATGCTCCGGTTAGAGCCACAGTTAGACTTGAACTTGACTCTCAACTTCTAGTCCTGTAATCTTCAGACAATGGGCAGGGCTGCCACTCTAGTTGTTTCTCAGAGAGAACAAAGGGATTAATTTTCAACTGACTCATTTCTCTCAGTAAGCATTTCCTGTGTTCTTCCATCAGGTCTGTCTATCTGGATGACCGTCAGTCCAACAGAGACATAGAAATGTGCCATAAATAACTGAATGTATCACAAAAACAGAATAGGAGTTATGAGTGTTACGGAAGGCTTGATTTGAGTCCTCACCTGAGAAATGGACACCCCCTAGCCCACTCTCACAGTTCACACTGGTTCTTCTACCTACAAGCCAAGTCTTCACTTTCTTAAAAGGGGATGTGGACATGAATTGACAAGGCCACACATTTATCAATTTGAAGCCATTGCTTTTCTTCACAGATGTAGAAACCACATTTCTTGACAAAGAAGAGGAAAGAGGAAAAATGAAGGGAGAAATGATAGAAGTAAAGAAGAATGTAAATAAACTTTCTGGTATACACAGAATAAAAGGATCCAGTCTAGCCAACTAGACAAAATTTAGTTTCTCAATACTAACATGCCTGGTGCCTCTCTTAAGGTGCCTTTCCAGGCCTGGAATAAGAAGTTTCACTTTTTCATTTCTTCACCCAAAATAAAACTTGAACTTCTCACTTCCTCATCTTTTCATTTCCAGATCTCAAAAGCAGCCTCTTCCACACCTACCCTTGGGGCATGTCTGGCCCACTCCCCTACAGCCTTGAATGTCACAAGTTCTTAAATGTGCTCAGTTGCAAACATATTTTACCACTTTCTTCGCAGCTCCCACACATTCTTGGATTTCAAAAGCCACTTTAGCATCAACTAGGGGCTGTTCTGAGGTCCAGACAGCTGTTGCAAGGTGGTATCATAGGTTCTCAAGCCCTGGCTAAGAGTAACTTAACAGTAAGTGATCATTCCATGACGCTGCAATCTCACCTGTTAGGTATATGCCATCCCTGACTTCAGAGTCAGACTATCTTTCCTGCATTATTAAGGTAGAAAGACATTATTTGAGATGAACCATAAATGTATATGTATAAATTTATCTCTGTGCTTGCTATTTTTTAGCTTCTGAGTTACTTATCCTCAGCTGTCAACTCCTAACCAACATGGTACTGTCAGCCCTAACCTGAGATGCCAAGCAATATGGCTTTTCCAACTTGGCGATTCCTCATGCACTGACATCAGTGGTTCTCAGGCCATATACTTTATCTGCCTAGCTGGATCTCCGTTTCACTTCACATTTCACTAGATCTCAGCTTCTCTTTTGTTTGCATCTCACTTCTCCCCAGATCCCCATTCCATTGCATCCATTCATTCATCCATTCACCACTTAGTATCTACTGAGGTCAGACACTGTGAAAGCACTGCAGGGTTTGCACAGAAGCATAAGACATCGTGCCTAGGGTCAAAGAGCTTCCAGTTCAGTAGCAGGAATCAGATAAGCACAGAAGTAATTGTGATACTAGGGAAAATGTGACCATTGTCTTCCAAAATGGGCATAAAGTCATATGGAAGGAGAAGCGTGTTGGTTTGGATGAAGGGAGGTGACATTTAAGGTAGTTCTCATAGAGTGTGTAAGACTATAGTTAGAGCTGTTAGGAAGATATCTGTGCTTGCAGAATGTGCAGGAACATAGCCAGTGAAGTAGGAGTGTGGAGTATATGTAGTGATTTCTCAAGCATGCTTCTTCAGGTAGGGTGCAATAGGCTGCAAGTAACAGAAAAACCCAATTAAAAGATATTTACATATTGCCAGGAGTGGTGACTCACACCTGTAATCCCAGCACTTTGGGAGGCCGAGGTGGGCAGATTACCTGAGGTCAGGAGTTCGAGACCAGCCTGGCCAACATAGTGAAACCCCATCTTTACTAAAAATACAAAAGTTACCTAGGTGTGGTGGCAGGTGTCTGTAATCACAGTTACTCAGGAGGCTGAGGCAGGAGAATTGCTTGAACCTGGGAGGCAGAGGTTGCAGTGAGCTGAGATCATGCCATTGCACTCTAGCCTAGGCGACAAGAGCAAGACTCCGTCTCAAAAAAAAAGAAAGATATTAGGTATTTACTTATTCAATCTCATATCAAGTTAGTTGTTACCCAACTGGTTAATAGAGCAGCCTCATAATATCAGGGCTGTGTGTCAGCTTCTCTGCAATGTTCTTGGCCTTGCCTCTTATATTTAAAAGACAGTTTTAGAAACTCTAAGCATCACATCCTCCTCATACAACAAAGTTCAAAAGCAAAAAGAGGGCACGTGTTTGGCTGCAATTCATTTTACAAGTGAAAAGAATATCCCCAGAGTCCCCCAGCAGACTCCCTTTTATTGGCCAAGACAGCATCCCTTGTCCATGTCTTGGCTGATCACTGGCAATGGGAAATGGAATTAACACGATTGACTTAAACACATCAATATTGACCTGTTGGGCCTAGGAAGGAGTTCATGAGCACTGGGCTGCTGGATACTAGAATAAAATGAGCATTTGAAATTGTAAAGAATAAGGAGGTTTCTGCCGCCATATGTTTGCTTTCTTGCACCTTTGGAAGCCTTATATAGACAGTTCCTTCTACCTGGGCTACCATATCAACACACTCACTTTCCCACCAGGAGTTCCCAAAGAGTTCTGTGTATCCCAGCCGCATGTAATCATTGCACTTATTTTATTGTTTGCCTCCTGCACTTAACTATGTTGAGAACAGGGGCTATTCTACTTCTTCCCTATTGTGTAGGCCTAGCACAGTGCCTGGCCTACATTAGATACCCAATATATATTTGTTGAACTGAGTAAATATTTGGTGAGTGAATGAGTGAATGAGTAGGGAAAAATGAGGCTAGGGGCTTTAGGTGGAGGAAGTGCCATTTGGATGAGTCCCATAAGGTGCATAGGTAGCTTTGTACCTCTTCTTTCCCTTGCTTCTGTGATCTGAACATTAACAAAACTCCACACTAGATTATGTGGTAGCTGATTCCAGGCAGCTCAGCATCACCTTTAGTAAGCTCATGCAGCAGGCACAGGCAAGCCATTTCCAGGATGTAATTTGATAGGATGTGAATGAGGAGTGAGGAAAGGCTAGAAGGGAAAGAGAGGGAAAGAGAAATCCCCTTGGAAAAATTGATGACATATTCTTTGCTACTTATTGGAATCTCTGATATGCCATTCTATATCTTTATCCTCACCCTCACCTTGATAATTCACAGTTTTTAATTCTAGGTGAAAACTCATAGTGAATTGATCATAGCCACAGACTCAGTGAGGTTGAATATCTTTTTGTTGATAAAATCTTCTTTCTCTTGATGAGCCATCATCAAGAATGTACAGCCAATAAAGTCACTTTGAAATGTTTATTAAACTCACATTTCCATCTTAACTAAATAGACTACAGCCAGTGGGGTTACAACTATAACACACTGAGGAAAAATGAGGGACCCCAGCTCCTTGAGAAGGGAACATCAGTACCTTCATTTTGAACTGTGTGGTGTGCTCTTCTCCCCATGTTCAATCCCAGTTACTTACATCACTAAGTCCGGGGAAAGCAATGACATAAAAATCTCAGAAGAACAGCTTCCCTTCTCTCCTCTTCCGGGTTAGCCACTTTCAGTATCCAGGGAGTTGAAGAATGCTATGCACATGTGAGAGCCAAGATTGTATCCAGAGCAACCTAGCATTGGGTGATGTGTAAGAACCCAGGCTCTGTAGCCAGACTGAGCCTGAGTTTAAATCCTGATTCTGCAACTTATGAAATTGTGAAGTGGGGCAAGTGACTTTCAAAATCTCTTTGAGCCTGCATTTCTTTCTCTGTAATATGAGAATAATATTAGCACTTACTTCATGGGGCGGTTGTGAAGAGTAAGAGTCATCATGGGTATAGACCCAAATGAAAGGTGCCTGTCACAGAGTTAGCATTCAACAAATATTATCTTCTATTATTATTATTGTTCTCACTGCCCAGTCCTACTTCTCTGGAAACAAGAGGGGGTGAAAAAGGGGGCTTCTTGGAGAAAATGAATGCTTTTATTCCACACAGAGCTACAAGTATTCAGTCCTCAAAAAATGTCCTCCCAGAAAAAAAAAAAGGGACAAACAAAGCCACCACCAGTGAAGCTGATTTGTTTTGAAAAGAATCTTAGGATTGGAGAAGAAAACCAAATCTGCTCCATGAAATTGAGCTACAGATAATAAAAGTGTCAACGGGGGACAGTGGTTCGAATACTGACTCTGTTGAAAAAAAATTCATCATAGTTCAGAAAAATATATATTCAGGCACCTTGTCAGTGTGCATCTCGTCCCTCGGTGTCACCCCGGCAGCGGATCTGCTTCGTTTACTGATAACAAAAAGAGTAAAGAAAAGAACAAAGTTTTTATTATCTCCAAGCTGAGCACCATGGGGCCAATATAGCAGTCCATGAAAGGCTGCCCCAGCACCTCGTTCCCAGCCTCATGCATCATCAGCTGAATCGACAGCTGAGTGCAAACTTCATTGTTCCTTCCAGCCCCTGTGATGAGTTGCAGAGAGAGGAAAAGAGGACTCTCTTAGTTCAACAGAAGGGCCAAATACTCCCTCCAAAGCTTCCCTCCTTCCTGGAATTATGGATGTCCTTGCAGACCCAGCCACAGGGAAGCTGGCAGCCCAGGCAAAGGGGCAAGGTGGTGGCACAGATACAGAGAAGTCCAGAGAACCTGCCCAGGTGAATGCAGGTTGAGGAGCATGCCCATGCCTTTTTGTGAGTCACAGCACCTTGGAAAACCCATCAGAGCACTGGTCACCCTGCACGGGGAGAATGACCTCCTGCGGCATGTATGTCTCCTACCCCTGCCTCCCTGTCTAACCTGCTTTGGTACTTATGCAGCCTAGTGCAGTGCCTGGCACATAGCAGGCTCTCTAGCAGAGTTAATGAACCAACCGAACAGAACTGAAGGACAATAGGTGGGTATGAGGAAAGATGGAGCAGGGGTGTGTTTCCTCTGAATCTTTTTGAGGTGGAAATGCTGCCAATGACACCTGTGAGGAAGAAGAGAAAGACAGCTTTGAGTCTTTGGTGTGTATCAGGATCACCTGGGGTGCTTTTGAAAATGCAAACGACTAGTCCCTATCCTATCCCAGGCCCACAGATCACATTCTCCTGATCATGAGGTGTAGGCATCAGATTTATATTTTTTAATTGCTTGCAAGCCACCCCCAGATAAAAGTGTTGCATTGAGAACCTGAGGAGTCAGGCATAGACCCACACTCAGCTGCCAAAAGCTCAGTTTCCTCTGGGGTGTCCAATCAGCAGAGAGGTTAGATTTGGACAGATAACAAAATACCTGCAGAAGGACTAAACTATTTTCCTCGTGCATTTTGTTTCACTTATAAGAGCCCAATGCCCCTGAATATTTCAGTTATCAGGAGTAAACTGATCAAGAGCAGAGTCCTAGAATCCCCCATCCAGACCAGCCATGTTGCCGTTGGCTCCTTTGACAACCTGACCTAAGAGAGGTCTGAGGCAACTACAGCCCATGAATAGAAGACTCTGACTTCCTGATTTGTGTATATGTGTGTGTGTGTGCATGTGCGTTTGTGTGTGGTGAAAAATTGCATAGTGTCATGTGCATATGAACACTGCACTTCCAAAATCTCCACGCAAAAATATCTATGCTTATCTCAATCCAGAGCCCTCAACAGGAGTCTCCCTTTGAATTGTTATCTCTAGTATATCACCTTCCCTGGACGGGCCTAGCCTAGAAAACAATTCTGGCTGAGTTCTTCCTCAGTGACTGGAAGCTCAGTTAAGAAGCTCAGGAGTTAGGGAACTTTTCTCTGTAAAAGGCCAGAGAGCAAATAATTAGGGCTGTATTGAGCATACCATCTCTGTGCCACTACTCCACTCTATCCATGAAATCTGAATTTCATATAATTTTTATGTGTCTTCTTCTTTTGGTTTGTATTCAACCATTTAAAAAACTATTCTTATCTTGCTGGCCATATCATAATAGGCACAGCTCAAGAAGGCACTGAAGAGGGTTTGGGGGGACTCCCAGAATCTGGAACCCAGGGTAAGACTTGTATTCCTGCAGAAGAAAAGAACCCTGCAGATGGGTGGGGGTGGAGGAAGATGAACAAACAGTTTTAAATGTTTAACGGATGCTTGCAAGTGTGGTGTCTGTTAAAAGCATCTGGCAAACCCCAGAAAAGGCTCCTGATTGTGCTGGCTGGAACCTATTCACATGGTAATGCTTTTTTTAGGATATTAAAGAAGAGACAGTATTCAGGAAGGAAAAATACTTAGGAAGAAGAAAACAATTAGTTTCTATTCCGGCAATAGGATTATCATTTGGAGAGACAGAGAGGGAGAGAGAAAAACGGAGACACAGGAAAAAGAAAGCACTTTTTCTTCCCATCTAAGTGTAGATTATGTGGGTTTAGTATTACTTTCAAATCACCCCCAACAGATTTTTTTTTCTTGCACTATGATCATTGTCTGGTTCAGAAATTCCTCTCAATTGTTCAACTCGCGTGGAAATAATTTTTCTTTCCACGTATTCCTCCCAAATCCTTTAAAGTCCATTGTGGCTGGGAACCAAGACATAAAAAAGCACACAACCTCAAAGGAAGGAAGAATGTGAGGCACCTGGGGTGTGCACTATTATCTGTGTGTGAAGTGTAAGAGTGCGTCCTGACTCCATCTGCGGCAGGAACATTGGGGATGTTACAGCCGTCTTTCCGAAAATACGACAATGGGACTGCGGGGAAGACTGAGGCACCAACCCGCAGGGAAAGATGAGTGGTGCTGATCAGGACATATATCTGGGAAGCAGACATCATTTCCTTCCCTTTGCACCGGTTCCTGGCCTGCTGCTTCAGATCTGCTTTGGTCCAAAAGCCCTGTGTTCCCATTTCACCAACATTTGTTTAGCTGAGCCCAGAGCTAGCAAAATCCTATAGAATCTGCTAAGAAAGTCCTACAGAAGTAAAGGGCTCCTCCTCCCTGGTGCCTTGAAATATCTCACTGCTTCCTTGCTTCACAAGTTGTCACCAGGGCCACTACTGATGGTTATGCAGATTTTTGCCCTGTCCTGATGCATCTTGCTGAGGCAGGGAGGGATGGCTGAAGTCCAGTCTACATTCTGTTTATCAAGCTGTGAACCATAAGGGCTGCGTCTGATTCCCCCTCCTCCATCTCTTTTCCCAGAAAGGGCTACTCTTTTCTTGGCATCAATATTTTATCTGGCCACTTAGTGTGGTTGAGTGACTATGACTGCCCAGAGGGGCACCCTTTTTCTGATTCACCCAAAGACACTGTGCAGGTTCACATTGGCCCTGGGAATCCACTTCAGGAGCCTTACCCCAGGGTGTTCATCACCACCATTATTTATCTATCCTCATGCATCTCAGGCTAATGAGAGCAAGTTATAGATCTTTGCAGAAACAGGAGAGGTATACTGGATGGTCTGAATCCACCCAGAAGACAAACGCAGGCAGGTGCTCACCTAATGTCTCAAGAGAGCAACAGATTAAAACCACTTGTAGGCTGAACAACACGCTTCACTTCTCTTTCTGGCTCTGCAAGTCTGTAGTATCTGAAGCAAGTCCACTGCAGACCCTATCCTAGCAGTTTGCCTTGAGATAATTAAGCTACATGGCTGGCTTGCTCAGTCCAGGCATCAAAGGCACACACAGCTCTCTCATACCTGGAGCAACACAGTTGGCAGAGTCTGGAACCCCTAGAGAGTATGGTTTCTGCTCGGCTTTCTTTCCCCTGAGGTCTTGGGTTGCCTTCATTTTAATCCGATTAAAGAAAAGAAAAATCAGTAAGTTTTTAGCACTAGTGGAAAAGGGCTCTATTGACAGCAGCTTAATCATTGTGCTAAGCGAGGTTAATTTCCACCCTTGGTCTTTAATAGGCCTAGTACTGGATATGAATTTTTCAGTTGATGCAACACTCAGGTCACCTGGCTGCCCATTTTAATCAGAAGGCTTCCCCAGCTCTAATTTTTATGTTTCTAACTGCTCACTCAGCCTTCTTCTCTGGAGGCTGAAGTCATATGAACTGCAAGACAAACTCTTCCCATGCATAGTTATCATGAGGGAATCCATCCTGTTCTCAGCCTTCTCCTCCTACTCCAACTCTAAACACACATATACAGTACTTGCTCACTTAATTACAGAGATATATTCTGAGAAATGCGTTATCAGGTGATTTCATTGTTATGGGAACATAATAGAGTGTATGCCCACAAACACAGACGGTAGAGCCTACTACACACATAGGCTGTGTGGCATAGCCTATGCTCGGAGGCTACAAACCTGTACAGCATGTTACTCTACTGGATACTGTAGGCAATTGTAAGACAATGGCAAGTATTCATGTATCTAAGTGTATATAAACATAGAAAAGGTACAGTAGGCTGGGTGTGGGGGTTCATACCTGTAATTCCGGCATTTTGGGAGGCCGAGGTGGGCAGATCATGATGTCAGGAGTTTGAGACCAGCCTGGCCAACATGGTGAAAATGTCTCTACTAAAAATACAAAAATTAGCCAGGTGTGGTGGCGCATACCTGTAGTCCCAGCTACTCAGGAGGCTGAGGCAGGAGAATTGCTTGAACCCAGGAGGCGGAGGTTGCAGTGAGTCGAGATCACACCACTGCACTCCAGTCTGGGTGATGGAGCAAGACTCCATCTCGAGGGACAAAAAAAAAAAAAAATGCACGGTAAAAATACGGTAGTATTTGTCTTATATGCAGTCTGTCATTGACTGAAATATTGTTGGTGGCACATGACTGTATTTTCCTCTTCCCAGCCTGTGCCATTCCATTGTGGAAAATTGTGTTTGATTGTGAAGGTATGGGCACGCATCCTTCCTTCCTGCAGATCACCTAAGAGCAGGGCATCACTGCAGCATCCTCTAACCTGAAGATGCTGGAAAAATTGAAGAAGCAGGAATGAGACTGATACAAATTAAAAGAAAATTAAAAGCCATACCGAAGGCCAAAGCACATAGATAAAAAATCCATTAACTGCTGATTTATGGTTTGATAACCCATGATTGTTTGCTGCGAGAAAGAAGCTAGAAGTATGAAAACTGTTAATTTCTAGGTGTGATTGGACAAACCTACACAGCTCTTCTAAGTATCTCTCATTTAGGTTAAATTAAGTAAAATCCCTCTGAATGGCTTTTCTGGATTATAGAATAATGAGCAGTATTTTTGCAAGACAGGTAGCACCATTAAGGATGCAGTGAATATAGCCTGGTACCCTGAAGCCATCAAGAGCTGCTGCCAGGTGACATCTCTAGGCATGGCAGAAACGTGAACCGTATGTCAGGCCGACATTTACTCTAGCGGATTCCAAGGGCAAGAGTAAAGAACCAGTACTCCATTGAAGCTAAGAATTCAGCACCAAGATGAATCAGACAGATTTAACTTTTTAACCTCTTTGGGTTCACTGCCTGCTGATAGCTGTCATTGCCAGAAATTCCTGGATTGGTTCAAACTAGAGGCCATAGTTGGTATAAGTCAGATTTTCAGTGCAGGCTCAGGGAAAAACATGAAGACTAGGGTGGAAAAAATATTTATCTGATCTCCAAGTAGATGAGTAGGGACAGCAATCTGAACCCAGAGCCAAAAAGAACTTTCTGCTCTTCTGCTTCCAAGATCTTCTTCCTTTTAGTTATTTCAAAGTGGAGGAAGGTCTGGATCCTACCTAATCCACAGGCTGGCAGACAGGTATACCAAATATTAGCCCTGCCTTATCTCTACCGTGTGGGCAGCCATCTCCTAGACTCTGCCTCAGGCTTCTCATCTGGACCAAAGGAGAGATTATTCTTAATAGTGAGGGTGTCAGAGCAAAGGAGGCCATGCCTGGAGACCCCCAGAGGCATCTAGGGTATCACCCTCTAGTCGGCTTCTTCATGGCCTGGAGGACAGCTATAGGTTGCCTTCCACCAACTCGAACTTTCCCCATGCCCTCCTAACTGGCCCCTCATCTTCTGCACTGTTCCTTGGGTTCCCCTTTTGCTCAGAGACCACCTCCTCTTCCCTATCACCACTGTCAGAACGGATATATTCCTCCCTCTTCTCAGCTTATGTTTTTATTTGTATTTCTGGTTCTTGTTTATGTCATCCATTCTTTAGTGACAGCACTTTTTTTTTTTGTAAGCAGAGTTCATCCTACAAGCTCCATGAAGTGAAGAACTGAGAGAACCTTACACTTTTATAGAGCCTAGTCTGTGGCCTGATCATAGGAGGAGTCAATATAATAAATTTCACATAATTAAAATTAATAAATAAAATAGAATCCAATTAACCTCTCCAAGCACCTTTATTGTAGAAGATACTATGGTTGTGTTCAATCAAGCAACAGGCATTTATTAAGCCCTTCCCAGGTAGACCTGGGGGAGTTATAAAGAAGGACCCCACTAAAATAGTCTCTCTGGTGTGTTGGCTGTTTGTATATTTGTCATTTTTTATAAACTATTTGGTGATAACTTTCTGAAGGGCAGGGAATTATTTTTTCAAAGTGCCCACCAGATTCTTATTACAGGAACTGTTACATATGTCATTTAGCTAATCTCACCACAATTCTACAAGATTAATGTGTTTAACCCATTTTATAGCTGTAAAGGTCAAGGTTGTGGTGTGTTTTTCTTTTGTAAGGTCATATAGCTAGTTAGTAGCAGAGCTGGGATTCAAGCCTAGTTGTTTCTGGCTGAGAGCTGAACCCTTCTCATTATACCGTGCTGTCTCTCAGTGACCCTACCTTATTTATTTTTGTGTACCAAGACCCTAGCACACTGCCTTGCACAGGTAGGTACAAACTAAATGATTGATGAATAAATAAAAATGCAGTCCCTCAACTCAAAGAACTTATTTACAACCTAGCAGCAGAGTCAATACATAAAGGGCTAAAAAATAAATAGCAATTCAAAAGATATATAACAGTCCAGTACAACAATACATAAACTGTCATAAGGCTATCTAAGATTAATTGCCAAATGAATGATACAGATAACAAGTGCTGTAGGGCTGGAATGATCTGGCAAAGCTTCATGGAGAAAGAGGGATGTTTTTAAGTACAACTTTAATATTTATGAAGTACCCACTCTGGACAAAGCCTTATATGCAAAGATCGACAAAACTCAATCCAAATTCTCCAAGTGCTTGAGTGTAGATGGGGAAAGACAAGTAGACAGGAAAATACAAAATGAGGCTTTAAAAGCAGAGAGGGCTATAAATAGAGAAGGGAGAAGGGGAGATGGTTGTCTGATCACCTTGCCTTGCTTTTCTTTGCCTGTGGACTCCCAAAACACTCTAACAGAGCTTTGCTAATCAAAGCGTGGTCCCAGGACCGACATCGGCCTCATTTGGAAGCTTGTTTTTTTGCTAAAAATACAAAATCTTAGGGCGCACCCCAACCTACTGAATTAATATATGCATTTTATTCAAGATCCAGAGGCAATTCGGGAGCACATTAAATTTTGATAAATGCTGCTCTAGAATTCAGAGTATTTAAGCAGCTGGGACAACATGTCACCCTCCCCATCTGTGCCACTTGTCCCACTCCAAGGCTATTACAATCCTCTTGGAGGTGCTTTAGTGCAACATTCAAGGAAACAGTTTCAGGAGTCTTGTTTTTTATCCTTCCATCATTGTTGGCAAATAGTTTCTTCTTCTTCACCTGACCTATATTCACTCTTCCAAACCCCTGACTCATTTTTACCTCTGCAGATCACTTGTTGCTCCCAATCCCTTCTGTTTCTACAGCCAGATAAATGTGAATTACACTTGCTACTCAGTCCCCTCAAATGTCAAATTCTCTCTGGAGCTGCTGTCAAGGAGGAATTATCTTTGTGGTTAAATATAGACTCTGACCCTCTTTCCTCCACTCCTGCCCCCATCCCCTTGAGCCAGAATCAGCAGCAAGGGGAACAGAAGAGAGAGAATGTTTTGCTTCTTCAGATGGGAAGGTATTGATCAGGCAGAGAAGAGAAACAAAACAAAAAAACAAAAAACAGGAGAGAAAGCAAAAGCATTCAAGTCTCAGATGCATCCTGGCCTGGATACAAAAGGGCTGTTTTACTAGGCATGGATTTCACCTTCAGGTACAGAATGTGAGAGAGAAGATCTGAAACACCGAAGCAAGTGCAGAATACTTGGCATTTGCAACAGGGAATGTATTAGCTGTGATGATTGAAAATCGACCTAATGGTTTTCCAGGACAATTTTAATACAAGGGGAAAATGGTCTGGCCAGATTAAAAGTTAAGAGTCGCTCACCATGGATGGTTTGCTGAAGAAATGAGGCTGCCAAATGAAGAGAAGGGGGAGTGCATGGGAAAGGGTGACAGCTCCCTCCTCAGTGACTCAGAAAGCTTATTACATAGCCTGCAGACGTTTTCCATAGATTATTTTATTTCACCTTAGCACTAGCACTATAAGGAAGTATTATGGATCCTATTTTATAGTTAGGTAAATTGAGGCTTCAAGAGATTAGAGAATTTGCCCAATATCAATATATACACACATATGTGTATGATTGATCCGCATTATTTATGTTTTTTTTGTATTAATGAATTCATCTACTAGCTAAAATGTATTTGTACAACTCAATCCACTCTCATGGTCCTTTTTCAGTCATTCACAGACATGTGCAGAATGGGGAACTATTTGTCACCCGGCATGTGTGGTTTCAGCAAAGGTCCAGTGAACTGGTACTCTGCCTTGTTTTTTTGCTGTAAACGAGTCTTTCTAGCAGTCTATTTAGTCTCACGTGTTTTTACATTTTTGTGCTTTTTTTGGTGATTTTGTTGTTTAAAATGACCCCCCAAATACAGTGCTGAAGGGCTGGCTACTGTTCCTAAGCGCAAGAACACTGTTCTGAGCCTTATAGAGAAAACAGCTGTGTTAGATAAGCTTCATCCAGGCATAAGTTACAGCACTGTTGGCCAAGAGTTCAATGTTAATGAGCCAACAATATACAGTAAATAAGGTGTCTTTAAATAGAGACACACATAAAACAAGGCTATGTATTTATCTGTTGATGACAACATCACGACCAGAGGCTTGAAGGAACCCAGTCCTGTCCTTCTCTTAGGATCAATGGTTCAGTAGTCATTAATTCAAAGTTCCTGGTTATTTTATAGAACACAATTACTGTGAATAAAGAGAATCAACTGTATTTTTTTAAATCTCTGATACAACCATATGCATATACATAGACATTTATATACTAGTACGTACACACACATATATACATATTTAACCTCAGGGAGACTATTGGAACAGGAGACTTTTAAAAAATCACTAGAGATGGGAGGTGAGACCTCTAAGGAACCTGCTAAACTGCTTTCTAAGACAGGACAGTTTGGGCAAATGTCAGCCTTTGTTTGGATGGATGAGTGCCAAGTGTGGGGCCAGATTTGAACTGTGGCCTCTAGAGGTCATTTGTCCTTCCCTTGGTCAGCTTCTCCCTTAAGTATGGTTGAACATGTACTTTTAAAACATTAAACTGAAGAGGGGCTGAGTCATGAGTCTGTTGGTGGTACCCATATGTCTTCTGGATCCTGTTTCCCTGGCCATGGTTGGGAAGTCAGGTCCACACGCTCCAATGTCACACTCTTTTCCCTACATCTCCACCCACCTGCAGTGTCCAGGGATATTCTATTTCTTCAGTTCTAGAACTTTGGGGAATAAGAAAAAAGGCTATTATCCTTCTGTTTAGCACAATTCACTCTTCTACTCTCCTCCCACTTCCATCAATTTTTATCTTTTCCCCAGGTCATCCTAAAACAAAAACTAAAACACTCAGAAATCCCAATTTAAGAGCTGAAAAGTATCCTACACGTTGAATAGCATATGACCTCCTTAGCTGCTTTTATATATCTGATAATAAAGTATATAGTAGGCTCTCTGTACCCCTGGATTCAACCATGTGAGATTGAAAATATTCGGGAAAAAACAGCAATACAACAATAAAAAGTAATACAAATATAAAAGCCAATATAGTAGAACAACTATTTGTATAACGTTTACATTGCATCAGGTATTAGAAGTAATCCAGAGATGATTTAAAATATGGGAAAGGATACGTGTAGGTTACATGCAAATACGATTCTATTTTATGTAAGGAACTTGAGCATTATGGATTTTGGTGTCCTGAGGGTGGGGGGTTAGGGGGCGGTGTGGCTCCTGGGACCAATCCCTTCTAGAACTTTGGGAAATAAGAAGAAAGACCCTATCATCCTTGCAGATACCAAGGGGCAGCTGTATATTTTGTACTATCATTTCTCCTTTCCTGATTTCACCAGACTCGTCTCAGTTCTGGCTATTTCTCTTTGTCTTTTTCTTCTTTGCAATCTATTTCTATTTACTTTCTATTCACTCCTCAATTTAACAGGTTCTTCCACCCCAATCGTCTCATTCAAAATGGCAAAAATCAGTGGGCACCTTTTATTCTCATTTTATCCTGTAGCTCTTTACCTTTTGACACCATTGATTGTGTCCTCATTTTTTAGGTATTGTGGAATAATTAAATGAAAATTAAGATCATAGAATGTTAGGGCAGAAAGACCCCAGAGACAATCAGACCAGACTACTCAGTTTGGAGGGCAGAAGAAGAAAAAGAGTGACTTGCCAAAAATCGCAGCTCCAGCTGATGGAGTAGTTTCAGTACCGGCTCCCCTATAGCATCTGGTGTTTCAGTCTACAGTGCCTGGTATTCCAAACTGGTCTCCCATCCCCAAATTATACAGGTCTGACCCAGGCCAACTCTGTGACTGGCTGAGCTGGAGTACGTTCAAGGTGACAGATCTATCTCTTCTGTCACTTCACTCTCCGCTACCTCCCCAGGGCTTCCACCCCTCAGGCTCGCCTTTTGCTGATCATGACACCAGAGAATCAATACCAAGAGGAGAAGAAGATTGAAAGTGCCAGGCAGAGTCCTTGAAAATGCCATGCTGTGATGATAAAGGTAAACTGATCAGAACTTTACTGCCTAGAGCTAAGGACCTTTGGATGTGATAGAGTAAAACAGTTGCTAAGCTGCAAAGGGATGTGCATGTTGGGGTATCTTCTACTTAATTCTGTACAATATCATTTGTGCAGATTCCCTAGTCAATTTCCTATGTCTGCTTCTAATATATATCATGGATCTTTGCATTTGGGAAGGCCCGTTCTTTATACAGTGCAGGTACAAGGGAAGGACTTTCGGAAGAAAACAGTGAGGAACGGAGTGCCCAGTCAATGCAAGTAATCCCAAATATGGCTGCCTCTGTAGGGGCGGGGCATTCAATCCAGGGAAACCTCCCTCTCTCTATAACCAATAATCAAGGAGTTCTGGACTCCAGCTTCTACTTGCTGAGACTCCTCTTTGTCCTTGAGCTCTAGGGAGGATTCCTCAGACTGATGGAAAACTAAGGTGGAATCCATCACGTCGTGTACATTGCACCATAAGTTCTAATCCAGCATGATGAGCAGCCCAAAACTCTGACAGAGCACAGACACAAAGAACTTAAAAGATGTGCCTTTGTTTTTGCAAATTTGCAAAGTAGCCTCAAGATTTGGAAGGACCAAGCAAGGGAAAGGGTTATCCTTCTTTTTCTATCTAACCAATATTTTACTAATAGACTTTAAATATTGTAACAGCCTAATCCCTGTTGTCCTTAAGCATTTTCTTTTTTAAAATGTAATTCTTATAGGGCAACCAAGAACTAGATTATCTTTATTAAACTGAAGGAGATAATGTATTTGGAAAATACTTTGCAAATTGTAAAATGCTATATGAATGTTAGTCATTATTATTGTCATTTATTAACCAATGCTGATTCTCATTAGGAAGCATTTGGCAAGCCTATTTCCTACTTAGCCATCCTCAGCATCATGTACTGTTATTTTATGAGGTGGAGGAAGTTGGGAAGAGAAAGAAATCAGTAAACTTTCCATATGCCATATGCTTCTGGCAAAAAGAACCTCTATTTAAAGATACATTCATTCATTCAACAAATATTTATTGAATAACTATTATTATAAGGACAATACAGTGGCGAACTAAATAGCACCTGCCCTCAAAGACCTTAACATTATGTAGGAAGAAAGGCTTTTTTAAAAAATTAAAATTATCATGACAAATTGTGTTCAATACTGTGAATAAAAAGAACAGAGTGCAAAGAAAGAATATAATAGGAGGCTTTAATTAGACTGGAAGAGGGCTCAAAACTAATTCCAGTGCCTACCACTAGTGTGTATGCTAGGTATCTATTTATCAGATAAATGCATAAGTTGTAAATGAATTAATTAATGGACTCTCTACATATGTGATACTTGAGCTGAGAACTGAAAGACAAATAGGAATTAGCCAAGGAAAGCGTAGGACCTTTTAAGGACTGGAAAAGGCCAGGATTTTCTTTTGAAGGTTAAAAGTCCTCGAAAAATGTGGTAAGGGAGAAGGTGATATGATGACATGATGGACAGAGGCAGGCATGTGGTTGCCCTGCAGAGCATTGCAGGTCACAGGAAGGAGTTTGCTCTAGCTGGGATTGCTAGCCTCTGAAGCTTTAGCCCGGGAGTAACCCAATCTCATTTAATCTCTAAAAGGGTCACTTTTACTGCTTCTCGAAGAATGAAGTAGTAGGGACTCAGGATGGAAGTGGGAGACCATTCCGCTATAAGCTATTGTAGAAGTCCAGGTTAGTGCTAATAGTGCCTAGGCTCTGGTGGAGGCAGTGTGATTGGAAGTAAACAGACACATTCAAGAGATACTTGAACTAGAATTAAGAGGTTTTTCATGGTTTATTGGGAGGAGATGGAGATGTCAAAGATGACCTCAAGGTTTCTGGGTTGGGGACCTGAGTGGATGAACTTAGGAATGCTAAAAGAGTTTGGGGTGGATGGTGACAGTGATTTTAATTTGAGAAGAAAAAATATATTGTGGTGAGATAAGAACAGTGTATCAGGTCTGGGAAGGGTGAGATGGGTAAGACACAGCACTACAATACCAAACTCCTTTTTCTCTGTGATTGGTATTTATTAACACATGTCTTTCCAAAGCATCCTGCATGCAGCATGGTTCTGTCAACTGCAAATAAACAGTATGGCTTGACATGGAGCTCTTCTCCAGGATCAAGGAGGTTGGAAGGGAAGAAGCACCCTTTTCATTCACAGGGTTATAATTTCAAGATTTCCTAATAGGCCAGCAATGTCATATTAACTAAGCTATGGTCAGTTTGCTTACTTTCCATACCATCCCTGCAAGGAAGTCTCTTTTCATGACTTACTTTTTTCCAATAATGTTTTGGAGACCACCCTAATTATGTGATAACAATATTTTTTTAAGGTTGTGGTAAAACACACATAACATACAGTTTGCCCTCTTAATCATTTTCAATTGTACTCTTCAGTGGCATTCACATTATTGTACAACCCTCACCACCATCCATCTCCATAACTCTTTTCATCTTCCCAAACCAAAACACTATGCCCATTAAAAAAATAACACCCCTTTCCCCCTATCCACTATACTAGTCTTTTCCACTTACATTTAATTACCTTATAAATAAAGATCTTCGGCTTGGTGTTGTGGCTCATGCCTGTAATTCCAGCACGTTGGGAGGCCGAGGAGGGTGGATCACCTGAAGTCAAGAATTCAAGACCAGCCTGGCCAGCATGGTGAAATCCCACCTCTACTAATAATACAAAAATTAGCTGAACATGATGGCGCATGCCTATAATCTCAGCTACTCAGGAGACTGAGGCAGGAGAATCACTTGAATCCAGGAGGTGGAGGTTGCAGTGAGTCAAGATTGCACCATTGCATTCCAACCTGGGAAACAAGAGCAGAACAAAAGAAGAAAGAAAGGAAAGGAAAGGAAGGGAAGGGAAGGGAAGTGAAGGGAAGGGAAGGGAAAGAAAAGGAAGGGAAGAGAAAGGAAGGGAAGGGAAGGGAAGGGAAGGAGGAAGGAAGAAAGAAAGAAGAAAGAAAGAAAGAGAAAGAGAGAGAGAGAAAGAAGAAAGAAAGAAAGAAAGAAAGAAAGAAAGAAAGAAAGAAAGAAAGAAAGAAAGAAAGAAAGAAAGAAAGAAAGAAAGAAAGAAAGAAAGAAAGAAAGAAAGTTATTTTGCCTTGAGCTGAGGCAAATTAGGCAGCAGGCAGAGGAGAGAAGACCTGGCCAGACTCTGTCCTGAGGAGAGAGCACCAGCTTTCCCTGGGGACCTGTCATTGTGGAGCAAGTGGAACTGAGAGAAGCAGAACCCCACATGAACACTGAAACCTGGAGGGTCAGACACCGGCTTCTTGTACAGTTTTCTCTCACCACCAAGAGACTCTATTGTGACTTCCTGGCCAAAACGTTAATATTTCTGAGTGTTTTGTTTTAACAGCTTTATTGAGATATAATTCGCACAAAATACAATCACCAATTTAAGTTGCACAATTCAATGGTTTTGGTATATTACAGAATTTGCAGCTATAACCCCAATCAATTTTAGAACACTTTCATCACCCCCAAAACAACACTGTACCCACTAGCAGTGCACTCCCTATCCTCACTTCCACCAGAGCCACTCCCCAACCAGACTGAGGCAACCATTAATCTACTTTCTTTATGGATCTGCCTATTCTGGACAATTCATATAAATAGACTCACACTACATGTTGTCTTCTATGACAAAATGTTTTGATTTAACAGAGGAATGCATAGCCTTTTGCCAGGATGTCCCTTATTAAGCAGTGAAAAACAACAGCACTGACCCCAAATCACAGCCAGGTAAGCAGGGAGAATTGCAGTGTTAGAGAGACTGCCAGAAATCTCCCCTGGCCTCAGCCTCCCCCAGGGCAGGGGGTCAGGGTTTCAGAGCTCCCTGTGGCATCAGTTTCTAAAAGCATAAAGGCCTTTCTTTCTGGCCCTGGGGCATTCCCTAGGGCTCAGTGCCCCAGGTGATGGGAAAGCCTGGGGCCTACAAGCATGTTAGGTCACAATTCCCTGCCCTTGATAATAGAGAGAGATGGGTAAGGACTCAGGTTTAAACCAAGGAACAGGGTTTGAAGCAGGCCAGGAGATCAGGCAGCCTCCCAAAAGTCTTGTTTTTAGGGAAGTATTTCCCCTAAAAATATTCCCCTGCTGGCAAGATATCTGTTCTTCCAGATAGCAATTCCTTCCTTTGGGCAAATCATAAACTCTCTCTCCATGTGTTTAGTGCTTTAGTTTACCAAGCACCTCAGCACATATTGCCTTTGCAATATCTTTCATTCTATTAGTTTTGATAGAACACTATCCATCTGTTTCCTTGTAACAAGGTTGCTGAGGACCAGGCGCTTTGCCTCATTGGTGCTCCCAGACCACTTTATACTTACCTCTATTATAGCACTTATGGACTTTTATTATCACTATTTGTTTATACAATCTATTTGCCCCTTTAGACAATAAGCTGCTACAGAGCAGAGGCCTCCGGACCCAGCACACTACAGGACACATAGTGGGCAGGCAGTAAAGGATTCCAGTGCTCACAGAAACCCCATTTTGCAGGAAGAAGACAGGATGTATTAGTCCATTCTCACACTGCTAATAAAGACATACCTGTGACTGGCTAATTTATAAAGGAAAGAGGTTTAATTGACTCACAGATCAGCATGGTTGAGGAAGTCTCAGGAAACTTACAATCATGGTGGAAGGGGAAGCAAACATGTCCTTCTTCACATGGCAGCAGCAAGGAGAAATGCCAAGCAAAAGGGGGAAAAGTCCCTTACAAAACCATCAGATCACATGAGAACTCACTCACTATCATGAGAGCAGCATGGAGGTAACCACCCCCATGATTCAATTATCTTTCACCAGGTCCCTCCCATGACATGTGGGGGTTATGGGAACTACAGTTCAAGATGAGATTTGGGTGGGGACACAGTCAAACCATATAACAGGGCACAAAGATATAAAGCCATTTTCCAAGTAGATACTACTCAATGAGGAACTCTAATCCAAGTCTTGTAACTCCAGACTCAGGGCTCTTTTTTACTTTATACTGGTGTTTATTGACATCTGTATAAGTGGTTTGCAATTTCCAAAGGGAAAGTGACCTTCACAGTGGCCTTGTAAGGTAGAACAATATTTTTGAAAGTAACAAATAAGGAAATGGCCTCAGAGATGTTAGGCTACTTAAAAGGGAAACCTGCCTGAAACAAGGGTTTTGCAGAGTTGTATTTCAGTGCTAGCTTCGTCCCTTCTGGCTACTTGTTTAACTGTCTGAGCCTCAGTTACTTCATCTTTAAAATGGTAATTGTAAACCCTGCCTTGCGGATGTGTCTGAGGTTTATAGATAATGTAAAACACATTGCTTAGCTCATAGGAAACACTGAATGAAAGGTAACTATTATTATTGCCAATTTGAAGTTGGAAGCCAAAAGTCACATCTACATGTTCTAGTAAGGCGAAGCTCTCTGCTCTGGTAGTACTCTTCTTTACAGTATAAATACCACAGGAGGAATAACACTTAAAGAGGGAACATCAGAAGAGGATGTGTTAGAGAAGAGTATTGGGGAGATATTAAAAGACAAGAGAACAGTACTGAAACTTGGGGCTGGAGGTGGCAAAGAGAAACTTTATCTCCTTAACTATTGTTTCTCAATGGGTGGTCCTAGAGGGTGCAGGGAGTGGGAAGTAGGGCAGATGCTTTACTGTGCCACCCACCCACCCCTTTTAAATTCTCTAGTAGCGTAAAGCAGAAACAGGGGATGGGGAGCTCATGGTTCCTGCTGCCCCTGTAGTGCTCTTGTAGTATCTTACATTCCCTCTGTTCCTGCTCATTCATTCTCTTCCTTGGGAAAGAACATTCTGTGAGCTCACACCCTCCCTTGAAGTTGGGTAAGTGGGTTTCCAGATTGGTTATAAATCAGAGAAGCATGTGCATTTGTTTGCCTTTGATGTGTGAACACTTGTCTGCATATGTCTCCTTTTTGCAATGTTTGGAAAACGAGGGCCTGGAAGATGAAGTGTTACCTCTTGCCTTGGCCACACTTGGAATGAATAGCCTAGTCACTCTGCATTCATTTGGTGTTTATGGGAATATCATATGTAGTTCTGTCGACATTCCCTAACCATTATAATGCAGTTACCGTAGATAATGCTCTCCTAGTGCAATATGTTATCACCATTTTAACAACCTGACATACGATCGGCTCGTATTATCACTTAAATGAATCCATTAAGCAGCTAGAGGCTTCCAGGAGTCAGACGCCAGAGCATCAAATGGGCAAGTCTGTGCCACTTCCAAGGAGGCTGACCTCCTCAGCTAGAGGGAAGGCTCAGTTCTACCTGAGGGTCATCCAGCCAGCTCACCCAGGGACTTGTGAAACTGTTCTCTTCAGGGCCTAAGCTAGATCTTAGTCCTTGAACAAAGAGAGAAATTCTCACCTTATTACACCGTTCTTTAATATAGAAAAGAAATGTTGGTGCCTGTGAGCAAAGCAATGAGATGTAATCAAATTCACAATTTTGGCTACAGAGCTAAGTAGTTTAGGTCTGATGGAGGTAGCAAACCATATTGAGGCCTAAGACTGAAATTACCAGTTGCTTGTGTGGTTTGATCTGAGGGATAATAAGAGCGTCAACTAACATTTGTAAAATGCATGTGATTTACAAACTCTTGTTACATATACTATTTTATTTGATCCTCAAAAGTACCTGGTAAGGTAAATAGTATTTTTACCCCCATTTTGGAGATAAAGAAAGGAAGATTTTTATCAAATCAGCCTTATAGGATTGATAGGAGAAGTAAACAAAATAATGCATGTGAAATGCTTATCATTCAGTTAGCCCTCTCTCTATATGACTTTCCATTACATTAAGATATCCCTCCATGGGAAGGAGTGTCCGTCCCAAATTATCTCTCCTTCTACCTGGAACTTAATCTGTAAATCCCACCATCAACTCAGCAGACTGATTCTTATTAGATCCATGAAATGGGTACTTGTGTAAGTCCGACCCTCTGAGTTCGTGTTCATAAATTGATCAGAGATAGGAGGAACTAATTGGTTGGGTGTAAAAATAACTAGATCTAACTAAATAATTAAGTTTTATGATTAGTAGCATTTTACTTACCACACACACTCTCCAGTGAATTTCAGGAGAAATCTTCTCACACCAGAAGACAGTGGGAAGTACCAGCAGTCTGGGAGGTTTGGCTCAGGGGAGATTTTGAACTTTAAAATTAAACTATGGAAAGTTTGTCCTCAGTTGGGACGGTGTGGACTTTTAGAATCAGCTTCCAGGGGCCAGGAGATAAGACAGAGAGTGAGAATCTCATGGCTAAGAGGGAAAGCGACACCTGAGGATAGAGCGGTGGCTTAGAGTAGGTCACCCTGAGAGGGAACCACAGAACACAGAGGACACAGGGCCTCCTGTGGGAGAAGAAACTTGCTCCCTGTAAGGGGCAAAGTCATTCCAACACCAGCTGGGGCTTCAGTCCTCTTCAGAGCTTTGGATAATTTCACCCTGAGTCCTCCAGGTCAGAGGTCGAATTCCTCATGGCTCTCTCTGTGTTCTGGGATGTTATTTTTAACATTGTCTCTTGCTTGGAGCTCAATGTCACCTTCTTTTCTTTCTTGCTTTCATTGAAGATCTGTGGGACCACACTGTGGGCGGCCTGGGGTCACAGTTCACAGTGGGTCTCCTGCTACTTCCTCTACCTCCGCTCTTTCCCGCACTGCTGGCCCTTGCCTGCTCTTTGCCCTACCCTCTTCAGAAACCTTTAGAGTCAATATGTCCCCCCAGTGACACAGGGGCCCGTCTGTTCCCCTCCCGGGAGCAGCCCTGTCAGGTTACCCTGCCTGTTGTATTCCCCAAACTGTTCCCAACCTTTGCCACCCCTGTCTTGGGAATTCCTGTGGATTTAATTCCTCCATCTCATTTCAACCATTCTTATGTGCATTTTAATTTTCCTTCTGTATCTCCATATTTCCTACAAGGCCAGAGGGGAGAAAAGAGGACAACCAAAGGAAGTTAAAGGGCACTGTAGCAAACTATATCTACTTTACAATTGTGTCTTGACACTAATAAGCTGCAAATGGCATTCGCCTGCTGGCAAATAACTTGGGAGAGCTAGAGTAGAGATGAGATGCCATCGACCTAACTTCTAGCAGGACCGATATGCAAAATACGTAGGAAACTGCATGGCAGAAAGTACTTTACCAGCCACAGAATCCTGGAGGTTGTGGGGTGCCAGCTTCTCTCTCCAGATGCTTCCATCCTATGTTCTTTGATAGTTTGTCTGAACAAAGAAGTACAAAGGGCCATGACCTAGGGAAAACAAACTCAGTGCTTAGCCCTGTATTTGGTGGAGATGGGAGGCACTTTGGTGAGTTCCAGACAAAGACGGACCTTCCGTGAAAGGGAATCATCCGTTGCCCACTGGAGCAGGTTTGTCATAAAAAGCCTGACATGGATTTTACCCCCTCTGTGGTTAATGGGGTAAAAGAGGGCACTTCCTCCGTTCTGCAGCCTGTACCATCACATAAATTGAAACAGACAGAATTACCATTGATACAAATTAAAAACAAATAAAAAGGGTACACAGAGCTGATTCTGAGAGTTCAAACTCCATTACCAGCTGATTTACTGAGCAGTGACCTGTGATTGTTGCGGGAGAGGGGAGGAGTGAGGAGTCTCGGTGAATCCCATCAACCCCATTGCCGTGTGGCACACCAGTCAATAAGCTATTTAATTTAATGGGAAACGGTATTGACGAGCCAGAGAATGCAACTCACAAAAGCTGCAGCTGCAAGGAGCAGATAAAGTCTTCAACTCGGTCTCACTCTCGGGGTATCCACCCCTCAGCATCTCCTCTATCAGAATCAGGGAAGGGATCCATGGTATTTGGGGCATCTTGGGGTCCCAGTGGGACAGTGCTTAGGAAGGATTACCATCACCAAAAAATGGAATCAGCAAAAGGTAGACTGGAGGGGAGATTGGCAAGAAAATGGGAAACCGATTTTCTAACCCAAGGACAATGCTATAAATAACCTTTCAGAGTGAAGGTGGCCAGAAAGGGGGAGGCCAGTAATCCCAGAAGGAATCCCATCAGCTGCATCCCTAGCAGAGAAATGAGCTCATCTGTTTGTTTTACTCCTTTTTATGGGGTCAGATCAGGACTGCAATGCTCCTAGGACCAAAAGAACTCTTTGCCCACCACAAAATTGAAGCTGAGAAAGTTGAGGTCATCTGCTGAACCACTGGAGCTGCAACGGGGAAGGCAGGGGGGACTTTTAGAAATGAATCAGATGTGTAGAAAATCAGAGTTGGAAAGGGCTTAGGAAATAATCTAGTTCAATGTCTTTCCCACCCCCAAACACATTGAGAAAGTGAGAACTAGAGAGAAACAATTAATATGAAGTTGCAATACAAATGTGAGAGAGCCAGATCATTGCACTCCACGTCCAACATGGTTCCCACTGCTGGTAAGAGTGTAACAGATACAAATGAATGTATAAGATCTGGACCATTCCTCACTTCAGCACACTCAGTGAGATCTGGGCCCTAAACACAAAGATCTGAGTTTGAGGGAATAAACATTAAAAAGCTAGTCAGTAAAGTTGTCTCATAAACTATTAATTATGTACTTAACAAGCAGGTACAGAGTGTTTGTGTGTTAGATATTGCTTCTAAGTGTTTTATAAACATCAGTTCCTTTAATCTTCAAAACATCCCTGTAATATAGTATTACCTTTATCCTCATTTTTACAGATGAGGAAATTGAGGTATGGAGAAGTAAAGTACCTGTTCCAAGGCTCACCCAGCTAGGAAATGGAAGAGCAGGGATTTGAAGGTAGGCAGTCTGACTCTAGAGTCCATATAATACATCATTAACCTCCAATAAGAGTAATACCGGCTACCACTCGTGAGAGCTTACCAAGTGCCAGGTATGGTGGGAAGCTTGTATTTTGTTAAAGTCAAAACAATTCCTGAGAGAGATGTTATTTCTACTTGACAAATGAGGAAACTGAGGGTCAGAAAGGTGAGACTTTAAGTCTCACAGCTAATAAAGTGTCAGAGCCAACATTTGAACCCAGGCCTGTTTGACTCCAAAGCCCATGCTCTAAATTACTTTCTGAGGGTGCCCTCTGCACCCTCAACAGAAGAACCAGGTTCTAACCTCAGATTTCACACTGATCTATTGTACAACTCAATATCAACTTCTCATTGCTGAGTAAATTATTTAGCGTCTAGGTGATTCAATGTCTTCATCTGTTAAATCGAAGTGACCTCCATTGTTGTGAGGATGAAATGGTATAAATTCATTCATTTATCAATAAATATGTATTAAGCAACTACTGTGTTCCAGGTACTATTCTAGGCATTGGGGATATAGCAGCAGAGCTTGTTTCATGCATAAATGCTTCATGGGTTTATGACCTGTGCAGTTGCACAGGGCCCCACATTCTAAAGGGCTTCACGTGGGAGTTTAATGCTCTGAGACTGCCATCTTGAAACTCCCAATGACTGTATCTTTGAATTTGAATTTTTTTTTTAAGTGAAGTCTGATAGAGCAGTGGAACAGGCCCGGGTGCTTAGAGCTTCAGCCTACATATGGTCTTGCCTCCCTTAAATAGGTGATATCTCTCTGGCCTTCCCCTCTCTGCTCCCAAATATAACCAGTGCCACCTTCTGCCTCCAACAGGAGTCTAGATACAGACACGGAGTGGGTCAGGTGCACATGTCCAGCAGCACCTTGGGACAGAGCATGACAGTGGCCATTCCTGCTCTGCGCTGGTAGTGCCACAACACATTTGGCAGATGACTTGACAAGCAGCCTCTCGCTCACTCCAGTCCAGGTAACTAGTTCATCCTGGCACAAAGGGTTGCAGCACACTTGGAAGGTGCCCATCTGCCATGGCTCTGACCCCTTGGAAGAAATAGCATATCAGTCTTACAGCTGGAACTTGGCAGCCCATGGGGCTTGAGTGCCCTGAGACACATGGGGCACACTCAGTGCCTGAGAAGGCCTGCATTGGCCTGGCAAATATGCCTGTGCCTGATGGAGTCAACATTAAACAGCAAATAAAACCACTACAGCAGGCCAAGAGAGAGAAACTGGAAAAATGGAAAAAGCTTTATATATTAGTATCTTGACTGGAACTGTTTTCAGGCTTTTTCATTTTGCACTGGGCCCCTGTATTAACTTGCTAGGGCTACCATAAGAAAATGGTACAAGTTTCAATGACAGAAATGTATTGATCACAGTTCTGGAGGCTGGAAGTCCAAGATCAAGGTGTTGGCAGGATTGTCTCTCTGAGGCCTCCCTCCTTGGCTTGCAGGCAGCCACCTTCTCTCTGTGTCCTCACATGGTGCTTTCTCTGTGCAGGTGCTCAACCCTGCTGTGTCCTTTCATGTCTAAATTCCACTTTTAAGGATATCAGTCATATTGGACTAGGTCCCACCCTCATGGCCTCATTTTAATGTAATAACATCTTTGGAAACTCTATTTTCAAATACAGTCACATTCTGAGGTACTTAGGGATTAAGATTTCAATACATGAATTGGGGAAACACAATTTGGCCCACTTGTGCCCCTCAAATTGTGTAGTTGGCATTGTATAGAGGTGGGAAATGGGAAATGATTCTTTTTTTTTCTTTTTTTTTTTTTGAGATGGAGTCTCACTTCGTTGCCAGGCGGAGTGCAATGGCACAATCTGCTCACTGCAACCTCTGCTCCTGGGTTCAATCGATTCTCCTGCCTCAGTCTCCCAAGTAGCTGGGATTACAGTCACGTGCCACCATGCCTGGCTAATTTTTGCATTTTCAGTAGAGATGGGGTTTCACCATATTGGTCAGGCTAGTCTTGAACTCCTGACCTCGTGATCCACCCACCTCGGCCTCCCAAAGTGCTGGGATTACAGGTGTGAGCCCCATACCTAGCCATGATTCTATTTTTATAGAGCTAATTTTTCTGAGTGAGGAGGTACGTAACTAAAAAGTAAATAACACAGAGTACAAGGAATGGTGGGGGAGTGCTGGGGATGCATTTGCTGGGTTATATAAGATGACCAGGTGAAGCATCTCTGAGAAGCAACACTAAATCAGAGACCCAAAGAAAATCAGGAAATGAGCCGGAGGTATATCTGCATGGGAAAAAGATAAAGGTATTAGACTGGTGCCTGCAACACAGTGAGTCTGATAGATATATTTGCCAGCAGCAACAGCAGCATCACTTTTCCTCTGACTTTCCTAAGCCTGTTCTACTGCAAGTCGTAGAGATCTACCTGTGCTCTTCAGGTCTTGAGCAGTTCTGACCAAGACCAACCAAGTTCAAGGATTCTTTGTGCTGCCAGCAAGTAAAGCCTGGATTAATCCCTTTGCTGTGAGCTCAGTATATAGTAGGCTGAGAGTGACTATGCCCTCAGTACCAGCTGTGCCACAGGCAGCAGATCCCCTTACTGAATCCATTCTATATATGTGACGAAGCTGCAAGAACCCCAGGTTCCTCCCTGACATTCCATTTCCCGAGCATAACTGGCGTTCAGTCCTCTACCCTGGGCTCTTTGCCTAGGGCCTAGCTCTGGTCAGTCCTTCCAATACCCCTGAAGTTCTTTTCTCCAGAGCAGTGGTTCTCAATTGGGGAGTAATTTCCTCCTCCTCCCTCTGCACCCCAGGAAACATTTGGCAGTGTCTGGAGACATTTTTTGGTTGTTATCACTGGAGGGAGGTGCTACTGGCATCTCGTGGGTAGAGGCCAAGGGTGCTGAATCTTATAATGCAGAGGAGAGCTCCCCAACTAAGAACTAACCAGTCCAAAATGACCATAGTGCTGAGGTTGAGAAAGCCTGCTCTAGAGGGCAAGTAATTCAGAATGAAAATAATGCACCAAACGCCAAACACAAGCAGAATCAGGGAAACAGTAAGGAATGTGCAGCATATGGCAAAGTGTCTCCTTAGGGCAGGATCTCTCGGCTTAACTTATTACTCCAATTCCTTTCCCCATGACCCTGGACAGTGCCTGGAGGGCTCCTGCTAACCCAGACCGGGGGTATTGCTACATGCCTGCAGTCCTACTGTCCTGCAGACCTGTTTCACTGGAAAGATCATCATGACTCCAAATAGGCTTGAATTCATAGACCCCTTTGGAGACTGAAATTTTGCAAAACACACTTTTTTCCCATGGAGGCAGACTGATAACTGGCAATGGCTATGTGAGATCAGGCTCAGCCCTAGCTCCCTATATCTCCCTGGATGGTTTACTGCTGAGTCCCCACTAGGGATAACATGGCATTACTACCAAGAGGGTCAGCCGTGTCTTTCCACACCACAGTCGTATTGGAGTTTCATCTCAGAAAGAGTGTAAGGCCTGACTTGATGTAGCAATTGTTATGATTCTGTGGCACAGAATCTACACTCACAACAATGTCTGTTACATAAACTTCCCTTCCACTCCCCGAATGCTGAAGAATCTTCCCACGAGGACCTTAGGCTATTCTTTAAGTTAAATCAACCTTCTTTCTTCCACAGGAAGCATCTGTCCCTACCCAGCCTTTGAACAGTGGCCCTATTTGAGTTGAGGGTTGAGGATGGGGTGATGGAACATTTCCCAATTCCTAGGTCAGGGGGTAAAGGCACAGGGACTAACCTGTCTCATTAGTGTCTGAGAGCTTTTGTGGTTTCCCCAAGGCGTGTTCCAGGAACCTGAACACTCCCTTCAGGCAAATTTCTATGGCAACAGACAGAGTCCCAAGATGAAAGTTGTGTTCTGAATGTTACTATCAGGAAGCATCACGTAGGGTCTTAAAGATGTGGGGCAGGAGAGGATACTGGAATAGGGGAATGTGTGGTGAGTCTGAAGCGAAGTTATGTATACAGCCTATGGAGTTCCTCCCAAAAGGATAGAGGTAAACGAGAGGGAGAGAGTGCAGCAACTGCTAAATATAAAGTTAGAAGAGGAAGAGAGGAGGAGGCGGCAGCAGAGGATGCTTTGGTGTTTTGGGTGTGGGATGCTCCCCACTCTTTTCTGCATTTCTCTTCTCACCCTCACCCAGAAATGGATTGTTGCTTCTCAGAAAAGGTAAAGAATTGGCTTGAATTTAATCATGATAGCAAAGAAAGGGGGAAGGAAAGATTATATAACATTCTTCCAATTTTGAAAAGCCTGGTGCCATGGGACAAAACACTGGACTTATTATAGAATCCAGAGGTGCAGATCCAAGCTCCATCACTGTGGTTTTTGGCCACCTGATCCTGGCCAATGAGGCAACCCTGTAAACTGTGTTTTTTCCATAATAAAAACAATAACAAGTCCGCTTCCACCAGAGCCCATTTTAAGAATCAAATGAGATAATAACTGTGAATATCTTTTGTAAATGATAAAACATTAAACTAGCATTTTCCATAATGTTCTCTGTAGAACATTAATTCCATGGGATATTAGTAAGATCCTCAAGTCAAAAAAACAACAATAAAGTTAAAAGGTTGTTGTTGTTAATTGTAGGATTTGTGAATATCTTTCCAGTACTAAATGGACTGTGGAATCTTTTATTGCAGAGTATCTTGCATGACTAAAATGCTCAGAGCACACTTTGGGAAAGATTTCCCTATAGAAATATAAGAAATTATGCACACTATTCTTAGCTGGTGCATGAATGGTAGTAATGCGCAGAAGAGAGAAAACGTCAAGGGAATGGGGACCTAGAACACAGTGCTCCTCAGGGGAGTCTACGCATATCAAAATGGGAGAATCCTCACTTTTTAGAAAGTGGACAGAATTGTGCCTGCCCCCCCTCCTAAAGATATATTGAAACCCCAACTCCCCATTCCTCAGAATGTGACTTAATTTGGAAATAGGGGTCTTTACAGAGGTAATCAAGTTAAAATGAGGTCATTAGGGTGGACCCTAATTCAACATAACTGATATTTTTCCAAAAAGGGGAAATTTCACCATAGAGACAGGAAAACACCACGTGAAGACAAAGGCAGAGATTCCAGTGATGTATAAGCCAAAGATTGCCAGCAACCACCAGGAGCCAGGAGAGAGCCTGGAACAGATTCTCCCTCACAGCACCCAGAAGGGAGCAATCCTGCCGACACCTTGATTTTGGACTTCCAGCCTCCAGAACGGCGAGACAATGGATTTCAGTGTTAAAGCCATCCAGGTTGTGGTACTTCATTACAGCAGGCAGCCATGGGAAACTAATATACCACACCTCCTGTGAAGAACCGGGCAGCATCAGGTTTTGCAAGGGCCTGGCATGTAGCTGAAACTGAGCACACAGCTGATGCCAGAGCTGGGCACTGTTTCATAAGGTCATAACACAGGTTGATGAGATTCCTGATGCTTTTATTTTTCCTCCTGAGCTCGAAGCAAACCATGTTTGAAAAACTGAGTAACTCTAAAGATGAGCTGCCTTCACTGGGGAAATCCTTCTTCTTATTCAGAGAAGGACAACGGGATGGCATATATTTGCAATAGCTGAGATGCTCAGTTCTCTTCAACAAATATACACACCCAAGATATGGGACAAGTATATTATCAGCAGGAACACTATTGGGTCTAGGCTTAAAGTGTGATTATGGTGTCCAGCACCTGGCACAGAAGAGGTGTCTGACAGGGAAAAGGACAACATAGAGGTTGGGTCTGGGTGGGTTTTCATAGGATTCCAGATCCAACTCCATTTAATTTTAACCAATCATCTTCCAAGAATTATAAGAGTTATCCTAAGTGCTGTTTGACACAGCATTTTAAAGAAACTGCTTTTATTTTAAGATAACCAATGCTAAGAAATATTTAAATAACATATTGATATTTTTCTTTATGACTTCTGACAGGGTCAATATTCATCCTATAATGGGGCATGTTTTCAGTGTCCAGCAGAGTGGATTCAACATCCTAAAGTTGCATTTCCTGACTTTTTATTTCAGAGAGTATCATTAGCACGCTGTTATTTTCTCCCAAATTCTGATACATTATGATGAGCAAAGTCACTTTTTTTCATAAACTCTGACAAATGGAAAAATAATGTAGGCAGAATAAAAGCTTCTGTTTTGCCCTGACTTCCAGGAAACTCCAAGCTAAATTAAATGTTCGATCTCAATAATTATTAGAATTTTTGCTTCCTCTACCTTTTATTTGAATTTGGTTTTCTATTTCTATTTTTAAAGACTTATTTTATCATTAGCTTTCTGAAGCATAGTTTATATCTATTTCCTGGCTCCAGAGTCAAAATATTCAGCTGTCTACCATGTATCTCTGCCTGGATATCCCACAAGAACTCAAGTTCAAGACCATATCAAAATTATGCTTTTACTTTTGTTTTTAAGCAGACACATCATCCTGCATCTCTGTCTGGATGAACATCGCCACCACTCACTCAGTTTCCCAAGCCACGTATTTGGGAGAACTTTAGACACTTCCTTCTCTTTCACCACCCACACTCAATCCACTATCATTCTGTTTAACTTGAATTTACTATTTCTCTAATCAGTTTCCCACTGTCCATGTGCAGGTCCTGCTGGATTACTGCAGCTTCTCCTAATAAGCTCCTCTTTCTCCAAACTATTTTTATTAATTAACCCAATAATGTCACTCGCTATTTAAAATATTTTACAGGTTTGTTCTGATGGTGAGGATGCATTTAGGCCCCCTTAGCATGACACACATCCTCACCTCCATAGGTTTATTTTTCAGTTTGCTTTAGATTATAATTTGTGTTCCAGACATTGTGAATTACCTTTCATTTCACAATGGGAATCGATCTTAAATATATACAATCTCTGAGCCCCCTTCTTCTGGGTCAGTAGTCCTACTGTTATATTTCTCAACAACTCTGACTCAGCCAGAAATAACCATTGTCTTCTCAAAATAGAGTGCTAGAGGAATAATACACTGCAGGCCTTTGAATTTGCTGTTTTCTTTTCATTGAATGGCATTTTCAAACCAAATTTACCTGTATCGTTCCTCATCATTCTTTGAGACTCCGTTCAAACATCACTGCTTCCTCTGGACTGGTTCTGTTTCTTATCTCTCCTTAAGACTTATGTAACTGCCTTGCATGTGAGCTTCCAGTGTATCTTACACATAGTTCTGCCGAATCTTATCACTCCATGTTGTAATTGTATGTTACCTTGTCTGTATCCACCATGACTATCATCGCTAATTTTTAAATTTCTTAAAAGTAAGAACTGTTTTGCTCCATTTCATCATCAGAATCTAGAACAGTGACTATAGCACAAGTGAACTCAATGAAAGTTTGTCTGGGAATGAACAAATTAGAGCCTTCCTGAAAATCTGAGTTATAATAGGTGACTAAAAAATAACAGCTTTAAAATATAAGGCCATACCAATTATAGCAGGTCACTGTTACTACTAATATAATTTTTTGTTAAGTAGTTTGTGTCTATGAATAGGCATGCAATCAATGCTATGATGTTCCTTCTGTGAATTGCATGTAATTAACTCAACTTTGCTTTTAGACTTACTATATGGCAAAGCCTTAGAGGTACTCAATTGTGGGCTACGAAGATGTGGTCTTGCCTCAGAAGGTTATACTGTATATGGATACAAGAGAAGACTCTATTTTATAGATAGGAAAACCCAGAGAATAAGTAACTTTCAGCAGGTCACTCACAGAATAAGTGATAGGTTAGAGATTCAACTTTGAGCCCTCTAGTTCCAGATTCACACTACTTTTCATTTCTACCAACTGTGAGATATTAAAGGGAAATCTCACAATAACATCCACTTTAGCTTAGCATTTTATTATATGAAAGCAACAGGAGGTTAGAGAAGTAGATGGAAAAGATATCATGTGAGAGCTAGGATTGGAGTTAGCCTGAAAGAATTGGCTGTGCATAAATAAAAAGGCATTCCAGCAGAGGAAAAGAGCATAAACTAAGATTCATCTTAGACAAGTCATGGAAACATAAAAAGGTAGGAGGAAGAAAAATATTAATTATTCAGAGACAATAATTGTTAAAATAATCTTACTCTATTTTCTTCCAAAGTTTTTTTCTTCTGGATGCATTATTTGTTTTTCAAAATTGAGATCATGTTGCATGTCAAGTTTTGAGCCCTACTTTTTAAAAAAACTTGTGTGCTAACATAAGCGTTTTCTTCTTAATATAAACTATTTGTAAACATTATTTTTAATGGTCCCATGATCATTAAACAGATGCACGCTAGTTTAGTTAAACATTTCCCTATTGTCAAACACTTGAAGTTGTACACACTTTTTTTTGGTTTTTTTTTTTTTTTTGGATTAGAAATAATGCTGTAAGAACTTCTTTGTCCATAAACCTTTTTTTAAATTTATTCTTAATTCCTTCGGATAAAATTACAAAAGTGCAATTTCTAGGTCTAAAGATATTAATTTACTTTTACTTTTTCCCCCCAGATAATTAAACTAATACTCCCTGGAACTAGGACATAGTGGTAACTAAGTTAAAGTCCCTGGCCTCAGGAGTTTACTTTCTACAGTAAATATAAATAAATAAGCATAGATAAATAAACAAAATACAACAGGGAAAATGCTGTCATTGAAAGGCGTTTAAACAAAATCTGTGGGACCACAACAAAGAAAATGGCTGCCTCTGTGAGAGGTAAGAAAATGCCACAGAGGATGTGACTTCTGAAATATGTTTCTGTTAGTTTAGTTTTTCTCTGACACTGTCATCTGAAGAGACGGCTGTTATTTCTGATTGTGTCACAGCTGTTGAGATATTTAAAGGTAGTGCTACCAACCCAGAAGAATATTAGAGATGATATGTTTTAAAGATGCATTTGCGTGCACTATTGGCTAAATTGGATAATCATTAATTCAAGTTAATAAATACAAAGGAATGAGTTACATAACCCCAGTTTGAGGAAGCTTAGTTATTTGCTGACATTTTTCAACTTTGTACCACTTTGAAGCCATTTGTTTCTATTTTGAAAGATTCCAGCAGCAGCAACTTGTCATAAACCATGACGAAAAGAATGGGAAAACCCCCAGGCTTTCAAAGATTCTCTCCTTCATATCCACCAGTATTAGTTTAATTAGGGAGTATCAGTTTAATTAGGGAGTATTAGTTTAATACTAATTAAAGGCCAGAGGTGTCTAGACTTTCTCAGTTTATGGCACCCGTAGTGTCTCCATAATTGATTTCACGGTGTCTCTAAGCCAATGGAAATACCTAATTGTTCCATTTGTCACGTAGTTAGGGTAAATACACAAGTATTTATATCCTAAGAGCATAGTAGCCACTTAAAAACTCATGTATATTAGTTGAAAGAAAAAATTGTATTTTATTCTCAACCGTCATTATGTAGGAATGGGATGTGTGTGCCTGTACAGAGCTTTTCAAACCTTGGAATATAATTGAACACTGTCATCCTTATTTCTTGCTCCACACTGATATCCATGCAATACATGCTTTTTGTTATGGTAACTACCAAAAGCACTGCTTTACAGAGACGTGAGGGTGCGTTTCTGGTGGGAATGTAGAATGGTGCAGCTGCTGTGGAAAACAGTATGGCAATCAAAATAATTAAACATAGAATTGCCATATGATCCAGCAATTCCACTTCCGGAGATATACCCAAAAGAATTGAAAGTAAGACAAATATTTGTACATTCATGTTCATAGCAGCATTATTCACAATAACCAAAGGGTGGAAGCACTCCACATATCCATCAATAGCTGAATGAAATGGCTGGGCATGGTGGCTCATGCCTGTAACTTTGGGAGGCCAAGGCAGGTGGATCACCTGAGGTCAGGAGTTTGAGACCAGCCTGACCAACATGGTGAAACCCTGTCTCTACTAAAAATAGAAAAATTAGCCTGGCCTGGTGGCAGACCCCTGTAATCCCAGCTACTTGGGAGGCTGAGACAGGAGAATCACTGGAATCTGGGAGGCCAAGGTTGTAGTGAGCCAAGATAGCACCATTGCACTCCAGCCTGAGTGACAAGAGTGAAACTGTGCCAAAAAAAAAAAAAAAAAAAAAAAGGTTAATGAATAAACAAAATGTGGTATGTCCATATAATGGCATATTATTCTGCCACAAAAAGCAATAAAGTACCAATACATGCTACAACATGGATGAACCTTGAAAATGCTATGCTAAGTAAATAAGTCAGATGCATAAGGGCAAATACTATATAATTTCACTTACATAAGGTACCTAAAATAGTCAAATTCACAGAGACAGAAAGCAGAATAATGGTTACCAGGGGCTGGGGGAAGGGAGAATGGGGAGTTATTGTTTAATAGATACAGAGTTTCAATTTGCAATGATGAAAAAGTTCTCCAGATGGGTGGAGGGGATGGCTGCACAAAAAAATATAAATACACTTAATGCCACTGACCTGAATACTTAAAAATGATTAGAAGGAAAAGAAGTCATTATATGAAAAATACACTTGCACACACACTTATAGCAGCACAGTTCGCAATTGCAAAAATATGGAACCATATATATACAATGGAATACTACTCAGGCACTAAAAGGAATGAATTAATGGCATTCACAGCAACCTGGATGTGATTGGAAATCATTATTCTAAGTGAAGTAACTCAGGAATGGAAAAGCAAACATTGTGTTCTCACTCATAAGTGGGATCTAAGCTACGAGGATGCAAAGACATAAGAATGACACAATGGACTCTGGGGACTTAGAGGGAAAAGGTAGGAAGAGGGTGAGGGATAAAAGGCTACAAATTGGGTTCAGCGTATGCTTCCCAGGTGATGATTGCAACAAAATCTCACAAATCACCACTAAAGAACTTACTCATGTAAACAAATGCCACCTGTTTCCCCAAAACCTATGGAAATTTTAAAAAATGGTTAAAAGTAAATTTTATGTATATTTTACCCCAAGGGAAAGAAGATATGATGACATCGAAGGGCACGTGGTGCTGTCTCTGTTGTTGAAGGCTGAGCTGCCTGGAGCTAGCAGTTTGCATGGGGTCTGACAGATGTCGAGTATCACTATAGTTCCCTCAGTAATTTACAATATCCAGTGGCACACCTGTGAGTTTGCTGCAGTGCCCCGGAGTACCTTAGCACACTTTTTGGGAGCCAGAGCTCAAAGCCATGCCCTCTACCTTAGAGCTTCTTCCTTACCCCACTAAATCATTACAGACAAAAGAGCTTGGAAGGAGCCTGCACCGCTTAGCCATGCTGCTGACTAACTCTGCGACCCGGGAAACTAACCTGGCCCCTCCCCAGCTCAGCACCCTCTTACAACGAAGATAATATATCCCACACCTCTTTGCAAACCCTGAAGTACCAAAGAAGAGTTACTGTTATGTTCTATATGTCGCTCAGAGGACTACGAGGAAGCAGAGGTTTTCCACAGGTCTTAGGTGAAAATCCTCAAAATGGTAAGTAGACCCCACCCGCCTCCCCAGCCTCGTGCATCGTCCGTGTCACCCTCATCTGCTCCACTCCAGCCACTCCAATCATCTTCCACTTCCCTCTGCTTCTAGTCCTTCCTGTCTTCTCCCTCCAGAGCCTTTCCCCATGCTATACCTTCTACCTAGAAAACTTTTCCCCACCCCACCCTCTTTACCTAAGGAATTCCTGCTTCTCCTTCAATCCCCATTAAATGTCACTGCACCCAACTGTGAAACCTTCTCTGATGTTCCAGACTAGCCGACTGGGTAGTTCACTTTTTTGTGGCCATTGTTTCATTTGTCTTCCTTTCTAGTCTATAAGCTCCTTGAGGGCAGGCACTACATGTCCTTTCTACCATGCATCCCATCCCCAGTGCCTGATGCAGTTCCTGGAACATAAGAGCTGCTCAGAAAATATTAGGTGATCCTCATTCACAGGAAATGTTAGAATTTGCACAGGAGAAGCTGACATAAAGAAGAGCCGGATGGAGTGCACTATGATGAGCTAATTTCTCCCTCATTCATCTCAATGCCTTGTCATCTCTTTTCTTTCTTCTTTCTTAATTCTTAGTATCTCCTCCTCTCTCCTTGTGGTACTCACCACCCTCATACTAGGGACTGATAAGAAAGTGCGGTTCTGTTCTGATGATCCTGAAGAGGCAGAAGAGGCTTCTTCTTTATTTTCTTAGGGTCAAAAGGATGAGAATTTATATATTTGAAAAATATATTTGGACACACAAAAAATTCAGCCCTGTCTCTGCTCTCTCTCCAAAGCATGAAAAAGCTTTTGGCTTTTCTCTGTGTTAATCTCCACACAAAATCTTTGGCAGCAGTACTGGGTTCTCCTTCTCTTAAGCTCCACTGATATCAGGAACTACCTAGGCAAAATTCTTCCCTTATTATTGAGAGCCTACTATGTGCAAGGATTGGGCAAATCACTTTACTCACATGAAGACTACCTCTGCATAAGGCCCTGCAACAGATGTATCATTATCCCTCTTTTACTCATAGAGAAATTGACTCTCAGGAATAGTTAAATGATGCTCCTAAAGCTGCACAGCAAATTTTGTCCTCAGTGTAGCAGGACATCCTTTTATCTCCCCCTTCCTCCTTGCCCCCATCTCATGCTTATCCCATTTCAGCTTTTAGAAAAAAAAAAAAAAAACAAACACATACACACACATTTCAAGTATTTTCCCTAAGGAACCCAACTCATTTTCTTGGGCACTGGGCTTATGTAGAGCTGAATGCCTATGATTTTGTCTGCCACTTAACTGAGATTAGCTGGAAGCAATCTGCTTAAAGTTTAAGCATCAACTTATCACTTTCTTAACTGTGCATTCATTTTCAAGGGGATGGTTAACTTTAATGGGAATGGGGGATTGAATCATGTGGCAACAGGTTCTGTGACATGTGGGAGCCAGAAGGGAAGTGAGAGACCTTCCCCATCAGATGTTGTATGAAGGGCAATTTCCTGCAGGGTACAGGCAGGAAGATACCCACTCTGTCACCCTGTCATTGGCATCAAACATTCACTCTATTCACAAGGCAGGACAGTGCCTGAAAACAATGAAGTAAGGGAGGAAACAAGGTCAAAATTTCTCAAAGCCAACAGAGACACAGAGGATGCACAGACTCTCAGAATTTGCTTGCTGGAAGGAATCTTCACAGTCATTCGGTCCCATCACTTCACTCTACAGAAGAGAAAACAGAGGTCAGGTGTGGTGGCTCATGCCTGTAATCCGAGGACTTCAGGAGGCCAAGGTGGGTAGATCACCTGAGGTCAGGAGTTTGAGACTAGCTTGGCCAATATGGCGAAACCCCATCTCTACCAAAAATACAAAAATTAGCTAGGCGTGGTAGTGTACACCTGTAATCCAAGCTCCTTGGGAGACTGAAGCAGGAGAATCACTTGAACCTGGGAGGCAGAAGTTGCAGTGAGCCGAGATCATGCCACTGCATACCAGCCTGGGCAACAGAATGAGACTCCACCTCAAAAAAAAAAAAAAAAAAAAAAAAAAAAAGAGAAAACTGAGGCCCAGAGAAGGATGGTAACCTGTCCTACAACATGCAGCAAGTCAGAGCTGGACTAAAATAGAGAAGATTTGTTTCACCATTTCTGAGCTTCCAAGAGTCTCTTGACTTCCTAGGGACAACAAAGTACAGCTTGCTTAATACCATTAACCGAAAGCCAGCCTTCTGGACCTTTAATAAAAACATTCTTTACTTTCATGAACATGTGGTTTTACATTTTCTCCAAGAAAAAGCACAGCTTTTCTCTGAGAAAATTAATAGGCTCACAACTTCTTGAATTACCATGATTTTTTTCTCCCCATAATTGTTACACACTATAGTATAACATCTCCTTTTTTGTCATATGTCTTTATTAGATAGGGAAGACCTAGGAACTTCAACTTAGTTGATGGGTGGAGCAAACAGAAGTTAAAAGATTGTTATGAGAAATCCTATAAATTCAGAGAAGTCAGCCTGGCTGAGAATCCGGTAGCTTCAGTCTTCATTCTGTTAGCTGAATTAAGAATTTTTTCTTGCTTGGCATTTTACAGGTGCCATACTCTGGCTCACAGCCAACCTTCTCTTACAGGGAGTCCATTCTAGGCAAGGCAAGTTTTCTTTCCTGGCACCTCCAATTTATTATGCCCATTCATAAAATAAGTTTTGAGCATCTACTATGCATGTGACATTGCCTAATGTTCTGGTAATATAAAGAGAATTCCTAGTGGCTAGCTCACAACAGGTCTAGTATAAAGTAGGATCTTTTAGTCCACAGATAGTGATCCATTTGTAGGTCATGAAATAAGTTTAGTAGATCATGGTCAGCATTTTCTTTTAATGAAATTGTGGTAGGTTGTTGCAATCACGACCATCAATTTGTTCCTGCCTCCATACGACTCATTGGCTAGTGGAAAGATAGTAAGTATGACAGAAGCAGATATTTGAAAAATGCTTCAGCACTGGAATTTGTCCTCTCTTGCTGCTCTTGAGAACTCTGAGACCATTACCATGCAAATAAACATGGGCCAGTCTGCAGAAGAAGAAAGACACACAGCCCACCCAGTCATTTGTACAGAGACTTCAAACCTACCACCAAATATGTGAGTGAAGCTCATACAGGACAAGCGAACCTCCCCCAACCACACCAGCCAAGCCAACAAATGCCCACAGATGTGTGGATGAGCCCAGCTGATGAGCTGAGACTGGCTCATTCTTGTATAGGGTTTTTCAGCATTCCTGGCCTCTACCCACTAAAACCAATAGTTTCCATCACCCCAGTTGTGAAAATTAAAATATCTTCAGACATTATCAAATGTCTCCTAAGTTACAAATTACCCCCAGTTGAGAATCACTGGTTTAGGAAATCCATCCAACAAAATCATGAGAAAAATAAATGGTTGGTTTTTTAAGCCACTAAATTTTAGGAATAATCTGTTACCCAACAAATAATATCTGATACAGGAATAGAATAGAATAGAATAGAATAGAATAGAATAGAATAGAATAGAATAGAATAGAATAGAATAGAATAGAATAGTTCAGGAAGCATGACACTTGATAATGATAAGTACTATTTTATAAAACAATATTATGTGTGTACTGGGTTATGGTGTGAAATATATTTCTCACTCTGGGTTATAGTCAGAAAAATTTGAAAGCCCTCTGAATTTTAAAGGGAAAGGCATAGAGCTGGATTCTTGCCCCAGTTCTTATACCTACTAACAGTAATAGTGGATTTTTTTTTCTAATGTCTCTAAGCCTTACATTTCTTCTCTAAGCAAACCAGCCTATTTGAAAGTTAGCTGTGAAGTATAAATAAGCTGTGAAGTGTAAATACGTACAAGGGTGTTTTAAAGTTAGAGCTACAAAAGTATTCATGAAAGCCATCGTTATTTGGCTTTGTTTTCTTTTATGTCCTCCCCTTCCCTGAAATGCTCTCCACCCCCCTCTTTCTAGTCAAACTTCATACATGATTCAAGGTGCACCACTCAGGCTCCACTATGCCCATGAATCTGGTTGGTATTTGTTAAGTGTGCTCAATGTCCACTCCTAAGATGTCACTGTGGCACTTATAATATTTCAATTTAGCACTCAGTTCCATTCTATTTTGTTTACATATGGTACATGTTTTAGCTTCTCTCCCTACCTAGACTGCAAGCTCCCTGGAGGCCATGTTACAGCCTGTTTGCACATTGAGCCGCATATTTTCTTGGACACCTGTTAGGTCATCAGAAGGACTTATTCACTTACTGATTCTCATTCAAATGGCACAATGCTCACATTCTTTCCACTTTATGGATTTTACCTTCAGCAGACCACAGTCTCCTCTGTAAATTAGTCTGCTCCTTATAGGAATCCTGAAAGTCCCTTCTGGGGTTTAAGCCATTACCCAGCTCCACCTGTGTGATTAGTATTGAAGAACAGGAGCAGAATAACAGCACCATGCTGACTGTTTGGGGTATTACCAGATAAGCCACCTCCTAAGAGGAATGTCATCTACCGGGAAAGCAGCAGCTACCTGTGATAACTGTGCTTTTCAACTAAAGAAGACCTGGGGTACCTGACCTCCTGCTTGGCCACAAGCACTGAGTCAGGCAATTACAGTGCAATGGCTTCACACCCAGCAGAACTGATATGGAGCCCCCATGCCTTACCTGTTTAATTCCTGCGCTTCCCACAAAAAGCATCCCATGCTGGAAGGACATCTTCAGCAGGAGGCATCCTTGTTGCTGTTGGTTCTGTAAGGCTGTGCCTGGATTTCCTCTCTGGCACACTACTTTATGCCTCCCCAAGTATCTCCAGGTGACTGACCCTGTGGGGGCAGATGGCAGTTCTAGGCAGAGAGGAGTATTTACCATTTGTTGTTAGACTATTAGCAAGCACAGCCTGTTAATGCTCCCTGATTGATTTCTGGATGTTTTTCCTTCTGTTGAAACTTAGCTACAGAGGATGGTGTGAAGAGACAAAATGTTTACTTGGTTCCTTATCCCAATGGCTGCTAGGAAAAGCCATAGGAATTTATTAAACAAGTGCCCTGGTAGGGAAATGCAAAGCTGACTCTACCTTCCCTGGAAATTGTATTATCAGGAAAAGGTAGCATATTTAAAAAGAAAGCACCCTGGATTTGGGGCCTGAATATCTGAGCTTGAAGCCTACTTATTTCCAGTAACTGGTTCTGTTTCCAGCTGCCAAGGTTCTGTGACTTTGGACAACTCACTGAAGCCCTCAGTGTCTGTTTTCTCCCAGTAAATAAGGATAATAATCTCTCTCTCAAGGCTGCTGAGAGGTTTACATAAAATGCTCTGTGGAAATTTCTGAGTAAATGGAATCATTTGCTAATATCAATGCAATGAAATAGACCTTTTCCATGATTAGTAATTCTGGGAATGTGTGGGAAAACATGGTTCCCCTCTCTCTCCCTCCATACTAAAGGACATGGCACCAAATATGCCAACTCTCAGAGGAAAATGGAATTTGACTTTGTTTTCTTTGAAGAAGGCAACTAAAAACCACTCTTGGTTTCCTTCAAGAAATTAAAAAGAAAAAAAAACCTTATTACACTGAAAGATTTTAAGTTAAAGGAGAATAGTTTTCAACATGGAGGTCTTAAAAACAGAGACGAATACTCAATAATAATAGACATATATGGCACTTTACAGTTCGCAATGGTAGGTTCTCTGGAGGCTTCTAAGAGTAGAGTTGGTGGCAACAGCTCCAGAATTCATTCACTCAAAAAAATTTTACTGAGTATGCACCATGTGAAAATCACAGTTCAGACCCTCAGGATACAGTGTGGAAGAGGGCAAGCAAACCCTGTCCTTATGGAACTTACATATCACTAAGAGACAAGCCAACAAGAATTGAGAAACATGACAATGGAATAGAATACCAGGTGCTGATAAGTGCTATGGGACAAATAAAATGAGATAATTGTATAGATACTGTATTATAGAGAATAAGGGTGGGGTGTCCCTTTAGAAAGGATGATAGGGAAGAACTTTCTGAGGCATTGATGTTGGACCTTAACAAAAGAAGGGAGAAATACACATACATACACACACAAACACACACACACACGTGTTTATATCCCACATATATTTATATATGAATATATGTATATTATATATATGGTTTGGCTATGTGTATATGTATATATATACACACACATATATACACACATATATACACACACACATATATACACACATATATACACACACACACATATATACACACATATATACACACACACACTTACACACACATACACACACACACACATATATGGGATATATACTCACACAGCCATATTTATGGTTGGGCTGTGTTCCCACCCAAATCTCATCTTCAATTGTAGTTCTCATAATCCCCACGTGTTCATGGGAGGGACCCCTTGGGAAGTAACTGAATAATGAAAGTGGTTTCCCCCATGCTGTTCTCGTGACAATGAGTGAGTCTCACCAGATCTGATAGTTGTTTAAGTGTCTGGCATTTCCCCTGCTGACACTCGTTCTTTCTCCTGCTGCCCTGTGAAGAGGTGGCTGCCACCATGATTGTAAGTTTCCTGAGGTCTCCCCAGCCATGCAGGACTGTGAGTCAATTAAACCTCTTCCTTTATAAATTACCCAGTCTCGGGTATTTCTTCTCTTCAGAGAAGCATGAGAATGGACTAATACAGTAAATATATATATTTGGATTTCTGGGAAGAATGTTCCCAAATGAATGAAAGTATATGCAAAGATCCTGAGGCAAGAATATGCTTGGTATGTCTGAGGAATAAGACAATTCTGACTCACTCTTGTTCAGATTAAATGCTTTCTCAAGAGCCTTTCCAGCATTCTTTATGTCTCCACAAAAGAGATTTTAATCTCTTAATTTTAGTATTTTAATTATTATTTATTCATTTCTTATGGGTAATATAACAGCAACATAAACTTTGCATTCAAGTGGAATGGTATTTCCAGTCAAAGCTGGCTGAGTTCAGCATGTCAGCTGTTTCAAATAAGGTCTAGGAATTCTGAAAGAGCATTTGGAACTGTTTATCCCAATCAGACCTCCTGAGGCCTCAATGCCCCCTATTTATCTTCAGAGCTAAGTGAGAAGAAGTGGCTGGTCCTGTAAAAGCTGTGGTGAAAGGAGTCACAGAAGGCCTTCTCTACACACTGCAGGACTCCTGAAACATTATCAGCAGAGAAAGAGTTGGCTGCAGAACTGAGAGAGTTGGAAGGGAACAAAATGGATAGGGTTTGCTGGATATGGGGAATGCACATGTACTTGCTTTGTAGTTGTTTTCATATGCAGACCCTGATCCAAACCAGATAATGGAAATCCACGTGCACAGCTTACTCCTCTCTGCATACGGAGCTGAGCTCATCAATAGCCTGCTTTACTTTCCAGAGCAAACGCTCATGAAGCTTAAGCTGGCCTTACTTTCCTCTGCCACCTGAGTCACCTGCTCCATACCACTTGGTACCAGAGGAATGAAAACAGTCAGTATCCCTTGACTGTTTCAAAGTTAAACCAGTTAATGGGACTCTCCTATTGTCTTCATGTCCCATTTTAGAGGGAAATCTGTCATAAATGAAATTCCATTTAGCTTTCCTCTTGGAAACCCAGAAGACAACTATCCTGTGCCTACTCAGGACCATGGGGATTGTCATGATCCCAAGTGGTGGCAGGAAGGAAAAACACAAACAAGAGAGAGAAAAGGAGGTAGAATCTTTTGCCTCTGTTCAGCTTCTGTTGAATTGCTCTTGTTCTCCACTCCTATCCCATCAGTCCAATAACTGAGATTTCCACAAAGGAAGATTTGAAAAGCATTTTATCATTTTCTTCTCCTTATATTTGCCCATTGTCAAATTTCTGCCAATTATGGCTAAGTGCTATGTATAAGATACCCCTCCTGCTTCCTAGGCCGTGCCTCTTTCTTGCCAACCCTTCTTTATGCTGCCATACAGCTACCTTCTTTCTCCAGAGAATCTGTCTGTCTAGAGGTCAGAGTCAGGGATAGGCTAGACACACTCCTAAAACAGACTGAATGGATTCCTACAGTCAGGCCACATGGGAAAGCTCTGAATGTCTTTTCTCCCCACTAGCAAATGTGAAAGATACAGATTTCCCTATAAGACAGATGACTGGATGAATTTTCCCTTAGAAGGTCTCTTCATCCCCAGTCATCATTCTGCTAAGAGTGGTCAACTATCCATCATCTGCTAGATGTAATATCTGTTCTGGGAAAGAGGAAAATACGGACTCTAAGCCTGGCTCTCTGTAGATGAGCCATGTCTTTCATCTGGGGGTCTCAGCTGCCTCATTTGTAAAGGAAGCGTATTTACAAACACCCAATACTGATTGGAATAAATCAGAGGTTTTCAAATCATGTTTCTCAGAGGCTCAGGACTCTGCTGGTGCTTTCTGCCCTCACCTCAACCAGAGCAAAGCCGTCTATCGCTCCTGTATCTTGGGCTTCCACATGGGATTTCATTTGTAAGAAATTTCATTAAAAGAGTTTGAAAACCACTGGATAGATGAGCTCTAAGCTGCAAAAATATAGGATGCCTAGCACCAGGGAACATTCTGAGGATGCACTGGTTCCATGGCCAGTTATCTTTGCATGGCTGTAGATAATGATACTGTTCTCAAAGTGTGGTCCCCTGACCAGCATCTTCAGCATCAGCTGGGAACTTGTTGGAAATACAAATTCACAAACCTCACTCCATATCTACTAAATCAGAGACCCAAGGGGTAGGGTACTTCCATCTTTGTTTTCACAAGTCCTCCCAAATGATTCTGATAGATGCTAAAGTTTGAGCACAATGGCCTCAGAGCAGTAAACTCAACCCAGTTTTGCCAGATCCCTTACAACTCTCCTTCCTTTCACTTTGTCGTTGTGTTTTCAAGGCCACAGAAGACACTCATTTCCAGCTCCTGGAAGCATGCCAACTCTGCTTCCAAAGGTGAAAAGTTAGCATCCTAAAAGCTGACCTACAGGGATACTAAGGCTGTGGGAAGGAGGCAGGGAGGGAACTTTGTCATTGCCTCCAGCCAAAAGGCTGGTTCCTTTCTGCAGCTGCCTCCAGGACACCAGAGCTCTCCCGAAGGAGGTGCCTCACTTATTAACATCATAACTCAAGTAAGTTGCTTGGAGTCACTGCACATGGAAAATTTCATTCTGCAAAGTGTTGAAGCTGCAAAGTCACCAGCTGAGTCGATAGACTTTTATTTTAACGATGTTTGTGATCAATATTTAAGCAGGATTGACCGAGGCGGCTGCTAGTGCACCTCTCTTCTTCCAGCTGCTTGTGAAAGATAAAATATTTACTTGGGGAGGGTGGGGATGTTACAATGGTTTGAGGCCAAGGGGGGAGTTTCAGGGAGGTATAGAGCAAGAGTGCCACAGGATGCATTAGCATCAAGCTCTTATGGACCCAGAGTCTCTCAGGGCCAAAGCATCTTTTGTTTAGACATTCTGGGCAGGTTATGAGAGAATGAGAAGAGAATTTATGGAAAGATTTGGTCACTAGTAGTATAAACATTCGAGTATTAAAAAATTTTCTTGAAAATAGTCATGGTGTATTTAATCATGCTTTTATTGAAACCTAACTACAATTACTAGCTAAGTGCTTAGCTCTGATTCAGACGGCTAAAGTGTAACCCTGCCTACTGTGTTTCCATGGACATGTTATTAATAACCCTGAGTCTCACTTTTCTCATCCATAAAATGGTTCCTCATGAAGTTGTAAAGAATGAATAAGACACAATGTAAAACAGTTGAAATATTGGCTCTCCATAGTATGTGCTCAATGACTGTTAGGAAATTATTGGTAGAGCTCAAAATCCAGGTCTACTTGTCTCTTAACACCATAATTTTAAAGACCTATATGATCAATGCACAAAATTAGGTAACATTTTGGAACATGGTATGATTAGGTACTAGGGAGCATGATGCAATCTCTATTAAGGGAAGTCTGAAAGAAAAGAAACCAGAAATGGCTAGAGAAATCAGGTAAAACTATATGGAGAAGATCTAGCTGAAGTTATACCTAAAAAGGCCAAAAGGACAATTGAGAAAGACAATGGGAGAATAGCTTATGTGGATATATCGTTTATAGATGTGACCCTGTGAGCAATCTGTTGAATCTGAGGCACATTTGCACACATCAGTACATAGGAAAGGTTAAAAACCCAATGAATAAGATACCCTGGAAGACCTGGAAAAAGAGTGATCTAAGGAGAGGAAGATGGCACCCTGCTTTCAAAGTATGGGCAATGGAAAGGAACCCATACTGGGGACTGGGCAGAGATTAGTGAGGTGAGACAGGGTGACCAACCCATTCCACTTTGCCTGGAAGCTTCCCATCTTAGCACTAAAAATCCTGAGTGCCAGAAACCCCTGTTTTAGACACCCTTAAATTCTGGGCAAGCCAGGATGGTTGGTCACTCTATGATAAAGAAGCAGGGAAAGACATTATTTCCTAAAGTCAAAGTAGGCAAATTTCCATGGAGGAGAGAATGATCAACAGCATCCAAGGCAAGAGAGATCTGACCTGCGAAGGGCCAATTGGATAGGAGGTCACTGGGGGCAGGATAAGGAATGCTGTGATGCCATGGGGTGGTCTCCAGGCTGGACTTCGTATGCTATGAGATGTCTCTTTAGCAGAAGAGTGACTGGATGACAATACTCTCTTAAGAACCTGATTTGTCTTATAACTTTTTTAGAGCACAAGAAAAATGGCCTAGTCCAAAACCAAGCACACAACCCCCTGAGGTGCAGTTTGTGGAGCCTGTTTGTTCAGGATTCCTTACCTCTGGTGCAAATGGTTGAGTAGCTCAATACGCCAGTCTCTAGTGTTTGGTTCATAATGATTCTGATGTTGCAAGGATGGTCAAATGACTGACTTTGCCATTGATCATGGGAGCCTGAGATGCGGATGATGGATTGGGCCACTTGAACGGCTGCCTGTGGGAAGTCTGATTTTGTTCAGATGAGCTGCTCCAGACAACCTCTCCTCCCGCTTCCTCTCTAACCCTCTGTTTCCGGCTCTCGCTCTCTGTGTCTCTCGTGGAATCCCTTACTTCTGGACTTATTTCCTTCCTTCCTTCTACCATTCTTCCCTTCCTCCCTTTTTGCTTTATTTTCTTTTTTCCATTCCTTGGTTCTCTCTTCCTTTCCCTTTTCCTCCCTTTTCCTACTTATCTCTTTTTCTTCTTCTGGCTTATTTCTTAAGGCCCATTTTCATTTAACTGGGACTTGGCAGGAGGAGGGCACAAAAAGCATTAAAATACTTTCTTTCAAAGCAAGGGCTAGAATCCAAAAGTCCTCTTAGCGCATCCTGGGGCTCAGAACCATATCTACTCTGATTGTGGCCTAGGGAATTGCCTATATCACAGGAAGATAATGTCTCCCTCTCACCTGCATTCCTGAGACTGGGCTTCTGGGACAGGCTACACTGAAGGTAACAGGGAACTCAATCACTTTCTAACTGAATAATTTTTTTCCAAGTTTCAGGAAACAGTATCTGATAGCTTTAGCCTCACAGACCCTTCTATTACAGGAGACTGAAGGACTCTACTTCAAGGATGCAAAACAGATGTATATAGAAGATGAGCTGACTTTAGTTACTATTTGAAGAGTTGAACTGAAGCCAGCATGGATTATTTTAAAAGCACAGATATATTTTTAAAGTCAAATCAGTCTGGATCTTATTAAACGTGACTCTCTCCATGTGTGTATGAGTAGACAGTGGATGTGGATGTGTGTCTAGATGTTTTTATCCTTCTAAAATTCTGTGAAGTCATCTCTCCACTAGTATATAGGATCAGCTTCTATGCTTTAGATCTCCCTCATCAGAAACCACAGGCTAACTTTGGGGACCCAAGCTCAGATGAACTCTGCTTCTCCTTAGAGGTCTCAGTGGATGTCTTGGAGAGTGTTTGAGTGGGGATTGCAGGTTTTTCAGTGTGTCTCTTGTGAGATCGGAGATAAGAAAACTGAAACAAAAATTTGATTTGATTTGCAACACACATTGTGCTGCCAATGGCAATAAGCCACACATGCTGTCATGGATGCAGAATAATTCTGACCTGTCTGGATTGCTTTTATAGCTTCACTTTCCCTCCATTCCCCACACAGACTATCCAGACACCCTCCTAGTGCATTTGCGTCTGTATCTATACATGTCTACAAACTATAAAATTATGCATACAATATAAGCTCATTGGGGGAAATGTATTTTAAGAGCAGTGTTCTTTACAATAAAATTGATTTGGGATTCTTTTTTTTTTGCCCATGCAAATTCTTTATTGCATACATGTGTGGCCCTTCCCACATCGCCCCCCCTAAAAAAAACACATTTTCACTGTGAATTAATCTCATCTTACATGTTTTACTCACTCGCTTCCTCTCACTTGTATAACTGTCTTTCACGAGTAATATACCTTAGTCTCTTCTACCTTGACAAAACCTTTGGGGCAACTTTTGAAAATACAGAAGATTCCTAACTTATGATGTTTCAGCTTAGGATTTTTTTATTTTATAATGGTGTGAAGTGACATGCATTCACTGTGCGCCTCAACTTACAATGGGGTGATGTCAGGATGTCAGGATGTAATGCCGTTGTGACTCCATCTGAACATAACCTCATCATAAGTTGAAGGGCATCTGTACTGCAATATCTACTCCTCCTTCCCAAGACTCAAAGCTGGTCACCTTTTCCTCTTTCTTTTTCTCAGTCCTGCCTGTGTCTACCCCCTTAAGATGTAAGATTCAATCTGGGTCCTTCTCACCTATAATCATTTCCTTAGAGAAGCTTCACTTCTGAGGATGTTGACCAAAGACACCATGAAAACTGTTCTCAGATCTCCATTGTAACCTTCCACATCTCCATCTACATAAAGGATTTTTAAACTAAATTATTATGTCCCCAAATTACTGTTTAAAATCAAGCCTAATGTGTTTTCCTTTCAAATTGATTTTTCGTTCTTTATTTCTCACATCTCAAATTTATTAAACCATGACACAGCCATTTCATTCCTCCTTTCCCCCGAGTCTCCTCAGTCGCTGAAGACTGCCAGTGTCTTGCTCCAAAGACTCACTTTTTTTTTTTTGCTCTCCAATCCCTCAGCCAATGCATCCTCATCAATTTATTCCTAGATTTGTGCAACAGATTCTCGGTCATTTCCTCTGCTCAGTTCTCTGGTTGTCCACTCCCATCTCTAACATTACTGACAAAAGACTCTGCCAAATTTCATTTCAGCATCTAATTCTTGCTTAAGAGCCCAGAACATTCTCATCACCAACTGGGTCGGATCCAAATTTGAAACCCTCTCATATTTGGACCCAACTCTGTCCTTTATCTCTTTAGTCATATTCATCTCCATGCAATACCTTAGTCACTTATACCTTTTCACTCCTGAGGTCTCCACCAATGCAATTTCTCTCATTTAAATGATCTCTTCCTCTCCACCAATCCAAATTCCATATATCCTTAGAGTTTAGTTCAAACCTCATAACCCAAATGAATCAAATTTCCAGATCACTTTACCCTTCAGTGTTCTTTGAGTTGTAGTTTTCTCAGCACATTTATTGGGACACATGCATATGTTTATGCATACAGTTTTTTCCATACATATTCCAGTTGTTTCATTTCTGATTTCCGTCAATGCATATTAATTAACCTAATAAACCAGACCTTGTTAAAATTTCCAAATAGTCAAGTGTAATACCTTGAAAATAAGAGATACAAAAATAACTGCTTGGTGAATGGATCAATCATATTTTGGAAGCGGGTGCTGTATTAATATCAGTAAGTGACAGAAACTCAACTCAAACTGACTTAGGTAAAGAGGGAATTTACTGGCTCACATCTTAGGAAGCTTCAGAGGGGAACCTAGCCATCAGAACTACGTTCCACACTCTCAGCCTTGGCTCTGCTCTCTTTCATGGTGGCTTTACTATCAGGTAGAGCTTCTCTGTGAATGGCCCCATCAGCTCAGGCTTATGACTTTCCAGCTCCAAGTCTATCAGAAAGATAGTTTCTTTCAAATGATTACCCTGGGGTTAGTTTGTACTGAACTGACATGATTATGTCCCAATCCTTAAACAGCTCATCATGGCCTACAAAATGAGGACTGTGCTGACTGGTTGGGGCTGGTTCACATATTTACTCCTGAGCCCATAAATAGGGCGAGGGCATTTGATGTTCTGCTTGGCCAACCAGTCCTGCATCATTTGCCTCCTTCTAAAGCCACCCACTCAAATGACAGGAACTAAGGATGGGGAAGTGTTTTTTCCTGAGTAAATCGTGGTTTTGTGGGGTTTCTTTGTTTGTTCGTTTTTGTTTTTGAGATGGAGCCTTGCTCTGTCACCAGGCTGGAGTGCAGTAGTGTGATCTTGGCTCACTGCAACTTCCACCTCCTGAGTTGAAGTGATTCTCCTGCCTCAGCCACCCAAGTAGCTGGGATTACAGGCGCGTGCCACCATGCCTGGCTAATTTTTGTATCTTTTACAAAAATTTTCACCATGTTGAAAATTTCACCATGTTGGTCAGGCTGATCTCGAACTCCTAACCTCAGGTGATCCACCTTCCTCGGTCTCCCAAAGTGCTGAGATTACAGGAGTGAGCCACTGTGCCCGGCCCGGCCCCGTGGTTTTGTTTTAAGAAGAGAGGGAAATGGATGCTAGACAGGTAAAAGCAACAAGTGCTCATACAGGGGCTAAGTCCTCATTTATCGCGTTAGGATATATCGCTGGGCACTCAGGAAAGAGGAAAGTGGGTCCAAGGGTGGACAATTAAAGATAAAACATTAGTTAGTAAGTGGTTTTTACCTACTCTCACATAATAAAAGGAGATGCGGGCTCTGGGCAGAATTCCATTATCTGCATGTGCTCTGTTTTCCTGTCAGAGCTGCCTTCATTTATGCTCTTCCTAAGACAGAAAGTTGGAATCATTGTTTTTTGTTTGTTTATTCTAACAGTTCATGTTCCTGACCTTAAATTATTCTGGTCTACTGAGTCTTGGACTCACTTCTGATGTCTCCCATTGCTATATAATGTGTCTGGTGCTTCTGAACCAGGATTGATGTGAATACAGCACTTTCAAATGGAGGCCTCAAACCTGTTCCCTCCAAAGCCTATCTGTGATGTTCATGATGATGATGACATGATAATAACTTTAGTATTGCTATTCCTAACTATTATTGGGTATACTTTACATCCAAGGTTTGCATATGTACTCATTTAGTAGAGTTTTCACCATATGCACTCATATAGTAGAGGTTTCACCATGTCGGTCAGGCTGGTGTCGAACTCCTAACCTCAGGTGATCCACCTTCCTCGGTCTCCCAAAGTGCTGAGATTACAGGAGTGAGCCACTGTGCCCGGCCTGGCCCCATAGTTTTGTTTTAAGAAGAGAGGGAAATGGATGCTAGACAGGTAAAAACAACAAGTGCCCATACAGGGCCTAAGTCCTCATTTATCGTGTTAGGATATATCGCTGGGCACTCGGGAAAGAGGAAAGTGGGTCCAAGGGTGGACAATTAAAGATAAAATGTTAGTTAGTAAGTGGTTTTTACCTACTCTCACATAATAAAAGGAGATGCTGGCTCTGGGCAGAATTCCATTTTCTACATGTGCTCTGCTTTCCTGTCAGAGCTGCCTTCATTCATTCTCCATGGTGAAGAGAAACCAATTGCTTTCAATATTAAAATGTTGTCAAATTTTATTGTAACCTCAGAACTAGAAAGAAAACACAAAATAGATTGAAAGCCAATCATTCTACCTGGCTTCTTATAAAAGAAAAATGGTCCTTTCTTTGCAGATTTAAAAAAGATTCAGGTGAGTCCAATCTGTAAAATGAAACAAGACTAGCCCTAACACGTAATTAATATTTATTAAGTTTTTAATACAACAGACATCGTGGAGGTGAAAGGCTGATTATTGGTTCAAATTTCCTTGCATAAAACTTGACCTTTCCCTGCTGGGAGACTTTCCAGCTTTCTGAACAAAGATAGTGCTATGCAATTCCCATGCCTATGAGGTGGAGAAATTGGTTTTGAGAGAAAGAAATCCAAACTATGCCTTTTTCTTTTTCCTCTTAATAGAATGAACAAATGCATTGATCTATTCTTCTTGCTCTGTTTCTGTATCATACAAATTCAAGACAGCTTGGCAGGAGGCAAAATGTCTGGGTTCCCAATTGGGTCACGAAATTGGCCCATTAACCACATTTCAGTTTTCCTTTCTCTAGTTGTTGGTGGCCTTCGCTCTCTAAGTGAAAACTAATATCGTTCCTTCACATGGGGCTCCCTAATGACACTGGGAAGCAGAGTGGTGACTTCTCATATTAGAGCAATTTGTTCAAAGCCCGAAGGAGCTTTGCAGCAACTTCATCAAGCCATTTTCTTCTTCCCCAGCCGAATAGTGCAGGCAATGAGATTTGGACTAGCTGCCCAAGTTAGCCATGTAGTTAGCCTATCTTCAAAACACCAGTGATTAAAAAAATCATAAGAAAATAATTTTCTAAGGAGCCTAGTGGGAGGGAAAGCATTGGTGAAGACAAAATGAGAGAATGATTTATCCCTGATTTTGGCAACATATCCCTAAAATAAAATAGAAGAGCCTGATGCCATGTGGCAGTGGTTATCTAGTAAAGAGAAGTGGAATTATTTCTCTAGTCTGAGCAATGATCTCAGCTCAGCAGGTTTCTCCACCCTCCTTGCCCTGACAACCACCAAACTTGAGAAAAATGCACCTGTTTGATATGTTTTGCTTCTCCCCCTGAGCTAACTAGAGATTGTAAACAACCCCAGAATCATCTTCTCAACTAGGGGTCAAATCACTTTACTCCATCACCTGATTTTTGTTAATACCATTCTGCATAGTTGTTAGATGACTCAGCATCCTCCATTAGGGCCTACTTCTCAATGTTTCGGTCTTACAGTGTCCTGCTCAATACTGGGCTTCACTCACTGCTTCACTGGCTTATCCTAGACTGAAAGTCCACTGCATGGATGGGTTCTTGGACTCTTGGTCCATGCCTTCCAAATGTGTCCCTTCTGTTCTTATTCTGTCTTTGATTTGCTTGAGGGCTTTCACTCTTTGGTACTGTCGTCAGCTCCTCCACAACTCCAGCCCTCACCTCTTCTTCCCTTTTGCCTATTTCCTGCCATCTTACCTGTGATTACAGCCATGGGCCCCATCTGGATCCAAGAGACAATTTAAACAGACATGAGCTCTGGGGCCCCTATGCCACATAATGGCAGAATATTAACATGTCCTCATCTGTAAACCCCCTACCTATAGGACTGACATGAGATTAAAGGAATAAATATACGTAAACTGTGAAGGCCAGGGAACAGCAAATCATGAACACCAAATATAAATCTTAGATGGCATTTTTAATTGTTACCATCATTCCCCCAGCCTGAGCTCTCCTGGATGCTCTCATTAGCTATTAGAAACAAACTAAGTAAACTAATTCTGCTTTTCAAAAGAAATTAAAAGACAAACTTCAATACTTTAGAAAAAGCACCACAATAGTCCAACTGGCAAACAGACTTAGTGGATTTTTCTCAGCCAAAAAAAGTCGCTATCATATTCAGCGTGGCTGGAGACATAGGTTGTTTTTTTCAACAAAAATCAGGTTTATACTTATCCCTAAGGTATATCCACAATCTTTCTTTCTTCTCCCTTCCAATAATTCAATCTCAACCAACACAGAGAAGAAAACATTCTATTTGGCAAATGTCTCTCTGGAGCAACCCTTGAGAAAAGGAAGCAGAAGGAAGGGGCGTCCATCTTTTAATTAGCAATGTGCACACAGTCCAGCTGCTGGTCTTTGTAGGAAGCGCTGGAAGAGCAACAGGCATCTATTTCTCCACCCTCTTTGATTTTCTCTCAATTACCCCTCCCTCTACACCATCCTACAGCCTGACACCCAACAAAATGTGATTATTTGCATAAAATCAATACCATGATTCACACACAAAAGCCTAGAAAAACCTGCTACGCAATAGTAATTTTTCATGAACCGGACTCCTAAGTGCTTGCCAACAAGCTAAATTATCCTCTTGTTAAGTGTTATATATTTTTTCTTCCCTCCTTCTTTTCCATGTACTTCTTAATATTGATAAGCTTCTCTTAGTTGAAGGGAACATTTGCATTTTTCTTCAGTTCTCTGTGTAGCGAGCACATCAAAGGACCTAACTCCCCTGCCTTTCTGTTTCTTTCTCAGTTCCTGAACTGCCTTTGCTCAGACTCTCATTGAAAAGATTGTGCCATTTTAGAGGGGAGAGGGGAAAGTTGATGTTTAAGGATCTGGATTTTGGATCTAATACCGAAAGTCACATGAAGGCTAGATTTAATCTCTTATAACTCAGTCAATTACTCAATTAACCAACAGTACTTAGTGGATTCCACTTGGGTTTCCTGCCCTATTTAAGTACTTTGGTAGCTATGAAACTAAAATGATTTTTTAAAGTTAATGGTACAGATGAAATGAAAGTGATTTGTGAACACTAATATAACTAAGTATAAAATGTTGTGATGTGGGGCAGTAGGGCTGCTGATAAGGGTGGGGAAAGGGGTCATGAGGGTTAAATAAATTAAGAACAGGTTCATAGAAGAGGACTGGGGAGATATAGAGCTAGAATTGGGTAGAAATTTGTATGGCCATAGGCAAACCAAATCATTCTAAGCAAGGAGAAGCTGCATTATGTATCAATAATGACTGTGACACTTAAACAACGAAGACTTCATTTTACATGGCCTAGCTTTCTCCTGTATGCGCTGCCTGCCTTGTGAACCTCTCATCTAGAAACTTCACACCCTCCCAGGCTCCAAGTCAGGCAGGGCCAGCAGCTGGGACAGTTGACATGCTACAGAGGGACAGACAGAGGGACTGGGACTAGATTTTCTCTCAGCTAAGTAGAAGAGGGTGCAACAGACAATGAAATTTTTAAAAGTGGCATTTCTTGGGCTCTATGGTGGTAATACAAAAGCATACCAACTACACACTCGAGCATGCACATAATAATTGAAATCATAATGTATATACAGTTTTCTAGTTTTATTCCCTTAATAAATTATGAGCTTTTTTGCTATGCAGATAATTAAATATTATTTTAATATATAATCTAATGGCTGAATGATCTATCATATTGCTTTGGCACAATATATTTGAACATGTTTCTATTATTGCCTGCTTATGTGATTTCCAATTTTTCTCCATTATAAATACTACTGTGATCAATATCCTTTAATATTAACATTTGATAACATTTCTAATGATTTTAAAGATATATTTCTAGGGGTAGGATTATGGAATCACAAAATATGAAAAATTTAAGACTCTTTATGAGTAGTTCTAAATTCCTTTCAGAAACTTGTACCCATTCTTATTCCCAGAAGCAGTGCAAATAATAATAATAATAATAATAATAAGTATTGGTTTCACTAAAACCATCTCCAACACGGAATACTGCACACACCTTTTTTTTTCTATTTAAAATTTTTAACTACTTACACATAACAAAGAAATATATTGTTCTCCCTAGGTATCAAATATACATACACTTTTAAAATAATTTATGAATATTTTAAAGCAGGAAGAAATGTGAAAAGCTGCCATGCAGGTTAAGAAAGAGAATATAATCCAAAATGTTGAAGTTCCCTATGCACTTCTTTCATAGACTCCCTGCCTTTAAGAAGTAAACACAACATAGATTTTTTTTTGTTGTTAGCTGTTCCCTTTATAGCTTTGCTATGTACGTATATCCTCTAAATAATGTGAAATTTAATTTAGCTTGTTTTTGAACTTTATAAATATGACATCACACTGTATATATTTTTCAGCAACTTGATTGTTTCAAATTCATTTATTTCACTGCTATATAATATTTCATTGTATAAATGCATCATGGCTTATCCTCTCTCCTGTTGATGGATATTTGGGCTGTCTCTAGTCTGGGTCTATTTATGGAAAATGCAGCTGTGAAGATTCTTCTCTGTCTCCCGGAATCCTAGGGTGAGAGTTTCTCCCAGGCAACAATTTACAACCTGGAGTATGTGTGGTCCTGGAGAGACATGACGTGTTCCAAAGGCTTTCAGAGAACAGACATCGTTCAGGGGTCGGTTTAAAAATCATCAATTTCTGTACATATATTCTCTTGAAACCAATTCTTTCTAACCTCCCTTATTTTAATAGCTATTCTCCCACTGTCTAGAAGAAAAGCATACGTTTCATTCAGGCAGATCCTTACCATACCGCATCAAAACGGAATATAAAAATCTCCAGGATGACAAAGGGATATTTCAAAATTTTATGATGATGTTGAGAAAGCCAGTGAATTTAACGAGTGGATAACAAATCATTCTGCGAGTCAGATGCATTCTAATTATTTGTTTTACATAAAGCCAAATTTTCAGCTGCTAGATTATTAAAAATAATTTCTGATGATAAAATCATCAATCATAAATCACTAGGTGATACCTGGCATCTGACTGGAAATGAATTCAAGGAATTGAGTGACATGGCTAAACAAAAGTTCTACTCTTGTCTCTTCTATTTATTTATAAGAACAAGGATTTGAATCACTTACACCTATAAAAACCATAAGTAGGAATAAAATTGATGCTGTATTGTTTCTTGTTCTAGCCATAAATAATATTTATTCATCAGTCAATTGGGAAACACCTCTATCCATTTCAATAAGATATATACTTACAATAAAAAATTTAGTTTTCATAATTATAAATTATCTAACAAAAATCATAACTTATTTATGTTGTTTTGATCAATTGTGTATTCATAATAATTACAATGAGAACTCAACCCAGAAGAAATTTTTGGTGCTTAGACTCTTATGATCATACAGAAAATCTTTGAAAAATTCAATTCATCCACATATTTTTGCTCTAAAGATGTATTATAACCAATTAAGGACTTTCGAGCATAAAACTTTATTAAATTTGGACAAAATTATTTAGGGACTCATGGAATTAAAATGCAGGTTTATGGAGCAAAAAATAATTAGAGTCTTAAACACTTAAAGAAGAGCTTGATCATGTTGTTTTTCTAATTCAAAGACAATACACAGGAACTTAAATTCCTTGACTACATTAAAATCTCCAGCAAAAAATTAAGATGACAATTTAAAATTGTGCTAGCAGTGTATCATTTTTCAGAATTCTTTTGGGGTATGTGCAGGTGAAAGCATTTGGCAACCACTATGCAACGGTGTATACTCAGGTGCGAAATTGTTATGTAAAGAGGTGTGCACATCTTCATTATTTCTAGATAACATTAAATTGTTTTTCAAGTTGTCCAACCTTATCAGAACCACAAAGTTCTAATAGCTCCACATCCTTCCAAACACTTTGGATTGCCGGAGATTTCCATTTTTGCCAAGCTAGTGGGTGTAAAATGGCATTTCATTGTGGTTTGAATTTGCATTTTCCTGATTTAATGAGGTTGAGTATAATTTCATATGTTTGTTGGCATTTGTGTTACTATTATTTATTTTTAAGCTTTGCTAATTTGATTTACAAAAAGTGATGCCTCATTTGCATTTCTTTGATAACTAACAGGGTTAATACTTTTTCATATGCTTATTAGCCATTTTTATTTTTTATGTGAATTGTCCATTCATATCCTGCCCATTTTTTCTGTTGGGATTTCAGGGGCTTTCTTATGAATTCAAATGAGTTCTATTAAGGCCTAAGCCCCTTACTTGTCATATTTATTGTGCTGCAATCTTTGGATGAACTGTACTTCGTTATATGATAGCACAGTTCTTTTAATATACATATGAATGTGATTTGCCAATCTTTTGTTTTGGATTTCTACATCAATATTTATAACTCGTATTGTCCTGATAATGTTCTGCTCTGTTTTGTTTTGTTTTGTTTTGTGGGGGTGGCACTCTGTCAAGTTTTAGTATCATGGCAATACTTGCTTCTTAAAATGAACTCAGAAGATTTTTTTTTCCCTTTAGGGAGACTAATTAATTACACACTATTCGTTGTTTGAAAAATTGACAGAAGACAGCTGTAAAATAATCCAGAACTGAGTTTGGAGGGGAGAGTAATTCTTAAGAGAGGTTATTAGATTTTCTTTTTTTATTTCGGGACCAAATTCAGTCCACATACTTTCTCCAAGAAATCATCACTTTCATTAAGAATTTTAAATATATTACCATAGATAAGTACAGTTTGGCTTCTGGTTTTAAAATGTCCTATACACTAATCTTACCTCCCTCTTCTCATCACAAATTTTGTATAATTGCACTTTTTATTTCTTAGACTGATATTCCAGAAGATTTTTCAATTTAATTTTTTCAAAAAATTTCTCTCTTGAATATGTTTATAAATTTACTGTTTATCTTATTTGTGATGTATTAATTTCTCTTTTATCTTTATTTTTTCCTTTTAATTAGGTTTGTTTCTAATCTATTGAGTTGACTACTTTATTTATTGTTTATGGTTGACTTTCTATTTAAGGCTATTTCTTGATTTTATTAACTGTTTTATCGGGGGCCATTTCAACAGTCAATTAGTTACTATCTGTGTCTTCCTCCTGTGATTAATCCTCCAAAGATAAAACTCTCATTCTTCTCTTTCTTAAAATACCTTAAATGGTTCCCCACAGGGTACTGAAATAAGTTTCAAGTTCTTACTTTCTATTCAAGGTTCATACATTTCTAAAGTCAACCCCTAGTACTTTCTACATATATATCCTGTTCTAGAGAAAAACTGAACACCAATTTTTATCCATGTTCTAACCACCGTACATTTGCCTATGTTTTTTCTTCTACGGGGAATGCCCTCCATCCCACCCCTCATCCTCTAGAAGCATTACTATCTTTTGAAATTGTACTCAGCCCTGCAGATGGATGTGGCTTCCTGGGTCGCTGGAGTCCTGCCAAGTTGGAGCCATCAGGTTAGCTTCTATTGGCCCTTTGGCTTCACCCACCAAGGAGTAAGCCACGATTGCTGCTTACAGGCAATGTAGGCTTGTGTACTCAGCAGTACCCTTTTTTGCTGATATACAAACCTTTCTAGGTATACCTCATATTCACAGCAGTAGCTCTATCAAGGGTAACCATGTATCGTCCACACCTGAACACTTGTTTAGTGAAGGGAGTCACTAGGACAACAGGTGTATCCTGGGCAAACCGGGACATCTAGTCATTCCCCTAACTAAATCTCATGAACTACAGCCAAAGGTACTTACTATGTTTTCAGTTTTCTTATTTCTGTGTAGGGTGGGAAGGGAAGGAGATATAAGAGCACATGGCATAAAAGTACAGAAACAAAGGGTACGTTAATACAGATAACCCCACCTAGGATTTTTCAATGTGCCTTCTATTTGGGCTTCATAGATAATGTCCACAGAGTTTAACTATAGCCAGGACCAGGTATCAGGATCCGTTGCCCTGTATGTGGTCTCTTAGGAGCCAGGGTAACTAAAAAAAGGCACAGACCCATCTGGTTCAAATAATCCTAGGATATTATATTGACCTCATAACGTGTGAGATATGTCATGAGAGACAGCAATGGATGTCCCAAGCTCATCACAAAGATACACTCTGTCACAAAGATTTTATAGCTCCCAGTGTTACAATATTTTCTCAAGTCTTCTCCCAATTCCACTTGCTCTACCATCACCATGACAACCCACATTTCATTAATAATGGAGACCTGAGTGAAAGCTTCTGGTGTGAGTCCCCTCTCAGGACTCACCTCCTGCTTTGGTATCCCATGAAACTATTCTGATTCCAGTCATTATGTCTTGAACATTTCACGCTATCTCAACTTTGTATATCAGAGAGGAGGCTGGTTAAATACGATAGATGGTGAAAATGTGGGATTTAGCCAAGTTTTTCTAAAGTAATTAGCTGGTACAACAAATGGAACAAAAGAAAAGTCTTTATAAAAATGCTAAACCATTTAGATTTGGAGATCAATGTCTGATCCCTGGTTCTGATACAGAGAAGAGGAGAGACAGATTCAAGAGTTTTCAGACTATTTTCATAGGGCCTCTTAATGCCAGGACTTACGAATACTTTTCCAGGATGGAAAAGAGAAAAGAGCAGCACTTATGAGATGAGTGGGTCTCAGCTGCTTAACTTAGTTAACAACGTCCTGGGGGACCCTGGGATGCTTTCCTGTACAGACCTGGACAACTTTAAAAGCCTCTGTGATGTAACTAAAAAAAAAAAGAAAAACAAAAAAAAAAACACAGACTCACTGATCAGAGTCTTGAATCTCAGCTCCAACTCTTAATCAGTGGTGTGACCTTAGTTGCTGAATAATGACTCTGAATCATTATTTCCTTTCAATAATATGGAGAGAGTAATATTTACAAAGAGGACAAAAATGAGTACATATACAAGCCTTGGATGTAAAGTATACCCAATAATAGTTAGGAATAGCAATACTAAAGTTATTATCATGTCATCATCTTCATGGACATCACAGACGGGCTTTGGAAGGAACAGGTTTGAGGCCTCCATTTGGAAGTGCTGTATTCACATCGATCCTGGTTCAGAAGCACCAGACACATTATATAGCAATGGGAGACATCAGAAGTGAGTCCAAGACTCAGTAGATCAGAATAATTTAAGGTCAGGAACATGAACTGTTAGAATAAACAAACAAAAAACAATGATTCCAACTTTCTGTCTTAGGAAGAGCAAACAAGCAGGTCAGAATAAGAATGTGTATGCCTGAGGATTTTAAATATTTTACTATCCCTGTGAGAGTTTCTTTCACCAGCACCGAACATCAGCTTGTATAACCATTCCATCTTCTCCTCTACAGGCTCATGGTATCTGTGAGATGTAGGGGATTCCAAGTATCAGAAAAGAGAGGCAAAGGGATGTGTCTTCTTGACTCCTCCAACCAAAAGGGCGCTGTCCTATAGGCTCAAGCCAGCTGAGCCAATTTTAAGTTTTCTTTCTTTCGCTTCCTATTACCAAATCTGTCCTTTACACATTGAGCCTTCTCTTCTGCTAAAATGTTTCCCTTGCTTTCTCTTTCCATTCTAGTCCTACTGCCACCATTCTACATCCAGTTCATATCAACTCATGCCTGATTTAATTCATCACCTTCTACTCAGATGTCCCTGTCCCCAGAGTCTGCCAACTCCAATACATCCAGCACAACTGCCAAGAAAATCTTCTTCAGGTGATATTTTCATCACACCATCCTCCCTCTCAAGGACCTCAGTGTCTCCCACCTCCCCACCCCACAACTCCTTAGTCCTCCCAGCTGACCTCCACCGCAGCCTAGCTTAGTGGCCTCTCAAGCCCTGCATGTGAGTTTCTTTTATAAACTTTGTTGTTCCCCTGATCTGAAATGTTCTCCTCTTCCTTTCTGTTAATTCATGCCTCTGATTGCCCTTTAAAGTTTAGCTTTAAATTACACCTTTCTGTATATGTACCCCAGAACAGTAACTTACACCTTAGCTTGGACTGGACTTGGATATCTGTGGGATAAAGCATGATCCTCTAATCCCTCCTAGGTGCGTAAGAGTTAGCCACTAAGTTTGATCTTGATCCTTCCCCAGGTGCTGGCTTTATAATATGGCTGTGCTGCACAGTAATTCTCACTTGATGATATGTTAGTTTATAAATGTTGTGACTTCATTTCAATCTCTCTCTCAAACTGGATGAAAATTCCCCAAAGGCAGCGACTCTGCATTCCATTTGCACCCCCTCTCATCACATATGCATAACTCTGTGTATGGAAAGGCTCAGAAAATGTGCATGGTTGCCTGAAGTGGAACTCTCAGATGGCCCCAGGAAAACTGACCTTTATATAGGAAAAATAAATTGGAAATAACCTCAATACTCAACCCTATAAATATATTATAGGTGTTCCTTGTGATGTAATATTATTTATGCCTTAAAAATATTTTTGAAAAATGTTTTAATGATGCGAGAATATTTCACTATAAAACTTGCTTTATATCTATAATTTTTATATAAATACAATATGAATTTCAATTTCACAATAGAAAATAGAAAGATGACAGGAAAAGGAAGACAGAAAGAAGAGAAGGGAGGAGGGAAGAAAACATGAAGGAAGAAACATACGGACTAATGGAAGAAAAATGCAGGAACATGTAAGTAGTGGCGACCTCTGAGCAGTTCTGGGTAATTGTTTTTCCTTCTTTAGGATTTTCTATGTCATCAAATTTTCTAAAGGAATCCTGCATTGCTTATAAATATAATCAGAAAACACAAACGGTATTAAAACTAAAATTGCTTATCAAAATGTCATATTTTAAAGCAGTATTTTCAAAAATATAACATCTTAGAGGGAAAGAGTAGGCAAGTGATAGGGTGGAGAAAGTGGTTAATAACTGGGAAAATAAAATTTTTATATACAGAAAATTCCCTGCTGATATAGAAGTGATAGCTAATTTTTAGTGGGTAACATCCCATTCCTGGGACCAGTAGAAGAAAATTGTTGGTGTCCATTTGGAACATGTTGCCACTCCTATTCCTTGAATGACAAAGTCACCATGTCCACCTCCTCTACCACACTATCTCCACCATTGCCACTAGCTTCGTCACCACCTCCAATGCCTCTACCTCCACCACCGTCATCATCACCTCCTCCACCTCCACCTCCACTTCCATCTCTGCTTCTATCACTATGTCTATCAAAACCTCCCTGTCTCCTACCACCTTCACCACCATCTGCCGAAAATTGTAGATAAGTCATCTACAGCAAATCGGATGGGGATGGGGGAAACAAAGAAATTTAGGAAATTAGAACACATTCCCCAGTGTATACAAATGAGCAGAACTTTCCTGCACAGCCTCCACATGCCTGGCTCGGAATAGATGAGGTTTGGAAGTAATTAGCTAACAGGATGGGGAGGAAGCTTTCTCAGCACCTGACCTAAGCAGGGATATTGACCCTAGGGTGTCCTGCCCTGGGTAGTCAGGAGTTCACGTAAACTGTTTATATTTATAAGCAATGCAGGAATTACTTTAGAAAAATTGAATGTTTGGTGGAGGTGATGTGACAAAAGTCACTTTTGTCCAGCATCATGAAGGGTTTCAAATTAACCTTGTCTCTAAAGGAAAACATATATGCATGACACAGCAAGATGGGAAGTGGCTTCTATCTATGGCCCCTGCTATGATTCTACCAAATCTATTGAAAGGCACTGTGGGTCTTTAGGTGTACAAGTGGGCAGAGAAGGGGAGGAAGTCTGGTCAGGGCAGGGTCTGGAGCAGAATTCAGTGAGTGCCTGAGGGACTGGCTGCTGTCCATATCCAAAGCAGGATATGGTGTGATACAAGTTATTCATTGATTCATGCAAAAAACATTTCTTGAGCATTTACTATGTACCAGATGTTGCTCTAGGCATTGGCAATAGAGCTGTGAACAAGATAGACAAAGTCCTTTTCCCTATGGATCTTATATTCTAAAAAGGGATATAGATAATGAGCAGATAAGTTACAAACAACATAATGTCAGGAAAGGTAAGTGGTATGGGAGATCACAGTAAGGAGATAAAGTGTCACCACAGTATTAGGGGTGCTATTTTAGATGGGCTGGTCAGGGAAGGCCTCTCTGAGGAGGTGACAGTTGAGCAGAGCTGTGAATGAAGGGAGGGAAAAGCCATACAAATATCAAGGGAAGGATATTCTAGGCCGAGGCAGTAGAAAGTGCAAAGGCCCTGAGGCCAAAACAAGCTTAGGGTGTTTTTCACTTTAGAGTGAACGGCAGCCTGTGGTCCAACCTGCAGGGTGTAAATGGAGAGGAAAGAGCCAAAGGTCAAGTGTAAGAAATGAAGTCTGAAAGGTAACTCAGGTCCAGATCATGTAGAGACTTGGAGGCCATGGTCAAGGACTTTAAATTTTTTTTCTAACTTGATGAAAAGTCATGAGAGAGTTTTGAGTAAGAAAGTATTTATTATATGTCTGTGGGAACTTAACCTTTTAATATATTTCCTCATGAGAACTACAGCTCTGCAAGATAGAAATGTGTACAGAGGCATCTCTAGGCTCTGTCTCTTGCTCCAGTCACTTCTGCAGAACCTGCCTGCAAAGGCCTCCACCAGCTTTGCTCAGGCACAGCCTGACAGCACGTCCTCCAGTCTCACCATGCACCTCTCATTTCCTGTCCTAGAGCTTCTCTGATTTGCAGCTTGGCACGCACGCAAGTGCAACCTGTAAGTGCCGGTGGTTAACGCCAAGTGGGGATCACCCTTGACTAATGGGTGACAGAAGCTAATGGATAAATGCTTCTCCTTTTGTTCCCTGGACAGCTCATTCTGATTTGGATTTCATAATGCTGCTTTGAAATTCCAATGGAATTGAGCACCAGTCTCTTGTGCAGTATCCAAATCCATAACTCCTCTTTGCATTACCCGCCCTCCTACCCTGATTCACTCCTCCCCTGGCTTGGATTCCTTCTTCTGGGATCACATGCCTAAGTAAGCCCATAGGTGTGTTTAGCAGGCCCTGCATTTAGAAGAATACAGGATAAGGTGGCATGATTGTCCTTGCTTTAAAGATGAGGAAGTAAAAGATTAAATAAATTGTTCCAGTTCACATTGGAGTCAGAAATGGGACCTGATTCAGCTGATTCCAACAACCATGACTTTAACCACTCTTCTATGCTGCCTCATACTCAGAATTTTCCACGTAGCAGTGTTTCAAGTGTGGATGGCCCTTCCTGTTGGAAACAGAGACATCCACATGCCAGCAAGGAAGATACAGCAGATTGCCAGGATGAGCAGGGTTTCAAGGGCAGCCCATCTTACTGGGACTCAGGGAAGGGTCCTAGCGCTGGAGAGAGGCTCATCACTAACCAGGAACTGAAGAAGCAGCCTGAATTTGTGGCTTGGGAAATGGTGTGGGTTACTGGCAGGCTGTGCTCAGGGAGCAGGTGGTGCCAAGTCCTCACTCGGCTATCCTGGATGCCAGTCCTGTGGCAGCAGAATGAATTTCAGAGCCTCCGCTGCAGGAGGCAAGTGAAGAGTCTCACTTGGTAAGAACATAGGTATGTGTGAGGTAATTCACATCAGGGTCATTTTAAAGTTAGATGTAGTCAGATTGATAAGAAGCAAAACATCATAATAGCTAAAAATAATAACTGCTTTATCCAGCACTTATTCATCCCAGGCACCGTGCTATGCACTTTGCCTCTATTATGTTTTCAGCAACATGATGATGTAGACACAATACCTACATTTTAACAATCAGGATTAGAGTGCTTAATTCAGCAAATGTCACACGGCTAAGTAATTGAACTGGGGCTCAAACTAGGTCTGTTTGACACCAAAGCCTTTTCTTCTCAATCAGTTTTCTAGAATGCCTGAATGAAGACTCTTTTTTAGGAGGCCAGGATCAGCTGTTGCAGATGTTCAGCCAGGACCGTGTGGGTAAAATTATTCTAATGCCAGTATATACATTAAAACAAGTCTAAGAAGAAACCATTGGGAGGATATTTCAATGGTCCAGAAGAAGGTGACACAAAATGATATTAAAGGGGTGGCCTGTGAGTAGGAAAGACGAGATCTGACTTAAGTGAAACTGTGAAAAAAATAATCTTCGGGGCCAGAGTACCAATTAAAATAGCGCATACAGGAAAGGATGGAGCCAGGAAAAATGCTGAAACTGATTCTGATTAAGTAATGAAGTTGCCATTAATAGAAATAGGGACACCAGCAGGAGCTCGAGGGGAACGGTCAGGTCTGTTTAGTTGACAAAGGTCTTTTGTGGAAAACATATCCCAAAGTCTGATTAAATTTTGGTTCTTGGGCTCAGAAACATGACTAGATCTGGAGACGCAGGTTTAGCAACCATCCATTAGTCCCACTGGAACCCTTCCGTGAGGCCAGCTGGAGAAACCTGTCCCGGCAGCCCAGCCCACTTGTGCAGGGGAGCCTGGATCCTCTCACTTCTCTTGCCCACCTGCTCTTTGCTTACTCAGTCCGGACGTCTACGTGGTTTTCGCTCTGCTCTGTCATTTTCAACAAGAGATTCACACATGACCTGCCTTGCCCAGTTTGGATTCCAAGCTATTGGACAGTAGGGACTACATCTTAAACTTCTTTTTCTTTTAATGCCAAATGGTATTCTAGTAGGTTGTTAGCACAATACCCTATTGGGCTTTTCATTTTTATAAGAACAAATTCTGAAATGCAACGCAGATCATCTTTCTCTTTCCGTTTGGGGCCATTAGAAGCAGCAATGTATAAATTCAAAGCACTCACCTAAAGTGCCTTCATCTGCATCATTTTAACCTCAGTCTTCATAGGTCTTCCTCCACCCTCAACCCTCGAGACTTATTAATAATCAACATTCAAGTCTCCCATTCTTCTCTCTCCAATTTCTACCCTCAGGCAGTGGAGACATAGGAGCTTTGCAATTAAATTCTACCCTCCAGCCAAACTGACCCCAAACCATACTTATGAAATTGCTCAAGTTTATTGATTGTGTTGTTTTTGTTTCTCCATTTTATGTGGGCACACAGGGCCCTGCTCACGGGCAAGGTTGCTTTGCTGTGCTCCGAAAGGTGATCTCCTTAGGGCACTAAAGCCGCATTGGCCAGAGAGGAGCTTAGCCTTTCCTCCTGTCAGATCTGCAGGTCGCTTTGACCACCACAGCCAGTTTATGACTGCCTGTGGGCAGTTTCGGCCCTCAGCTAATGTGTGGAACAGACAAGGCAAATCTGCAAAACCCTCCCACCCACTCACCCTGTCAGCACCATTCCTGCTGACCAGTGCCTTCCTTGCTGTGGCCGAACTCTCAGGACAGTGTCCCCGCAGCTCTGTCTTTGTCAACTGCTCAGTACAATGTGGATATGTGGAGTGGCTACTTATGAGTTAGGCCCTGGGTGAACTGTGCAGCATTCCACAATGAACACAGAACAGTTCTCTCTTCTCAAGAAGAAGCAGGTTTAATAGGAGAGGCAAATACACAAACAGGAAACTACAGTACAGTGTGGCAAGTGCAATGTTAAAGAGAAGTTAATGAGAACAACAGACAATGGGTGCGTAACCTGAGGGGAACGTAGAAAGGCCTCTCAGGTGCAGCGCTGACATCTGTTAGGCATGGTAGGCACATTGCCCGTGGCCCACACAAATGCTTTAAATTTAATTCCTTTTAAAATAAGAATAGATTATAATAATAATGGCTAGATAACAATGAATTCAGCCTACATTACATGCATCTTCATGTCAGTGCTGTTATAAAATGGAATTTTACATTTTTTTTGGAAGAAGAGCCCACAAAGGCCAAATTGCTTAGGACCAACAAAAGTGGTACCGTGACCCAGCCTCATGAAGTAACTAGGGCAGAGCAGAAGATACACAGGCAAAGTAGGAGAGGTCTAGGGGAGGGACCAGCGTAAGTGTGTGTCAAGAATATCAGCATGATGCTAGGGAACAAGCCGGATATGGGGAGTCGTGAGAAACTAGGTAAAGATGTAGGCAGAGATTTGCTATATTAAGAACCTGGAATTAGTCCTACAAGCCTGTTCCCTTCCATACTCCCACGTACCCCACAACACGAAATCAAAGTTTGCCAACCCTGTGCCCCATTCTCTCCCAGCTAATATTTTCCTTAGAACATAATCTGGGTAACTGCAATGTGCCAAATGTCACTGCCCACAAGCAGCTTTCTGTGCCACCTCCCATCTACTGACAGCAATGTCTTAAATAAGGGAATATGCAGGTGAGGAAGGGGATTTAGGAGCAGGAATGCTCTGGGCTTTCCACTTCACTCCTCTGCCTGCTTCAGGGCATCTGAGAGTCTGGGACCTCTCAGAAAGGCTGGTGACGGGCCATCGGTGGTCTTTCTCTTTCTGGTTACAAAGTGCCCAGAGGTCTGCTCACTGAACAACTATTTTTGAAGCATGAAGTGAAAACAGGATGAAAGAATAGGAAAAAGTGTTCATTATGCAAGAAGAGAAGAGCCTCCCCCCAACCTCCTAATGTGTATGTCATTTAAATACCCTTGTGAGAGGTGTTCATTATTTCCCCCATTATTTAGAAATGTGCTTCAAAGACCCCTCCAACAGCGGCATGCCATCAGTTGTTTAAACACATGATTTGTTAAATCAGTACCCTCGGAGTCCTAGAGCTTAGGGGTTATATTGTCTCAGAACAGACACAACTCGGGGGTCACCCTGCTGCTGCTGAGGATTGTCTCAGCAACTCCCCACCACATCCTGATGGTTAATAAGGATCAGCTTTTGAAAGGCAAGGTCAAAAGCAGGACTAAGTGACTCCTGGTGCTGGCTGAGGGTGCGTGAGTTCATTGTTCCCAGCGGCTGGTCAGTGCCCAGTAAGGAGAGAGCCCATTGTTGTCAAGGAGCCTGAGAGACAAAGCCCAGCCCAGCCATCAACCTGTGCTGGCAGCTAGATGGGGGTTTCCAGAAGGAACCAGTCCTTGACTTTAGAAATAATTCTCTTTAGGAAGACTTGTGTTCATGAAAATGGGAAGCTACAAAAAGATGTATTAAGTGTTGATCACGTACATTATCAAAGAACGCCTTTAAGCATCTGTTCCCCTGGGTACACGAAAGTGTTTATTTACAGGTCTTTAAACTGTAGGATAGAAATGCTCGTGGCAAGCCACTGATTATAGAAAATCAAACTGAGATGCATTCATTGATTCGAGAGGAAAATAAGAATAATGGGGAGAAAGGTTTCAAACTTTAAAAAAATCAATTTATGTAAATTGATCAAAGAAGATCTCTGCTGCATAAAGAGAAGTATGTCTCCCCTTTCTCCTGTTTTTGGCATAGCAACTGTCAGCTCTTATCTGCTCACTGCCTTTCGTGTCCCCACACACCAGTCTACAGACCTTGTCTCTGCATGGCTACTTTACTAAAAATGCAAAATTCCCCTGGGAACTAAAGGTGAACTCACAGAAAAATAGATAAAGATCTTGAGGCAGTAAGTCATTTAATACCTCCCTTCATGCATTTGCGGAAGGGCTTGGCAATCTATAGGTGGTAGCTGTTGTGTTGTTGGGAGGAGAATTTCTACCACCACTGAGTGTAGAGGCAGACCTCAAAGGATTCCCCTTCTCAAAATTTCTTTATGCAGTTAATGGCACTGTAGATCCACAGTAAGCAGGCTCAAACTCTTGGAGATAATATCAATTACTTCCTTGCCTTAATCCCTTAGATGCTGTCTGCCACCAAATCCAACCTATTCTTCCCCAGTAATCCCCTCTCACATTCAGTTCTGCCCATCCCAGGCCTTCCTCACCTAAGGCCTGAAAATCTACAACAGACTTTTATCTCCTTTTCATGATATCCTTCATTCTCAGCATTTCTTAAAGTTTAGTCTGTTCAATTTCCTGTCGTGCTACAGTGGGCAAACCACAGAACAGTCCAGGCTGAGCTCTTTCGATTCCTAATCATTTCCTTTTGATGGTCCTTTCTCTGGCATGGGGTGAAGATTCTGCCTGCAGCTCCTTCCTGTTGTCTCACAAGCCTGAGCTCTCCATCTCCTGCAAGCATCACTTCAAACAAGCACACAGACATTCGCAGAACAAGCAATGATTTGTGGGCATAGTTCAGTCTAAACTCATCCTTAGAAAACAAGCATCTCTTCAGAGGAAGGAGCATGAGGAGTCACAGCTCTGCTTACCACACAGACAACTCTATTTTTTTTTTTTTTTTTTTTTTTTGATACAGAGTCTTGCTCTGTCATCTAGGCTGGATTGCAGTGGCATGATCTTGGCTGACTGCAACCTCTGCCTCCCGGGTTTCAGCGATTCTCGTGACTCAGCCTCCCGAGTCACTTGGAGTACAGGCCCCTGCCACCGTGCCTGGCTAATTTTTGTATTTTTAGTAGAGATGGGGTTTTACCACGTTGACCAGGCTGATCTTGAACTCCTGACCTCAGGTGATCCACCCACCTCAGCCTTCCAAAGTGTTGGGATTACAGGCGTGAGCCACCATGCCTGGCCAATAACTCTTTACTAGGTCACAGCCTAACTCCTCAGAGTAAATGCTTCTTAATCATCTCCACGACAGATTAGTGCTTGGGTCTCAAATTTCCAGAGCCACATGGTGGATTTCCTAGAACAGTGGAAGAGGTTGTATTGAGGGTACGCATACAGCTCCACTTCTCATGGGATAAGTAAAGAAAAATCCAGATCTTGGGCCAACTTTCAAGGGAGAGTTTTCAGCTTTACTATTTCTATCAAGGTTGCAAAGGCCTAAGTTTCATGCAGAAGTGAAGCTCGAGGAAAACTTGTTTTTATCTCTCGAGACCATTCAAAGAGGGCCAAAGTTAATTTTTTTAACTATAAGTATGAGATTGCCCAGAAGATAACTGATGTCCTTTTTCCTATGAGATTTTTAAACCATCCTAGGCATAAAGGAAAATTCTGGGCTCTCGTATAAAATTTTCCAAATAAGCCACTCTCCATTCCTTACTTCTAGAAAAGAAAATCCCTCACTATACAATCTGAGGTCACTGTACTTTCTTGAAAAATCATTGAATTAGACCTGAGTTCAATTCCCAGTTTCATTACTAGTTAGTCATTGATGAGTTATTTCTCTGTTCTGGCCAATGTTTGTGCTCCTCTGACAAATAAGGGAAGCTGACATAAAAGATCCCTTTGACCCACTTTGATTCTTCAGTGCCATGACCTTGTAGAACCTGCTAGAATATTCATTACCAAGTATATTCTGTGGCTGTCAGGGAGCTCTGTGACTAGACAAAGAAACAATCTCCAGAAGGTTCCTGCATGAACCAACTGCCATGTCACCCAAGTTAGGCTAGTAAATTTTTGACTTCTGATTTTAGTTTTCACAAGGTAATTAGAGAAACACAATATTTTCTCCCCTAATAAAAGAAGAAAGGTTTTGTTCCCTAACTCATTGTCAATCCTAGCATGTTTTATATAAATGCCCCTAGAAAGCTCACACTTTCACTCCTTGCCAAAACTGGCTGAGCTCCTGGCTCAGGCTGGGGAACAGAGGAAGAATTACGAGTGTGGTTGAGCACACTGGCATGCATGAGGCTGAAGCCGCTCCGTGTATCAGTAACATGTAATGACAGCCTCCCATCTGTTCTCTGGAACTCTTCATCTGAGCCTTCGTCAAGCTGGAAATCTGGACGGAGATGAATGCAAAGGGGCTGTTCAAAAGCTGCACGTGAGCTCGGGAGTACCTGCAAAAAGGGATCCACCGTGGATTGGCAGTGGAGAGGCTGGCCAGCTGCAGAGCTTAGGGAAGCGGGGCAGGAGTCTGGGAGGTAAAAGGGAAGGTCAGGAATGGGAAGGGCATCCTGTAGCCACACCTTAAAACCCTCTATGCTTTAGAAGAGGGTCTTGAGCATTTCTTGCAATGAAGTGTTGGCCCAGGAAAAAGCAACTGTTCCCCAAACCCCATCACTATAACCAGACACTGGATTTTCCTGTCTGTTGCAATACAAATTCATTAGCCATAACTGGAACTGAAAGCCTGACAAACAGGCAGAATGTCCAACATGCCTGAAGGTATTCCCACCTCTGCTCCTGGGGAAAGCAGAGATGGGCAGCAGGGAAGGGAGAAGATTAGAGACAACCTATCCCCCCAGACGGGTAGTATTTGAGAATAAAATAAAGCAAAATAAGGTCTGGATCACATTCAAGGGTTCAGAGCTACATCTACCTAAGCCCCCAGGGGTCCTGGAGAAACACTGCCCAGGGAAAGCAAGCAAACAGAATGCAATTTGCCTGTTGCCTCCTGAGCACTGACTCTGCTGTGAGCAGCCTGGTTGCCAGCATCTATCACCGCAGGATCTGGGAGCCCAGGGCTGCTGGTGTTTGCCTCAGGCAACTGGTTAGCCAGCAAGAAAACTTATTATCTCCCCAATTTCCCTCTAGTGAAGCCTCCCTCTCAAGAAATGGGGATGGGGGGCACAATTTCATGGATCTGATAAATGCTATTGGGAAACTAAGATCACAGGCTTGGAATAAAACAGGAATGTGAGCAGGGGATTATGGAAAGTGTGGAGACTGACAAATGACCTATGAGAAGGCAAGGGCAGAGCAAGCTGCTGGGCTCTGGGCTGGGCTGAGGAGCCCTCCTGGCTACAGGTTTCAGACTTTCATCCTCCTGACTGAGTGAATTCACAAGCCTTCCTAGCTGCTCCCTATGCCTCATGGAGTTTCCTCAGCCAGCCCGTTTCACCCACTTTCCCCAAAATTGAGGCCACTGGGAAAGACCCCTGAAATAAGAGGTGGATTAAAAACGCTTACCTAAAACTTGAAGCGGTAGCTGAGCCTCCCTCTGAGAACCTCTCAGTAGAAACAGAAGTTTTAAAGAGGTCTTATTTCATTCATTATTCTATTTATTTCACATTTTAGCTCATCCTAGATACCAAGCAATGTCTTAGGTCTGAGGATAGAAGAACAAGGAGCTCATATCATCTAGTCAGACAGGGGGAGCATAAGCATATGAGGCCAATTACAGAACAAACCTGAGACCATTTTAAGCAAGGACAGATGGCGAGCAGTCAAATGCAGTGTTGCTGTGGAGAGAGATGCTTGGGGGCTTGACCTGGTCAGTAAGTGCTTGGAGGAAGAGAGTCTCAGGGAAACCTTGCAGGGCATTGAAGCTTTGACTGGAGCCGAAGGACAGGGCAGCCTAGAAAAATAGGCAGGGCAAAAGCATGATGCCCTTGGCCCTTGTTTCCTTCAGATCTAATCCCTACTCTTCCTCCCGCCCTCCTAGAATTAGCAGCAAGGGTAGGGCATGTAGCACCAAGCAAGACTTCTGCAAACCACAACCACTGACCTCCCACAAAAAAGACCCAGAAACCCATAGATAACAAACACCTAGGAGATCTGGTAAATGTGATCCCCACTTGTGGCACCAACCGCAACTGAGAACTTGCTAAATATTCAGAAGCTGAGGTCCCTCTCCAGACCACTGAATCAGAATTTGCCTTTAACAAAGCCAGGAAATTCATATGCATACTACAGTTTGCACATCGAATGGGTTCCCAGATGGATTCCCTTTCTCAGACTTCAGGCTGTCTTCTCTGCCCTCCCAGCAGGGTGGAGAGAGCTTGAACAGGAGTTGTCTGTGCCCACCGCAAATTTCAGCACACAGACCTCATGGCCTGGCATCACCCCAGCTGGCACCTGCCTGAACCGCCCCTTCTCCCTCATCTCACTAGCTTAAGCAGTGCAGTTCCACCCTGGAAGTGGAGCCTCTGGGGCTGCACCTTAACTTCAGCAGAACCTGCTTCTCTCCACACAACTTCCCTCTTAGATACAGGACTATGCCAGAAGACGTGAGCCAGCCTGTGGAGAGGAATTAGCCCTGAGCTTGAAACAAAAGACCTAGGTTCGGATTTATTATTCTGCCATTTCTTCGCTGCTGTGTGACCTTGGACAAGTCATCCTTTCTCGGATTCCCTCTTTTCCTAAGTACAAAAATACCCCCAAATTCACATGTTCTGATGTGAATGTTATAATGCCCTACAGGCACAGCGGCAGTAAAACAGAGTGGTGAAGAGCACAGACGGCAAAGCCAGGTCCCTGGGATGGAATCCCAGTTCCACTGCTTATTTGCTAAGTGACACTGAGCAAGTTTCTTAAACCTCTCTGCCCCTCAGTTTATCTGTAAAAATGAAAATAACAGCAGCAACTACCCCAAGCGATTAAATCAGGAGAATTGATTTAATGTTTGAAATGTACTTAGAGCAATATTGTAAATGCTACCTAAGTGTTTGCTAAATAAATAAAGCACCTAGCAGAGTGACTGGCCTAAAGCAAGTGCCCAGTAAATGTTTGTTGTTTTTGAATTTGAAAGTCAATAAGATAAACACAGTGGGAGAGACAGAGATAGAAAGAGAGGGAGAGAAAGAGAGAGAGGAAGAGAAAGAGAGAGAATGCATGAGCTACAGGGAAAAGACACACATCTGCATTTACCTCTACCTCAGTGGCCCAAGTGCCAGGTGAATGATAGCAGGTTGGGTGAGCTGGGCTGCAGCCCATAAAAGGAGGTGTAAGGAGCAAGAAAGGGGTGGGCACCAGGGTGGCGTGGCAGGGCATGACAAGACAGGTGGACATGCCTGCCCTTTAGGCCCTGTCAATCACTCGCCAAGCTGATGACGAGCTGATGTCTGTGAGAGCAGAGACAGCAACAATCTGTGCTGGATCTTAATGCATCCGCCCCTGGGGAGGTGGGGTTCTCACCACATCAGAGTCATGGAAGAGAAGCCACACTTTCCAGACCCCATGTAGCCAGGTGCAGCTGCAGCATAATCGCCTGGCTATGTGGAAGCGTGGAGGTGATTCTTTCCTGGCCCTTATCCGCTTCCTTCCTTCACTTTGGAAAATATCAGTGTACAGCTTTGGCTGGATTCTGGACCCTCTGCCTGTATGCCTTCATAAACCTTGATTTGTTCCCCATGCAATCCATCCTGCCACTCCTTCCAGATGCACCTTATCAACAACTGCTTTCACAGTGGGCTACCCTAGTTGAGACTTTTCAGTAGCCTTTGATTTCTTCCTGCTTCAAGTCAAAGTCACTCCACTGTGCTTGCAGCACTTGGCACTGGCTCAAGCAGCCACCTCCTATTCAGTGTGTACTCTAGGGCAGGCTCTATGCTAAGGACTTGGTGTACCTTAGCTCATTTTATACTGTGTCATGACAACAATCAAGTGGGGTGGATGTTAAGTGATATGACTGCTTTCCTCACCTAATAAGTTACTCAGTTGGCAACAGCTGATATGAGCTTAAATCCTGAGACTTTGACTCCTGTGTCTGTGTTTCCCAGTGTGTGGATCACAAAACACTAAGTTCCAAGGTTTCATAATAGATATTATATTGATGTTTTTTATATATGTGTGTGTGTATATATATACACACATAAATATGTGTGTGTGTGTGTATATATATATATATAGAGAGAGAGATGTTTAAAAAATTCAAAATTAAATTAAGTTCAGGGGTTTCCTTATAATATGACTTCTCAGAGCCCTAAAAATGCAGATAGAATAGGAATGGTGAATCTTGGAAAGAGAAATACAGCCTATTTAAATGTGGAACTCCCTCTTCCCTTCATAGTGCAAGTTGCCGGGCTAGGGTTCTCAGGATGCATTTAGGAAATAATTCTCTACACCTTATTATCTCTTAACAATTTTTTTTCCTAAGAGATGCAATCCCTGACCACTCCCACCCTCTTCAGACCTCCTGATCTCCCTCCTGCATTATGAATTCTTCTTGTCATTCATGCCTTAATGCCTTGGCACATGTCGTTCCTTTCCGTGTTGGTATTTTCTCGCCTTTCTAAATTCTGTCTACCCTTTAAGGCCCAAGTCAAGCCCCACCCACTTCATGAAGACTTCATTGTGTATTCCAGCCTTCCTCATCATCTGCTCCTCTCTGGTTCTATCACATGTGTGACCTTATTTAGATATTCCTTGGTATATTGACATTACTTTTCTATCACATTTGTAACCTTATTTAGATATTCCTTGGTATACTGATACTACCTTTCATTGTTTCATGGATGGTTGCCTTGCATCCTCTACCAGCCAGAAAATTCCCTTAGGATAACAATCATGCCTCGTACCTCCCTATTGCCTACTGGGTTCTTACACAGAATAGGAAATAATTAATCAGGACTTGCTGATGGAATATGAATATTTAAAACAGAAATTGGGGTCTCCCTCCTGTGTGCCAGCTGGCTACAATACAAGCTGGGTGAAAAGCAATCCTGCTTCCACCCTCACTCTGTTCCCATCTTGAGCAACATTGCTGCTTTGGGTCCTGGGGAAGCCCATGCCGGAGCACTGCCCTCCATGCATACCAGCCTTCAGGAGCCTTTTGCAGAGCTCCAGCGTATACTGGATTTAAAAAAAATAATAATAAAAAACAAGGTAAGCCATGCCAGGGGATAGAGGTCCAGCTACAACCAGCCATGCTTCCTGGGGAAAGACAGAGGTACGCAAACTCCTTATAACAAGTCAGAAAAGGTGGTTGGGGGCCGGGGGACGTGGGGGGGGCGGGGGAGATTGGCTTGCAGCCTCTGGGATAGTTGCCCATTTGTAATCCTTTTCTCTTCCTAAACTCCAACTCTCCTTCTGTGTCTCATTGTGTCTGTCTCTGCCTGTCTGTCAGTTTGCCTCCCTTTTCAAAAAAATCTGAATAAAACAGAGCAAACTGTCTTCCTTTCCTATCTGAGAGCAGAGAATAAAGCAGTCACATGTCAAGGGCACATTTTCAGGTTTTATTTTCGTCAGCAATATTCTCCCCCCATAATTGCTATAGAAACACCAAATCCCCTTCCATCCTTTTGTGCGTGCTGACAGACTCCACTTTAACTTACCCTCAGATGAACCTCACTCAATGCGCGTTGCCGCCTGCAGCACACGCCAGCACCCAAGGATATGCAAGAGTAGGTTGAAAAACACCTGTCCTTTAGATGCTGAATGTGTTCTCCTTCCCCAAATATGACTCTTTCTCATCTAACTTAAGATGTGGCACAGGGGTGCTGCCTGCATGGCAGCGTTGACAACAGAGGCGGTTCTTGGGAAAGAGAGCAGCTCAGCCAGGAAAGGCGGGGGCGCTCGCTGGCGGGCTTCTAGATGTGCAACACGCCTGTGCACCCGGGGCTTGGCCTCACAGAATGTTCTGAGTCTGATGCAGAGGTCCTGGAGCTCTGCACGGCCAAAAGGAGAAAGGAAGGGTCTATATCATTGAAGCTAGAAGCCAATCTCCTCATGCACTTGCCTATCTGGCTGCACGAGTGCTGTTTGAGGGCTCTGTGAAACAGGAATAAGTCCCTGTAGGTCTAGCTGCACCATTTCTGGCGTAAATGTCTTCAGCACCTGGAAGCAAGCAAGGCCAAAGGAAGCTGCGCATGTCTTGGATGAGCTAAGGGCCTGCTGCTAATCCTTGTCAGGGTCTCTGGCACCCAGGAAAGAGCTTTGGGAACATACAGGGATAGGGACAGGTTGGTTGGTGCACCCACAGTAAAATAACACAGAGGCTCTTAATGCAGAGAGGCAAAGGCCTTTCCTAAATGCCTTTGCAGAAGGATTTGATTAAACAGAGTCTAGCTGGAGATGTAATAACCCTGACCCTCTACACCCCTGGAAGGATTTTGTTCCAGGCAATGTAGGCTGCCCAAACACACAGAGCATGAGTTATGCATTCTACAAAATTAGTTCATAAATCCTGAAATGGGCTTTTGAAAAAAAAGAAAAACAAAGCAAATCAAGATGAATAAATATTAATGAATCACCTCCTCTCTGTGGCAAGAGGAACATGAGGCAGAGTTAATAACTGTCAACAAATAACATCGACATTGAATATTTCATGGAGCTGTGGAGGTGGACCTCAGAGATGGGGTCAGTCACCCACATGTGCAGTGGGCAGCACTTAGAGACCTACAAAAGCTGCAGAAGATAAACATTTTTTTTGAGCAGAAGGCTGGATTTTCCAGCCTTTCTGGAGTTGCAACTTTCTGGAGTGAGTTGGCATATGGTACATACAATAACAGCACCACATTTACTGAGCAGTGACTCTGGCAGATGCTTTATATACATAATCTCTACCAAGTCGCTATGACTATGCCCACCTCCTCATGGAGGAGACTGAGGCTTAAAGATAATAGTGTGCCCCATACCACATGCCTGGAAGTGGCAACGCTGGGATTCAAACCCAGGACTCTCTTGACCCCAAAGTCCAGCATCGCCCTACATTGCTACTCAACATATTTCTCCCTCTTTTTTTCCTTCCTGCATTATATTCTAAGCTTTGCACCATGTCTTTATAGCTTACTGTAGACCCTCCATTGACAGCACAGGGTCTAGCTTCTCACATATAGTAGGTGCTCAATAAATCAATATATGTTTGTTGAATTTAATTGAATTTCCTTCCACGGGAAGAAAATAACTCTGTCCTCTTCTCATAGATAGGTGGAAATCCATGAAATAAATTCTTTCTCCAGGGACAGATAACCCATGGAGCCTGACCTCCTCAGAGGCAGACACAAGTGATATCATCCTCCCAATCATTATTGTTATCATTACTATATGGCTGCCAAGGGCTTGAACAGGTGATGCAGAAATGAAAGACCTGGCAGACAATAAGTGGTTCTTAAGTGACAGCCCCCATTTCAGCACCATCTCTTTCGAGGCCCCCACCCCCAGGGGCTGCCAATCACACCTCTTTCCCCAAGCACAAAATTCACTTAAAACATTTTTTTTTAAAAGAATTAACAAATTGAAGAACAGGAACAGACTTTCTCCTGGCTCTCTGTCACATCCCCACCCAGACAGCTAAAACGTTTCACTTGTCAGTCATCAGTAAATACCAGGTTTAAGCTTTGTACTGTACATCCCCAGAATAGACATCGCTAATGGCCTTGATGACAGTCCTTGATTTCTGAAGCGTATGTGAGAAAGCAAGAGAAAGGGAGAGGCCGGGGGAGGGGGCAGAAGGCAGGAGAAGGCCACAGGCAGAAGGTGGGTGGTGTTGTGAATCTTTCTTTTTGGTAGCCTCATTCTCCCTCTAATTTTGTTTTCACTTTTTTGCCATTTTCCCCTGAAAGCTTTTTCAAGTGTCCACAGTGCTGTGAGTGCTGAGCAGTTCTAGCCCTGAGGGCCAAGAGAAAAGGGGCAGAGAGAGAAAAACAGCCCTGCCTTCTACTGACAGCTTGACTTGGATTTGGAAGGACTGTCTGAAGCCCCTCCCACGGACCCCAAGAAAGGCCTCAGGGCTGGGAGACATCCTCACTCTCCCCTCCAATGCAAGCAGGTGCCATCCAGTCTAAACAAGCGCCTGCTTTTCTGGGGCTAGTGTGTCCATGCTGCAGCTGCAGGGGATGACGGCTAGGCCTATAAGAACGTGCCTGTCAGTGATGCTTGGACAGGCTATTTCTCTCAACAACTGATGGTCATTTGTCAGGCAACGGCTATGGCTGGCTCCTTCTTCCAAGAAAAAGGGAAGAGGAATAAAGCCAGGAAGTGATAGAAAGCTACAAAATTTCATTTGTAGAACCAAAAGTTATTAATATGTTGTGTATCAGTTGCTAGTTAGATGAATAAGACCCAGCCCTTGTCCTAAGGAGCCACAGTCTCTCTAACTGCCCTCACTAGGTCCACTGTCCACTGACTGTCAATGAGCAGATATTGATGGAGGGGCTTGAGTGTCGGTGTGAATTCCAAGGCCCTGAACAAAGGAGGCATGATAAGTGGAAAAATAGTCAAAAGTCTCCCCACTCTAACTCTGCTCCGCCCTGATCTTTGATTCCTATTTCCTAAGCACCCTCTCCGAAACTCAAATCTACTTTCTCCAAAATGATTCTCTGCTCATGTACACCTACTACCCTACTCCACCTCCTCACAAAAATACATCACCCCACACACCACCACCTTCCTCCAGTCCCTAATCCCAAATAGCCCACAGCCTTCCTCTTGGATCATTATTTTTAAACTACTTAGCATTTAGCAAAGTTTACTGTGTCACTTGCTATTCTAAGTGTTTTACAGGGATTCACTATGACATAGGCACTACAAATATCCCATTTTACAGATAAGAAAACAGGCTTTTTGTTAACTTATCCCTGTTTATCAAGAAACCCAGGTAACCTGACTGCAGGGTCCACTTCCTTGCTTTTCTGTCCCATCGACCCTGCCTTGGTTCTCATCCTAACTTCTCTCAGTGACAAACCTTTGCCCTCTTCTTTCCATGAGGGAAAATAATATCAACTACCTGGCTCCTACGTGCTACAGAGCATAGATTGAAGATTATAAGTGTGAGAAACTTAGCCTCCTTCTTTCAGGTCTTGCAGATAACTGCAATTGGATTGTATCTGAAACACTCAGCCTCATAGAGGAGACCACAACGCACAGGAGGTAATTTGTACCATTCCTCTGGCACTGTTGATTCATTTACATGAGGTTTCTCTTGGCCTCTAACACGAGCATAGTACTAGTGACTTCACACAGCTTATGGGAGGATGACAGGTACCAACTTTCCTATAATTCATGATGCAGTAGATCTGCAGACAAATTGACATTCCACAGGAAGGCAACTCACGGAAGGTTTATTTCTAAGGTAATAACAAGAATCATTGTTTTCAAGGCCTTCATCCCTAGCCCTGATTTGACTTCATATTCTCAGGAGGCCTGCACCTTCATTCTCTCCAGAACATCAGCTTTAATTTAAAGGCCCGTCAGAGATCTTTGAAGGCCTAAATCTTTCCCTTCCAGCTGGTCAGAGATATTGGCATATTAATCTATTTAGTAATTATGTGAACAAGCTCTGACCATGTGTTATTGAAAATTAAACTATCAAAATGTGTCCAATCACATTGCTCAATTTTTCAATCCCATCGTGTCATTATATTCAACACCAAGATTAATTACGAAGCAATGGGCCAGGTTCGCCAGATGTTCTGCTGACTCCAGTCAAGGTACATCTGTTTCCCCACCTACTGTCACTGCACACTCAGCTGCTCATTCCACAGTTGCCGGTCTGGTTCAGGGTTACATTAGCCTAAGCATGGCTGGTATTGACTTAGTTGCATGCCATTGTGTCTCCAGCTCCTTGCAGCTGCTATCCAAGGCCATTGTCAGCGGATGATTTGTCCCAAGAGAGTCACAAGAGAGCAAGAACTGCCCATCAGCTTTGAGATTAAAAAAAAAAGAAGAAGCTATTTCTCTGGGGGTAAATAAAATCACAGAGATTAAGAAGCCACACCCCTAGGTTCTAGCCCAGAATCTCTGACCTCTTCCCTGATGGCAGAATTTCTTAGTAAACTGATTTCCCTTCTGGCGAAGCTGTGTTAGCACCTGTTATGTAAACAGCAGCCAGCCAGAGTGCCAAAGGTACCACGGAAAGAGTAGAGCCTCAGGAGGTTCACAGGGTTGGTTTTATTCTGGCTCCGTGACACTTACTGGATGTGTGACCAAGAGCAAATCAGTGTTACCATCTCTGAGCTTCCTCAGTTGTGCAATGACAAGGTAAAGTACTTACCTTTGAGGGTGACGAGAATTGTGAAAGAGTGTACAAAAAGTGCTCGGCATTTTTGTGTTAGTGATTAAGCACTGAGCTTCTTGAGTCAGACTAGCCAGGGTTCAGCTCCTACTCTGTACTCTACTAATGACTATCTGGATGACTGAGCGATTAACCTAATCTTTCCAAGCCTCAATGTCCTCATCTATAAAATGGAGATGATAATAGGATCTATCCCATAGGTAATACTAAATTACATAATTCATATTAATGCATAGTAGACTGCTTGGCAACTAACAAACATTAAATAAGTATTTAGAAGTGTTATTATTATTACGATGGAATATATAGTAGCCATTCAATAAATATTGATTTTCTTTTCAACTTTCTTCTTTCCTTTCCCACCTCTATGTTTTTATATGATATCAAGGTCGATGGGGTCTTAAGAGTCATATAATCTAATCTGTTTTGTAATATAGACATTGATTTATTTTATAACAAGAAGATTCTGCAATTATAAACCTGGTTGTTTCCTTAAGAGGATAGGTCCTGCTGCATGGAAGGTACTTTGTTTTACTGGATTCCTTAGTGTGCAAGTGTGGGAACATAAACTAAAAAGTGATCTGCATCTTCAGAGTGAGGTCAGGTGGGAGGGGATGAAGAACAGAGAGAAGAGAAAGAAGAATGGAAGAGAAAAGATGATGGAGTGACAAGGTTCTATAAAATGACCTTCTTCCAAATGATCACTTAAAATGTTAGTGAATTTCCACTAAAAGTTTGATGCAAGTTGATTTCTTACAGAAGCCAGTAAGAGAATTGATGTTTGTTGATGCGAGGTAGAGGAGAAACCAGATTCATGGATAAAGGAGTTAGAGGTATAGGGGACCAAAATGTATAAACCTCCAATGGGTCAGTCAGAATATTCTAGGTAATTCTGTGTCTTAAAAAAAATGTAGAGGATTGAAACGACAAAGATTGACTTCAAATTCTATGTGAGATATAGAAAATCACAAGAAAATGTTGGCGCTACTTGAGCCATAAGAACGAGATGGTTTGCCTACGAAATTATAATTTTTAATCCAATCAAGGAGGCAAACATTCTCCCAGAAACCATAATGAACCAAAATTCAAAAAAATCACGTGGCCCTCCTAGGAAAGAAGAGACACATGATGATTTTTATCACTATAGAATGGGCTCTCTCTTGGTTCTCATTTCTTTAGACTCAAACTGGAACTACATATGGGCTCTCCTGAGTCTCCAGTTTGCTGGCTGCAAATTTGGGACTTCTCAGCCTCCATGATTGCATGAGTTAATTAAGTGACTCACATATATATATATCAGTCTGTTTGCATGATGATATAAATATGTATATATTCTATTGGTTCTGTTTGCATGTTTATGTGAGTTATTTATATATTTTTAATACACATTATACATTATATATTTATATATTATTTAAATCTATAAATATTTAAATATTAAAAATATATAATGTATATATATAATCATGCAAATGGAACCCATAGAATATATATGTGTGTGTGTGTGTGTGTGTGTGTGTGTGTGTATATATATCTCCTATGTTGTCAGGAGAATCCTGGCCACTGCAGATTTTGGTACCAAGGGCTTCTACTATATTTTTATCAGTAATGTTTGACATTCAATCAAAAGTCATGATACAAAATGGCAAGGCTATGAAAAATAAGTAAAGACTTGGGAACTTTCACAGATTGGAGGAGACTAAGGAGACATTACAACTAAATGAAATATGATATTTTTTATTGGAACATGGCAAAGAAAAACTAGGGAAATCCGAGTAAAGACTGTAGTTTAATGGATAGTATTATGCCAATATTAATTTCTCAGCTTTTATCACTGTACCATGGTTATATGAGAGCTTAACATCAGGAGAATCTGAGCAAAAGATATACTGGAAATCTTTATATTATTTTTGCAACTTTTCTGTAAGTTTTAAATTATTTCAAAATTAAAAGCAAGATAACTATGAGATCCACAGAAAGCAAGAAGATGTGGCCCACTTCATGTCCCCTGAGGAAAGAGTCAACAGAAGTCACGGAGATATTCTAGATGTTGGAATTATGAGAGAAAGACTTTAAGATAACTAAGTTATTGTTACATGTTATATGATCAATATGTTATACAATTGTCTGTAAAAGATGAACGACATGAGATTATGGATGAGGAAAGTTGGCAGAGACAGTTTATACTTTCTATGAAAAAAGAAAAACCTGGTGGAAATGCTAAGAAAAAAAAATACCATGGAAGAAATGAAGAATCTTTCAATGAGTCATCAATGGACAAGACCAGAGAAAATAATTAGTGAATTTGATAACGAGTCAATATAAATTATTCAAAATGAAACATACAAAGGAAAACATTTTTTAAAAAGAACAGAGCATTTGAGCTTTATGGCACATTATTAGATGAACTATCATTTGTGTAATTAAAACTCCAGAGGGAAAAAAGAGACAAAAAAAAGGCAGAGGAAATGTTTGAAGAGGCTAAGAAATTTCCAAAATGAATAAAAAACAAGAATCCGTAATAAGCAGGTTATTGAATAAATACAAACAAAACCACATTTAAAGACATCTGAAAACAGACAGGAAATAAAAAAACACATTACATGCAGAGAAAAAAATAAGAATGACAGCTGCGCTCTCATCAGAAATAATACAGACCAGAAGACAATGGAAAGACACTTTTAGAGCGCTAAAAGAAAAACATTTAAAAAACAAAAATTATCAACCTAGAATTCCATGCCCAGAGAAAATACCTCTCAAAAATATAGGCAAAATAAAGACAAGTTCAAGCAGACAAAAGCTTAGATTCTCTGGCTTCAGCAGATGTGCATGATAAGAAATGCAAAAGAAGCTTTTCCCGCTGAAGGGAAATGACACCAGGTAAAAACCTAGTTCTGCAGGAATGAAAAACATGAGGAATGGTAAATATGCCCATAAATCAGACAGCTGACTGTTTAAACACTATAACAATATATTGAGGGGTTTTAATCTATGCAAAGGTAACATAGATGATAAAAGAAACACAAAAGGCAGGAGAATGGCAATTGGAAGTATATCGTTCCAAGGTTTTTACATTGTTTAAAAAGTAGCATAATTTTCTTAAAAGACAGATTCTGATAAGATAAAAAGACATATTAAAACTTCTTACCCAACTATATATACATACACACAAATAATACAAAAAAAAATACAAAAAGTTAACAGAGAAGATAAAGTAGAAAACTAAAAATGCTGTTATTCACCAAAAAAATGGTAGGAAATGGGGAGTTGGGTAACACAAAGCTGATAGAACAAAATTTTTTAAACATGCAAGATGATAGACAAATACAAACATATCAATAATTAAGTTAAATTGAAATGAACCAATGCTCCAATTAAAAGGTAGAGATTTCCAGACTTGATAACAAAGGAAGAGTGAGCCGTATGCTGTTTATGACTAGCACACTTTAAACATAAAGACACAGGTTGAAAGTCAAAGAGCAGAGAAAAGTGTACCATATGGGATGAGCATATTCTAAATTGGCCTCCACAGTTCCTGATGCCCCATATTCATACCATTGTGTAATCCCTGCCCCTCGAGTGTGGACAAGACCAATGACTTGCTTCTAATCAATAGAATATGGCAAAGTTGAGATGTCACTTACAGTATTATGCATTGTAATCATGGAACACTTATCTTGCTAGGAGACTCTCTTTCTGGCTTTGATGAAGCAAGCAGGCATGCTGGGGAGGCCCATATGGCAAAGAGCTGAGGGTAATCTCCTGCCAGCAATCAGCTAGGAATTGAGAGTGACTAACACATGGAGTAAATATTATTTACTTCAGCTTATACCTTCTCTTCTTTTTAGAAAATGTTTCTCTCTGTCTCTAGACAACCTACTTCGTCTAATGTTAATATAGCCACATCAGCTTTCATGCCTAGTGTTTGCATAGTGCATTAGTTATCTATGGGTGCATAACAATATTACCACACACTTAGTGGCTTAAAGCACATTGAATATTCAGTTTCTGTGGGTCAGGAGTCTGGTCATGGCTTAGATGAGTTGTCTGCAAGACTGCAATTATTATTGGCCAGCACTGGGTTCTCATCTCCAGGTTTGACAGGAAGGATCCACATCCAAGCTCAAGTGGTTATTGGCAAAGTTCAGTTATTTACATCCTGTTGGACTGAGGGACTCTGTCCTACAGTCAACTGCCAGCAAAACACCTGGTCAATAATCATGATTGTAACCTTTCAGAGGACTCATCTAAGCCATGACCAGACTCTTGATCCACAGAAACTGAAAAATCAATTTGCTTTAAGTCACTAAGTGCGTGGTAATATTGTTATACAGCAATAGATAACTAATACACCCTGCAAATACTAAGCATATGAGAGCTGATGTGGCTATATTAATATCAGACAAAGTAGGTTTCAAGTTGATGATAATTACCAGAGTCAGAGAAAAATATTTTCTAGAGATAAAGGTGTCAACTTACCAAAAGACATAGCAATCTAGGAGCAAATCATACAAACACATGAAGCAGAAAATTGACAGAATACAGTAAAAATGGACAAATCCACAATTTTAGCTAGGAATTTTACTGTCATTCTCTCAGTAGTAATTGGACAAGGAGGTAAAATAATCAGCGAAGAATTCTACCCAGCAAAAATATCTTTTGAAAACACATGCAAAATAGGTTTTTGAGTCCAACAAAAGCAGAGAGAATGCATTGAAAGTAGAACTGCACGACAAGAAATATAAGTCCCTCCACAGATAGATCATGATATCAAACAGAAAATTTAGACCTACATGAAGAAACAAAAAGTGTTAGAAATGGTGAAAATAAAAGTAATCATAAAAGTCTTTATTTTTCTTATTTCATTCACTTTAAAAGGAAATTGGCTGTTTAAAGCAAAAGTAGTATAGTTAGTGGGTTATAGCATGTGCAGAAATAAAGTGTATGAAAACAATAGGACAAAGGGTTGAAGAGAGAATAATGGAAGACGACTCTGGAAAGGTTCTTAAGCTTACATGAAGTGGTATAATATATTAAGACAGACTGTGATAAATTCAAGGTACATTGTAAACCATAAAGCAACCACTAACAAAAATTTAGAAGCAGGAATAACTAAAAAGTCAAGAGTGAAAATAGGATGGAATTACAATACAGTGCTCAATTCAAAATTAGGCAGTAAAGGAAAGAAACAAGTAACAAATAACAGATTGGAAAATAGAAAACAACTAGCAAGACTTCACATTTAAATGTGACCATATCAATATTTACACTGAACATGAAAGGTCTAAACATCACAACTGAAAAGCAAAGATTGTCAGATTTAATAAAAAGGAAACAGTCAAATACATGCTATCTTCAAAAAATCCACATCAAATATAAAGATCTAAATAGTTAAAAGCAAAGGATGGTAACAAATACACAATGAAAGCACTAATCAAAAGGAAGTTGATTCAGATTTCATAGCATAGTAGGTACTCAATAAATGTTAGAGGCTAGTTTTTAGCAGTAGTAATAGTTACAATGGGATTAGTGGTCATATCATGTAACTAGGAAAATTGTTAACAGTTGGCATAAGGCAAGGAGGAAAGCCCAACAGCAGGGAGGACTCCAGGCATCTCAGCAAGTGCCCATGAATCTAGGAAGTGGTATCATTTGTCGGCAAAGCCATAACAACCCACTAAGTTACTTAGGCAGCAGTAACATTCCTTGCTCATTGCTCACCTGACTTTTGCTTTTTAACACAGCTGAACCTGTATTAAAGTTTTGCTTTCTCACATTCTTACACAGGTGCATATTAGTTTTTTGTGTTTTTCTATAATTAGAATTCTCAAGGACCAAAAAGCAATTTGGAAAAGTAAAAAGAATGTGAAGTCTATTCAAATCTCAGTTATATTATTATTGAACTATGTCATCTTGAACAAGTTATAATACTCAACTCCCCCCAAACCCATTTGTTTCTCTGTAAAATGTGATATTTCACAATCCTTGTTGAGAGGATTAAATTAGCTCATTTATGTAAAGCCCATAGTATAATATCTGTCATAGAGCATGTGCTCCATATGGCCCCTGTGCCCCCAGTTTCCTATGAGGCTTGAGGGTATGAAAATCCAATCTGTCTGGAGTGGTATGGGGATTTCATACACTATGGATCTCTTTATAAAATTAGGAGCAATGTGGCATGGATGGCTAGAATAATGGGTAAGAGCACCTTCCTCAACTCAGGATTGGCAGCAAGAAAGTAAAAACCCTGAAGAGCTTTCATCTTTTTCCCCTCTAAGGCAAACAAAATGGAAAACTAGTGCCCTGTGTATTTCAAATTCTTGGCCTGATACATCAACCATAGTTACTGAAGATATTAGAGCAATAACCCTGATGGTTCCATAGAATTAAGAAAGTCAGCAGAAAACTTCCGCAGTTCCTTAAGAGAGGCAAGGTAGAGTTTGCCTTAATAGAAAAACTAAATCAGACCTGCAAATAAAAGTAAAATCTGTAAGACCACATTTTAAAAAACATTTGTTTATTCATTCAATCATTCATTTATTTATCCATTGATATGGTTTCGCTGTGCCCCCACCCAAATCTCATCTTGAATTTTACTCCCATAATTCCCATGTGTTGTGGGAGGGACCTGGTGGGAGATAATTTGAATCATGGAGGGTGGTTTCCCACATACTGTTCTCGTGGTAGTGAATAAGTCTCACAAGATCTGATGGTTTTATCAGGGGTTTCCACCTTTGCATCTTCCTCATTTTCTCTTGCCACCACTAGTAAGAAGTGCCTTTCACGTCCTGCCATGATTCTGAGGCCTCCCCAGCCACGTGGAACTGTGTGTCCAATTAAACCTATTTTTCTTCCCAGTCTCAGGTATGCCTTTATCAGCAGCATGAAAATGAACTAATACAGTAGATTGGTACCAGTAGAGTGGGGTGTTGCTGAAAAAATACCTGGAAATGTGGAAGCAAATTTGGAACTGAGTAACAGACAGATGTTGGAACAGTTTGGAGGACTCAGAAGAATTTAGGAAAATGTGGGAAAGTTTGGAACTGCCTAGAGACTTGTTGAATGGCTTTGACCAAAAGCCTGATAACTATATGGACAATAAGGTCCAGGCTGAGATGATCTCAGATGGAGATGAGGAACTTGTTGGGAACTGGAGCAAAGTTGACTCTTGTTATGTTCTAACAAAGAGACTGGCAGCATTTTGCCCCTGCCCTAGGGATCTGTGGAACTTCGAACTTGAGAGAAATGATTTAACGTATCTGGTGGAAGAAATTTCTAAGCAGCAAAGCATTCAAGAGGTGACTTGGGTGCTGTTAAAGACATTCAGTTTTTTTTTTTTTTTTTTTTTTTTTTTTTGAGACGGAGTCTCGCTTTGTCGCCCAGACTGGAGTGCAGTGGCGCGATCTCGGCTCACTGCAAGCTCCGCCTCTCCTGCCTCAGCCTCCCGAGTAGCTGGGACTACAGGCGCCCGCCACCACGCCCGGCTAATTTCTTTTTGTATTTTTAGTAGAGACGGGGTTTCACCGTGTTAGCCAGGATGGTCTCGATCTCCTGACCTCGTGATCCGCCTGCCTCGGCCTCCCAAAGTGCTGGGATTACAGGCTTGAGCCACCGCGCCGGGCCAGACATTCAGTTTTATAAAGGAAGTAGAGCATAAAAGTTCAGAAAATTTGCACCCTGAAAATGTGATAGAAAAGAAAAACCCATTTTCTGAGGAGAAATTCAAGCAGGCTGCAGAAATTTGCATAAGTAACGAGGAGCCAAATGTTAATCCCCAAGACAATGGGGAAAATGTTTCCAGGGCACGTCAGAGGTCTTCACAGCAGCCTCTCCAGTGGCAGGGGGTGCTGTGTGCAGCCTAAGGACTTGGTGCCCCACATCCCAGCCACTGCAGTCGTGGCTAAAAGAGGCCAATGTAGAGCTTGGGTTGTGATGTCAGACGGTGGAAGCCCCAAGCATTGGCAGCTCCACATGGTGTTGAGCCTTTGGGTGCACAGAAGTCAAGAATTGTGGAACCTCCACCTAGATTTCAGAAGATGTATGGAAATGCCTGGATGCCCAGGCAGAAGTTTGCCCAGGAGCAGGGCACTCATGGAGAACCTCTGCTAGGGCAGTGCAGAAGGGAAATGTAGAGTCAGAGCCCTCACACAGAGTCCCTACTACGGCATGACCTAGTGGAGTTGTGATAAGAGGGCCACCATCCTCCAGACTCCAGAATGGTAGACCAACCAACAGCTTGCACCATTTGCATGCATAAGCCACAGACACTCAATGCCAGCCTGTGAAAGCACCTGGGAGGGAGGCTGCACCCTGCAAAGCTGTAGGGGTGGAGCCGCCCAAGACCACGGGAACTCACCTCTTGCATCAGCATGACCTGGATGTGAGACCTGGAGTCAAAGGAGATAATTTTGGAGCTTTACAATTTGACTGCCTTGCTAGATTCTGGACTTGCATGGGCCCTGTAATCCCTTTGTTTTGGCCAATTTCTTCCATTTGGAATGGATGTATTTACCGAACACCTGTACCCCCATTGTATGTAGGAAGTAACTAGCTTGCTTTTGATTTTACAGGATCATAGGCAGAAGGGACTTGCCTTGTCTCAGATGAAACTTTGGACTGTGGATTTTTGGGTTAATGCTGAAATAAGACTTTGGGGGACTGTTGGGAAGGCATGATTGGTTTTGAAATGTAAGGACATGAGGTTTGGAGGGACCATGGGTGGAATAATATGGTTTGGCTGGTCCCCACCCAAATCTCATCTTGAATTTACTCCCATAATTCCCGTGTGTTATGGGAAGGAACTGGTGGGAGATAATTTGATTCATGGGGGCAGTTCCCCCCATATTGTTCTTCTGATAGTGAATAAGTCTCACGAGATCCGATGGTTTTATTGGGTGTTTCCACTTTTGCATCTTCCTCATTTTCTCTTGCTGCTGCCATGTAAGAAGTACCTTGATTCTGAGGACTCCCCAGCCACGTGGAACTGTAAGTCTAATTAAACCTCTTTTTCTTCCTAGTCTCAGGTATGTCTTTATCAGCAGTGTGAAAATGGACTGATACACACATCTTCTCTGTCCACACATGCAAACGTTACCAAGGATCAACTAAGTACCAGGTATTGTATTACAAAATCAATTAAATGAACACCCACTTCTATTTCCTGGCAACAAATTATTATAGACGGTGTCAGAGGCGTTTGAACAAGGTGACTTCATCTGGAATAGGGACTGGGTAAAATGAGGCTGAGACCTGCTGGGCTGTATTCCCAAGAGGTTAGGCATTTTTAGTCACAGGATGAGATGGAAGGTGGGCACAAGATACAAGTCACAAAGATCCCGCTGATAAAACAGGCTGCAGTAAAGATGATGACCAAAATCCACCAAAACCAAGATAGGAACAAAAGTGACCTCTGGTTGTCCTCACTGCTCATTATAGGCTAATTATAATACATTAGCATGCTAAAAGACACCCCTGTCAGAGCCACAACAGTTTACAAATACCATGGCAAAGGCCACAAGTTACCCTATATGGTCCTAACGGGGGAAGAACCCTCAGTTCCAGGAATTTCCCACCCTTTTCCCAGAAAACTCATGAATAATCCACCCCTTATTTAGCACATGATAAAATAAAACCATAGAAATAGTCAACCAGCAGCCCTTGGAGCTACTCTGCTTATTCTGTGGACTTGCCCCAAAGTTGTTCATGCTTGAGATCCAAGAACCCTCTCTTGGGGTCTGGATTGCAAACCCTGGAAGTAACAATGGCAGCAAGTGTAAAAACAGGTGGTCAAATTTGAAGTTTCGCTCCTCCATAATGTAAGTACGTACTTTATTTCTGATCAAGACTGGCCACAAAATGAGTAAGCCTTGGTTGGGGCTGGAGCCAAGGCCCAGGTTAAACCCCTTGCCTTTAGAAGATGGAACACAGCTGAGGAATGAATTAGTATTGAAAATGTTTTCAGCAGGTGATCTGCTTGACTCATTAGGGGAACAATCTGGTTCATTAGCCAATATACCTGGTTCAATGAATAATACATTTGATTAAACAGATGAACCATTTTTTGTTTTAAAAGATAGAAGCCTTTCTACCCCCCACCCTCAGCCCTCTGCAGCAGTGGGAGATGTAACTGCTCACAGCAACTTTTGTTTACTTCTGTATTCATCTTTCCTTGCTTAATGCATGTCAGTCTGTTCTGAGGGACCATATGCAGGTGTGTGATGAGCACTGTGCTGATATAGGCAGAATTCAGGATTTGGTTATTTCAGTAAATCACTGTCATCCAGAGTTGTTCTGAATTTTGTTTTTGTTTTTGTTTTTTTTTTTAAAAAGGCCTCAATTTGCTATTGTAGACAGAACAGGGCTCTTTTTAGCCTGCTGAGATTCACAGCTATATAATCTTTGTTTGCAAATCAGGCCTTTTTTCAACAACATTGGGTGTGGGGACAAAAACAGCCATTCTACAGTCACTTCTCACCCTCAGTATCCTCCTTTTTATGGGGTGAAAGAAAGGGGAGCAGGAGATGAGATCCCTGGAGGAGGAACAGTTGTTCCCTTGCTAATACTCATGTCATAATCAGGAACAAACAATTTCTGGAGGCATCCAAGCTCAGGCTCATGAAATCTACACAAACCTGAATTTTGGATGCCCTTAGCATTGGGAAAGGGAAAACTAGAAGATACCAGAATCCCCTGGAGGGCTTGTTAAAACATGGATTTCTGGGCAAATGAAATACTGGTAAATTTTTAACAATTGGCTTTCTTAGGAAGAAAAGATCTAATTTGCATTTGCCAATTTCTGTGGTGCAAATACTCTCACAACAGCCAGACTCAAACTACCAATATGACCTTAATGACCATAGCATTAGAAAGGAATGTGCATCATCTGTTTTCAGGGGTTTATACGCGGCAGCTCCAGCACCACTGGCTGGGTCCCTCCATCCCAGAGTTTCTCACTTGGCAAATCTAGGTTAGGGCCTGAAAATTTGTACTTCCAACAAGTTCCCAGATGGTACAAATGCTGCAATACAAAAATTATTAAGTACCAGATATCATGGGACTTGCCTCTGGGTTTGGAGACCTTGCCTCCTTCCAAATATCCTCTCTGAAGACCTCTCCTTTTTCGTCTTATATCCTGAAGGGGTTCAATGCAGGCCATTGGAAAGAATTCTTAACCATGGGCATTTGGCTGTGGACTCTAACCTTTGGGAAAGCTAAATATACCAGTTTTTCAAAAAGAAGACACCCCTGCTACTATCTTTTGTTTGCATCTCTTCGTTTTATAAGCCTGATTGTAAGGAACCAGGTCTTATTCATCTTTTTGTTCTTCGCTTAGCACACTGCCAGTAAAAATTAACTGAACTGAAATGAGCATTGTATACTGGCTTGCATCCCTGAAACACAGATCTTTTAGTTTCTACTACTCATTCAGTGTTTCAACCACCCACCTGTCCCCCCATTTATTAGTTCATTCATTGGTGCAACAGATATTTGAATCTGTATTATGTGCCAGTCACTGGGTACTAGGGATATAGTTGTTAATGAAATAGGCACAATATTTGGCCCATGGAACTTGAAGTAGGGGAGACAAATATTAAATTTCAATTAGATTTGTGATGAGTGCTTCACAGAAAACATCCAGGATGCTATGTGGCCATACAACAGGTTGGGGACCCATCTCAGTGTGAGGGAATAGGAAAGAAGGATTCTCTGAGAAAAGGAGATTTAAACTGAGACCTGAACAATGGATACAGGTACTTGTTCCTTGCCATGCACCTGTCCCTTTTCCCCATCACCTCTCTTTGAAAAGGTGAGGTGATGGAGGTGCTTTTGGAAAAAAGAGGCGATGGAGGAAAGGGACAGGTAAGGGACAGGTGCATGGCAAGGAACAACAATACCCCAGACAAGGGAAACTGTAAGAACACAGAGAAGGGCAGTATGACATGAGATGAGGCTGGATAGAGAGATGGGCTCTGGACTTCATTCTATGAGCAGGGGGAGCCATGGAAGGATTATAAGCAGAGGAGACCTAAATCCTGTCCAGCCTAAGGAAATATCACCTTTGAATGTGGTGCAGTCAGTGTTGTTTCTGAATCACAAACACAGACATATGTCCGATTATGAAAGGTTCTCAATGGCTGCATTTATTCTTGGCTCTCTTTGGGTCAGCCAGATCACTCTATTATCCTCTGGTTGCATTACTCCTATCATCCAACTAAATTATAAACTACTCAAGGGCAAGGATGCTGCTTCCCACTCCTTCTGTGGCCCCATTGTGCCTATGGTGGGGCTAAGTCATTGGTAAACAGCCATGGGGTACTGAGAAGAGCACTTGACTTAATGCAAGGAGACTAGGGTTCCTGTCCACACCCCACCACTTACCAGCTGTGAGACCAGACCTCTGAGGTGAGGCATTTATCCTCTCAGAATTTCAATTTCCTTCTCTATAAAATAGGGAAATCTTATACATTTTATAAAGTGGTTGTGAAAGGATCAAAGAATATACTACAGGCAAAAATCCTAAAATGATTGCACATATGAAATGAGGTAATTAATGATGGACAGGGTAGGTAGGAACCATAGGCCTTACTTACCTTCTTGCACAGAAGAGCAACTCAACCACCAAGCTGCCCTGGTAGCCTCACTGCACATGTTACAGGCTTCCAAGGGTGACAGTTTGAGACCATGGCCAGGATCTGGGAGCCCAGAAGGACACACATTCTCTGATGTTCCTCTCTCAACCTACATTTGGTGGCCTCTGAACTCCAAAGTGTCCTCTTGTCCACACCTTCCTCGTATGGGTAAGTCACGTTGTGGTTTCCAGCATGGAAGTGGGGCAATATGGCTTAGGGAAACACAGTTGACCCTTAAACAACGTGGGTGTGAATTACACAGGTCCATGTATATAGGGATATTTTTCTTAACCAAAGGTGGATCAAAAATAAAGTATCTCAGGATGCAAAACTCACACATATGGAGGGCTGACTTTTTGTGTATGTGGGTTCTGCTAGGCAGATTGTGGGACTTGAGTATGTGCAGATCTGGGTACACTGGAACCAATACCACACATATACGTAGGGACAATTGTATTTTTTTAACTGGACTTCACGAACCACTCACATCAGAATGACCCAGGTACTTATTAAATTGCAAGTGTATGGACCCCACACCAGATCGACTAAATCTGAATCTTAGGAACACTTAAGCCTCCCAACTATGCTGTGGTGCTCAGAGAGATGAGCACATGAGTTCCACCAACATGACCTCAGCCTCCTCATCTCTACTTTCGATTATACATTATGTTAATCTCTACCTCAGATAGGGCCTGTAAGGGTTAAATGAGATAAAGTATGTGCAGTGCTTGAAACTGCATGTGGCATTTAGAAAGCATTTGATAAATGGTCACATTTATTATGTTACCCTGGCCTCTCAGCAGCCCTGTGTGTGGGCAGATGGGGAGCTGATGTCTGAAAAAGCAAACTGAGTTACCAGAGGTCACACAGCTAATTAGCAGCTGAACAGGACTAACGCCCCTCAATGCCTAACTCCTAGACCAGAACTATTTCCACCACACCAGTCTGTCTCCTTTAAGCTCTGAACTTTCTAAATACATCTCTTCCATACACCAGTCTCTAGGTGGCTGAACAGAGCTCTACATAGCTCTCTTTCATTAGCAATTTATCTGGATATTGCTTTGTATCTTGCAAACAGATAACCAGGCTGAGCTCTGCTGACCTCTAGAATCCCTACAGATATAACTGAGTTTGCATTATCTGACAGGTAGCCCATCTCCTAACGTTTAGGTAAACTGCAGCACCTCTACACCTGACCTTGACAACGTGCCCCAGGGCTCTGAATCCTTTGCCTTTCTTGCCACAAGCCCCCACCACCCTCCACCCCAACCCACCTCCCCTTTCCAAACAGCCACAGACACTCCTGTTCAGCCATGTACTACTGATGCAGATGCTGACTTAATGCTAAGCACGCAAGAATACAAAACCCAAACCACTCCCCTTGTAGATCCCAGCCCTGCCTCTTTGAGACAGGGGAGATTTAATTTAGATAGAGGTGATTTCTTGTGATATGAATGTCCCAGCCTACCCTTGAGGAACAAACAAACAAGGCAAGAGCTTCTTGGAGCCAGACACTGGAACACAGCAGCATAGTCCCCATGTGCCAAAATCCTGCTGCCGCCTTTCTCTCTCTTATGAAGAATTCAGGATTGTCTGTGTTAAGACACCCTTAAAGCCCCCTCAGGTTACTCTTGATCCACAGCCCACCCACCCTACTGATGGGGGAAGACACAGCAGGTGTGTGATTTTCGTGAATCGATGTCACCTTCTCTTATTGAGTCAGCCCTGTTTGCTTTCCAGGGATTGCACCTCTCCACTGCTGCCCACACATTGGTCTTTCCCTTCTCCCTCCTCTTGCAACCTAGACACAGGAAAACTAGGATTGGGCAAGGCATCTCAAGGACTCAGGTTGTGAGCCTGAGGGTGCTAACCAGGATGATTTTAAAGGCCTTTTGCATTTCTAACATTCTGTGGTCATCTAGCATACTCATACTTAGCTGTTCCCAGGCCTTGGGCCAGGGACCACTATCAGCCAATGTATACTACAGCATCTTCAGGGTACTTTCCAGGAGAGGTTCTCAAACCTTTTTCATTCACAGCACCGTTAATGTTTTAGGAAAGTGTTTTCACAGTCCTATAGGCCAAAAGAAATACCTAACAGTTCTATTTATTAAGTAGTTAGGTCCAAAAAACTCCACGGGTATTTATGTCTTAACAACATCGTAGCCATTTAAAAATAATAACATACATAAATTGAAAGAGAAATAACATTTAGTTTCCTTCTTGAATAACAACAATTACTTGCTAATGGGATAGAGGTACTGTCGGGCACTGCACGATGTCTCAAACCGTGGAATTAGATAAACACTACCTCTCCCACTTCCTGTTTCACCTTGATTTTTGCATAGTGCTTGTTTTTTAATCACAACAACCAATAATTTAGCTCTGCAAAACCATGATCTCGCCAAAAGAAATGCTGAGTGATCTAATGCTAGAATGGTGGACTACTTCTAGCTATCATTTTGCACAGTGTCTGATAGATGTCAGGTATCACTGTGTTTCCTTAGAAAGGTAAAAATATCCTGAGACGCCCCTGTGAGTTTACTGCGGCACCCCAGGGCACCCTGGCACAGAGTTTGGGGCCTGGGGCTCTAGGTCTCATTTCCTAAACTCATATCTAAACCCCTGCTCCCTGCAGCTTCTAAGAGAATTTCAGTAGGCACTTCATGGTATTACTTGCCACCCTGACCTCCTAGCAGATGTAAAGAAGCTAGCCACTTTTGCATTTAGACAAGTTTCTTGGGACAGTCTAGCATAAGTAGCTGGAAGAGCTTTGCACATTTTATTTCATTGTCTAAGCCCAGAAACATGAAACTGGAAGATAGTTTGTACTTAGGCAATTCAGACTAACTGCCAGATTGTGTTTGCTAAATGTGTATGCAAATAGGTAAAGCCCTAAACATGCTAGTGACAGGGAAAAAGAAAACAAAAGGAGGCTATGGTATCAGTCAAACAGGTTGACTGCATACCTGATTTGGATTGCCGGGGTAATTATTCAGCCTTTTGTTTAATGTTCCTGGATCTACACTGTCAAGATCAAATTGGCAATAAAAAATACTTTAGATAGCTATTAAGCATAGCCATGTGCCAGGTACTGTGCTAAGATCTGTATACTTATATGTTCTACCCATGCAACAGCTCTGTAATGTAGATACTATTGCATCCACAACAATTAATGAAGAAATCAGTGCTTGGAGCAGTCATAGAGCACATAAGCAGCCAGGACTTGAAGTCACATCTTCCTGATTCTAGAGACCCAACTTTTTGCCACTCATACACTGCCTCTTTAAAAATGTGATTCTCCTGAGCCCAGGAAGTTGAGGCTACAGGGAGCTGTAATTACACCACTTGCACTCTAGCCTGGGTGAGAAGAGTGAGATGTCATCTCAAAAATAAACAAACAAACAAACAAATAATAAATATATAATTTTTCTCCCCAAGAATGCCAAATGGCCCAGTTGGCAGCTTTTTGTTTGCCACCCATCGCATCCCTGTTTCCTGGAGCCTGTACCCTTCCTAGCAGATGCAAAGATGCTTCTTGCATCTTGTTCATCTCACCCATCAGCAATAGTGAGAATTATCTTCTTTCTTGTTTCCCTCATCCCTCCACCCGACTCACTTGGCAACTGCGGAGGAAAGAATACCAAGTGTCCTTTAAACAGAAAAGTCAAAAGCTATAAAAGAAAAGGGAATGGCATTTGCCTGGCATAGGGGATGGATAATTTAGAGGCCATTGCTTTAAGTTATAGAGAATCTATCAGACCAGGTTCATGGACATTTATTTCTCCCTCTTGCCATTGTAGGTCCTAGAAACCCCAGTTCTATCTATAAAAGCAAATGTCAGGGAACCTGTAGCTCTCCCCTCCACAACCAGACATTAATGCAGGTAGTGCAGCACTAATGCTTTGAATTATTTGTTGCTCCATCTGCATTTTCTCAGAAGTTCCTTTTATTGACAATTTATGTGTATTAACACTTTGGGGGGTAAGACAAAAGAAAATCATGGTGAGGTTTGAGGAGTCTGCCTCATACTTGGTGAAAATGCTGGCTCAGCCACCCTCCAGATTGTTAACAGATCTAACTTGCAATGATGGCCTCCTTCTGCTCAAGAGAGCTCTGCTTGATTTCATGCTGCTACTTTGGCGGCTGTCACTGCTTCTCCTCCTTCTCCTCCTCCTATTATTGGGGTATAATTCACTTTTTGTGTACCATTCCATAATTTGACAAATGTGTACATCCATGTATACCCACCACCACAATCAAGATATAGAAAATTTCCATAACAACCAAAAATCCCCCCGTGATCCTTCATCATCAGCCCCTAACCCCTTGCCTCAGTCGTATCCACCACTGATCAGTTTTCTGTAGTTTTACCTTTTCCAGAATGTCAAAAAAAAAAATAGCATTACACTGTATTTAACTTTACAATTTTGGCTTCTTTCTGTTAGCATAATGCATTTTAGATTCATCCATGTTGTTGCGTGTATCAGTAGCATGTTCCTTTTTATTGCTAAACCAGAGTTTTGGTTGTTTTTTTTTATTCACCATGAGTAATATTTACATTGTTTCAAGTTTGGGGTAATTATGAATAAAGCTGCTTTAAAAATATGCATACAAGTTTTTGTGTGAACCTAAGCTTTCATTTTTCTTAGGTAAATAACCAACAGTGGGATTGCAGGGTTTATTTTTAATTGACACGTAATAATGGTATGTGTTTATGGAGGACATAGTGATATTTCAATATATACAATGTATAGTGATCAGATCAGGGTAATTAGCATGTCCCTTATCTCAACATTTGTCGTCTCTTTGTGTTGGGAACATTCAATATCCTCTCTTCTAGCTATTTGAAAATATATATTAGTGTTAACTAGAGTCATCCTTCAGTGCTACAGAACACTAAAACTCAAGCCTCCTATCTAGCTGTAATTCTGTATTCTTTAACAAATCTCTCTGTATCCTCCTTTTCTTCTTACCCTTCCCAGCCTCTAGTAAACTCTATTCTATTCTTTACTTCCATAAGATTAACTTTTCTAGCTTCTGCATCTGAGTGAGAATATGCAGTGTTTAACTGTCTGTTTCTGGCTTATTTTACTTAATCTAATGTCTTCCATGCTCATCCATGTTGCTACAAATGACAGAATTTCATTCTTTTTATGGTCAGATAACATTCCATTATGTATATATACCACATTGTCATTATCCATTGTCATTGTTGGACACCTAGTTTTATTCCGTGTCTTGGCTATTGTGAATAATGCTACAATAAACCAGAGTGGTGGGACAAGGGGGAGGTACAGATATCTCTTTGACATGATTTCCTTTACTTTAAATAAATACCCAGTAGTGGGTCTCCTGGATCATATGGTAGTTCCATTTTTAGTTTTTGAGGAACCTTCCTACTGTCGTCCCTACTTACCATACTAATTTATTCCTAGCAACAGTGTATGAGAGTTCCCTTTTCTCTGCATCCTTATCTTTTGCTTTTTAACTGGGATGAGATGATACCTCACTGTGGTTCTCATTTGCATTTCCCTGATGATTAGCGACTTGAACACTTTATAAGTTCAAATCTGTATTCCCCAATAGCTGTACCAATGGGGATTCCCACCGGCAATGCATGAGAGTTCCAGGTGCTCTGCATCCTCGTTAGCACTTGGAATTGTCAGGGTTTTTTTTTTTTATTATTCCTTTTTAAATTTTAATTATTTTGTGAGTTGTATAGTGATATTTCAACCACAGTTTTAACTTGCATTTTCTTAACATCATTCTCTAATATCCTTTTTAAAAAATGGCCATTTTTAAAATTGGGTTGTTTGTTTTCTTATTATATTGAGTTTGGACAGTGTTTATATATTCTGGATACATATCTTTTGTGTTTTACAAATATTTTCTCTTATTCTGTGACTTTTCTTTTCATTCTTTTAACAGTGTCCCTTGAAGAACAGAGGTATTCAATTTTTTGAACATCCAATTTGTCAATGTTTTCTTTTATCGATCACGCTTTTGATGTCATATCTAAGGAATCTTTGTTTAACCCAAGGTCACAAACATTTTCTCCTACATTTGCTCTGGAAGTTTTATAGTTTTAAGTTAAATATTTGAGTCTATGATCTATTTTTAGTTTCATGCTTCTTTTTAAGTTGGTTGTCTTTTGAGGACAGAGAGGAAAAGGAAGGAAGAAAAATTTGGCTTAAAGTCTACAAGAAGTTAGTCTAATGACAGTCAGCTCCTCACTACATAGGAGGCCATATGATGTAGTGGTTAAATCTTAGGTTCTGACATCAAGTTCCTAAGAATCTGCCATCCATATCGTAAGCTGTAACATAGAATGATTACAGATACTTGAGGACCCTCAAGAAAACGAGTTGTTAATCAGAAAATATTAGAACCAGGAATATGGTATTGGGCTTTAGAACCAAGGCCCAGTGATTTCAGCTGGTTCTGGGTGAGGACAAGAAGAACTCTCAGCTGGGGAATTCCCTAAGAATGTTTGCCAAAGTGGTTTTTTGCTCAGTATTAGAAAAATTGATAAGATTATATGATTGAGCCACTTGTATTCCCCATACTGCATGTGGCTGCCTCTGCAGCCTGGTTCTACCTGTGTTCCCTGAATCTGAGCCAACAGGGAACATTGGCTTCCTTGCTGCTGCTTCTCACTGCTCCGGGTCACTCACCTACTTAGATGTGTCATTGCTTTACCTGTGCTCCCCGCTCCCAAACTCTCCATCTTTCAGCCCTTTGTTTGGAAGGAACACCTATCAGCTTTTGTTTGGACTCTTTCTTCTACAAAGACACCTACTCCATACTAAAGAAGGGAAGACTTAAAAATTCACAGCTAGCTGGGCACAGTGGCTCATGCCTGTAATCCCAGCACATTGGGATGCCAATGCAGGTGGATCACTTGAGGTCAGGAGTTCGAGACCAGCCTGGCCAACATGGTGAAACCCTGGCTTTACCAAAAATACAAAAATTAGCCAGGTGTGTTGGCACATGCCTGTAGTCCCAGCTACTTGGGAGGCTAAGCCAGGAGAATCCCTTGAACCCAGCGAGTAGAGGTTGCAGTGAGCCAAGATTGTGCCACTGCACTCAAGCGTGGGTGACAGAGTCTCACTCTGTCAGAAAACAAACAAACAAAAACCGAAAAAAAAAACCCAAAAACCAAATTCACAGCTAGATATGATCAAAGATGTTTTTCTTCTGTGTTCAGCCTCAAGGCAGGGCTACCCTAAAATCTTCTGGGAAACAGACACCCAAATAGTTAAATGAGAGGCAATGTGGCATAGAGAACAGCAGGTGGGGGTGGGAGCACAGTGGTTTTGTTCTAAAATTTGAGTTCACATCACAATTCTGTCACTTATTTAAACGCCATTTTGGGCAAAGCACTTGCCTGCTTAGCCTCAGTTGTCCAATCTTAGGGTGAAGAATTTTGAAATCTTTATTTGGTTTCATGAGCATTAGATGATATAGTAACTGCTTGTGAATTATCTGGTACATTGTGGCAACTTTCATAATTATGATGATAAAGTGTGCTCAGCCTTCCTCAACCCTCATTTCCAGAATTCACAACTCTCTTTCAGAGGAAATTCTTTTTCCCTGTCTAATCAAAATGCGCCCTGCTGCTGGCACAGCTCACTTCTAGGATCACATCTAGTCAATGGCCCTCAGACTGTCAGATGGAAGTTGAGAACATCCTAATGGCTTTTGAATTTTTTGAAAAGTGCATGTATATGTATAGTGCAATCCACTTGTGAAGAACTTGTAGCAGATCAATTACTGTAAATGCCCTAAACAGCCTCAATTGATTGCCATGTGTGATTTGAAGTTCTGATTAATACAGGCTTTGTTCAAAGGGGAAAGCTTTTCTGAAAGAGAAGGAAAAAAATCGGTGTCCACTCTTGCCAATATCCTGAATTATGAGGCTGCAAAATAGTCTCCATTAGCAACTCCCTGCATCCAGCTACCTGCTACTTCCAGAGAAAGTCTTGCTTGAGTGGGCACATCTCTTACTTGTTGGGAGGCTTGGAGAAGCATCTGGGATGATCTTGTTCCAGAATAAATTTTTCCCAGGTTGTCTGGGCTAAAAGTGCTGCTTTTTATTCCTGGGTGAGGGGCTATCTTGGTATCTTAATCCAGTGTAGCCTTGGTGACTTACCACAGCTCTTTGGGGCTTAGCTTTGAATTCCCTTGACTTTGAAGTTACAAACATCAATCCTTCCATGTTACTTTACCTTCATTTCTGGAGCACTCATGTGCATATCTAACCCCTATGTGCACATGAGTATTCATTTGCCTGGAAGTCTTAAAAATGCTAATGTAAAATTGGGTTAGAATTCTACAGGCCAGACTCTGACCTCAAATATTAATCATGCCCGGGTAGCCGAGGGGAGCCATGGTCATTGTAAAGAGAAGGCATAAGCTCCCCCTGAAGCACAGCAAGACAAACTAATCAAAATCAAACCCCCATTTTAAACCATTTCACTCATCAGCAGACTGTTCATTTTTCTCAGGTGTACATCTTGTTTTTGATCAGACAGAAGCAGTGATCTGATCAACTTTTCGATTGAACAAGACATGGCCAATTCACATCATGTTTCTCGAGTGGTTTTTGATCGAAATTTACTTTTTTGAATTCTGTTCTTGTTTATTCAAACATGATCTCAAAAAGTGCTTTTCCTATCTCCCTCTTCTCCATCGCTACCTTCCTTCCCCCACCAACTCCCCTCCTTGCTCCCAGAACACTTTCTTAAAGAGTTATTTAAAGATTGGACCTGAAGTTCAACACTCTGGAGGGATCCCTTGTTAACTCTAGACCGTCCCCACCCAGAGGCCTTCGAGGGGGGTCTCTGGAGTGCACCTGCTCTGTCAGGGCATGCCACATGGGTGTCCAGGGCTGGGCCAGCATTAGTCAGCCCTGACTTGGGAGCAACAGTTGCAGTGTGGTCACCCTGCCCAGCTCCCCAGTGCCTTGACAACTTGGCTCTTGTCTATTTATTAAGCTCCTTCATTATGTCAAGGCCTGGGCTAGGTATTTTCATTTGTGATAGTATGTTTGATCTCAGTTAGTTCTTACAACAATCATGTGATTTAAATGATATCACTGTCTTCATTTTAGGCATAAAAATAACCGAGCAAATAAGAGGTAGAGTCGAAATTCTAACCAAGCTTTTATGACTCTAAAGCTTGTCTTTTTTTCCCCCTGTATCTCACTGCCTCTAAATTACCATTCAGTTTCCTTCCAAGAAAATAAGACTTATACATAGGACAAGATTTTCTTTACTGGGGACAGAGATGATCTTACAGACCAATTGGTGTAAAATTTGAAATAATCAAATGATTAAAAAAAAAAAAAGGAAAGGAAACTAAAATTGACAGCCTATGTGACTTACCCAAGGTCACACAGCTATTGACTTGGATTTGTTTGCACTAATATTTGTACTGCACCATTCAGGATACCCTGCCCAGTCAAGGCGATGAAGGGACTATACTTCAAAGTAAAAAGGATAAAGCCAAATCCATATTACTCCTCCTTGGAGGGCAGTTACAAAGATTGCCAGATCCTACTATGTCTCATGCCCATAATAGGGTCTTTCTACCACTTCTTATATTCTCTATGGTTTATAGTTTTGTTTTCTTACTGCCTGATTTGAGATTCTTTCTATGAATATGAAGAATAAAACAAAACAACAAAGTACCTACAGCTGCCCTGCAATATTTGAACAACTCTAAGCCTTTCTTTAGGTTTCCTTAGATTTCTATTAAACATGCCTCTAGCAATTTGTGAAAAAAGAACAGCTTTTCCTGTTTTATCTGGAGTGGCCTGGTCTAGTTGTTTGTCTCAGAACAAGAATGAGGTGACCTCAAAACAGAGTATTACAGCTGTAGCCATGTCCAGTGTTACTTGAGGGTAAAAAGGAGATAAAAAAGAACTAAACTATACTAGACAGAGAGATTTCCATTCCTTCAGCAATTTCTTTTTTTTTGCAAAAACAGAGTACCTATTAATGCAATGAAATACAGATCAGCAAATGGGTAAGGTATTTGGTTTGAGACTTTCTCATTGATGTCTCCATCTAATGATTTGTCTCTTCACAGAATCTATCCTCCTGGGGCATCTACACATCAGGAGACCTAAAGGAAAAAGAAGTATTTCTTGGGATTAAGCCACATTTTAACCCTGGGGAAATAGCTCCAGAAAGGAGAACGAGCAGCATATGTGTGTTGGCCTAGTCCCCAGACCTGTCTCTATCCAATTCCCACGTTACTTTGAAAGGAAATGGGCCAAATCCGTACCACAAATACATTGAATTAGCTTGGCAATGATTTTGTCATTGTCAGCTCTGACCCTTGATCCACGAGTAGGTCAGCCTCCACCTCAACTGAGCTATGTCAGTGCAATATTTGTTCATTTATTCACTCAACAAATGCCAAGCACTGTTTTGTTGGGTGTTGGGGACATAGTAAACAAAATGGATAAAGATTTCTGCTCACTTTGTTAGATAAACAGAGAGATGAAAATGAAAGGCCAGGCAATGATAAGCACAAGGATAGAAGGAAAGTGGTAAAAGAAGGTTCATAATGATAGTCAATAGACAAAGATGCTATCCAGCCAGTGGCACCTGGGCCAGCTTCTGTCTACCTGTTTCCCCTCTTCCTCACTGGCTGCTGTCTTCTCCACAATCCCCTCTGCCTTGGTCAACTGTGTCTCGGCCCAGAGATGCTCATCTTAAGAGAACTTCACTGAACTCATTTGTGTTCATTCTTCTGGACTGAGATGTCCAACTGCTCCCAGCTACTTTCCTTTTGTGTGGTGTCCATTTCCTTCCTCTTCCTTCTAGAATCTCTCACTCTGCTCCAACCCTTGAGCTCTCCTACATGGGCTTACAAGTATGCTTTCTGATTCCCAACTCTCCTGGCTTTCTCTCTATTTCCTGCCACAAACCTCCCTTGTATTCAATGGTCCCTAATCTCTTCAGGGAAGAGTTTCCCTTTACTGTGTTTTATTCCACACCTGGTTTTTGGAACCCCAGCAGTTGTCTGTAACTGGTACTTCTGCAAACTTTGCTCTGACATTGTCTCCAGTCCTACATGAAAAGCCAAAGATGATTTCCAAATATCTTAGAGCAAAGAAATAGCCATTTGTTAAGCCTACGTATACAGGTGCATCTACATATAGGTGGTGCTTTTATTAAGTCCTCATCTGAAAGATCACAAGACTGCGTGGGGCATAGTCCCCACAAAGCTTTGTTGTCCCACAAATTAAAATTCATTCACAGAACAATACTCCCACGGAGATGGGGCCATCCCATGTATTCAGCCATAGGCCTAACGGGCTCTGAGTTTCTGTTAGTCCTTCCCCTCAACAGTATCTTACGGCAGCCAGGGTCCTTGGGTTAATTATACCTTCCTACATTTAAAATAATTTCCTTTCTTAATCCACTTAAAATATGTGTCCTTCAGAATCAGAATGCTGCTCTCCCCATCTGGAGATGTCATATAACTAGATGCCTAAATGGATTTTCAGATGCACTAATTACTTTACAGCTTTCTCTGCCAGAGCTGCTGCAGTCACTGGCTCATCAGAGCCGCGGCTGTTGTTGCTCGCTGGCACTGCTGTCCCGATGGCCCGACTATGCTTGTTCCTTTTGGCTGTGGAACGACTCTTCTCAGACAAGCCATTTATCTAACTCCTGGTATCCACAGACTTTAAGTCATCAGTTTTGGATTATTTCCAATGAACTACCAATATCTATCCTATTCTCCAGGAGAAAAAAAACTTCCCTGTGACGGTTATTACTAAAAATTAGTAATATATGTGCAAGCTTTAAATGAGCACATTTGTTCCTTGTCTTTTAACAAACATTATATTTTACATGAAAGTTAAATTGGAGTACTCCCAGTTATATAGTCAACCCCTGCCTTCACTTCATTTCTTTCTTTCTTTCTTTCTTTTTGAGGTGGGCTGTCACTCCATCACCCAGGCTGGAGTGCAGTGGGGTGATCTCTGCCATTATAACCTACACCTCCCGGGTTCAAGCGATTCTTCTGCTTCAGCCTCCCTAGTACTTGGGATCACAGGCACCCACCACAATGCCTGGTTAATCTTTGTATTTTTAGTAGAGACGGGGTTTCACCATGTTGGCCAGGCTGGTCTCCAACTCCCGACCTTAAGATAGCCACCTGCCTTGGCCTCCTAAAGTGCTGGGATTACAGGCATGAGCCACCGCACCCGGCTTCTACCTTCATTTTGAGAGTAAGTCTATAATGGCCTGAATGTTTGCTTGGGCTTCTGCTCAAACCTTATCTGCAATCCCTGTGGCACCACATCTTCCTGTGTTTAAACAGTAGATTTGAAATAAACAAGGATGGCACTATGACTGAAAAAGCAAAGAAAGAGAATTTGAGTCATTTCAGATTTGTCATTCTATGTGACCATTTGGAGTAGTTATTTGTGTTTGATATTTAAAACAGTGAGTCAGAGTATAAACTGGGAGGTCTAATATTTTTGTTTGACAAGTGCCAATTTTAGTTCATGCATAAAATGCCATGCTGAATCTGAACAATGTCTTTAAAATTGAAATTTATTCATCTTGTTTTAAAACTAAAGTATGAATTAAGAAAAATGGGTTTTATTAAAATTTATTAATTAGTTATTAGACAGTGATGTACATTAAACATTATACGCGATTTTTATCAAATGATCCAAATTCAAACTATTAGGTACATATAAAACTGTAGAATAAATAGTTGTGATTTTTTTCTCATTCTAGCAGGAACATGGAGGAACTTGAAATCATGACTGTATTGGCTCATAATTATTATGAATTTTGTAAAGAGATTTGAAGTAGGGACCCAACATAATGACATTGACTCAGTGAAGTTCAACAAAGATTATAAAACAAAACAAAACCAGAGGCAGTGATGTAACATCTGCGTCTATGTAGAATTATATAGTGCCTTCAAAATCGCATATAGCTTCATTTCATAATTGTTACTGAAAATAATTTTGTTGTATAGAGGAGGGAGGTGTTAAAAAATTATGTGTTCTAACTGTCAAATATACTAGAGATTTCGCCAAATTACTGTTGCTCTAACATTTCCCTGCTTACTGGGAAAATGAGTGTCTTTTATGTTTATTAAACATTTATGTTTCTTATTTTACAAAATGTTTGCTAAATCTTGTGCCTATTTTTCTATTGACTTTCATGATCAATCTGTACAAGTTCTTCATATATTCTTAGTATTAATCCTTTTATCCTCAAACATGAGTGTGTTTTTTTATGTCCCCAAAGTAACCTATCATATATCAAGATTTTGTGAGATTCCATAAGGCTTTTTGTTCATGATTTTAAAATTTATTGTATTGTGATTAAAGAATTTGGATTCTATGAGAGAAATTCCTTGAGATTCTGGATTTCATATTTCTTGGTAAATAGCTTCTTTAGTTTTTAATGCAATGACCTTAGTTATTCTTAATAATATTTTTATTCAAGCCTATTTTGTCTTTTACTAATATTGATAACACCAGGACTTCTGCTTCCCACCAAGATGGGGTAGCGATGACTGGATTTATCTTCCTTCCTAAAAACAAACAAAAAAAAAAGCAAGTAATTTTCAAGTCACTAGATAGCAGATCAGGAAGAATACTTTTGAGGGATGGGAAACAAATGCAGTGAGCAACTGGTCTAGCTTAGGTCTTGACAGAGGTTCCAGGATGTGGTGCATGGAGGAAGAACTCAGGTAAAGTTTGGCAGACTCCCTGAGTAAACACAGCTCAAAGTCAGCTGAGAACCAGGTGGCTAGGGTGCACAGGAGAGAATACTGAAAAGAAGGGAACTACAGAAAAGAACTCTGGCAATCTTAGAGGGTGCCACTCGAGTATTCAGCTGAAGACTAAGTGCGAGCATGTGAGATAAACACCTGAGGCTGAAGAAAGAGCCACTCAGAAAGGATTAGAAGGAACAGTAACCAGTGCTCACATAGGTCAAAGAATAGTTCCTTTCCTTTCCCACCAGCCAAACTAGAAGGTTTTATGATTCATGGGTCTTTGGATAAACTATTCCAAGGAATCTTTCCTCAGTGGTAGAGAATCCTTAGTGCTGCTGCACATACCACTCTGGTCCCTTCTAACAAAGATTAAAAGCAAAACCCAAAAGAGCCAGACTGTTTCAAAGTAACTTAACTGTATTCAAGAACAAAGCTCAAGACAATTTAAAAGAGTACAATGTATCTAAGAACCAACAAAATAAATGTGTAGTACTTGGCATCAGGAAAAAAAAAAAAAAAGAAAAATTGTTTTGTTTCATTTTTTTTCTAAGATGGCATTAGAGGCTTTTAACATGCCTCAGCCACTTGGAAATAGCAAGATAGTGCATAAAAATTGACTCTGTGAGCTTTATTTCAAAATGGAAATGGGACACCCCAGATCCTGGGGAAGAGAACACCAGCCAAAAGCCTCCGTGAAGACATTCGGCTGGTAAAAGCGAGTGCAGCCCCAGAACATGGGAGAGGCAGAGAGCTACCCTCTGTGACTGTCCACTGGGGATCCAAGCAACCCAAGCCAGGGAGAACACTTTGTTTTTCCCAAGACCTAGAGCTAACTTGGGGACAGGCTTGGAGATCCTCAGAGGAAAAGACACTAGGAAAAGCTGCAGACATTTTCCCAGACTGGGAGCAGGAGCAGTTTTAATCTGGGCACACACAAAGTCATCATTTGGTAACTCAGCAGTGTGGCCACATAGGCATTTTAGTCTCAAGCCAGAGAGTGGGAACTTGTGCTTTGGAGCAGAGTAGGAGCCTCTATAGACAGAGCTATGGAAAGCACCTCAGCAGCAGGTGCTGGAATTGTGCCCCTGCACCCCATGTCACAAACCTGGGCCCAGTTTCTCCTGGGCAATGAGACTTGCTGCCAGGGCCAGCTTGGTGACCTGGAACCTGTCTGCATGTGTCCCTGCAGCATGCTGCGAGAGAATATCTTCAGCAATCACCGAGCACCCAGAGGTGTGCCTACATGTGAAGCTGGGAAGCCTCCTTGGCTCCAAGAACTTGGACTGCCCTGAGATCTTGGTGCCATGAGGCCCTATCTGCTCCACACTCAGGCAGAGCTCCAGGCACTTGGGGCACCTACACACCTGCATCAGCAACCTGAGCTGCCCCACCCTTCCTATACAGAGATCCTGGTGCAGGAGGGCTCTTTCCACTCCACGCCCGGCAGATCACCGGGCATTCGGAGCACCCACTCAGTTGGACCAGCAGCCACCCCACCCTTCCTATGCAGAGATTATGATGCAGCGGGGACCTCTCTGCTCCATACCCATGCAGCTCTCCAAGCAGTCAAAGCACCCACTCACCTGGACTAGAAGCCTGAGCCACCCTATAGATTATGGTGCAGCAGGGCCCTCTCTGCCCCATGTCCAGGCATTCAGAGTAACAGCTCACTTGGATTAGCAGCCTGAAACACCTCGCCCATCCTGTGCAGATACCTTGGTACAGCAGGCCCTTCCCCACTTCATGCCCTGGCAAATCTCTAGGTATCTGAAGCACCCAGTCTCCTGAATTCGCAGTTTAGGCCACACCCCCTCCCCATGCAGAGTACTTAGGGATAAGGAGGCTTCCCAGCTCCACATCTACACACACGTCTGGGTGTTTGGTGGCTGCTCATTATATTCTCCCACAGCACTGGTGCTTGTGCCTGCCATTGGGGAACATACCTGGTCTCTCCCCTTACATTTTTGCCTCCCCGTACCCCTTTCGTTATTCCAGAGCTGAGCAGGAAACTCAGACCACTGTGTACTTCACAGATCCAGATCAACTCATTGCCTGAGGCAGCAGAGAGCTTCTCCCAGTAAACATGAATCAAGTGTATACCCAGCCACATCGGCCACAGCTGGCTCTTACCCATAAGCACCATCTACTGGCTTGTAGGTTAGTCCAATATAAAACCTGCTGACAGAAGTGCATACAGCTATAAAAGCAAAACCAAAAGACCCCACCTAGCATTCTCTAAAGCCACATCCCCTGGCGGGGAGAAGGAAAAGGGAAATTTTAAAATAATAATAATATTACAGGGAAAAAGTGAAAAAGAAAAAATCCTATTCACATAAAAATGGTTATAAAAGTTAGAAATGCCAACATCTCCAAATGAGAAGAAACCAGCACAAGAACTCTGGCACTATGAAAAATCTGAATGTAGTAACACCACCAAAAGATCACACTAGTTCTCCAGCAATAGCCCCTTACAAAATGGAAACGCAGAAATAACAGATAAAGAATTCAAAGCATGAATTGCAAGGAAGCTCAATGAGATCTAGGACAAGGTTGAAAATCAACACACACAAAAAAAAACGTTTAAAGCAATCCAGGAAAAGAGGGAAGAAATAAACATCTTTAAAAAAATAAATCAGAGCTTCTGGAATTGAAAAACTTAAGTAATTTCAAAACACAATTGACAGCTTTATCAATAGACTATACCAAGCAGAAGAAATAATTTCAAAGCTTTAAGACCAGCCTTTTAAACTAACCAAGTCAGACAATAATTTTTTAAAAAAAGAAATTTAAAAACCAAACAAAATCTTTGAGAAATATGGAATTATCTTTGAGACATATGGATTATGTAAAATGACTAAACCAGTGAATTATTGGCATTCCTGAGAGAAGAGAAAAAGTAAGCAAACTAGAAACTATATTTGATGGAATAATTCGAGAAAAGTTTTCTAATCTTGATAGAGAGGTAGACATCCAGATATAAGAAATCCAGAGAACACCTGGATTATACAGGTGTCCTGGAGATACTATACAAAATGAACACCCCAAAAGCATATAGTCACCAGACTGTCCAACGCCAATGCTAAAGAAAAAATCTCAAAGGCAGCTAGAGAAAAAGGTGAGATCACGTACAAAGGGAACCCCTTCACGCTAACAGTAGACTTCTCAGCAGAAACCTTACAAGCCAGGAGAGATTGGGGGCCTATTTTCAGCATTCTCAAAGAAAAGAAACTCCAACCATGAATTTCATATCCCACCAAACTAAGTTTCATAAGCTAAGGAAACATAAAATATTTTCTAGAAAATCAAGTGCTAAGGGAATTCATTACCACTAGACAAGACTTACAAGAGATCCTTACTGGAGTTCCAAACATGGAAATAAAAACACAATGCCTGATACCACAAAAACACAGTAAAGTACATAGCCCAGAGACCCTATAAAGCAACCACACATTAGAAAATACAAAGAAACCAGCTAACAAGTTCACAATATGATCAAACCCTCACATCTCAATATTAACCTTAAGTGTAAATTGTCTAAATGCCCCACTTAGAAGGCACAAAATGGCAACTTGGCTAGAAAAAAAAAAAAAAAAAAGACAAGACTCATCTATCTTTCTTGAAGGGACCCATCTCACTCATAATGACACCCATAGGCTCAAAATAAAGCCTTTGATTTGTTGCAGAAAGATCTATCAACAAACAAAAAATAAAAAAGAGCTGGGTAATTATTGTCATATGGGATAAAACAGACTTTAACAACAGTAAAAAAGGACAAAGGGGAACATTATGTAATGATAACAAGTTCAGTTCAACAAGAAGGCTTAGTTATTCTAAATATGAACACACCCAACATTGGAATACCCACATTAATAATAAAACAAGTACTTCTAGACCTACAAAAGATGTAAACAGTTACACAATAATAATGGGGGATTTTAATGCCCTACTGACAGCATTAGACAGTTTATTAACATAGAAAATTAACAAAGAAATTTTGAACTTAAATTCAACACATAAGCAATTGGACCTAATAGATATCTACAGAATACTCCACCCATCAACCAAAGAATATACATTCTTATCTGCACACAGAATATAGTGTAAGATAGACCACATGTGTGGCCATAAAGCAAGTTTCAGTAAGTTCAAAAAAAAATTGAAATCATACCAACTATACTCTGAAACCACAGTGGAATACAAATAGAAATAAATATCAAGAAGATCTCTCAAAACAACACAATTAGATGGCAATTAAATAAATTAAATTAAGGCAGAAACAAAAAAATTATTTGAAATAAATTAAAACAGATATACAACAAACACCAAAAATCTCTGAGATGCTGCAAAAGCAGCATTAAGAGGAAAGTTCATAACACTGAATACCTACATCAGAAAGTTAGAAATATTTCAAATTAATGGTCTAATGTCACACCTAGAGAAGACAAGAAAAGAAGCCAGAGAAGCTAGAAAAACAATACCAAACTAACCTCAAAGTTAGCAGAAGAAAAGAAATAATTTAAATTGGAGCAGAACTGAACAAAATTCAGACCCAAAATACCATATGAAGAATCGCTGAAACCAAAAGTTGGTTATTTGAAAAGATAAACAAATTCAATAGACTGTTAACTACATTAACAAACAAACAAAAAAGAGAATATGCAAATAAGCACAATCAGAAATGGCAAAGATGGCATTACAACCAACCCCACAGAAATATAAAGGATCCTCAGAGATTATGGTGAACACCCCTAGGCATACATACTGGAAAATCTAGAGGAAATGGATAAACTCCTGGAAACACACAACATCCCAAGATTGACTCAGGAAGAAATCAAAATCCTGAACACACCAATATTGAGTTCTAAAATTGAATCAGTAATAATAATAATAATAATAATAATAATAACCTATCAATCAAAACAAGCCACAGATGGATTCACAGCTGAATTGTACCACTACAGGCCAATATCCCTGATAAATATAGACACAAAAATCCTCAGCAAAATACTAGCAAACTGAATCCAGCAGTACATCAAAAAGTTAATTCATCACAATCAAGTAGGCTTCATTTCTAGGACACAAGGTTGATTCAACATAGGCAAATCAATAAGTGTGATTCACCACATAAGCAGAATGTAAAACAAAAATGTGTGATCATTTCCATAGACATGGAGAAAGCTTTTGATAAAATCCAACATCCCTTTATGATAAAATCTGCAAAAAACTAAGCATTGAAGGAACACACCTCAAAATAACAAGGCTCATTTATGACAAATGCACAGCCAACATCATACTGAACAAGGATGCCTACTCTTGCCACTCCTATTCAACAGAGTACTGGAAGTCCTTGCTAGAGCAATCAGGCAAGAGAAAGAAATAAAGGCATCCAAATGGGAAAAAAGTGTCAAATTATCTCCCTTTGCTGAGGATATGATTCTATACCAAAAAACCCTAAAGACTCTACCAAAAAGCTCCTAGAACTGATAAATAACTTCAGTAAAGTTTCAGGATATAAAATCAATATACAGAAATCAGTAGCATTTCTATACACCAGTAACATTCAAGCTGAGGGCCAAACCAATAACACAATCCCATTTACAATAGCTGCAGGAAAATGAAGCATCTAGGAATACATCTAACCAAGAAGGTGAAAGATCTCTATAAGGAGAACTATAAAACACTACTAAAAGAAATCATGGATGACACAAACAAATGAAAAAAATATTCCATGCTCATAGTTTGGAAGACTCAATATCATTAAAATGGCCATACTGCCCAAAGCAATCTATAGATTCATTGTTATTTCTATCAAAGTCCCAATGTCATTTTTCACAGAATTAAGAAAAAAATCTTATAAAATTTATATGGAGTAAAAAAAAAAGTCAGAATAGCCAAAAACAATTCCAAGCAAAAAGAACAAAGCTAGAGGCCTCTCATTACCTGACTTCTAATACTATAAGGCTACAGTCACCAAAACAGCATGGTACTAGTACAAAAACATAGACACATAGATCCATGGAACAGAATAGAGATCCTAGAAATAAAGCCACACTTCTATAGTCATCTGATTTTCGACAAGGCCAGCAGAAATGAGCAATGAGGAAGGGACTCCCTATTCATGCTGAGATACCTGTTGAATCATATCCAGAAGAATGAAGATAGGTGCCTACTTCAAACCATATGCAAAAATTAACTCAACATGTTTAAAATGTTAAAATGTAACAGATACTGGTGAGGCTCTAGAGAAAAGGAAATGATTATATACTGTTAGTGGGGATGTAGATTCGTTCAACCACTGTGGAAAGCAGTTCGGAGATTTCTCAAAGAACTTTTAAGAGCTACCATTCAACCCAGCAATCACATTACTTGGTATATACCTATGGGAAAATAAATTGTTCTACCAAAAAGACACATGCACTCATATGCTCACTGTGGCACTATTCACAATGGCAAAGACACGGAATCAAGCTAGGTGCCCACTTCTTTATTCCATGGCAGATTAGATAAAGAATTCACTATGGGATTAGGTAAAGAAAAGAAGTTCATATATGCCATAGAATTCTACACAGCCATAAAAAAGGAATGAAATAACATCCTTTGCAGCAACATGGATGCAGCTGGAGGCCATTATCCTAAACGAATTAACGTGGAACAGAAAACTGAATACCACATGTTCTCACTTTTAAGTGGGAGCTAAGCATTGGGCAAATGTATACATAAACATGGGAACTATAGGCATGGGGAACTGATAGAGGCAGAAGGGAGAGAGGGGACATGGGCTCAAAAACTATTTATTGGGTGCTATGCTCACTACCTGGATGATGGGATAATTTGAACTCCAAACCTCAGCATTGTACAATATACTCATGGTACATGCTGTAAGTAACCTGCACAGGTATCCCTTGAAACTTAAAAAAAAAAGTTGAAATTATTTTTTTAAATAACAACAAAATTCAAGGCATGACAAGAAGTAGGAAAATGCAATTCAAAATGAGGATACGAATTAGTCAGTGAAAACCAACTGAGAATAGCACACAAGTGTTAGAATTAGCAGAAAAGTCATTAAAACAATTATTATAACCATTTTATATTTTTCACAAAGTTAAGTTAATGGATAGAATGTACATTATTCAGGTGATAGGTACCCTGGAAGCTCTGTCTTTGCCACTATGTATCTTTGCATGTAACAAAATTGTGCAACTACCTCATAAAGTTATACCAAAAAATCAATAAGTAAACTATACTTAACAAAAAGTAAGTAGAGTCATGGAAGATGAAAAAGATACACATTGAACTTCTATAAATGAAAACTACAATGTGTGAAATAAAGAATACATTACATGTGATTAATGATAGACTAGAATTGCAGAAAAAAATAGTGAATTTTAAAACATAGCAGCATAAACTATCCAAAATAAAATACAAAAAGAAAAGAAAAGGAAACAATGAACAAAACATCAAATAACTAATTTGAGCATTACATGCCTAATACATGTAATTGGAGTTTCTAAGGAAGACAAGAGATGAGAGAACATATTTTTCAAATATTCTTTGAAGAAATAATAGTGAAAAAGTTCCAAATCTGAAACAAAAAACTATGAACCCACAGATCTAAGAAGCTCAGCAAACCCCAAGCACAAAATACATGAAGAAAATGACACCAAAACACATTATAATTAAAGTTTTTTAAAACAAATGTTAAAGAGAACAATCTTAAAAGTATCCACAGGGGAAAAAAATACATACAGGGAAGGAAAGAAAGATGACAGCAAATGTCTTATAGTTAACAAGGCAAGCAAGAGAGTGGAGCAACATCTTTAACATACAAAAATTCTAAACAAACAAACAAACCACCAGTCCACGATTCCGCCCAGAAAAAAATATCTTTCAAAAATGAAGGTGAAATAGAGATTTTCAAAGACATAACACGAACAGAATTCATTACCTGCAAACTCATAAGAAAAGCTACAGGATATTACTCAGACAAAAATAAAATGATATTTGACCAAAATATTAATCTATACAATGGAATGGATAAGTATATAGATAAATATGTAAGATTTTCTTTCTTTAAGAAACTTCTTTAAAAGATAATTGACTATATTAAAATTGGCTATAAGTAAATGGATAAATATGTAAGATTTTCTTCCTTTAAGAAACCTCTTTAGGCCGGGCGCGGTGGCTCAAGCCTGTAATCCCAGCACTTTGGGAGGCCGAGGCGGGTGGATCACGAAGTCAGGAGATCCAGACTATCCTGGCTAACATGGTGAAACCCCGTCTCTACTAAAAATACAAAAAACTAGCCGGGCGTGGTGGCGGGCGCCTGTAGTCTCAGCTACTTGGGAGGCTGAGGCGGGAGAATGGCGTGAACCCGGGAGGCGGAGCTTGCAGTGAGCCGAGATCTGGCCACTGCACTCCAGCCTGGGAGACACAGCGAGACTCCGTCTCAAAAAAAAAAAAAAAAAGAAACCTCTTTAAAAAATAATTGACTTCTAGAAGAAAACATAGGGAAAAATTTTGAATGATGCAAAGATTTATTATATATGACACCAAAAGTATGATCCTTAAAAGAAAAAAAATAGTTAAATTTGTCTTTATTAAAGGTTTAAAAATCTGCCCTAAACATGCCACTAAGAGAATGAAAAGACAAGCCACAGACTAGGAAAAAATATTTGCAAAACATGAAGGACTTTATGTAGAATATAAAAATGCAAGACAGTTGTTTGGGCGGCCTTGGACTGACCTAGTTTTCTCTTCTTTCTTTCTTGTAGTTCTCAAGAATAACTGTTGAATGTTTTGGGAATGTAGTATCCTGAGAGAGGGGAGAACTGCCTGAAGCAGCCTAGGTTTTGTTCCTATTCATCATCCTTGGATATGTAATGTCTTAACTTAAGGAGGAACTCTCTGGGACAGCCTGGGCTTTGTTCCTTTCTCCCCTAGAAGTAGGATGTCCTTCAAAGCTTCACTTAATAAGTCGCGTGGTTCCTGAAGTATATAATCAGGGGTGTGCTGTCTTTTGGGGGCTCCACCCACAATCGAGACCTCATCCACTTTGGGCAGCTTTCTTGAGCCTTTGAGGACCGGTTCACAATGGATCTGAGACTTCTTCTGTCCCTTGCTGTTTAAGTAATAAACCCACTTTACTTACCTCGTTGCATGTGAGTGTATTCTGTCTCACCAAACTCAGACAAGTAAGTCACCCATGCATGGTGGACCTTAGCAGTAGCCCACGATGCCATGGACATAAGTATAGGGACATCCATTTCTGGTAGTTGGCATAATGATGATCTTTGCTACCCCCCACAAAATGGGAATCTTCTTTTGGTATTGGTAATTATCAAAACTGTTTTACAATAAGAACTCTCAAAACTCAATAACAATAAAACAACTAAATAAAGAGCAAAAGATTTGAACAGACACTTTATCAAAGAATATATATATATATATATATATATATATAGAGAGAGAGAGAGAGAGAGAGAGATGGCAAACACACACGAAAAGATGTTCAAGATCATTTGTTCTTAGGGATGCAATAAGATACCACTATACACATATTAGAATGACTAAAATTAACTGATCATACCAAGTGATGACAAGAAAATGAAGGAACTTTTCATACACTGCTACCTGAAATGTCAAATGGTATAAATATTTTGAAATACAGTTTTGCATTTTATTAAAAATCAAACATTTACCTATCTATGTTTTAGCCATTCCATTTCAAGGCATTTGGCCCCTAAAATTGAAAGTATATATCCATACAAAGTTTATACATATTCTTATCAGCTTTATTTGTAATAACCTCAAACTGGAAACAACCCACATGCCCATTCACAGGTGAATGGCTAGACAAATTGTGCTATATCCTACAGTGGAATATTATGCAGCAATGAATTAATAATTCTAATAATAGTGGATCAATCTCAAAAATAATTATGCTGAGTGAAAGAAGCCAGAAAAAAAGAGACTATATGCAACATTCTTACATTTTCTAGAAAATTCTAGAAAAATACAGACAAATCTATAGTGACAAAAATAGATTGATGTTTGCCAGACAGTGAGGGGCTGAAGGGAGACATTACAGTGACACTCAAGGAAACTTTTGAAGGTAATGGGTACGTTCACTATTTTGATGATGGTCATGATTTTATTGGTATACATGTACGTCAAAGCTCATCAAATTACACATTTGAAATGTGTGCAGTTTATTATACATCAATTAAATCTCAATAAAGCTTTTTAAATATTATTATTATTATTATTATTTTCCTCATACAGTGACATTTTTATCATACTTTTACAGCTCAAAAAGTCCCAGCGTATGAAGTTAGACCTGAAAAGAAATAGTTTTTGGAATATGAATATTTATTGAAAATATTAATTACCAAGTAAACCCCTTGATATATGAAAACAAAAATATACTCTTTTTATGTTTTTCCTTTTACACTCAGTAAAAGGAGTGTAATATTATCTCTCATGTGATCACCAGCCCTAGAAATTGGAAATGACCATGATGGGAGACTGCTGCTCTAAATTAAACAAAGTAAAATGGAGTAACCCTCCAGAGATACCCGTTTGTACTTTTCTGATAATGTCGCCTAGCTAAATATAGCTTTCAAAAGGATAAATGAGTATCATCTCCTTTCTCTTCTATATGTAATCATAGTTGATATTTTCTAGTATTTAAGTTTCTTTCCTAGTAAGTTTCTTTCCCATATGTGATAAGTCACATCCATAGCAATTTTTTAATCACAATCTAATTTGTGAATACTAAATGTGGAAGAGAAAGTAATTGTGGGTCTTACCTTCCTGCCAGAGCCAGCAGTGTTAAGTTTCATGACATTAAAAAAAAAAAAAAAAAAAAAAGGAATTGTCAGGGCTGTAAGTCAGCAGCCGAAGCAGGAATTACTGCAACTTAGGGACTATAAATTTTGGAGTGTGAATGTGACTTACCATACATGAATTTTCAAAAAAATTAAAATATTTAAAGTATCCAGCCTGGATACAGTTTATCCTGAGCTACTGAAAATTTATTTTCGATATATTTCAGCTACTTCTGAAGTAACTTGAGATGTAAGATAGAAGTCAGAACTAGTGCAAATGTAAGCAAATGTGTAAAGTAAGCATGATCATTTATGTCTGACCCAATATTTTCTATCCAATTGTGCTATGTGTTTTTCTTCAACCTTTCCACTAACTCTTAAAATACATTCCTAGCTGGCACCTGTTTCAAAAGTGGTTATTCCCTAGCTGAAGGAACAGGCAAGTTCAAGCTTTCTTATTTTTTGAATGTCACACGTATAAGAACAATAAAGAATGACTTTTAAAAATGTATGCCACAAAATTATTAGCAATTCCCTCAAATATACAAAATCTATAAAAGTATAATACTGGCAACTGAAATTCCATCTTCATTTAATAACTGGCTTTTGTAACTGAAAAATCAAGGAACCAATTATGTCACTGATTTCAGAGCAATTGCCCCAAAAGGTGAGTGCTGGATGCTTCAAAAGCTTTCAGGGGGAAAATAAATGAATCAAGTGATTATTCTTTAGTGTTTATCACATACAGTTTGTGAGTAGCCGTGTTAGCTGAGTATTAGCCATAATCCATCTCTTGCTATAGGGAATAGAAATCTATAGAGTATTTTATAAATCAAAAAAATTATTTCTATGTAGAGATTTCTAGCTGTTATATCTTTTCTAAGACTCTTTCCACTTCTGAAAATCTTATAATTACAGCTGGACCTCAGGAAAACATGAAGTCACTTGAGGGAAGGTACAGGTGGTTACCATTACAGGAACATATGACATCTTGCCATTAGCTGAATAAATTGGTAGGTTTTCTAATAAATGTCAATAGCATTGAAATTTGAAGTTGTTGCAATTATTCATTAAAAAAAATCAACCAGAGCAACTGTTGGTTCTTATGGAGTGAGACCACTGATCAGCCAGAAACTCCAGACTTCTTTCGTACCTGTTTTGTTGTGTTATTGATACTGTCTATAGGCATACCCATTCTAGGTTAGTTAGCTTCTGAAGTAATATTTTCTAAGAATTTAAACACAAAAATTTTTCCTAAAAAATGGGCTAATATTACCTCCTTTTTCATATGAGCTTCTGAAGATAAAATGTTTTTTTTTTGTTTTTTTTTGTTTTTTTTTGTTTTTTTGAGACGGAGTCTCACGCTGTTGCCCAGGCTGGAGTGCAGTGGCGCGATCTCGGCTCACTGCAAGCTCCGCCTCCCGGGTTCCCGCCATTCTCCTGCCTCAGCCTCCTGAGTAGCTGGGACTACAGTCGCCCGCCACCGCGCCCGGCTAATTTTTTGTATTTTTAGTAGAGACGGGGTTTCACTGTGGTCTCGATCTCCTGACCTTGTGATCCGCCCGCCTCGGCCTCCAAAGTGCTGGGATTACAGGCTTGAGCCACCGCGCCCGGCCGATAAAATGTTTTAATTGTAAGTATAACAAGATTACTAATACAAGATTAGTAACAGGATTACTAATATGATTTTCTGATGCCAGAATTGGACATTGTTTTTCCATTTTTAATACATGCTGTCTTTTGCTTCAGGTTTTCAAAAATCTGTTCAGTATTCCACGTTTCTGATATTTACATCTCATAAATAATAAATCTGGAATGGAGTCAAAAAAAGGAGCTAAGTCCTAAATTATTCCCTATTGATATTGTCCTAATGTGAGGTTCTTCTCAAGGCTGAATTGGAATTCTAGTTCAAAATTTCTACTTAAAAGGACTATAACTATATTACTGCACTGAAAAAGTCTGTGAACTGGAAGATAAGTATATGGGTTTCACTTCCACTGCCCTTTGGTTTACAGGGTTCACATCTCATTGGAAAGAGGAGGGCGCTATTGCCTGAGGACATTTGCCCTGTGCTCTTGATACTTGTCACATGTAATGTACTGTGTTACACATATGAATTCATGTCAGGATCTGTCATTCCATAGTAAGGCAGAAATTTATGCAAATTATGTTTGCTCATGTTGAATGGCTAAATTCTTTGTGGGTCTGAAATGTGATACTTCTTTTAAAATGTGTATGTGAAACAGGTTTGGAAATGTGGTAAGGTTGCAAATTTATACACTACACTCAGATGTACAAAAATTCCTCTGTAACTGATTTGAACTTTCTCATAACCTCTATCCACAAGGTGTTAGATAGTATGTAAACTTACTAAGTTAATGTATTTCAGTCTCTTCTGGCTTAAGCCTCTCTCCTTTTGGATAAATATTGAGGCTACAGAGCTCATCTCTATTTCAGAGATGTTTCCTTCTTTGCAAATTCCCAAGATACTTTGTGGGCTCAAGGGGGAGACTGCTGAGCCCTTTCTCAGTGTGAGGGTGGGGAGCTTAGCTCTCACACAGGCCCTTGCGAGGTCCTTTTGATTCCTTGCTGGTCTCTGTGACAAGGCTTTTTTCGCAGTGGCTCATCACTCATCCTGTTGTCATTTCTGGCAGAGTTAGGAAAGCTGGTGACATTTGGAGTACTTCTTGGGCTCAGTTGGCCTCTCCTAGGCTTGCCTTGTTTCTCTGGGTCCTCTGAGGCTTAATCAAGTTCTACATTTGCTGACTTAGGCTTTTCTTCTCCACCCTGACATAGGTTCAACATGATATTTACCTTAGTGTCCCTTCAGTAGGCAGGCTAGTTCTGATTTCTCAGCTACTTCTGATGCCTCCACTGGGAATATCAAACCCTATGAAAGGTGAGGAATTTCCGCAGAACCAGTCCCAGATCATCCTTCCTCTATTGCTGCCATGCCACTGGTTCTATGCAGTGGCTAGTACATGGTGACGGGAGGCCTTCTAGAAGATGCTTTCCCAGTCGGGCATAAGATCTCTTATAAGGACCTAAGCTCCTTGGATTACCTTCCTCCTAAACTATCTAGAATTCTTTCTACTTAAGCATGTGAGGTAGGCAGAAAATGATATTAGCAGCTCTCTTTTTGTCTTTCTTCTTTTGCCCTCTACCCTTGCAAAAACTCCTATTTTATTTTTTTGTCTTCAGGAATATTTTCTGTGTCATAGCTTCTCCTTCCAACATAGCATTTCCAGGGATGTACTTACTGAGAAGGAAACAACGTCAGGAAATATTAGAAAATACTATCCTCATTTTTTATAATATCAAACTGACAGGAATCACTGGATCATATCTTAGAAAAAAATGCTTTTTTTTTTTTTTTTTTTTTTTTAGTTTGGAGATATTTGTATGCATTTTTTTTTTAAATTTATTTATTATTATTATACTTTAAGTTGTAGGGTACATGTGCATAACGTGCAGGTTTGTTACATATGTATACTTGTGCCATGTTGGTGTGCTGCACCCATCAACTCGTCATTTACATCAGGTATAACTCCCAATGCAATCCCTCCCCCCTCCCCCCTCCCCATGATAGGCCCCGGTGTGTGATGTTCCCCTTCCTGAATCCAAGTGATCTCATTGTTCAGTTCCCACCTATGAGTGAGAACATGCGGTGTTTGGTTTTCTGTTCTTGTGATAGTTTGCTAAGAATGATGGTTTCCAGCAGCATCCATGTCCCTACAAAGGACACAAACTCATCCTTTTTTATGGCTGCATAGTATTCCATGGTGTATATGTGCCACATTTTCTTAATCCAATCTGTCACTGATGGACATTTGGGTTGATTCCAAGTCTTTGCTATTGTGAATAGTGCTGCAATAAACATACGTGTGCATGTGTCTTTATAGCAGCATAATTTATAATCCTTTGGGTATATACCCAGTACTGGGATGGCTGGGTCATATGGTACATCTAGTTCTAGATCCTTGAGGAATCGCCATACTGTTTTCCATAATGGTTGAACTAGTTTACAATCCCACCAACAGTGTAAAAGCGTTCCTATTTCTCCACATCCTCTCCAGCACCTGTTGTTTCCTGACTTTTTAATGATCGCCATTCTAACTGGTGTGAGATGGTATCTCATTGTGGTTTTGATTTGCATTTCTCTGATGGCCAGTGATGATGAGCATTTTTTCATGTGTCTGTTGGCTGTATGAATGTCTTCTTTTGAGAAATGTCTGTTCATATCCTTTGCCCACTTTTTGATGGGGTTGTTTGTTTTTTTCTTGTAAATTTGTTTGAGTTCTTTGTAGGTTCTGGATATTAGCCCTTTGTCAGATGAGTAGATTGCAAAAATTTTCTCCCATTCTGTAGGTTGCCTGTTCACTCTGATGGTAGTTTCTTTTGCTGTGCAGAAGCTCTTTAGTTTAATGAGATCCCATTTGTCAATTTTGGCTTTTGCTGCCGTTGCTTTTGGTGTTTTAGACATGAAGTCTTTGCCCATGCCTATGTCCTGAATGGTACTACCTAGGTTTTCCTCTAGGATTTTTATGGTATTAGGTCTAACATTTAAGTCTCTAATCCATCTTGAATTAATTTTCGTATAAGGAGTAAGGAAAGGATCCAGTTTCAGCTTTCTACTTATGGCTAGCCAATTTTCCCAGCACCATTTATTAAATAGGGAATCCTTTCCCCATTTCTTGTTTCTCTCAGGTTTGTCAAAGATCAGATGGCTGTAGATGTGTGGTATTATTTCTGAGGACTCTGTTCTGTTCCATTGGTCTATATCTCTGTTTTGGTACCAGTACCATGCTGTTTTGGTTACTGTAGCCTTGTAGTATAGTTTGAAGTCAGGTAGCGTGATGCCTCCAGCTTTGTTCTTTTGACTTAGGATTGTCTTGGAGATGCGGGGTCTTTTTTGGTTCCATATGAACTTTAAAGCAGTTTTTTCCAATTCTGTGAAGAAACTCATTGGTAGCTTGATGGGGATGGCATTGAATCTATAAATTACCTTGGGCAGTATGGCCATTTTCACGATATTGATTCTTCCTATCCATGAGCATGGTATGTTCTTCCATTTGTTTGTGTCCTCTTTTATTTCACTGAGCAGTGGTTTGTAGTTCTCCTTGAAGAGGTCCTTTACATCCCTTGTAAGTTGGATTCCTAGGTATTTTATTCTCTTTGAAGCAATTGTGAATGGAAGTTCATTCCTGATTTGGCTCTCTGTTTGTCTGTTACTGGTGTATATGAATGCTTGTGATTTTTGCACATTAATTTTGTATCCCGAGACTTTGCTGAAGTTGCTTATCAGCTTAAGGAGATTTTGGGCTGAAACAATGGGGTTTTCTAAATATACAATCATGTCATCTGCAAACAGGGACAATTTGACTTCTTCTTTGCCTAACTGAATACCCTTGATTTCTTTCTCTTGCCTAATTGCCCTAGCCAGAACTTCCAACACTATGTTGAATAGGAGTGGTGAGAGAGGGCATCCCTGTCTTGTGCCAGTTTTCAAAGGGAATTTTTCCAGTTTTTGCCCATTCAGTATGATATTGGCTGTGGGTTTGTCATAAATAGCTCTTATTATTTTGAGGTACGTTCCATCATTACCGAATTTATTGAGCGTTTTTAGCATGAAGGGCTGTTGAATTTTGTCAAAAGCCTTTTCTGCATCGATTGAGATAATCATGTGGTTCTTGTCTTTGGTTCTGTTTATATGCTGGATTATGTTTATTGATTTGCGAATGTTGAACCAGCCTTGCATCCCAGGGATGAAGCCCACTTGATCATGGTGGATAACCTTTTTGATGTGTTGCTGAATCCGGTTTGCCAGTATTTTATTGAGGATTTTTGCATCGATGTTCATCAGGGATATTGGTCTAAAATTCTCTTTTTTTGTTGTGTCTCTGCCAGGCTTTGGTATCAGGATGATGTTGGCCTCATAAAATGAGTTAGGGAGGATTCCCTCTTTTTCTATTGATTGGAATAGTTTCAGAAGGAATGGTACCAACTCCTCCTTGTACCTCTGGTAGAATTCAGCTGTGAATCCATCTGGTCCTGGACTTTTTTTGGTTGGTAGGCTATTAATTATTGCCTCAATTTCAGAGCCTGCTATTGGTCTATTCAGGGATTCAACTTCTTCCTGGTTTAGTCTTGGAAGAGTGTAAGTGTCCAGGAAATTATCCATTTCTTCTAGATTTTCCAGTTTATTTGCGTAGAGGTGTTTATAGTATTCTCTGATGGTAGTTTGTATTTCTGTGGGGTCGGTGGTGATATCCCCTTTATCATTTTTAATTGCGTCGATTTGATTCTTCTCTCTTTTCTTCTTTATTAGTCTTGCTAGTGGTCTGTCAATTTTGTTGATCTTTTCAAAAAACCAACTCCTGGATTCATTGATTTTTTGGAGGGTTTTTTGTGTCTCTATCTCCTTCAGTTCTGCTCTGATCTTAGTTATTTCTTGCCTTCTGCTAGCTTTCGAATGTGTTTGCTCTTGCTTCTCTAGTTCTTTTAATTGTGATGTTAGAGTGTCAATTTTAGATCTTTCCTGCTTTCTCTTATGGGCATTTAGTGCTATAAATTTCCCTCTACACACTGCTTTAAATGTGTCCCAGAGATTCTGGTATGTTGTATCTTTGTTCTCATTGGTTTCAAAGAACATCTTTATTTCTGCCTTCATTTCGTTATGTACCCAGTAGTCATTCAGGAGCAGGTTGTTCAGTTTCCATGTAGTTGAGTGGTTTTGATTGAGTTTCTTAGTCCTGAGTTCTAGTTTGATTGCACTGTGATCTGAGAGACAGTTTGTTATAATTTCTGTTCTTGTACATTTGCTGAGGAGTGATTTACTTCCAATTACGTGGTCAATTTTGGAGTAAGTACGATGTGGTGCTGAGAAGAATGTATATTCTGTTGATTTGGGGTGGAGAGTTCTATAGATGTCTATTAGGTCTGCTTGCTGCAGAGATGAGTTCAATTCCTGGATATCCTTGTTAACTTTCTGTCTCGTTGATCTGTCTAATGTTGACAGTGGAGTGTTGAAGTCTCCCATTATTATTGTATGGGAGTCTAAGTCTCTTTGTAAGTCTCTAAGGACTTGCTTGATGAATCTGGGTGCTCCTGTATTGGGTGCATATATATTTAGGATAGTTAGCTCTTCCTGTTGAATTGATCCTTTTACCATTATGTAATGGCCTTCTTTGTCTCTTTTGATCTTTGATGGTTTAAAGTCTGTTTTATCAGAGACTAGTATTGCAACCCCCGCTTTTTTTTGTTCTCCATTTGCTTGGTAAATCTTCCTCCATCCCTTTATTTTGAGCCTATGTATGTCTCTGCGTGTGAGATGGGTCTCCTGAATACAGCAGACTGATGGGTCTTGACTCTTTATCCAGTTTGCCAGTCTGTGTCTTTTAATTGGAGCATTTAGTCCATTTACATTTAAGGTTAAGATTGTTATGTGTGAACTTGATCCTGCCATTATGATATTAACTGGTTATTTTGCTCGTTAGTTGATGCAGTTTCTTCCTAGCCTCGATGGTCTTTACATTTTGGCATGTTTTTGCAATGGCTGGTACCGGTTGTTCCTTTCCATGTTTAGTGCTTCCTTCAGGGTCTCTTGTAAGGCAGGCCTAGTGGTGACAAAATCTCTAAGCATTTGCTTATCTGTAAAGGATTTTATTTCTCCTTCACTTATGAAACTTAGTTTGGCTGGATATGAAATTCTGGGTTTAAAATTCTTTTCTTTAAGAATGTTGAATATTGGCCCCCACTCTCTTCTGGCTTGGAGAGTTTCTGCCGAGAGATCTGCTGTTAGTCTGATGGGCTTCCCTTTGTGGGTAACCTGACCTTTCTCTCTGGCTGCCCTTAAGATTTTTTCCTTCATTTCAACTTTGGTGAATCTGGCAATTATGTGTCTTGGAGTTGCTCTTCTCGAGGAGTATCTTTGTGGCGTTCTCTGTATTTCCTGGATTTGAATGTTGGCCTGCCCTACTAGGTTGGGGAAGTTCTCCTGGATGATATCCTGAAGAGTGTTTTCCAACTTGGTTCCATTTTCCCCCTCACTTTCAGGCACCCCAATCAGACGTAGATTTGGTCTTTTTACATAATCCCATACTTCTTGCAGGCTTTGTTCATTTCTTTTTCTTCTTTTTTCTTTTGGTTTCTCTTCTCACTTCATTTCATTCATTTGATCCTCAATCGCTGATACTCTTTCTTCCAGTTGATCGAGTCGGTTACTGAAACTTGTGCCTTTGTCACGTATTTCTCGTGTCATGGTTTTCATCTCTTTCATTTCGTTTATGACCTTCTCTGCATTAATTACTCTAGCCATCAATTCTTCCACTTTTTTTTCAAGATTTTTAGTTTCTTTATGCTGGGTACGTAATTCCTCCTTTAGCTCTGAGAAATTTGATGGACTGAAGCCTTCTTCTCTCATCTCATCAAAGTCATTCTCCGTCCAGCTTTGATCCGTTGCTGGCAATGAGCTGCGCTCCTTTGCCGGGGGAGATGCACTCTTATTTTTTGAATTTCCAGCTTTTCTGCCCTGCCTTTTCCCCATCTTTGTGGTTTTATCTGCCTCTGGTCTTTGATGATGGTGATGTACTGATGGGGTTTTGGTGTAGGTGTCCTTCCTGTTTGATAGTTTTCCTTCTAACAGTCAGGACCCTCAGCTGTAGGTCTGTTGGAGATTGCTTGAGGTCCACTCTAGACCCTGTTTGCCTGGGTATCAGCAGCAGAGACTGCAGAAGATAGAATATTTCTGAACAGCAAGTGTACCTGTCTG